>NC_135575.1:64897500-65602500 GCF_965152235.1 Eretmochelys imbricata | reverse complement strand
GTAAAGATACATCAGGGTAGGTGGGATACTATAACAACATTTAGCATATTGTTATACTATTCCACCCACCTTAATGAGGATCCTTTTGGTGTGGCGATCCCGTAGCCTTTGGAATCCAAATTCCCACCAACTTTCATGGTGTCACAGGGTTTCCTTTGTTCGATGTACTCATTCATGGTTGACTCCAGCAAGTAGGCATATTTTCCTTTGGACTTCCGTACCCGGGCTACCCCTTCTGCTGTAGTCCTGACAAACACAGATGGCTCTGCGCTTTTCATGTAGGTCCACATTTTGTCAAATACTGCAATTTTAGATCTCTGCAGAGAAAATAAAAAGCCAAATTAACTTCTCTCCACAGAAGACACTAAACATGCATGTGAGAAAACGCAGGTTATGTTATTCTTGGTATAAATCAAAAAACTCAGTGCTGAAGGATTATAAAACCAGCATTTTTTTCCGATTGATTTATTATTATTGCTATCATTTCATATATAGCTTATACTTCTACCAATGATTTCATACACTTCAGATGAAAATAAAAGATATAGTAGAACTGCAGTAAACTTTTCAACAGAGATTCCAACTCTAAAAAGAAAATCTTCATTCCACTAATGAGTTCTCCACTGTTGAATATAGTAATCAGGTATAACAAGTTGAAAATATGTCCTTGAGCCACTAGAAAATGTTAAATCACTCAAAGGAAGATGCTAACATTGCTATGAAATCCAAAGATAACATGGACAATTAGATCACTGTGTCAAATTCCTCTTTAGTGGCGATACACAGTATGGCACATAATTGAAATGAGTCATAGAAGTTGTATTCTCTTCTCCCTTTTAGGAAAAAGTGAGGTAACTGGAGCCAGTTGTTTTTCTTTGTAGCTTGCAGGGTCCTGTTCCTTTTGCTTTAGAAAACAAAAATCCCTCTGGTTTAGTCGAGTTACTTTCTTGCCTGGAAAGAATGTTTAGCTAAATCAAGTTTGGTATTTGTATTTGGTTATTGGGAATGGTGCAGTCAAAGAGGAAGAAACTTGAAAGGAATCGTGGATGAGTCCCAAAGGGCACTTGTAATCATGAAATATCATCTGGTGCTGATTCTCCTGACCTTGTATAGTAATTTACATACAAAGTGAGTGCAAAGTGGGTATAAATCACTTCTACTGATGCAAGTGAATGAAGAATTTGGATTGGGTAGCATTTTACACCCCACTTTGCACAGGTGGAAATGACTGCACAAGGAGCAAGGCAGTCCCAAAGATTTTGACCACAGAACAAAAATAGTGCAATGTAGGGCTTTTCTATTACTCCACTGATGATATTTAGACTTTATTCAGTCTCACTTATTTAAGGAAATGGCCCACACCAAGACATCCAAAAATCTTCAAAACAGAAGTGAGGTTGTTAATGAAACCAGTTTTCCCAAATTGTAAGAGTTTTCAAAATATTGTCTACATGCTTCAAAAAACTAATCCAGGTGTTATTCTTGGCTGATTAATGGCCACAACCAGCAACTTTCATTCATGTGAGCAGTCAGTGGGGCTACTTTCCTGGGTAAAGATGGCAGAAAGAGGTCTATCAGTAAAGGGACATTACATTTAGGGGAGATGGACCAAAACATTTTGGGAAGTGGAATACATCTGAATTTTGGGTGATCAGAGGACAAGCTGGGTATTTACCCACCCATTAGGAACAGATCCAATAGCATATACTGTTTCCTTAATGCCACTGAAGAGAAGGAGGGCAGAAGCACCATAAAAGGATCTCACTTACTAAGCGGTCTGAAGAATGAACCCATTGAAGAACTGCTACATTAATAGATAATAAAGAATAAAACTGCGTTGGAACAAATCACCAAGAATCTTTCCAGTTACTATAGTTCACCGCTCTAGTATAGTATTATGTCTTGGTGAATATATAAAATATTTTAATCTAACTGTAAAAGGTACTTCTGATGTTGTGATCAATCCCATTGCTACAGCACAGACAAAGCTATGGTATATACACTTACTCTCTTATATATGATTTTTCCTTCTTGTATTAAAAAAAAACGTGACCTGAAAATCTCTCAGAAGCTAAAAAGTGCCTTGGGAATATCACGTCTTCACTGGGAAGCATACCTATCAAAATTATTCGTTTTGCTAAGTACACCCCCCATTTACATGTAAAATATTGCCTTAATTAAACAGGGCTCTTTCCAATGATATTCATTAAGAAATTAAATTATGCAGCACTTTATCAAATTAATTAACTATCTATTCATTTTGTGGGACATCAGATAACCTCTCCATTTTGTTCTTAAAATGGGATGATGTCGTTATTATGTCATTTACAGAAATAGCTCCATAGTCTATCAAAACTGTGCTAAAATGTGATCTGATATTACATGAAGCAGAACTTCATCTGTGGAATATGGTTTGTAGAATTATATTTTTGACCTTCCATGTTACAAAAAGGATAGAAATTGCTACTGCTACCTACAACTAGTAAAGTAGAACAATAAATGAATCTTACCAATTTGCGAACAATCAAATATTGATATAAGTGGAAAAATACCATCTAGTTATTATTCTATTTTTATTTTAATTATTCCAAGAGGAAATGTTTGGAAATATATGATTATATATTGAAAAGAAATATAGATTCAAACATAGGGAATACACTAATATCATAGAATCATAGAATATCAGGGTTGGAAGGGACCTCAGGAGGTCATCTAGTCCACCCCCCTGCTCAAAGCAGAACTGATCCCTAATTAAATCATCCCAGCCAGGGCTTTGTCAAGCCTGACCTTAAAAACTTTTAAGGAAGGAGATTCCACCACCTCCCTAGGCAACACATTCCACTGTTTCACCACCCTCCTAGTGAAAAAGTTTTTCCTCATATCCAACCTAAATCTCCCCCACTACAACTTGAGACCATTACTCCTTGTTCTGACACTGCTACCACTGAGAACAGTCTAGAGCCATCCTCTTTGGAACCCCCTTCCAGGTAGTTGAAAGCAGCTATCAAATCCCCCCTCATTCTTCTCTTCCACAGACTAAGCATCCCCAGTTCCCTCAGCCTCTCCTCATAAGTCATGTGTTCCAGTCCCCTAATCATTTTTGTTGCCCTCCGCTGGAGGTTTTCCAATTTTTCCACATCCTTCTTGTAGCGTGGGGCCCAAAACTGGACACAATACTCCAGATGAGGCCTCATCAATGTCAAATAGAGGGGAATGATCACGTCCCTCGATCTGCTCGCTATGTCCCTACTTATACATCCCAAAATGCCATTGGCCTTCTTGGCAACAAGGGCACAAAGTTGACTCATATCCAGCTTCTTGTCCACTGTAACCCCTAGGTCCTTTTCTGCAGAACTGCTGCAGAACCATTCACTCCCTAGTCTGTAGTGGTGCATTGGATTCTTCCTTCCTAAGTGAAGGACTCTGCACTTGTCCTTGTTGAACTTCATCAGATTTCTTTTGGCCCAATCCTCCAATTTGTCTAGGTCCCTCTGTATCCTATCCCTACCCTCCAGCGTATCTACCTCTCCTCCCAGTTTAGTGTCATCTGCAAACTTGCTGAGGGTGCAATCCACACCATCCTCCAGATCATCTATGAAGATATTGAACAAAACTGGCCTGAGGACCGACCCTTGGGGCACTCCACTTGATACCGGCTGCCAACTAGACATGGAGCCATTGATCACTACCTGTTGAGCCCGACAATCTAGCCAGCTTTCTATCCACCTTATAGTCCATTCATCCAGCCCATACTTCTTTAACTTGCTGGCAAGAATACTGTGGGAGACTGTGTCAAAAGCTTTGCTAAACTCAAGGAACAACACGTCCACTGCTTTCCCTTCATCCACAGAACCAGTTATCTCATCATAGAAGGCAATTAGATTAGTCAGGCATGACTTGCCCTTGGTGAATCCATGCTGACTGTTCCTGATCACTTTCCTCTCCTCTAAGTGCTTCAGAATTGATTCCTTGAGGACCTGCTCCATGATTTTTCCAGGGATTGAGGTGAGGCTGACTGGCCTGTAGTTCCCAGGATCCTCCTTCTTCCCTTTGTTAAAGATGGGCACTACATTAGCCTTTTTCCAGTCATCCAGGACTTCCCCTGATCGCCATGAGTTTTCAAAGATAATGGCTAATGGCTCTGCAATCACATCTGCCAACTCCTTTAGTACTCTCGGATGCAACGCATCTGGCCCCATGGACTTGTGCATGTCCAGCTTTTCTAAATAGTCCCGAACCACTTCTTTCTCCACAGAGGGCTGGTCACCTCCTCCCCATGCTGTGCTGCCCAGTGCAGTAGTCTGGGAGCTGACCTTGTTCGTGAAGACAGAGGCAAAAAAAGCATTGAGTACATTAGCTTTTTCCACATCCTCTGTCACTAGGTTGCCTCCCTCATTCGGTAAGGGGCCCATGCTTTCCTTGACTTTCTTCTTGTTGCTAACATACCTAAGAAACCCTTCTTGTTACTCTTAACATCTCTTGCTAGCTGCAACTCCAGGTGTGATTTGGCCTTTCTGATTTCACTCCTGCATGCCCGAGCAATATTTTTTCTCTCATTCCTGGTCATTTGTCCAATCTTCCACTTCTTGTAAGCTTCTTTTTGTATTTAAGATCAGCAAGGATTTCACTGTTAAGCCAAGCTGGTCGCCTGCCATATTTTCTATTCTTTCTACACATTGTGATTTTTTGTCCCTGTAACCTCAATAAGGATTCTTTAAAATACAGCCAGCTCTCCTTGACTCCTTTCCCCCTCATGTTATTCTCCCAGGCGATCTTGCCCATCAGTTCCCTGAGGGAGTCAAAGTCTGCTTTTCTGAAGTCCAGGGTCCGTATTCTGCTGCTTTCCTTTCTTCCTGGTGTCAGGATCCTGAACTCGACCATCTCATGGTCACTGCCTCCCAGGTTCTCATCCACTTTAGCTTCCCCTACTAATTCTTCCCGATTTGTGAGCAGTAGGTCAAGAAGAACTCTGCTATATGGTACAGTGCACTCCTTTTATCCATCTCAGATGATTTCTTATAAGCGGTTGACTCTTACACGCAGATGACATGGATGAAATTGACTTTTATGTTTTAAACCACCAATTTTTGTATCCAATAGAGAAACATCTCATTTACCATAATTAAATTCTGTAGACTTTAAACATATTCAACATGGAAAAAAACATACCAACATTCTAACTGAGCAACAGGCTATCGTTTTTTTTTTTAAATCACCAAATCATTTAGCTGGTGCTTTTATTAAGGCAATTATTAAGACTGTACAACATTTTATAACATTAAACAAAGTGTAACTTAGCAGAACTATCTCTCTCTTTAGGTAAAGATTCGAAGATACAAATTTTAAAAATCTCTCAAATGAACTGGAAGAAACATAACATATGAAAGTGCATTACATTGACTTTTATAGCATAAATATAAATGTGAGACACCATTTATAACAGTATTGACTCACATTAATATTTATTTCAGAGTGTCGCTGTCTGTCACTGGAGTGGCATGTCTGGCACTGTGCATGCACAATGCAGTGGTACCAACTTGTCCAGTGTTCCCTGGATCAGTCATTGCATGATCCACAACATCCTTTTCAAGCTGACATAGGAAGTTAAAATAATTGAAGCCCCTGGACAATAGGTCTTTTGTCAGAGTTTTCATGACAGCCTTCATTTGGATCAAGGATGAGACAATTATCTCGCCATTATCAGAGTCCACCACTGCATTGTTTTCAGGTGTCACTTCCAGTTGGTGTCTGATCTCAGTCACAATGTCCTCATCAGAGACAGGTTGCATAACAAAAGCATTGTCATCGATGTCTAGCCACACTTCAAATTTGTGTGAATTGAGTTTTCTTGGTGGCTCAACAATTACTTCCTCAATGGGTGCTGTGACCAGACCTCCTTTTTTTCCCCAGCAATTCCAGATTGTTGAAGCTTCGAAGTCAGACCAGGCGTTTGCAAGAATTAGAATGGCATCTAAAAGACTGACCTTCCTGGCAATTTCCACAGCGGTAGCTTTGTTGTTCTCATCGTCAATGTGGTGCAATACTGTGTGAGCTATTTGCTTGTGAAAGTACGCCTTGGCGGTTCTGATAATTCCCTGATCACATGGATGAAGGATAGAAGTTGTGGTCTTCGGTAGGAATTTAAGTAGGATATTCCTCAGTGCTACATCTTTCATCGCGTGGGCTGTGCAGTTGTACACAAGTAGCAATTTTTTTTCTCCTTTCCTGACCCAACTTTCAATCCCAGTCCTTCAGTCATTCACCCAATAGATACCCCATCATCCAGGCAGATGCATTGGCAGCATAGCAAACTGGAAGATGTCTCACATTTTTATAACATCATGGGTTTTGACTTTTCCTGTTGATGAAAAGATCCTTTTACTTAACAGTCACGGAACAGATGAACAGAGAAGTAATTGTTTCCTTAGACTTTTTTCCCCTTTTTTTTTTTTTATTTTCAGATTTAAAGGTAAGTTCCATCAGGCAGGGCTTGAAAGTAAATTCCACTTTCACCTGCATTCCAAATGTCTTCTTCAGTGAAGTTATGTCTCATTTCGATCCACTCATTTTCTAACCATTCTTCACATGATTTAATGTCTGTATCTTCTGCTTCTCCACACATTTTCTTTAAAACAATTCTCTCTTGGTTACTGGCCAGTTCTGGCCTTGAAGTCAGTAATGCCCTGGGCCACCAGTTCTTCTGCTTTCTGCATCACCAACTGTCCTATTGCGGGCGGGGGGCACTTTTGATCCACTTATCAGCGCTGCCTAAACCATAGGTGCCTTGCTGATGGTATTCTTTTTCTGTCTCCTTTGTTTTGTATGTTGCTCTCCTGTCCTTGAGAATCTTAGATAATGTAGCTTGTGGAATGCTCAATTTCTGAACTGCATCTCTTTGTCTGGTCTTTGGAAGCCTACCACTGAAATCCAGAAGGTGGTGTCTTTCATCTGCAGAAAGTCTATTTCTTTTTCCTGCCATATTGACTCACATATAAATGGCACAATTTGTTTTTTCTACACAGGGATTATATTTTATATATGCTACAAGATATGTGATCAAATTCAAACCAGCTTTACTGGCTTATTACATGACATTGCACTTGATTGATCACCATATTACATGTAGTCAGTTTGCCCCAAAATTATTCTTATAAGCAGACTGTTTGATTCTTACATGCACAATACTTGAGCATGGTTAGTATAGGAATGATTTTGTCCCACGGGTTTTGATTAGTATATGCAGTTGATTTTCATATCAGTAATTCTTATAAACAGAGGAACGGTATTATATTTTTCACCCCAATGTATCTCAAGTTAATGGATATTACTGAAAATAGGTTAAATATTCCAAGGAGACACTGAAAAGTAGAGCAGAACTTTGTGGATTTTGAGGTTATGCTGTCCTGGCTTTGCTTTTAATAAAAATCTTAAAGAGTCCTCTACAAATCGAAAAAGAGTCACCAGAAGTGGTCAGCCATTTCCTGATTTTATATATATAACATCCCCCAAATAAAGCATAGGGCTGAGCATTACTCACTATTAGCACCTGCCTGAATTACTGTCATTCTACAAAGTTACTATCTCTAGCAAGATCAAGGGGAAACAATATGAAGAACACACAACCCAATACCCCATTGAGCTGGTGAGCATTTTCCCTACAAGAGCATACACTGAAAAAAGTGACAAGTGGGACAAAGGATTGTAAATATGTAAGTCATGGACTGATGAAGTACTGACCATAATCTTCACCTGTCTTAAAGTGGTGAACATTTAAGGAGGTAAGTGTCAAACATAAGTGTTAAGCAAAAAGTTCAAAACCTTTTAACCAGTGTTAAAGGTTTTAGTCAATGTGCCTTTCTATGAGAGTTTTGCTTTATTGAATTTCTGAGCCTCATATTGTTCAGTTTCAGCAGAATTTAAATTCCCCCAGATCATATTAACAGATTTTAAGGCCAGAAGGGATCATTCTGATCATCTAGTCTGACCTCCTGCACAACATGGGTACATAACACACAGCTTATCTCTACTCAGATATTCCAGTTCAAACCCACTGTTTTCAAAGTTCTGCCGTAAAGAAAATCAGCTTTCTTTTAATTTGTTAAAAACGTTGACAGGACAAGATATTGCTAACATAAAAATAGGCTAAATTATTCCTGCAGTAACTTTATTAAAATAACTCTATTGATACGGGGACCTGTATATTACAGACGTTGCATGTCTATGAATGAGACTTTGTTACACTGTTTTCATACATATGCTTGGTCATTTTCACCTATGAAAGTCTTCAAACTATGATGTTATGTGATTGTCATAAATTGTAGAGTATTTGCTCTTGTGCACTCACTAGTATCCAGCACAGTTGACTATTAAATGTTAACCACAGCACAATCCACTTTTGGCTAGGGTAACAGTAATGTCACACACAACCAATTTATGCTAACATTTGCCTCCTGAATCAGACACAGACTCTGCTTAATAACAGCTGGAATACTGTGGAAAAAGATGTCTGGAAGTTTGTTTTCTAAAACTTTATGAAATATTAATTAGATAAGCATTTTGGGGATGTGCACCTGTATTATTCTGACCTTTGGCCACACAACACTGTCTGCTAAAAAGTATTTGAATAACATGAAGGAGAAAAAAATCATACGTGGGAAACCATATCTGAAGCCACTGATAACTTTTAGAAACAAGCATCAGAGGGGTAGCTGTGTTAGTCTGGATGTGTAAAAGCGGCAAAGAGTCCTGTGGCACCTTATAGACTAACAGACGTATTGGAGCATGAGCTTCCGTGGGTGAATACCCACTTCGTCGGATGCATGGGATGCATGTATACACCCATGAATGCTCATGCTCCAATATGTCTGTTAGTCTATAAGGCGCCACAAGACTCTTTGCCGCTTTTAGAAACAAGACACTTTACTCAAGGGGGAAAAGTGCAGAATGCACTACTATATATTTATTTCTATGTATTTATTTCTAATATAAAATGTGTACTTCTACATTGGGATTGCAACACAAGGGAGCACAGTTCAGAATGGGACAAGTTGAATACTCCAGTCCAAAGAAAACTCAGATTTTTTCTTTCCTAGTGATTAATAATGTACAAATACCAAAGCACCTCAGCCATCACACTGCTCCACATCTTCTTTCACTTTTATTTCAGCTAAAACACCTTTTTATTTCCTCCGTCAAACATGAACAAAACCAAACCAAACTTGCTTAAATCAATAAAAGAATGTTTGAAGAGGCAGATGACATTGGCACTCTCCTCATCTAACATTTTCTTCACTGCTGTTCCTTTTCTTGAACTGGGCAGTGAAACCCTCTTTTCCCAGCAAAGGGGTAGATAGCTCAAAGATCTGGTGATCTATGTTTCCCTTTCTAAGGGTGTATTGCACACTTTTTCTTATTTCACTTGACTTTTCTGTAAACCACAGAAAATAACAAATAGAACGATTACTGATCATCAACACATCTTCTGTACTCATAGGGGTCTACACTGTACGACTCCAATCTCCACATCTAGTTGTGCTGCCCCAACCCAGCCTCAGAGAGTTCCAAATCTGTTTCCCAGTCTCCCCGCTGCTCTGAGGCATAAGTAAACTCCACCAGATCTAGAAATGGCACAGTGTATGTCCCCCATTATGCCAGCACAGATATGCAGAATAAGGTTCCATCCAGTCTCCATCTCATCCCATGCCATCCTGCTCTTCAGAGCCTATTTCCCTTCTCATGTTGAAAACCATGGTACAAGTAGTCCGTGCAAGAGAATAAGGTACTGCCTCATGCCCTCTTATTCTCTGGCACGGTCATCTAGGACTAGAGACAACCTAGCCCTGGAAATGCATGTGCTATTTAAAATATCCTCCGCTGGTATTTCAACAGCCCTTAGAAAACATTTCTTATCTTCTCAGATTTTGGGGATCTACTGTTTTTTGTATGATCTTCAGATCCTATTGTGATGAGGACAGTGTAAAGGATTAAATATAATACAGAGAATGCCTTAAGAGTCAAAGCACCTTGTGGTTGTGCATAATCAAACACATTCCCTGAGCTGCATTTCCTTACAAGTTTATTATGCAGCAATTCTGTTTGCTATTCTATTTGGGGTACCAGCATGGAAATAATTTGTCCCTTGAATGATTGCAACTGCTGGAAGTGATGGACTGACACACACATTGGTCCTCATTTTGCCATATTGCTGACTGAAACAGCAGCTGGTATAAAAAAACCTCTTAAACAACCTTATGTAAATGTTGGATTGTAAATTGTTATTATTATTACTGCTGTCGGCATTCAATTTATTTTCTTTTCAAAGTAACTTCTGCTTTGCACTCATTAATAAATGCAATTTCAAATAAGGAAAATGAAAACACCGACCAGTTTAGTTTGCACATCAGTTGTACACATATCTGATTAACAAAGTGGGCAAATATCACCAAACATATCTATAATGAATTGACTTTGGATAGATTTGTGTCCCTCTTGTATTTGCTTTCAATGAGGGTTTGAGCAGGTAGAAATCATGAAAACAACAAAAGCTTAATGGAATGTTCAAAGTGAATGTTAACCTTGCATACTATAATATTCATGCTTTACGTCTCTTTATTCATCTGCTGCTGTGCTGAGGTAGACCTGGTTTATCGTGATTTTATTTGTATTGCTGGACCACAGACATGATTTTGTTTTCCAAAGGTAAGACATCATGTCTCCTAACTAATGTGACATCACATCCACTGACCAGCTTGGAGAAATCAGTGAAGGGCCTCAGGCTGTTACACAGAACGCTTATATTGGATACTCAGTGGGGCACAATGAAGACTGCTATCTCTCTGGATTTTGGTGGAACTATGGAGATAAATGTGCTGTGTAGTTGCACACTGTTCATGGAGTCACTCCAGCACATGGAAGGTGGAATTCCATTGCATCACCATGCCCAGAAACACTGGATAGCATTCTCCACTTGACAGAGACGAGATGATATGGAGTGCAAAATCACAGCCCTGTCCACATTCTTATTCTAATGTAGATAAACTTCATCACTAGCATACAAATCGGTACATTTATGGGAAACCATTTTTACCCACTGCTTTCTTTGTGTTTTGCCCATTGCCACAAACCCAGAGAAAACAGAAAAGCTTATCTGCCACTGTTCTGTTGTAACTGTGGATTCATCTGCATATTCCTGGCAGAGTGTTGTTTCTCAGATCCAACAAACTCACATCATGTCATACTGATGCATGTGTTTGCTGCTGCTGCTAAGGCTGACCTGTGTACACGAATGGTTTCACCATTGTTCCACATGTCTGTAGTCCGGCTGACCCTTCACGCTCACTGCTTTGGCATGGGCATATTTTACTGTAGAGGCAGTGTTGCCTAGTTAGAGATAGCACTGGACTGGGACTCAGAAGAGCTGGTTACATTCTCTGCGGTGTTACCGGCTGGATCACCTTGGGCAGTCACTTCCCCTCTCTGTGCCTCAGTTTTTTTAAAGTACTCCCACAAGCCCGATTTTCTGCCATTGGTATGTCTGTGTATTGCATGCTGCTGCTGCTTGCCTTAATGCAGAAACAGACAGCACTGTTGGAATCCCCTTCACCCTGTGACCTCCCTGGATCCAGTAACAGCCTCTGCTCTATCTGCAGCTGGTAGGACAATCTATGAGGATCCATAGGTCATGAACTTAGATTCTCAGGCAGCCTTCGCATCCCAGCTGCCATCCAGCAGCCTGTTAGTAACTGGTTGACTGAGTGGCTAATGAAACCCCAACCCTACCAGAGGCATCAACCACTCAACCATGATTGGAGGAGTGCCTGGCCCACGGAGTGGCTGGCTGCACTTTTTGAGCCAGAAGGAGGCACAACAAATTGTCTGTGCAACTGGGTGAATTCCTAGCTGGGTACTACATCAGACCTTGCCTTCTTTTCTGACTTCTGAGCCCTACTTTCCTGCTCAATGCTTTAACTTTATAAATCTTTAACTCTGTTTTTCATTTGCAAACTAATCTGCATCCACACATCTAAGTTTTGGACATGTAAAAACCTGGTGGTCCAAAATCGCACTCCCCAAAATTGCAAGTGCAATTTTCAGCACTTGCATAGAGTCCTTGATTCGGAAAAGCATGTGCTTTAATTTATCACTATTAAGCAAAGCACTTGTACATATTCATAGGTACTTGCATCCCTGACTTGCTCCTGTTCATGCTTTACTGATCTGTACCTGATTCCCACCTTGCTCCTGATTTTTGCCCCTCGTGTCTGACTCTGGCTCTGACCCTTGGCTCAACTCCTGATCTGACCATTAGCTTGACTTCCACTTCTGATCCCATCTCCAGTTCTTGACTCAGGTTAGCGTCTCTTGACTCAGACTCCTGCTCTTACCACGAGGTCTGGCAACCCAAACCCCAGGTGTAGCACTATCTCACTACTGTGTGCTGATTTCCAGCAAAGGTAGTAAGCTTATTTTAGATCTGAAACTGCCTAAAGCAGCAGGCAGAAAATGTTCTCCCAACTTCTCACCAGGGCCAGGAGGGCCATTTGGCCTAGGCCTCAAGCTCAAAGGGCGCCTCAAATTCAGACACTTGTTAATTTTTTGGCATTTGATAAGTTTTGCAACTGGTTTTTATGCACATCCCTATCGGACCACAATGTGACACACTCAGCTTAGAGCTGCAAATTTAAGCAAAGAAGAGATGTGATTTGGTAAAAGACATTTTTTTTCTTAACTGATATAGATTTCATCATATTAAAGAGTTAACATTTTTCATAAATATCAATAAAAATATATCGGTTCTGATGACACAACATTAGACTGTGATGAACTTGTCCTCTCAGATCAGCTGATTATATAAACAAACCACTACTAGTGGCTGATGCTGGATCAAGTGCGTGCAAAAGGTAGAGAATTGTTACATTTTAGTGTCTTTATAGTTTTACGTCTAGTTGACTAAGGAATTGTTTATCTGTGAGAATTCCTCATTATCATCTTCATATGGTAGCTAAAAAGAGGTGACTGGTTGGTCGGTTGGTTGAGCCCTAGCTCGGTAGCTTGGCCATCCTCATAGGCTTTCGTAGTATATAGGCCCAGATTCAAGGTGAAATTTTGTGAGGACAATCTTGTACAGTGAGTTTCATGAGGACACACATTTGGAATTTTTGGACATTATCCCTCTGTCTGTATCCGTGTCTGTATTTACTACATACATGTCATCCCTTTGTCTTCAGCTCAGCCTGTTATATTATACCTTGTGTGCTTGAGTTTTGGTTCAGTGATAAGGATAATAATCTGTCTGACGGTTTCATTTTGTGTTCTTAATTAGTATTCCTTCGTTTTAAGTCTTTTTAGCATTTGTATACCATTCAGCATTTGTGTACATATTTACAATAGAAGATTTCAAGTGTAGATAAGCTACATATTTACAGCAGAATATTTCAAGTGTGGATAGGCTACATATTGACCAGATATATCACTATGAAGACATGATTTGAAAGTGGTGCAAGAAAGAGACGGTGAAGACAATTGAGTGAAGCAGCAGCTAAAAGCTCAAAGCCAATAACTTGATTTCTCAAACCACTGGAAAACACACCTTACCCAACAAACAATGCTACAGATAATGAAAACTCCGCAACTGCAACAGGTGATATTTCAATGCCAGTACCTGAACACGAGGACAGTAGTCAAGAAGGAGATGTGCCAACAGTAACAGATGCAGCAGAAGATCTTGTGTATGATCAAGAAACTCAACAGCAACAGGAAGATGCAGATCTTACGCAGCAAGAGCAATTCATGAGTACTACAGGTTTGACTGTGACTGACATTGGAATTATTGACAAGAGTAATGCTGCCCAAATGCAATCTTTTCTTCAAATTAGTTGTTTTGAAATTCCAAGTAACATTCCACGAGATGCTGATAATCATGCTTTCCCTACTCATCTGCTGACAAAAACTGTTCCAAATGGTGAGACCTGCAAAAGAGACTGGTTATACTGGCATACGGAAAAACAGTCTCTGTACTGTGCACCCTGCTTCATTTTGAACAAAAGTGCTGCAAATGCATCAGTTCTCTCTGATCAATCAGGATGGAGCATGAACAGAGCTTAGAGGAAATTGAAAGACTGAATACCATCAGATGAGAGTTCAACATCATACAAAGAAAACTATGTTGCATGGAAATCAGCCAGTAGGGCAGCATCAGCTGAAAGTTCAGTTGAGAATTTACTATTGACTGAACTCTCTACAGAAACTAATAACTTGAAAAAACTTCTTGAGCATCCTGAATGTCATCCTTTTTCTTTCTGAGGGGGGACTGGCTTTCTTTGGTTCCAGTCAATGTACTGGTGATCATGCAAATGGAAACTTTCTAGGCATAAAGAAAAGGAGTACTTGTGGCACCTTAGAGACTAACAAATGTATTTGAGCATAAGCTTTCGTGAGCTACATCGGATGCATTCGATGAAGTGAGCTGTAGCTCACGAAAGCTTGTGCTCAGATAAATTTGTTAGTCTCTAAGGTGCCACAAGTACTCCTTTTCTTTTTGCGAATACAGACTAACACAGCTGCTACTCTGAAACCTTTCTAGGCATAGTTGAGCTCCTCAGCAAATATGACCCACTTTTATCAGAACATGTTAAACTTGTTCGAGAATCACAGAAGAGTCAAAAGTGCATGGAAGTTCATTATCTCTCCCCACCCATACAAAATGAGTTTATTGACCTATGTGGGTCATTCATACAAACAACAATTCTTGATGAGATTTGAAATGTCAAGTACTTTTCAATCATTGTTGATGCCACTACAGATTGTTCTCACAAGGAACAGACTACTATGGTTATTCAATGTTAAGATTGTAGACAGCTCAAAATTTTCAATTGAAGAAAGGTTTATTTTGTTTAATAATTTCATGAGAAAAACTGGAAAAGAAATTGCTGCTCAAGTACTAGCAATTCTAGAAGGTTTTAAGTTAGATTTTCAAGTCTGCATTGGTCAAGCCTATGACAATGGATCTAATATGGCTGGGAAGTACAAAAGTGTACAAGGAGTTCTGCTTGAGCATAATTCAAACTGTATTTTCTCTAGCTGTGGAAACCACACACTAAACTTTGTTGGTGTTGACTGTGCTGAATCATGCAAGGAGGCAACTACTTACTTTGGAACTGTTCAGCAAATATACAATCCCTTCAGTAGCAGTTCACAAAGGAAATTTGGGAAATTCTAATGCAATATCTTCCTGTTTCACTGCATGGGATGTCCAAAACTAGGTGGTCTGCAAGGATTGATGGTGTTCAACAGTTGCACAGCATTTGAATTCAGTAAGAAAGGCTTTAAATGAGCTTGAATCTCTCAATATCACTGCACAGGCTCGAACTGAACTTCAGTCAATTCAGAAGCTCATGTCCAAATTTGAATGCATTCTGATGCCAAGCTACCAGCCAACTTCTGTAGCAGTACAGACCTTTGAAAAGCAGAATATTCAGCAGTCCTAATACTTCCAGGAGGAGCTAGATCAGAAAATAAGTTGCAAAGCAGACTTAAAGACCCATGGTTCCAAAACTTGCGTCTCAAGCCCTGATTCAGCAAAGCATTGGTACCTATGTATATATGCAAGCGCTTTGCTTAATAGTGATAGATTAATGCACTTGCTTTTTCTGACTCAGGAACTATATACATGTGCTGAAAATTGCACTTGCAGGAAGACGACCTTCATGATGTCCAGGTGAAGGGAACACTCGTGGTGAATGGAGAAAGACCTGTTGAGGAGATCTGCTAGTTTGTTCAGTGCTCCCAACAGCTAAGAAGCCTCAAGGTGGATTGAGTGGAATTGGGGTTGGAGATGTGGTTCCCACTGGTGCTGGAGATCAGTCCCAGGGCGGGGAAGCTTGCGCAGTTGTCAGCAGAGAAGGTTCCCTCTGGATGATACCGCGAGACCTGGAACTGGATGGCAGTTGGGGCTATGTGCTCTCTCCTGCCCACCGGCACGAATGCCACTGACTTTTGTACTGCTGGTGCCAGTGGTACTGAGAACACCACTAGGTCCCTGGCTGCGGTGAATGCCTCTGGAATGAACTGCACCACAATAGCGCTTGTGCTGTGGTGACCTTCTTGTGCCAACAGCTCATTCGAGACTGGACTCAATGGAGCCTGCATGCAGGCCAGAGTTGATGGTGCCGCCTGTGAAGCTGAGGCAGAGGAGTGGCCTGATCTGTGTCACACTCTGCTCTGCTCTCCATGCCCAGCCTTCTTCTGAGTTGGGGAACATCCCCCATTTCTTATGCTTCTTTCTCAACACTGGGATGGTGAGTGGTGCCGAGACTGGAGTGTTCTGCACTGACACCGAGCTACTTGGTGCCATGTCCGACCATCTCAGCTTGGAGGAAGGTCTGACCGCTGCTTCCATGAATAGGAATTTTTGCCTGGCCTCCTTGTCCTTCTTCATAGGGAGTTTGAAATCACAACAGATCTGACAGCAATCTCTGATGTGAGCCTCACCCAAGCACTGTAAACAGCTAGACTATGGGTCACTCAAAGGCATAGCCTTGCTGCATGAGGCACAGGGCTTGAAGCCTGGTGACTAGGCATGCCTCAGCCTCAGGAGCGGATGAAAAACTGCTAATGGATGAAGAAGTATCAACTAGACTATCTGAGTATCAACTATTTACACTATAATTATACAAATATTCAGAAAAAATGAAGGAAACAAAATCCACTGAGAATAGCTTGCTTTAGCACAGAGAGCAGTTGCAGTGATCATCACGGGCGGTAAGAAGGAACTGAGGAGTGTGGGTCAGCTGGGCCCTTTATACCAGTGCGCAGCACCAGAGGGCGCCAGAGTCAACCCAACAGATACCACTCAGGGAAAAATTTACAGCAACTGTGCTCATTAACAATAACAATGCTAGTCCTGCAGCACTTGAGCTGGTGCTTCGAGAGCTGGGCTCTAGTGTTGAGAGGCTAAAATGCCACTTTCCCTTTTTTCCCTTCAGGGTTAGCAATTGCTGTATGTGCTAAAATGGGTATTTGATCATCCAAGGGAAGAGAGATGCTAAGACCATCTCTGTTAAGAGGGGGGTCTGCTCTGTGAAAGCAACAGAGTGGACGTGTGCAAGCACTCAAAGAAGAACTGTTTTTTCCATTGTTCAGCTAGCTCTAGCTGCAGCAGTAATTCACAAGAGTGAAAATACTGCACTGCTTTATGATTTACTCCACTCTCTGGGTCAGCTGGGGTATATGTGTCAGAATTTGTATGTCTGTCTACTTAGACTGTAAGGGGTCTAAGGACTGTGGGGAAGGATTGTGTGTCATGTATGTTCCATGCACACTGGGCGCTGTCATTTTCCCTTTTAAGGCAAATAATAAACTGGCACATTTTACTGAAGATGAAGATGAAGTAGTACCATTCTGAAATCTCTTCTTGGTGGATTGTTTGAAAGTAAAATCTGCAAAGCATAATAATAATAAAAACAACCTTCACCTTTCATCCTGGGTCCCAAAGGGCTTTACAAAGGTGTGTAACAATTATTATCACCATTTTACTGACAGGGAAACCAAGGTAAAAATGTCTGATTTACTTGCAAAAGGTTACACACTAATCAGTAGTAGAATAAGCAAAAGAATATATGCCTTCTGACTCCCATAACTAACCAACAGACCTCCCACCCCCCCAGTCAGTATAATCAAACCTGCTGCTTGTCAGGATGACAGACATGGCAATTTCCTCCAATATGTTTGACAGATCTTATTGAATTACATTTAAGTATCTTTGGAGTCCTATTAAACACAAAGGCTATGCATTATTGTGGACCTTGATGCTCAAAGAACTATACTGAACAATGCGGGAGACAAGAATGAGCTTTTTGGAACAATACATGTAAAGTGGATTTCCTGGGAAATATCTAGGGGGAAGTGAATACAAATTCCCACCCCCTGCCTCTGGTTATGTAAAAACTCAACCATCTGAAGCTAAGCTGTGAGGAGAGCCGTGTGTCTGCTGATTACCTGCTCCTAAATCAAAGGCCCAAACTCTATAAAGGAGTGACTCAGATTCACAGCTTGTTTTGAGCTTACAGCCGTTATGAACTTGTGACCACAGAAAAACCCCTTGGTGTGGTTTGAAGGACTGAATCCTACCAAAGCCCTTGCTGAAGATGGGAGTATAAGCTTACTGGCATGTGTGTAAGTTCTTTTATTGTTTTTAATATGTTTTCTCTGTAGAATTTTCACCTTAAGAAAGGGCTTAGAAAGGGCAATATGGTACCTTATAACTGTGGGCAATTATACTGTTTATTACCTCTGAAGAGAAAGAAATGTGAACTGTGACATTAAGATAAAAACATATATGGGTACAGAAACAAATAAAAACTTACAAGTTTGAAACTCTAAAGGAAACTCTTCAAATCTGTCCCTACCAGTATGTGGTACGATGTGTTATCACAGACAGGGGTGGCACTGGGAGGACGGGTGTGGGGGGGGCATAGCCACCCCAAAATTTGTCGTAGCCTCCCCATAGCAGCTGCCACTCTCCAGCCACTGAGCTCTGAATGCAGAGCAGAGGGAGTGGCAGCTGCTGGCCATGTACCCAGCTCCAGTAGCAGCGGAGAAGTAAGCCTGGGTGGGGATCCTATGGTGCCCGAGAGCCGCTCTCAGCCTGTGTCCCCTCCCACCAGGGTGTGCTGCCCAGGGGAGATGGAGGGTCAGGGGCTTCCCACAGGGGCCCGCACTGACCTGCTCCGGTTCTGGGCCCCGCCCCTGCAGTCGCTGCTCTCCAATGGCTCTACCAGCCCTGGAGCCGGGTCACCCCAGCCGTGCAGCTTTTACTGGCTGCATGCAGCCAGCGCCACCCATTGCCCGGTTCTGGCTTCCAGCCTGGCCAGAGGGTGTGGCTTTAGGGTGGGGGAAGGGGAACAAGGGGCAAGGCCATTGAGAGGGGCAGGGCCTAGTGGTAAGGCAGGGCTAAGGCCCACCTCAGCGCCCTCACCAGGAAGAGGCGCTGCCCCTAATCACAGACTATTAGCAAGCTGGTTGTACGCATGGTTGACCATGGACCTACAAATGATACATGGAAGTGCAGGCACTTATCCAGAGAAAACTCATACTATCCTGAATGACCTCCCACAGTTTTGCTACTATGCCATGTCACTAATGAAAGCCTTGAAAAAAAATCCCTCCCCATGATTTTTCAATTGCTAGGATCAGAGAGAAACTATCTTCATATACAAATGGTTTGGTGTGGCTTTCTCACGGGTTTCTGAAGTGTCTGTTTTGGAAGCCAGAATTTGCCCCTTCACCTCCAGTCGGATATTAATACTAACTTCAATTACATTCTTATTTGAGAACCTTAATTTAAGGAATTAAGGCAACAGGACAATGGCTTCTTCAAAGAGTAGTTCTTCAAATCCACTGCCATCTCACATGCACTGCCATGTCAAAGAGAGCACAGACACAACACAGCACACACATTCCTCATCTGAGCAAAACTAGTATCCTGTTTGTTTGATTTTCTCGATCAAGCTTGGATTTTAAGGCTGTTGGGAGACCTACTTTTGGAGGGCTGACACGGTAATAAAAATTGTATCATACGTTCTGAAACAAAAATATAGCATGGTATTAAAGGTTCAGCCTGGATGGGGCCTCTCAGGCACTACTGTAATACAAATAAATATATTTTGTTGCTGTGCTACTCAAATTAATGGAATAAGCTGTTCTGTACTCTCAGGCCTTGCTTTTTTCCATGCAGTGGAATACTATATAGGTAAATCTTCTTTTAGCCACTTTTCGCTTTAAATTTATTTTAAACAGATTGTTAAATTTCTTTAGACAAAGAAACGGTGGTGCAGTCTTTTTGCCCCATATAAACAAGGAATGCCCTACTTTTGTGATATAGTAGAGGTGTACATAACATTTTCATACAAACCTTTTAAAAGAACCTAGGAGAAAAAAGTGAGATGAATGAATGACTATTTAAGATGAAAACAGAAAGCTAGGAAAGAATAAATTCTTACCCTAAAAAACTCTTTTGTGGAGCCAGAATCTAGTGTCCCATAAGCAATTTCTGTTTGTTTAGAAAGATCCTCTGCACTTTCAATAGGAGACACCATCCTCTCAACCGTCAGGAAGGCAGCTAAGTTAGCCGTGTAGGATGAGATTATGATCAGGGTAAAGAACCACCACACACCTCCAACAATGCGCCCAGACAGGGATCTAATAACAAGTATGAAATGGATTTGTAAAATGAAATGAATGTCCTAAAAGGAACACAAGTTATCAGTTTTATGCAAATGATGCATTATAATACAGAGAAGTACTTCAGGTTATCCTGTACTGCTGCTCTGCATGCTAATCAAACAGGAAATTAATTCACTGTAAAGTTCTGCTGGGTGAGACTGTAAGCTTCACTAGATCTGGTGAACTTCGCTGAAATCAGGACTCCAGACTTGAGTTTACTTTATGGAGAATTAGTGCCCCAGTTCTTCAGAGATGTGAATATCCTGCAATGAAACTGCTCAAATCACAGTGAGCCATATTAACAAATAAGCTTTTCATGCCATCTCATTTGAGGTCCTGTATATGACACATGAAAACACAGACAAGGGAATCAAACGACATGAATGAAACAGTGTTACAGATAAACTACAAATGTATTTAAAAAACTGAATGGCTGAAAATTGCTTAATTTCATCAGACGTTCAGACAAAGACTGATATCCACAAAACAATGATTTGTGGACATACAGTAATTAGAAGGAATTAATCTATGCTGAGAAACGGGCAGCACTATTTGCAATAGGCTTTGGCCAAGTGAATTCTCATAAACTAAAGAATAAACATAACTATTTTTGAAAATACAAGCATTTAGCAAACTGGGGAATAGACATGAAACAATCAAATTGACACCACAGTAAAATGGGTGAGAAAAAGTACAGGTTTTAAATAGTAATCTGACGCTTTAACTGCAACAGGTGGGCTGTTATGGGTCTTTGTTTTGCATCTCCTGCTCAAGAAAAGAAAAGAGGTCTCAAGAAAAATAGATCAAACAATTTAGAGTTCACTACTAGAGAAATTCAGTGATTTTCAGAACTAAGAAAATATAATACAATTTTGCTGATGCTGACATCAAAGTCAAACTTCAGTCTACACTTTAAACTTTCCAATTTTAGTACTGTATTGTTTCCTACACTTTAAACTTTCCAATTTTAGTACTGTATTGTTTCCTAGCAATACATTATACTAGGATATACATAACCTTTGGAGTTGTGCTTAATAACTTGGTAGAAATCTGAGTATATCTGAACATAGGAAGCCCATAAATCCAGTGAAACTGCAGCTCAGATATTTTGCTAATGTATCTGCACTATGTAATGTATAAAAAAATTATGCCAATCACCCAACCTACCGTAGTGTAAATGCAAATTTAAACTAAGTCATGAGAACTATATCAAGTCAGACAATAATTCTGAGATTTTAGAAACTAAAATTTTCTCTATAAACTGGGAACAAAAATAAAGAGAAACAATTCTAGACAAATCATGTTTTTGATTGTTATTGTAAAAAAAATCCAATGGTAATAAAGACATATTCTGAATTTCTATCTCCATTCAAGCTTCTCTTATTGGAAGCCCTACTTAAAAATCAATAGCAGGATATAGTCCAGAATATGCTACTGAAAAGGACCATAGATGAGAAATTCTGAAACCCCATCCTTTTGTTCCTAGACTTTACTCTGCAAACCCTCTTTTTTTCTCAGCTTTGAAAAAAACATTTTTTGGGGCACAGCAATCATCCCAGTGCTCTTTGTTTGCATGGTAATAATTAAACAGTTGATTACATGATAAGTGCTATGTATTTGCAAGGTAAAGTATGTGTCCTTAAAAACACTAGTGCTAATTATATGGTAGTGATGTTAAATTCACATTATATGTAATTGGCAATAATTTACTGAAATATGAGTGTAATCTTTCAGTCCTCAGGCAGGCAAAACTCCCATAATCTTTGTAAGAAGAATCAAGCCCAAAGTCATTACAACTGTTTCTTTAGCTGCCTGGTATTTTCCATGTAAAAGCTATTCAGTTATCATTTATGTTCAGAGTTTTCCCATAATATCCATCCCTAGTAAAACAAACAATTTCCTTTTTAACCTAATTTTGAACCAAAATTTCAAAGTGGTGCACCAACAATAACTCATTTATACAAGCAAATGAGCATTAACAGCTACATATCAAGTGATTCTGCACCCAATTACTCAATTGTGTACACCGTTACCCAACTTGCACACAATGCTTTGCATGTACAAAGGTCGGAATTTGCAGGTAGAGAGCGTGCATGTGCATTTTGAAAATTTGGCTCACTTAGGTCTTTCCTGTCCTAAGAAAGTTTTGCTAAAATTACCCACCACTGCTACCACTCTTTCAGCTCTACCTGTAGTAGCCATGGTAGGAGCATTAGTGTAGACAAGGCTCCAGGGGGATGCCATGTGATCTGATCTACTCAGAGCAGGTCACGGTATTTACTACTCCAGGACCCATCGGCAATTTGTCTGCATTAGTGCTCCCCTCAATGTTCCCACTGGTGGAAATGAAATGGTGATAACAATGGTGTGAACTAAATTAATAGCAAAAATATCCAAGTGCAGACACAGCCTAAGTCATCCTCCCTACAGTTTGGGGGAAGATGAGCAGCCCAAGAGATTTTTTTTTTGGTCATTACTTTAATTAATTTGTTGGCTGTTCTGTAACCACAGGAATGGGCTTGGTATAAGAACACAGATTGATAGAAGAGCTTTCAGCCTTATTATTTTTATAGTAATACATAAATAGAAAGACAAAGAGATAATTGTAGAATTGAATGTTTTCATTATGAATTATGACTAGAAAGAAAATTGGGAAATCTCAAATGTTGTACTGACACTGTATCTTCCAAGTACATCTCCAAAATAATCTGAGTTTTATATACCTTTTTTGATGATAATGTGCTAATCTTACTCTTGACAAAAGTCTTTAAATTTTAACAAACCAAGGTGTAGCAATTCTCATGTTTTATTACTCAGCAGTGAAAAAAATTAAATCAAACTTTCTCGTTAAGCTACCAAGGGCTCGATTCATTAAAAACAATTTTGCAGCTATTGGTTTACTTTACATGCAGCTAAAATTTCATAGTGTGGTGCCTGATAAGAGAAAAAGATTGAAATTTATACAGCTGCCTCATTATTTGAGATGATGAGCCTCAAATGCCATATATCGTTTGGCTGGACAGGGTCTGTGATTATATCCCTGGGAAGAGTAGCCATACCCGGCCACCAAAGGCATATTGTCCTCCAGAATCAGAAGTAGCTACCTTATTTCCATACAATAGAAATGTGAAAGGCTGCCTTTTTCCTTTAGCAAGCAAGCCCAGGCCATGGGGAATGCTCCTTTATAGAATGTCCAGCAGAGGACCGATTGCATGGTCACAAATAGTATTTCTGCAGGTATTTATTCAACAAAATATTTAATAGCCTCCATATAATACAAAGAATAGGCTTTTCTTGGTAAAAAGTAAATGTGCTACAGCACACGGGAACTGCCATATCAGCGAGAGGTTTTCCTGATATCTTCCATTTTGTTTTTGCTCAGAAGTAATTATTCATACATTACTGTGTAATTAGACACAGGAAACTCAGAGGACACAGACCCTTCCCCTCTCCTATATTAGGATGTTGAGAAGAAGGTGAACTCACAGAGCCTGGTTAGAAGGCTCCACCGATTTAATTCTCATTAACCCAACTGCCATATTTCAGTTGTTCATGTAGGGTCCTGATTCAGCAAGGTAATTCAGCAAAGTACATGGCACATGCATAATCAAGGCCCCAACCACTTGTGCACAAAGGAAATAGAATATTTAATGAACTGCAAAAGAAAAAAAGTGGGGCAAGTAAAGTGCTTACTTTTCTCCCAAATAAAGCACGTGAAAATCCCCCAAGAAAGGCGTATGTATTTTTAATGAATCAGATCCTCATTTTCATCCTAGCAATTTACTTCACAATTCCTATAAAACTGAGCCATGTAAAACCATAGCAGTTGTTTGTAACTACTTCACATGGCTTTAGAGGAAATTTCATTTCTAGAGCTCTCTCTGTGGAAAAACAATAGGTTAATATGTATGTGAGATGGTATGTAAAGTGGTTTTTGGAGGGAAAGTGCTGCTTCTGTAGCTAATGAGTGGTGAGTTACCCTTTTTCCCATTCCAGTTGGTGTGAACCAGATGCACAGTTGACTGTAAAATGGGAATATGCAGCAAAAACACGGTACCCCTCCAAGAAGGCATGGAATGACAGGAACCTTATGCATTTTACAGCCTCTGCATGGTGTATATAAGTTCACTGGGGAAATGTATGATCGACGTTAGGAGGATATCGATCAAATATTTCACTTGCCTGCACCGATGGCAATTGTTTTCATTTCAAGGACTTTTGAACAAATTGGGAAAGAAGTCAGTAACCAGTTTCCTCTTGAAAGTGAATATATATGCACCATGAAACTCCATCTGAGACCAAAAATGCACAAAGCTGAAATGGGCAAGTAACCAACCTTGGCGAAATATCGCATCCTTGCTGCATAAAGGCACCCAGGGAAAACCAGAGACTATTAAATATCCCAAATTCATTAGTTGATTCGTTACTTTGCGTTTCTCTTCCATCTTCAAACTCCTCAGTGTGCCACTCGTATGGACTAAATCTGCTGACCAGGAATAAAACTACACTGACCCCAATGTAGGCAAAAACAATGCACATCCAGATCTCATATGCTAAGGGATCAAGAAACGAAAACACTCCTGGCTTAGACTTCTGTGGCTTCTTGATCATTATAGATATCCCGAGGCTCATAAAGGGCTTTGAGAAGTCAATCACCTCTTCTCTCACCAATGTTATAGTTAATGGAGCGATTGCAATGTCGGCTTTCTGTAAAGGAAACAAAGCATGGTAATAATAACTGATGTGATCGTTAACAAGGAATGGCTTCATTCCTATTGCATATCACAAATGAAGAATAGAATCATAGAATATCAGGGTTGGAAGGGACCTCAGGAGGTCATCTAGTCCAACCCCCTGCTCAAAGCAGGACCAATCCCCAACTAAATCATCCCAGCCAGGGTCTTGTCAAGCCCGACCTTAAAAATACTTAAGGAAGGAGATTCCACCACCTCCCTAGGTAATGCATTCCAGTGTTTCACCACTCTCCTAGTGAAAAAGTTTTTCCTAATATTCAACCTAAACCTCCCCCACTGCAACTTGAGACCATTACTCCTTGTTCTGTCATCAGCTACCACTGAGAACAGTCTAGATCCATCCTCTTTGGAATCCCCTTTCAGGTAGTTGAAAGCAGCTATCAAATCCCCCCTCATTCTTCTCTTCCGCAGACTAAACAATCCCAGTTCCCTCAGCCTCTCCTCAATAGGACATCAGGGACATAGATAATAGTCATTTCATGATAGTGCTGTATTGAGGGTAAACTAATTAGTAATTCATAGCTGAAAAATCTTCTTACTGACATATATACAACCATCTGATTGGACTATTCCAAGCCTTCTCCTTACATATGTATGTTATATTGCATTTACAGTTTTTAGACATACTCTTTCGAAGTTTATGGCACTTAAATATGTTAGCAAAGCATATTGTCTTGTGTCTGTAGGAAAAAAAGATAAAAATACAGACTCTTTCTCCTCATTTAACTTTCATATTTAAATCAACTTCATGTCTTAATTTTTAAATTTTTCATATCAAAACAAGCTACTATCTCCATAGCAAATATGAGTCAGACCAGTTTCCTGTATGACAGGGAGAACACCTCCCACACACACACTCATCACGACCATCAGTTATAGTATTATTAAGAAGGTTTTCTTACCCCATAAACAAGTTCTCCAACCATCCCATTCCAGATTTTTGTGTCTGCATCCCGGGCTCCATACTTGCCATCCCCAACAATTGTGAGCTTGTACTTGAATCCACAATGTTTAGCAATCTCGGCAGCTAAGTCCACACAGTAGCCCTCATATCGCTCATTTCCTTCAAGCAGTTCATGATTTTTCTTCATCATGACATATGGGGATTCCTGCACAGAAAGACTGAATTTTAGCTTGCCAATGAAGAGACAACTGTGATAACTGTGCACTTATTATACAAATATATTTGATTTTAGACAGGGAGGAAAAAAGAAAATCCAAACCATCTTACTCACAAATGTTCTGGGTCATTAGATTTGTAACTCTGATTATTCGTTCAGCATGTCTTATATAACATTTTAAATTATATGTTTCATGGTCAGATTCAAATGCCAACACTTACAGGTATAACCATCCCAGAGATGTTTAAATAACTCCTATTACACTGACAGTGATTACGTATACACTGTGGAGAGAAGAGGCTCCAATATATTGTTTATTTTACTCTTCTTTGTTTGGGGTTTTGAGTGTGGATGGTGGGGTTTTGTTTGTTAAAACTGTAAAATCTGAAAGGGTTCTTCCCTATTCTGCAGCCACCTCTCTCACCCGGCCCCCTCAATATTGCAATATCTCTAGGTAATACTTGTATTCAGTTACTGCACAGAAATACTTAGGGGGTCCAGACAATAAACTAGAGCTGTGCAGCAAAATTCTTACCACCAGAAAATCTGGTGACATATAATAGGTTCACAATAAAAATGGATTTTTCCCCTTCTTGCCCCAATTTATTTTCCCCAAAAAATCTTCCAGCCAGAACAGTTAGTTGCTCACCAAAGACATATCTATGATTAAGCAGCTGTGTAAATTAGATGACATCGCTGCTATACAAACAGGTTTCAGAGTAACAGCCGTGTTAGTCTGTATTCGCAAAAAGAAAAGGAGTACTTGTGGCACCTTAGAGACTAACCAATTTATCTGAGCATAAGCTTTCGTGAGCTACAGCTCACTTCATCGGATGCATACTGTGGAAAATACAGAGATGTTTTTATACACACAAACCATGAAAAAACGGGTGATTATCACTACAAAAGGTTTTCTCTCCCCCCACCCCACTCTCCTGCTGGTAACAGCTTATCTAAAGTGATCACTCTCCTTACAATGTGTATGATAATCAAGGTGGGCCATTTCCAGCACAAATCCAGGGAGAAATGTGCTGGAAATGGCCCACCTTGATTATCATACACATTGTAAGGAGAGTGATCACTTTAGATAAGCTGTTACCAGCAGGAGAGTGGGGTGGGGGGAGAGAAAACCTTTTGTAATGATAAACACCCATTTTTTCATGGTTTGTGTGTATACAAACATCTTCTACACTTTCCACAGTATTCATCTGATGAAGTGAGCTGTAGCTCATGAAAGCTTATGCTCAAATAAATTGGTTAGTCTCTAAGGTGCCACAAGACTCCTTTTCTTTTTACTATACAAACAGCATATGATGTTCTTTTAAGATGACATAGAAGATTAAGTTTCTTGTTCATTCCTCCATTTTGGCACAGACGTTCAAAATGGCTAGAGATAAAGCTCTGAAGCTCCTAAATGCTCTTTTTTCTGATTCGGTGAACTCCATTTGCTAATGTGTATGGAGAGTGGATTTTAAAAATAAATAATACAGTTTTGCCACTCAGAAGAGAGTTCTTCAGAATCAGGCTATTGGTTCCTTGTGGCTGGCACAGACTGTTTTTGAATAATTTACCAACCAAATAACTGTTTGATTTTTACAAAGCAAGTCCATGTACTGATCATTCTTCCTTTAACAGCAATTGGATGGTATCAGTCCTCTCATTCATACTCCATAAAAAATAGCATTTCAGAGTCTTCTGTCTTACAGGTATGAATTGGCATAACAGTTAACTAAAATAATGGGGTGCACCAATTCGTTATAATACTAAAACATACATTGCCGTCTCACAAGAAACATGTTAAATTTTTTACCAAAATAGTGGTGACAACAATAGTCTTATTTTCTAGTCCTGTGGATTCATTCCCAAGAGGCCCGTCAATGGGATTCACAACCATTTTGTCCACTTCACTCCAATATCCAATCTGAAAAAGTTTGTAAGATATATGGACGCTGGTGAATATGAATGTTCATATGTAAACATCTTATTACATTCAAGCACACCATACCCACTCCAAATATGCCACAGAAAGTTATAGTAGCTGCAGCTTTACCTATATAAACATGCAAGCATTAGACAGGAATAGACAGGAACTTGGCACAGGTAAACAAATTTTAATATTAATTTTCCTACTACGCAGGTTAAAATGTTCAGCCACATATCACCTGATGTTGGTATAAAAATCATGCTGCAGCATTGTAAAGGTTATACAAATCAGGAAGAAATGTTCACTGCTACTGCATTTGGCTTTCCTCTGAGTGGCTGGGGATGTAGGGGAGAAAAAAAGTCACATTTAGAGAACCCATTAATGAGAGTTATTCTCTGAAAAGTTGTATTCTGCATCATCAGTTCAGAAAGTCATCATTAATGTTTCTTTGGATTAGTTGCTCCCACTTATCTGCTCTAACCAGCAAAGAAAAGAAAAACAAATTACACAATTTATTTAAAATAAAATAAGCTATAGTTTCACATGGTACTTACCAGAAATAAAAGCTCATATTTATTAGAAACAAACAGGGCACATTTTTTCTTTGCTCTGCAAGACCATTAAAATATAATCATACGAATAATCTTAATTGCAACATGGCCTTTAGTTGACTATACCTTACCTTTCAGTCACCTACCTTTCCATATCACTTAGCAGGGTACAACTTTTAAGGGCATTTAGAATTAAAATTACCTTCCGGGGACCAGTATTTTTGAGCTCCATGATGTTTATTGTATAATTTATTCTTTTTCCATTCTGGTCAAACTTTATATTTCCTGTTAGACCTTCCACCTGAACCTATGTGAAATAAGAATGGAAATAGTGGTAGAGTTAAATTCGTTTATCCATAAAATACATTTTGTATTTCAATGATTGGATATTGATGCAAAAAAAAAAATAAAGACTGTATTTAGGTTTATCCTAAAAATTGTATATACCTTAATTACTAAGATGTTTTCCTGGGGCATTAGATATATTGATGCTGGTCTTCTAAATCTCTACCAACAAAGTCCAGTTTAGGAGGCAGAAAGATTCTTTCAGAACATTCACAGAGTATTTCATACAGACATTAAATTCCAGAACTGGTTCTAGAGAGACTACCTGCTTTAATGCCCTTTCTATTTCCACACCATGACCCCAGGGCACTGCTGGATTTGCAAGACAGTCTCCAGCATTTCCTCTTCTGGAGATCTCAATCCTCTGTTTACGCAAATTACGGAAAGCTTCGGTCATCACTTGAACAGCATCATAGGTCAGAGCAGATGTATACTGAAAAGGATTAAATACTATGCATTAAAAAGTGGTAAGGAATTAAAGCTTCAACACATTTTCCAAGGCTATCATTATTAATCCATTAAAGATAAAAATACATTAAAAATAAAAAGGATGATAAAATATTCTTTGGGATTCCGTATCAGAGGGGTAGCCATGTTAGTTTGGATCTGTAAAAGTGGCAAAGAGTCCTGTGGCACCTTATAGGCTAACAGACGTATTGGAGCATAAGCTTTCAGGGGTGAATACCCACTTTGTCGGATGCATGTAGTGGAAATTTCCAGAGGCAGGTATAAATATGCAAGCAAGAATCAGGCTAGGGATAACGAGGTTAGTTCAATCAGGGAGGATGAAAGTGAGGGATTGTTGTCCAGGATGGGTTGTAGAACACTGATGATGCGTTGGAGAGGTTATAGCTGAGGCTGTATGTAATGGCCAGTGGAGTTCTGTTGGTTTCTTTCTTGGGCTTGTCTTGCAGCAGGAGGCTTCTAGGTACACGTCTGGCTCTGTTGATCTGTTTCCTTATTTCCTCGTGCAGGTATCGTAGTTTTGAGAACGCTTGGTGAAGATCTTGTAGGTGTTGGTCTCTGTCTGAGGGGTTGGAGCAAATGCGGTTGTACCTCAGTGCTTGGCTGTAGACCATGGATCGTGTGATGTGTCAGGGATGGAACCTGGAGGCATGAAGGTAGGCATAGCAGTCAGGGGTTTTCAGTATAGGGTGGTGTTAACATGACCATCACTTATTTGCACTGTGGTATCTAGGAAGTGTACCTCCCATATCGATTGGTCCAGGCTGAGGTTGATGGTTGGGTGGAAGCTATTGAAATCGTGATGGAATTCTTCCAGGGTTTCCTTCCCAGGGGTCTGGATGATGAAGATGTCATCAATGTAACGTAGGTAGAGAAGGGGCATGAGTGGACGAGAGCTGAGGAAGCATTGTTCCAGGTCAGCCATAAAAATGTTGGCATATTGTGGGGCTGTGCGGGTGCCCATAGCGGTGCCACTGGTCTGGAGGTATATATTGTCACCAAATTTGAAATAATTGTGTGTGAGGATAAAGTCACAGAGCTCAGCAACCAGTTGTGCTGTGGCAACATCAGGGATACTGTTCCTGACAGCTTGTATTCCATCTGTGTGGGGGATGTTTGTGTAGAAAGCCTCTACATCTATGCTGGCTAGAATGGTGTTTTCTGGAAGATCACTAATGCATTGTAGTTTTCTCAGGAAACCAGTGGTGTCACGGAGATAGCTGGTGGCGTAGGGTCTGAGTAGAGAGTCCACATATCCGGACAGTCCTTCAGTGAGTGCCAATGCCCGAGATGATGGGGTGTCCTCACGCAAAATTATTTCAAATTTGGTGACAATATATACTAGGTTTCAGAGTAACAGCCGTGTTAGTCTGTATTCGCAAAAAGAAAAGGAGTACTTGTGGCACCTTAGAGACTAACCAATTTATTTGAGCATAAGCTTTCGTGAGCTACAGCTCACTTCAAAGCTTATGCTCAAATAAATTGGTTAGTCTCTAAGGTGCCACAAGTACTCCTTTTCAAAGCTTATGCTCAAATAAATTGGTTAGTCTCTAAGGTGCCACAAGTACTCCTTTTCTTTTTGCGAATATATACTAGCTATCCCCATCTTCCTTTCAAGACATGAGTTGGCTGATAAACTATGGGCACATTGCAAAGGTGGGTTTTAAAGGAGGAGAGGGTAGTGGCCTTATAGGTCACTTTAGGGAGAGGCAGCATAAGCGTGTCACATGTTTTTAGCCCGACATAAAACAAAGAGTTTTGCACAGACATCTTTTGAGACTTTTGGGGAGAAGTCTGCAATCACATACAGGTATTTTATTAATCTAATTAACATTCACAATAGGTTAGCTAAACTGAACAGGAAAATTCCCATCTGTATCCATTGCATGGACATGTATCCATTGCATGTATCCATTGCATCCCATCCGACAGACGTGCATAACCTCAAGTCCATCTGTGTGAATTTATCTCTTGGGATGGTGGATTTAATGAGTGCAAAAGCGTTGTTTACACAGGTTAGATGCCATTTTTGAAAATGTGGCCCATAATATAAAGCTACAGCTTTGTGAATGCAGTGAATTCTATATAAGTTATTAGAAGTTGAAAATATATACACAAACAGTAAGCAATAATGTATAGACTGTTTGCTTCAATGGTTCATATTTTAATGAGAATTTTTCATTAGGTAGCACAACTCATGCAGAAGGCTGTAGTAATAGTAAACAAGGCAGGCTCTGGCACTGAAGTCATTTTCATATGAAACCATTAGATCTTGTGGGGGGGAAAGGAGAGGGAGTTTCTTTTCTTTTTTTCAAACTATGTAAATTTATTGGTTAATTAATGTGAATTTTCTCAAAAGATTTAACTCAGTGGCAATTAGAGTAATCCATAAAGCCATCTGAATAATAGGAGATGGAAACAAAAGATTCACTGAGGCTCATGTTCATGGTCTACTTTATTGGTTGAACTTTTGATATGAAAACTCATGGGGCTTTGATTTGCTCTGGACAAGGAATACGCTTTCTTGCATGGCATTGAATTAAACAAGAAAAATATTATAGGTGAAACCAAAATCTTGGAAAACAAGTGCTGCATACAACACAATATAAATAAAGGTTTCCTAAAGATTTCCTAGGTTATGGTGTATGAATATAAATAAATATTCAAGTCATTGGAGTAGATTCAACCCTAGGTTCTGCCCAAAAGGGTAGACCTGATGCAGGGAGGCTCTTACTCTTCTGGAAGATGGAGATAACTTGCAGTTCTTTAATGCCATGCCAAAACCTAACTAATGAGGGAGTATGGTCAAGGCAGCCTGGGAATGGACTGGTTCAGTCTCATTTATCTGGGCTCCTGTGGGATCCCACATACTATTTAAAGCTTCTTCCTCTTGGTGGAACGTCCAAATGAGCACACCGGTGCAAACATAACTTGCCCTCCTCAGGAGATGAATAATTCCTGGACTTCAGTGGCTCAGAGATTTGTAGTATGAATACATAATGTGTTACTCTATTCATTTATGTCTTCATTCCACAAGCAATAATTCAAGCTGGAAGCTGATTTAATAAACTAAACTGAACATTTAAAAAAGGTAAATTCAGGGATAGCTTCTTCATCCCAGGGGTTAAGAGATGGTCAGTGGAATCTCTCTCCAAGCAGCCAGTGGGAGTCCTGCATTTTTACATGTGCATTTAAGGTTGAATTTTCAACGTGAAATGAGCATCCTCATAAAAGCTCAAAAAACAAAAGTGAAATACAAAAAGAACAACTTTTTTTTTTTTTTTTTACACTCTCATGGTTTCAATCCAGTGAGATTGAAGTGTCTGACACATTATGTGGAGTCCCTGAGCATGGCAATACTCTTTCTGTGTAGTTTTTCACAGTAGAAGGAAATGTGATGTGCAAAGTTTTTAACGTAAAGAACTTCGGTTAACAAACATTGCAATCAATACCTGCAAAGGGGGAATAAAAGTTTATTAGCATTTTGAACCATCTTATAATTATTTCTTCCATTTATTTTACTTTCTTTTAGCTGTATGTTTATTCTTCTATGCCTCAGACATCTAACAAGTACTCAGGGAAAATTATGTCATTATTGGGGAGAAATGTAGTGACATGAATGAGCTAAGTGTAAAGTCCCTTTGTATAAAACACTGCACATATACATCATCTTTAAAGTGAAGGGGCTCAAAGTGACATACAAACATCTTACCTCCCTATTTCATATGGAAAATTGATAGATGGTGATCTAGTGACATTCCTATGTTAATGGTGGAGTCAAGAACAGCACCTAAGTCTCTTGGCTCCCAGACTATTTCTAATGTTATATACTTATTTGAAACGTAGACTACTATAAGTGAAATACAAGTGTTTATGTGATGGTTACCATAATTATATACAGGATAAGGAATATATATAAATACATAAATTGTGTAAGTAGTATATTGATTTTCCTATATATTGGAGGCTTCATCCTCCTCTCATTTAGGAGAACAACCAATGGGAGTTTTATTTGGAACCAGTTTCACTGAGAGAAGGGTCAAGGTGTGACTATATAACACTGGGGCAGCTCTACACTACGGGGTTAAGTTGACCTCAGTTATGCAACTCCAGCTATGTGAATAATGTACCTGGAGTCAATGTACCTTAGGTTGATTTACTGCGGTGTCTACACTGCACTGGGTCAATGTAAGAAATTCTCTCATCGACTTAACTTACGCTTCTCATTCCTGTGGAGTACCGGAGTCGACAGGAGAACGATCTGTGGTCAATTTAGTGAGTCTTCCCTAGACCCACTAAATTGACCCCCGATGAATGGATCGCCACAGCATTGATCCCCAGTAACTGCAGACATACCCTTATACACCAGTGTAACTCCACTGACATCGCTGCCGTTACTTCTGATTTACAGGTTTCAGAGTAGCAGCTTTGTTTGTCTGTATCCGCAAAAAGAACAGAAGTACTTGTGACACCTTAGAGACTGAAATTTATTAGAGCATAAGCTTTCGTGGGCTACAGCCCACTTCATCGGATGCATAGAATGGAACATATCGTAAGAAGATATTATATACATACAGATAAGCTGGAAGTTGCCACACAAACTGTGAGAGGCTAATTAGCGAAGATGAGCTATTATCAGCAGGAGAAAAAAACTTTTGTAGTGATAATCAAGATGGCCCATTTAGACAGCTGACAAGAAGGTGCGAGGATACTTAACCTAGGGAAATAGATTCAATATGTGTAATGACCCAGCCACTCCCAGTCTCTATTCAAACCCAAGTTAACAGTATCTAGTTTGCATATTAATTCAAGCTCAGCAGTTTCGTTGGAGTCTTTTTTTGAAGCTTTTCTGTTGCCAAATTGCCACCCTGAAATCTTTCACTGAGTGGCCAGAGACGTTGAAGTGTTCTCCTACTGGTTTTTGAATGTTATGATTCCTGATGTCAGGTTTGTGTCCATTTATTCTTTTGCGTAGAGACTGTCCGGTTTGGCCAGTGTACATGGCAGAGCGGCATTGCTGGCACATGATGGCTTATATCACATTGGTAGATTTGCAGGTGAATGAGCCCCTGATGGCGTGGCTAATGTGATTAGGTCCTATGATGGTGTTACTTGAATAAATATGTGGACAGAGTTGGCATTGGGCTTTGTTGCAAGGATAGGTTCCTGGGTTAGTGTTTTTGTTGTGTGGTTGCTGGAGAGTATTTGCTTCAGGTTGGGGGGGCTGTCTGTAAGCAAGGACTGGTCTGTCTCCCAAGATCTGTGAGAGTGAGGGATCATTTTTCAGGATAGGTTGTAAATCTTTGATGATGCACTGGAGAGGTTTTAGTTGGGGGCTGAAGGTGATGGCTAGTGGCGTTCTGTTATTTTCTTTGTTGGGCCTGTCCTGTAGTAGGTGACTTATGGGTACTCTTCTGGCTCTGTCAATCTGTTTTTTCACTTCAGCAGGTGGATATTGTAATTTTAAGAATGCTTGATAGAGATCTTGTAGGTGTTCGTCTCTGTCTGAGGGATTGGAGCAACTGCGGTTGTATCTTAGAGCTTGGCTGTGGACAATGGATCGTGTGGTGTGTCCTGGATGGAAGCTGGAGGCATGTAGGTAGGCATAGCGGTCAGTAGGTTTCTGGTATAGGGTGGTGTTTATGTGACCGTTGCTTATTAGCACAGTAGTGTCCAGGAAATGGACCGCTTGTTTGGATTGGTCTAGGCTGAGGTTGATGGTGGGATGGAAATTGTTGAAATCAGGGTGGAATTCCTCAAGGGCTTCTTTTCCATGGGTCCAAATGATGCAGATGTCATCAATGTAGCGCAAGTAGAGTAGGGGCATTAGGGGACGAGAGCTAAGGAAGCGTTGTTCTAAGTCAGCCATAAAAATGGTAGCATACTGTGGGGTCATGTGGGTACCCATAGCTGTGCCGCTGACTTGAAGATATATATTGTCCCCAAATGTGAAACAGTTGTGGGTAAGGACAAAGTCACAAAGGTCAGCCACCAGGTTTGCCGTGACATTATCGGGGATACAGTTCCTGATAGCTAGCGGTCCATCTCTGTGTGGAATGTTGGTGTAGTGGTCTTCTACAGCCACAGTGGCCAGAATGGTGTTTTCTGGAAGATCACCGATGGACTGTAGTTTCCTCAGGAAGTCAGTGGTGTCTCGAAGATAGCTGACAGTGCTCAAAGTGTAGTGCCTGAGGAGAGAGTCCACATAGCCAGACATTTCCTGGACACAACTATAATTAAGTCTCTCTAACCTACATCTCTTTTGACATGGCCCCAAGAAAGAGTTATGTAGGGTTCTGCCAAAATGTTTTCAATCTGCCTATGTGATGGAATTATTTCCTTTGGGTAATAATGAAATAGAGCGTTTTAGTTCAAGTTAGATGTTAAATGGACACTAAAATGTACAATCTTATTATTATATAAACAGTCCATATTAAATAGAACTGGACAAAAATGGCAACTTTTTACTGAATTTTACATAATTTTCATGGCAAAATCAAAAATAGTTGTGAAAACAGCAAAATGTTATAAGCATTATCTCAACGAGATCTAACATGCAGGAAACTCTATTGATTAGATGTAAACATTGCATTTTTGTGTGTTAGTCTGTTCTCTGCTGCTCTGAAATGATTCTTTCAAGCTCATGTGGATTCTGGTTTAATTGTTCCTTGCAAGTTCTCCTGAGATATCTTGCACACTGTCATGACAGGGCTTGGTAATGTAAATAATTATTTTTAATATAAACTATAGAGCTGGTCAGCTACTATACTACTAGTGTCACAAATGCACAATGTTCATATTCCAAATGGCAGTTTGATTTGATCATGATCATGCCCCTTTTCATTTGTTCTGTGTCAGTATTAGCATGAATGAGTTTTTGTTCCCATGGGTGTTTGGCAACAGTTGTACTTTGTATGGAATATGGTTCTCCATCCAAAGTGCAAAAGGGCTTTATGCAAGGGAACTATGGGAATATTTGGGGGAAGTCATGGTGCAAAACACCTATGCATTCTGGCTACTGATGGGCAAAACTCAAATGCTAGGGAAATTTGGTGTAGCTCACAAAAGTCCCCAAAAGGTTGACTGCTTATCCATTCCTCTTTGATCTGTAAATTGGGATGGAGCTCTTGTGAGAAAACACATTCAATATTTACAGGAGTTCTTGCTGGTTTGTAAATACCAGGGGAGCAATTTTACTGGCAGAACATCAACATTTCCATTCCCAGTCCCAAACAGAAGCAGAAAACAGAAATGAATAAAAATCAAAACAATATTAACTGAAAATTTTGAAATATTAAAGAAGTTTCAATTCTGGGGATGGTCAGAGATCCAGGTCAATACTTATTTTATCTGAACTGATTCATCCGGCCTTAATTAATGCTAGTTTCTACGGGGAGAAATTGAGATCCAGATGGATTTTCATTAAAAGTGTTTTTTATAATGGAATTACAGCTGACCTTAAGCTACAGAGGCACCAAAAGCAGCTGTAATAAGGTTATTACTATTTATTTATACAACGACATGGGCACACAGAATACTGCAGGACAAATAACAGGTACCCTGCTTTGAAATGCTCACATGTTCTTAAGGGCAAAAGCTGGTTCAGAAGAGCAAGTAATGTGCAGAAAATAGGGCTGTCGATTAATCGCACTTAACTCATGCGATTAACTCAAAAAAATGAATTAAAAAATTAATCGTGATTAATCGCAGTTTTAATCGCACTGTTAAACAATAATTCTAACTGAGATTTATTAAATATTTTGGACGTTTTTCTACATTTTCATATATATTGTATTCTGTGTTGTAACTGAAATCAAAGTGCATATTACAAATATTTGCACTGTAAAATGATAAAAGAAATAGTATTTTTCAATTCACCTTATACAAGTACTGTAGTGCAATCTCTTTGTCATGAAAGTGCAACTTACAAATGTAGAATTATTTTGTTACGTAACTGCACTCAAAAACAAAACAATGTAAAACTTCAGAGCCTACAAGTCCACTCAGTCCTACTTCTTGTTCAGCCAATCGCTAAGACAAGCAGGTTTGTTTGCATTCAGAGGAGGTACTGATGTCCGCTTCTTATTTACAATGTCACCAGAAAGTGAGAACAGGCATTTGTATGGCACTTTTGCAGCTGGCATTGCAAGGTATTTATGTGGCAGATATGCTAAACATTCATATGCCCCTTCATGCTTCGGTCACCGTTCCAGAGGACATGCTTGCATGCTGATGATGCGCATTAAAAAAATAATGTGTTAATTAAATTTGTGACAACTCCTTGGGGGAGAATTGTATTTCCCCTGCTCTGTTTTACCTGCATTGTGCCATATATTTCATGTTATAGCAGTCTCAGATGATGACCCAGCACATGTTGTTCATTTCAACAACACTTGCACTGCAGATTTCACAAAACGCAAAGAAGGAACCAACGTGAGATTTCTAAAGATAGCTATAGTACGCAACCCAAGGATTAAGAATCTGAAGTGCCTTCAAAAATCTGAGAGGGATGAGGTGTGGAGCATGCTTTCAGAAGTCTTAAAAGACCAACACTCCGATCCAGAAACTACAGAACCTGAACCACCAAAAAAGAAAATCAACCTTCTGTGGTGGCATCTGACTCAGTTAATGAAAATGAACATGCGTCGGTCCACATTGCTTTGGACTGTTATCGACCAGAACCCGTCATCAGCATGGACGCACGTCCCCTGGAATGGTGGCTGAAGCATGACTGGACATATGAATCTTTAGCACATCTGACACGTAAATATCTTGTGACTCTGGCTACAACAGTGCCGTGAGAATGCCTGTTCTCACTTTCAGGTGACATTGTAAACAAGAAGCAGGCAGCATTATCTCTTGCAAATGTAAAGAAACTTGTTTGTTTGAGTGATTGGCTGAACAAGAAGTAGGACTGAGTGGACTTGCAGGCTCTAACATTTTACATTGTTTATTTTTCAATGCAGTTTTTTGTACATAATTCTACATTTGTAAGTTCAACTTTCATGATAAAGAGATTGCACTACAGTATTTGTATTAGGTGAATTGAAAAATACTATTTCTTTTGGTTTTTTACAGTGCAAATACTTGTAATAAAAATAAATATAAAGTGAACACTGTACACTTTGTATTGTGTTGTAATTAATATCAATTTATTTGAAAATGTAGAAAACATCCAAAATATTTAAATAAATTGTATTCTATTATTGTTTAACAGTGCAATTAATCATGCTATTAATCACAATTAATATTTTTTAATCATGCAATTAACTGTGATTATTTTTTTTAATCGCTTGACAGCCCTAGCATAAACAAAGAGATATTTCTTCATAATATTTGGAATGTGTCACAGAACAAAGTAGGATGCGGGAGGGGGTCAGCAGTCAGCAGAGAAAGGGAAAACAAAAATGGACATATTTTAAAAAAAACAAGGAGTTGAGATGATCCTAGAATGCATTAAAGTTAAATGGGATGTGGATCCACCAAAACTTCAGATTTCTTCCCACCCAACAGACTATGCTTTTCACTCCTGGCCTGCATGCACAAGATGGAATTTGTTTTACACCCGTCACCAGTTATGGATTTAAGGCGAAATTGATGAGTGAGGATCTATGGTCTTAGTGATGCAGGACGTCAGATTAGAGGATCACAATTTTAAAAGCCTTCTGGCTTTAACATCTATGAATACCATGGTATCCGAGCACTTCTCCCCCACAAGCCTAGAGAGACACTTGTCTTTTTCCTACTCCTAAGTCCTTGATTTTCCTCTCATGAGAAGCACCTATGCCTACCTACACAGATAGCTGGAAAGCATGCAATGTTGCCTCCTGCTACTCTGGGTCCAATTACTGCTTTGTCTAAGCCTTCCCTGATCATGGACTATGGAGCTCAAGCATCCAGTCTTAATCAGCAGGTGAGATGATTTAATGATGTTTGTTCAGAGAACTAAGTTACAATTCCATTCGCTGCTGAGATAGGCATTTATTTTTCAGCTGCTATAGTCAATCATTTATGCACAATCTAGAGACAATTCAATCTTGAAGCAGACACAAAGGTTTACAAGGCATCTACTCAGTGCTGTTAAAAAGAAATAGTCTCTGAACTTTGCTATTAAAACAGTGTCTCATGTCTATGACCTTTTGTCTAAATGTATTATACGATAAAGAATATAATAATATTTTTATCCCTTGATACACTTCTTATTGAACAAGAACAACATATCAAGTATTAAAATAAAGCAGTGCAGAGGATGTTACAGTTTTTAACACAACTCTTTACTCAGCATCCCTTTTTCAACATACCTAAATTTAATACAAAAAAATGTGTTCTCCCTTGAGGCTTTTTTCCCTTTCCCCACAATGCCCCTTATTGTAGGTCTGTTCTAAGCAAGGACATGAAACAATGAACAAAGCATGAATTTACCATAGCCTTGCAAACATGTGAAACATGTAGCTAGCAGAAAAGAGATAATAGGATAGTAAGCAAGGTGTGATACCTTGCAGCTGTGGTCTAGCACATGGAGCAGTGCGTGAACAGCTCATGATCTAGATGGGGAGGGGCTACAAAAATCAGTAGACCAACCATAAAGTATGTGAACAGTAAAACCAACAGTATTAAGTATAAGCATATATAAGATGACACACGATTATGTACACTGGATGTGGTGTATACCCTGTACCCACCCTACACTTGAGCCTGATCAACTCAAGTATGGTTTGACTGTATGCCAATAAAGAAACCTCAGTGAGTTCAGAGTCAAGCTGAGTTTTTGGGTGACCGATTGGATAAGGTCTCAGAGGCTACTGAATGTTTAAGGTCTCAGAAGCAAACCCAACATACTCCTGAGTCTCTGGCCTCAGAGCCTACTCCAACAATTATGAGGGCTTGCAAGGAATTGAGCTTCCTCCTACCTCACCAAAAAGTCTAAATAGTGTATATAATAACATATAGCACTTTTCACAAATTGATCTCAAAGCACTTTACAAAGGGAAGTATGTGCCGTTATTTGCACTTTCTAGATGAGGAAACAGAGGCACAGAAAGATGAAACATCAATAGCATAGCCAGAAAAAGAACAAAGGCCAACCTTAATTTACTGTAAACAATTTTGAACATATTCTTTTGGATCATCATTGCATGGATGCATAAAATCTCCTTCCTGAAACACAAATTCCCATAGAAGCAGAACACTATATCACAGTTTACAAACAGCATTTTAAAAATATAAACTATTGATAAGATTCCAACAACAGCATTTCAGCCTATTATTCCAGCAGTGAAAATAGACCAGATGAAAAAATATACAATAGAGGATGAAAATGAGATGTAGAAATAAAAAACCAAAGTCTCCAGCAGCGCTGAAAATGGATTTGAAAGGACTGATGTGAATGTTAAAGTGTAAACATGTTTGATATGTAAATAAAAACTGATTGCTCATTCTGAAAGGATTATTAGATTAATATTTTGGTACGGATATACAGATACAGGAAATATCAAACTGGTGTGAAAAGGAGATTTAAAAAGAAAAAACAACACTAACATGCCTCAGTGAATTTAAAGCTGTTCCTACCTATTTTTGGTTTTGGTTGTGGGTTGTTGTTGTTTGTTTGTTTTTTAACGTGACTATGTGGCAAACTCAAAATTTAAAAAGGTCACAGTATCACCTTTTTTATTCTATAGACAAAAAATTGGAAGAGCTGAGAAACAAAGGACTAGTTTTTAATTTCTTCTGTCAGCATCCTGTATTACTATTATTAGTATAATAAATTATATGACCGGTTTCCACTGTGGACAGAAGAATATATATTAGACTAACTTATTCTTGCCTATTGTTTCACCACTGCACTCATACCATAAGCAAATAAATATTTACTCTTCTCCACAGCCTGTTCGTCCACCCAGGAAAGAAAAAAGAAAAAAAACTCTCATAAACTAATATAAAATGTTATGTAAAAGCCATTAAGTTTCTTTGATTTACAGCAAATGTATTCCAGATCCCCAATCAACATTCCTTTTTAATTAAAATTAGTAATCAAAGTACCATTAAGTATGGTTAAAAATATCATTCATGATTCTGGGTTATTAGTCAACCAAGATGAAGTTATTGAGATGATCTTCAAAACAGTTTCTTATAATCATTTTGCTGGAAGAAATCCAACAATACTTCACTAAAAGATAATTGAAAACAGCATCTTATAGGAAGAAGGAGAAAACAGCATTTTTCACAGCAGCATAGACTAACAGCCCAGTATCTTGTAGTCGAAAATGGTCAGTGTCAGATGAATGAAAAGAGCTGTTAAAACCCCATTAAGCTCCTTAACTGTGCTATTTTTAAACATACCCTTATGGGAAAGTCCTTCACAGATTAATGGAGATAAATCCTAGGGATAAGCTTGTACAGAAATTAAATAACATTCTATAGAAATGACTCTACAGCCATATAGAATTTCATATTGAAAGGTATCCTTTCTACAGAATTTTGAGCTCAACCTCCAGAATATAACAGAGAATGACAGCCTTACCATAAGATTATTTATCTTGTTTTTTTTAAAACTGCAGAAATGTTCTCATTTTCTATTATGGCATGTAGGAGGAATAAGGGTATGGTCTTGCAATGTGCTAATCACTCAGCACGGCAATAAAGTCAATAGGAGCTGAAGGTGCCGAAGGAAGAGTTCAGCATCTTACAGGCTCAGGATAAATGAAGGAGCACACTAATACCCCAGCAGTACCATTTTTCAAAAAAATAATATGTGCAGTACATCCCCAAAACATAATAATATGTGATAAACCAGCATCACCATTCTATGGAAAAACACCCACCGAAAATATATAAAAATCCAGCATCTACTTCCCCCTTCAATACTGTCATATACCCCCAGGAGAAACAAGCATTCACTCAGCTCCACCCTCTGACCTTCTTCATCGTCTTTGTCTCATGAGCTCTGAGGACCTTTCTTCCTCTGCTGTTTCAGCCTCGTGTCTCATTCCGATACTGTACGCATCTTTCTCTTCTGCCACATGGCCCGACTCTTCCTTTTTTCCCGCATCTTAGAACTTTCAGGCCCATTCTTACTCCTCTTTGCCCCCTCAGGTTTCTTTCTGCTTCACTGTCCCTCCTTTATAGTCTGGGGGCCCTTATTCTATTTGAGCTCGTGAACCTATCCTGCTCCCCATGCCACATTTAGATTTTTTTCCCCCTGCTTTGGACTGGTGGAGGGCCTCTGCATTGTGTGGCCAGATGTATGAGTGACCCTCTTCAGGGGTGTGGAGTGCCAGGAGCAGGAGACTTAAAATGCTCAGATTAGTTATATGCAGTCTGGGCCGGCTGCTGCCTAATGCAGCCCCTCCTCAGGCCACAAAAATGTGAAGAGGAAGCTCCACTGGGGTGGACAGGAAATGGGAACAGTAGTTCTGCTGCTGCTTTTTCTGTGTGCCTGTAACCTGCCGACTGCAGATCCTACTGGTGCCACTTGACTGAGAGTAGGTCAGAGAACAAAAGAAGCTGAGCAACAAGCAGGGGCATGTCAAGAATCAGTTATATAGTAAAGATTTTGGCCCGCTGTCCTACAAATGCTTCCTTCCGCAGAAGTGGAGTCTTTGGATCTGGATTTTGTGGGTCCATTGGCACCCATGCATCATGTCACCAGATCTGTGGCTCTATGGATCCTGCATTAATCCACCCCTGCTTGCACTGATCAGTAGTTCAACTTTTTCAAAAAATCTGAAGCATTTTGGATTAATGATCATTTAAAGGACCAAAGGAGCCTTAAACTGTTAATATGGTGCATTCAGATTTATATTTGCAATTTTTTATGCATGCATTTTTTCCACCCCTAATTTTTTGCAAACTTACATTTGTAGGTCCAAAGAGTATTTGTCTAGTCAAATCAGGTAGTAAATCAGCCAACTATCAGATCTGCATCCCAATATTTTGTGCACACAAATCTGACTGGGTAAGCAAAATAATAGGCATGAAAAAATTGCATGCACAAAAAATTGCAAATGCAAAACTGCAGGCACAGTTTTAAAGGCCACTTTTGAAAACATGGCCCCAATTCCATCTCAGTGTTCTGGTTACATAAAGTCATAAATCCTAAAATTCATTAACTCAGCCTTTATAAATTACTGTAGTCTCTGTGGAATTACTTGATTGTCAACCTAATCAATCATGCTTTTCCCATTAACACTGTTGCAGGTACAGAAGAATAGCATTTATATAACCCTTATTAATAAGTTTGACATTACTGAACAATTTTACAATGTGGTGTAAACATAGGAAACATATCTACTAATGGCAGTCGTCTAACTGATAAATTGTACATTTGTTTCCACTTAATGGATTACATCTAAGATGCATGTTCTGAAATTCCATTTTAAAAAAGAGTTCTCACTGTTCTTTTCCTCATTATTTATGAGTTTATTCAGTCCTTTCTTTAGTCGCAGAAATAAATGAATTATTCTATCTGATATGTAATCTACTGTATATTATGCCTATGTACATTAGGTAAAGTACCAATGCTGAAGTCAAATCATCAGCCTTGCATTACAAACCTCATTTTTCCTGAATTAACAGTTTGGGATGGGGTGAAGTGTTGTCAACTCTCACAATGTTATCATGAATCTCACAGAACTGTTGAGTATTTTTCTTAAAGCTGCTCCTGGTATCAGGTGATTATGTCAAAATATGTTCTTTCTTTTTTTTTTTTTTTTTTTTTAAAGTGTCCAGCTTTCATGGCTGTGAAGAAATGCTCGAAAATATGAACCCCTGAAGTCTCAAAAAACAGAAGGCAAATAAAAAGAACCCAACACTTATTATTTTGTTAAAATATCATGATTTTGGGGGGGACCAATCTTATGATTTTTCAATGGTGCTGACAATAATGGGGGGTAAGAAACTTGAAGTGGTCAGCCATAAAAGATCTCAGTCAGTGAGCAAATTTTGTATAATTTTTTATAAGTGTCAACAACATTGTACTAATGATTGTTTAGTTAGTTATATAAGGTAGGCCTAGATTTGCTTAATAGTGTGTACATGGATCTAGTGTATGTGATCATTTAGTGATTGACCACAGTGACTACAGAGCCTACTACTTTCTCAGAACTAAAGGATTTTGCCTTGACCTCAGGCTTTCCTTTTGGTATTGACAGTACTATGTTCAATTCCAGCTGATATACTTGCTTCCTGAGTGGGTACATACGGCCATGGTTTGTTATAGAATGAGAGCTGAACTACAGTGGGCCTGCAATGCTTGACATGAGCTTGTTTAATGGGTAATTTGTACTATGTTGGCCTTGTTCGTGTAATCATAACTTCTTCTAGTTCCAGTGACCATCCAATCTATTACTATCACATTCCTAATGGTGTTCAAGTTGTAGGGACTTGAGCTTTTGCTGTAGCAGGTCCCAGATTTGGTTGCAGCTGATGTCAGTGGTGTCTTTATGTGCATGATGTGGCCATGATTTATTACATGTGCATGCATCATTTGCCCGTATAGTTCTTCAGGGAATGGTCTTTATTTTTGTGTTCTATATAGTTGTAGGTGCTTCACAGTAATAATGTATCTGATAGTGCTTTGAGCTTGTTATTATTTTATTATTTTGCATTTTTAAAATTAAATGTGACTTTTGCTTTGGCTGCATGACAAGGAAAATAACCACAATTCCAGTTCAGTGGGGGCCTAAAGAGGGGAGTCCGAGATCCATAGATCTGCTGGCTGTTTTAGAAATGTATATGGAAAATGAGAACCACCACAATTACAATTAATAGGATAAAATATTATAAGGTATATACCTTATAAAGTATCAATCCTGAAAGATGCTGAGTCCCAAACCAGTAAAGCATGGACTTCAGTATATTAAAAAGTATATATTAAAAATAATTAGCAAAAACATCATTTAGCCTCAGTTACAACAGACATATCTAATTATGGTGTAATTGACAAAACAAGCTTTCCCAATCTATATAATTTATGCTGCAAGACTCTGCAATCCCCAATTATTTAAAAATTATATATTAAAAATTGTATTACAAAGAAAGTGATTCACTAGTGATATTGTTGTGGGTAACTTCAATAAATTTTATTTTTCTTAAAAAGCAAGTTCCCCTTTAAATTCATCTTTGTGCACTGCATTCCATTTTATCATGTAAACTGGCCCTTTGCATTTCCATCTGGATGTTAGTAAGAAGAACACAAGGCAACAGTAGCACCAGTGCCACCAACCAGAGGGCATCTGCAGTGACTAGACTGGGGGCATGTAACCTCCTTTAATTTACATATCCATAATAGAAAACTCCTATTAGCTCATGTCCATTTGATACAGAATCTGTGATGTTATCTTTGGAATTACACTTGAATAATGTGACTAAATATTACTAATACTTACCACCTTCAGACAAAACTGTACCATATAGGCACAGCCCATGGTAGGGAAGGCATTCTGCTCTGCCCCATCTCCCTTGTGCAGGGAACGGAGTATGGTATGTCTCTCTCCTCCTATGCACTGACAGGCAGGGCTGTCTGGCTGTGTGTGTATGAAAAGGGTAAAATGCTATACCAAAAGAATGTACTAGTGGGTATGTAGAATATTGCCCCTAGAAAGCAGGATATCTCCCGAAGCTCCCAAGTGTACGCAGTATAATGTACCTCACAATAGCGTTTGAATGACTTCTTGCATTTGTAAATTGGTTTAATAATTTTAGCATACATTTTATATAGCTGTTGTTGTTTGAACATTAAGTATTATTCATTGGACCATTCCTGCCCTCCTTGCTGAGACAACATAAAAACCCAAAGAATGCAAGTTCAGATCCAATGGTTGTTATATCATTATATTAAAACTAAACGTATTCCTTAAGATACAGTTCAGTTTTTGTTCTAATCAATAAACACAGAAGCATCAGTAGCAGATGACTTTGTTTCCATAAAAGACAACTGTTCCCACTCATCCCTTTCAAACAATAGCAGAGTTGAAAGCTGCAGATGGAAAAATTCCTCTGGAAGATTTAGAAGAATTACACATCAGAGCTTCATAGATTTTAAGGCTACAACGGAATATTATGATAATCTAATGTGACCTCCCGCAAAACACAGGCTATAGAAGTCCGTGTAGTAACTTCTGCATCAAGGTCATAACTTTTGATTCAATTAGAGTATATATTTTAGAAAGACAGCCAATCTGATTTAAAAACTTCTAGTGATGAAGAATACACCAAATCCCTAGATGAGTTTATTCAGTGGTTAAAGTCCTTACTGTTAAAAATTTGAAAACTAGAAATTTATTTCCAGCTTGAATTTGTCTTGCTTCAACTTTCACCCATTAGAACTTATCATGCATTTTTTATAAAAATGTATACATATTAAATGAATTAGCCTACTGTACTTGAATTCACACTGTCACAATTTCTGCACAGCATAGTTAGGAATTCAACAAATTTCCAACAGCCATAATACTTAAACAGTCAAGCTCCTTATATAGGCAAAGGAAGTATTAACAAAGGATGGACTAGAGTATATTGCCACATTCTACATTGCTGTTTATTTTGGGAGATACTTCAGTATGACTCTTCATAGATGCATAGAATGAAATCCAAAACCCCATTAACTTCAGTGAGACCAGGGTTTCACCCATAGATTTTTAAGGCCAACATTTTGTGGTTAGACTAGAGGTTGTCTTTCAGAAAGACATCCAATCTTGATTTAAATTCTAAAGTCTTGTGCATTTAGCATATCCCTTGATAATCTGTTCCAATGATTAATTATTCTCACTGTTAAAAATTTGCATCTTATTTCCAGTTTGACATTGCTGACTTCACCTTCCGCATCTGGATCTTATTATAACTGTATCTCCTAAAGAGCCCAATAATATCACATTTCTTCACCCTGTGTAGGTGCCACTATACTTATAGATAAGGTTGGTAAGTTTTGATTTCTAATATATTTCGATGGATAATATTGATGTTTATTTTTAAGCATTTTTTTATTTTTATCGATTTAAATTTTCATGGGCAAAATTATGAGTTTTAAAGTTTTTTTGTTTTATTTATCAGTTTACAGTTGTGGGAAATTATGGGTGAATTTAATGATAGTAAATGATAGTAAACATTGAAATCTAAAAGTAAAAGCTTTATAACTGCTAAAACACAAAAGAGAGACAAGGTGGGAGAGATAATATCTTTTATTGGACCAACTTCTATTGGTGAGAGGGATGCCGAAGCTGGTCCAGTAAAAGATATTACCTCACCCTCTAATATCCTGGGACCAACACGGCTATAACAACACTGCATAAAACACAAGTTGTCAACATCACACATCAAACTATACAAAATAAACATCCTTAAACTCTAATAAGTTCTCAAGCAGCATTTTTCTTACTTTATTTCTAAATGTCAATGATTAATGGGGGAAACATTTTTTCATCAGTTTGCATGTGTATGGTGAAATAGACCTTTACTGACATTTACCAATAAAAGTCTAATCCTTCCTTATAAACCACGATGATCAAATGGCCTCTCAACCTACTTCCTGATAAGCAAAATAGCTTGAGCTCCTTTTGTCTTTTATTGTAAAATATACTTTTCAGACCACAATCATTTTCACTGTGATAATCTGAGGAGTAAGGTAGAGCAAGGGCGGGGGAGGAGGAGGGAATAGGGCTCTAAGGAAAGCAGCAGCCTTCAAAGAACTCAGAAGAGAACAACTTATAGGTTGTATTCATCATTCACAGCCAAACCATACCTTCAATCAGTGCACTAGTGCAAATTGCACATGTGAACTGAGGCAGGATGCAGTCCTAACCTTGTTCTATCAGGGAAATAGCACAAGGGATTCTTGTGCACATAACTTTTTTAACCAATCATATGCACAAAGGTAACTGCAATAAAATAATGTCATTGACTGAGTCCGAAAAAACGTCACAATTAAGTAACCAGCTATATTCATTTTTACTTTACATTATATTATGGTTGTTGCACATTTTTTGTTTGTTTTCTGCACTTCATAGTCCCGATGAGAATTTTTATCATCAGACGAGAACTGTTATCTATTTCCTTATGGTTAGTATAAAGCAGTAAAGATAACATGCTACTTATGTAAACACATTTTAGTCCCAAAACATATTTCCCCTGCAACTTCTGATTATTTGATTTAATTGTGCTGAATCTATAAATAAATACTAAAATCATTAAGTATTAACAGAGCAGTGTTCATCTTCAATATGCCTTACTAACATTAATTGATCAAGTATGAAAGTATTATTATCCTGATTTTCCCAAGAGGGGAAACTAAGACAGAAATTAAATGACTAGTTCGATGAGTCACTCAGGACTGAAATCAGACCACACCTCTCTTTTAGTATAGTACAGTTTATTGTGAATATTTTAATTTTAAAACAGGCTTTGTTTGACTTAAATATCTCTCTCAAAATACAAAGCTTTTCAACGCATTTATAAGCCACTTATTTTTCAGGATATTGCAGGAGGAAGATGATGCTGTGGACGTGTGTGCTCATGAGTGTGTTTGTGAGTACATATATGTTTTCATCTAGAAGATTTAAGGAAGAGATTTTAAAATAAATAAAAAAAAAAACCTCAAAAATGTCATTGCCTATATGGTCATATCATAAACAACTGCACAACATGCTGCCAGGCACAACTTTACAGTGCTACAAAAAAATTAAAGTTATCTTGAACATTTGTGACAGTACAGGATCTCTGTTCAAACAGCCCTCAGGGAGAAAATGTTAAAAGTAGCTTGGAGGAACATAAAACGTTGTTGGCATGGCTGATTTCATATGCCTTGCTCTATCTTTTGCCTTTTTCCCCAAACCCACCCCATCTTCTATCTAAGTTAAAATAAATAAAAAATATACCTTGACTGTACTGGTGTGTGCTCCTGGATATTCTTTTTCTTCCAATGTTGACCAGCGCTGTACAAATTTTGATACCAGGGGGTCATCATAGTCCACTATCTGAAAGCCTGAGACATTAGCTCCTCCAAACTGGATTTTTGATAAATCTCCATCAGTAAATCCCTGGGCACAGAAAACATGTGTCCGTTATTTCACCACATCTATCAGATTAGTGGGTACAAGTAAAGAGAGTTACCATGCAATTTTTATTGCACAAATGTAACGCAACATTTCCCTTTCTCAGGGATCTGGGCGCAGACCAGAGCTCTGATGGCCAGCAGTGGCTGGGAACACTGAAGATACAGAAAGTGTCTTGTTACTCTCCTTTACCAATTAAAAGCTGAACTCAGCAAGTCCTTTTTAATTATGAGAATTTACTCATGTGAGCAATCCCATTTGTTTCAATGGGACTACTCGTGTGAGTAAGTGCTCACTATCATGAAAAACAGCCACACAATCTATCCCTAACCAGTGACAGTGAGTCAGTCACTGTCTCACTCAAGGGAAGATTGCTATGATCTGCCTTCTCAGAGAGTATGTGGGAAGACCCTTATAAGCCTCCCTGTAATAAAATACTATTTTTTCTGGAATGAATATTCTTATTCCGTCACGCAAATAAAGTTGTTCTAGCCTAGAGAATGAAGCAAGTCATTTTAAGACAAATTGTTCGGGCCAGATTCTACCCACAGATATATGGGAACAGGGCTCCCACTAAAAATTTGTGGAAGCCAAATACATGAACCTGAGGGCCTAGTTATGTCCCTGCTTCACGTATATGCAATAAAGAGAAAATGAATTACAGTGAAGTGTCACTAGCCCACATTAAATGAGGGGAAATATGTTAATTTTGATAAACTAGCTGTCAAATAAGCAGGTGATTTTTCAATTACATCTCATTTTTTCTTTATGCTGTATGAAGAAAAGACCAGTGTAGACAGCAGGGAGGAGCAGACCTGTGAAATAGCCTTGAAGCCAAAGACTTTCTATGGCAGAAAAGGGGAAGCCAATGAAAAGGTGGTCAGAATGACAGGCAAGAAATACAGGATGATTTTAGCAGCTGCTCTGTGAACAGACTGGGCTGTGGAGGATACTGTGCATGTCAGAAAGAGCAGAGAGGAGGTTACAGTAATTAAGATGACGACAGTCTGGATAGATTTTCTCTGTAGTCTGGGTTTCTGATTTTCTCAGGGCACTGTTATAGTGAAGAGTTAAGGTAGTTTGGGTTCCTATGCTGTGAATGTCGATACTTTCAAAGTATTTTTATTTCTTGTAAGTTTAATGTTAACTCTGAATTTCCTGAGTTTTTCGTGATTTTTTATTTTCTTAATTTTGCTCTCACTACAATATTCGTGGTAGGATTTTTAGTGCTATGTACCCTCACCTTCAAGATTTTCTCTCGGAAATTCCATTTTTTAAAATGGTCCTAACATCAAACTGGTGAGAACAGACAGCTGGAGAGGCAGAAGAGATGGGGGTATCCCTGCCTCCTTGAAGCGGATATGAGGGACACAACTAGGGACATTCAAAGGTCACCTGAGTGTGTCTCTAACCAAGTCAGTAATATGAGTTCCTTATCCTCCAGGAGTGGTCAGTAATATCCACCCTCATCCCCATCCCTTCACCCTTACTTGGCTCTTCACCTAAATAGTGCTCTCAGAGGATGAAGACTGTGGGAAGGAGAGGGAGATAAAGAGCCCTTTAGAGCAAGTCTACGTGGAGCATTAGTCTGGAGGAAATTCTAAAGTGTACTAACATGTTGCGCACTCACTGGCTCGTGAACCTAGCTGGCATGTACTAAAAGTCCTGTAAGGCATGTTGTTAATGTAGTCCCATTTCAAACAGCACTGCGGTAAAGTGCACTAGGGAATTTTTAGTGTACACCAGTAGGGCCTATCATGGACCAATCAATGCACACAATGCGCTTCAGAAATCATACTACAAAAGAATGATTCGCAACACCATGTAGACATGCCTAAGACTCACTGTGGGTTCTCCTCTCCTGCTGACCCCAGAAGAACCATAGGAAAGGGGGAGAGAAATGTTCCTCAGTCTTGTTCCCAATTTAGTAACGTACGTATATTTTTAATTAGTATGTATGTAGATATAATAGTTACTGTATGCTAAACACACACCAAAGCCAAATTCTTCAGTCCTTTTTCTTACTGAATCAAAAACATACTCTGATTTCAATAGGTGTTTTGCAATTGTAAGGACTAAGGTCCCGCTCCCGCTCCCACTCCCACTGAGGTCAATTGGGCTCTACATCAGGACTGAAGGATTTGGTCCCAGCTAATGAACTGCTGATCCACGATGGGTGTATCTTTATCTTTCAGCTGTACAACTAAAATAAAGATGTTCTGTTTAATAATCTGTTACTGCTAAACCAACATGGATAATTATGCTAATTAATGTCAATGGAAACCTTAATCTGAGACACTTAACTTGAAATGTACCCAAAATGTTTTCACAATGAATACACAAAGAAACAGCCATGACCAAAAGCTGTCACAATTGCTACAGTAATGCATGTTAGCTGCTGCGCTCACAGTGGATGCCACATTGCTTGCTAATATGAGCATTTATATAGGAATCATGCAGTCTTTCTGAATCTGATCTTAACCGCAGGTTGTTTTGATAGCAACATGCAATACATAATTCACTGTATTAACTATATATCATCGGGAATCCTTCCAAGTCAAAGATGATTGTCTTTCATGAAATGACCATTTCAAATTACCTATGGGTCCACTCATGGCTGATAAGATGTACTTACCTTATATTTGTGTAGAACATTATATAAAGATCTGTAATATTTGCATTTGAATTCTTACTGTACAATTTTGTAGTATGCAAATGTATTATTAAAAAGGAACCTCCAGAATGTTTCTGAGACAGTTTGGTTCAGTAAATTACAATCCCACAGGTTCTCTGCTGCAAAGTGAGAGCAAATGTCTGAAATATCAATCAGTGTATTGAAATGGACCAGTCACATTTTTTAATCAAAAATATTTGCTGTCCTTCGAAACTAAAAATTGATATGAAATTAAGCAAAGTTTTGTAGTTCTTCAAATTTCATAGGCATGACATATTTCTATGTTGTTTGATAAACCTGCAGTACATGGGGGTTGGGTCTTTTATTCTCAAGAAAGATTAATTCCATATATGTTTCCACTATTCTGCTTTTAAACAGACATTCAGAATCTGATTCTGAGTTAAGCCAACTCAGACTTTATATCACACTGGCAGCAGAAAGGGGCCTCAAAGTCGGTAGAAATGGCCCCTACAGAATATATCCTGCACATGCGAGTTGGGGAGGCTTCTTGATGTCTGATAGAGGGTAGACTGGGAGCAGGCAGTGGCATGTCTGGAGCTGTTCTGTTTTCCCCGAGCCCTTAGAGGGCCAGGGGAAACAGAATGTAAGTTAGAGCAGCCCTAAGCCAAGTCAACCACCTACAAAGCGCCACAATACAGAAAACAAAGCGGTTTATAGCTACTTTGCCCCCATGCTCTGTCCCTGCCCCAAGCACAGGAACTGAGTAACTGAGAATCAAGCCTTCAGAATCTGGCCTTTGGGCTAATTTCTCTGATAGTGTAAATCATCATAGCTCCATTGAGTTCAATGGCTCTTCATCTTCAGAAAAGGAAAACAGCAGTTCAGATCATTAACCTTGAAACAATGTAAAGAGTTTGCTAAATCTCTCTTAGATAGGCTATTAACTAGAGGGTCAGACTGTGATTGACCCCTATGAAAGTGTGCTGTAGGGAGAGAGGACTGTACTCAATTTTTCCTCTTTCTGTGGCCTGTCAGGGTGCAGCCCCTCTCACTCAGATGGCTTCCTCAGTGAGCCCCAGAGCCGAGAAGAGTAGGGAGGCCTCCCTTCTACATCAGCCCACCGATCAAGCTAATCACACAAACAGAAGAAGTCTACACCAGCCTAAAGATGGTGTAGTCTGGGCACTGCCCTTGTCCTTAAACAATGTGCCATTTGGGGGGCCACTCACTGCTCATAGCATGGTGCAGCTCTACACTGCCACTTCTTAAGCCAGTGGATAATGTCACAATTTGGCCTTGCGGATCCATTTTCTGTCTCGATTTAGGTCTTGGTTGTTCAGCCCGTACTCATGTTGCTGATCGCCAACACGAGTATTGTCACTGAAGTTAGTGGGATTATTTGCCTGATCAAGTGCTTACCAATGTGAATATGAACTGCAAAATTGGGCCCTGACACTAGAAGCCCTGAAAACGAAATAATGTAGCATGATCTTGGAATATAAGGTTATTTATTGGCTTTTTGCAATAGTTTAGTGACACAGTTTTACTGATCTTTGCAAAATCTAGACCAAGAGTTTTCAAAAGAGATGGCATATAAGATATAAAAACAACAAGGAGTCCTGTGGCACCTTAAAGACTAACAGATTTATTTGGGCATAAACTTTTGTGAGTAAAAAACCACTTCTTCAGATGCAACTGTTTTTTTTACCCACGAAAGCTTATGCCCAAATAAATCTGTTAGTCTTTAAGGTGCCACCGGACTCCTTGTTGTTTTTATGGATACAGACTAACACGGCTACCAACTCATATAAGATAAAGTTCACCCAACATTAATTGGGTGAGCTCAAGTTCAACTTAATATTTATTATATATACTTATTCTCAGCCCACTCCTGACCACACTAATAGCCAAAAGCAAGCCCAGTCAACATTGTGACTGGAATAAATATCAGATATCAGTATTGAGGTGCATTTGGAATAGTTTAGTTGGATGGTGGCATATTACTTTACTTTTTGTCTTTTCGTTTTAACAACACATATAATATCCAAGGTAAGAAAGATTTGCTATGGCTCTCCTATTACATTCCATTAACTTCAGTGAGAACTGCACGCATGGACTAATTACATGGACTAAATGTAAAGCCTAGGAATTTTGAAAAAAGAAGATGCACCAAGAACAAAGAAGAAGGACACAAAAAACTGGTTCCACAATCAATGGCACAAATAATTTGTAATGGTAATGTTTTTTCCCTAATTGAATGATGTGGTCTACATGGAGGGCAATGAGTATTCTAATTCCCACATATGCTCGGACTGCTCTCATGTGTATAGTTTAAAAGATTTATCCTGCAAAATGCTGAACATCTTTCTGGAGGTGATGAGCACCCTCAACTCCCATTGACAGGTTTCAGAGTAACAGCCGTGTTAGTCTGTATTCGCAAAAAGAAAAGGAGTACTTGTAGCACCTTAGAGACTAACCAATTTATTTGAGCATGAGCTTTCGCGAGCTACAGCTCACTTCATCGGATGCATACCATGGATAAAGTCTGCTGCAGTTTCCACGGTATGCATCCGATGAAGTGAGCTGTAGCTCACGAAAGCTCATGCTCAAATAAATTGGTTAGTCTCTAAGGTGCCACAAGAACTCCCATTGAGGGGAACACGATAGGAAGCATTCAATACCTGAATGCACCAGTCCCAAAGACATTTTTGTAAGAAATAAAATAGCAAAAGTTTAGCAAGGAGGAACAAATTTAATATCCTCCCCACCAAAAAAATATCCACTACAAGCTCATAAAACATAATACTGTCCTGCTATGTTATTATAAACACTAAAAAGCATAATGCAGGCACATGGTAATAATGAAATCACTTACCAGATTTGCAATGATGTAATGGTATCCTTTCACATGTTTACCAATCGTAATAACCTGTAAAAGAACATAAAACTCATTTTCATTGAAAATGAACAGTTACTACATGGGTTTACCCTAAAAAACTAACCAATACCCCAAGATTAGTTCTATTCACTAATCTTTATTTATTTATATTGTGCTTGTTCAAAATATGTGCTTTTATTTTACCCAGAACACCATGGGCCAGATCCTCAGCTGGGGCAAATCAGCACATATCCCTTGAAGTCAACAGAGTTATGCTAATCTACACCAGCTGAAGATTTGTCCCCAAGACACTGAAAGATGCGTATTGAATTCCAAGGACTAGATTGTACCTTTAGGCATACTCCAACTATAGTCCCAGCAGGCACTGTGCCTCAGAAACACCTTCTGTAGCACAATTCCCTCCCTGCTTCCCCCTTACTCTGGAAGAGCAGTAATTTACTGCTGGCAGTACCTGCAGCAAATTATGACACCCTCTGTGCTGGCTCAGCTGTCCTGGACACTAAATGGTGGAGGCAAGGGGAAATGGAGCCAAGGCTTTGCCCATCCCTGCCATGCTGCCCACTCCCTACCTATCGGCTCTCGGGAAATGGGAAGGGAGGCACAAGTGGTCATGCCTGCCTCCAAGATCTAGGTAGTCGATCGACACTGGCACCCATCAAAGCTGCACCTTTTTTCTATAAAGTCAGGCTTTTGTTTGACAGAAACTTTAGCTTCATTCAATTCATGTAAGATTTATTTCTTTTACATCTTAGCAGGTATATTATTATAAAAGATTTAGGGCTCATTATCACTATTTATATTTGCTCACAGAGTGTTCTTAGGAGGTGAAAATTAATGTACCAGTCAGCTTGTAATTAGTTTTTCCTGTTATGGGGGTTTCTGTGAAGTATTGGATAACAAACTAAAATTTGGAAAATGATCACACTCAAAATTATACATGAAAGTTATTATGGACCCCAAAATACTACTTAAGCAAAAAAAAACTGCCCCTCCCCAAAGCAGTCATGTCTACTCCAAAATGGCAACAAAATATCAAAAATATAGAACACAGAATGGATTTAGATGGATAATAGTTTTGTTTGCTTGATTTTGAGACAATTTTAAAGATATTAATTATTTTTCAGTGAAGCTAGGGATGAATGAATACATGATGAAATTTGGTCAGAAAAGTTGCAATTATTGATATATCTGTGGCATTTATAGCTTTTTATATGATCTCTTCTGTACTGTAGCTGTCATACTGTATGTATTACTTAATAGCTTGATTCTTCAAACACTTCCTGAGCGTAGGGCTTGTTAAGTGAGCAGTCTCATCATCACTCTGCACTACTGACTTCAATAGGACTATTCATGGGCTTCAAATTATGTATATGCATAGGTACTTTCCTGAATCAAGATCTATACTTGGTATTTAAATTGGTATGACAGAAATAAGCACTACAGTTGGCAGGAGTGTTTGTAGAATTAGGGTCTGAAAGTGACACTGTCAACTTAAAAATCAAAACACTGTCTGAATATTTTTCTACCTACTTCGTAAATACCTCTGAAAAAGATTAGAAAATAAAAATCTCTTTTCTGGTTTGTTTGCCCTGTGCATTTGACAGTACCTTGTGTATAGTTAGTTTCACTGATTCCCCTATACAATTGTTTGTCAATCAGTTTGCCCTGTTGTGTGGGTCTTTCACATAGTAACAGGAGAGAAAAAAAACATTTTTAAAATGCAACTGCAAACCTGCCAAAATTAGCAGAGACAGTCATAGATTTTTGGTGGGAGCACAGACCAGTCTGAAGTTGTATGGGGAGAAGCAGCCCTAATTATACTAAGGCTGCCTTAAACTCCCTCACCGCTGATTGTCTGCTGCTAGTTCAGCCATCTCCACAGCTCTGTAGTCAGTGTGACCTTTGGTAACATAGGGTACAGATTAATAATGTGAGAAGTAGCCAAGTCTAGTGGATCAAGCATGGGACTGATAGCAAGAACTGTCAACTCCTGCTCTTGCACTAGTCAAATCACTTAATATTTTATCATTCTTTCTGTCTTTCTAAAATTGGGATAAGAATACTTAACTAGTAATTTATATATATATATATGTTAAAATTCACCAGAATGTACACTAAACCCTTCAGTGACTGGGAGTCTAATAAATTCCAGACTCCCTGCCAATTTAGAGAATTGTCCCTTGAAAATCATTTGAAAATGCTGGCAATTCTCCATAAGCTGCTAGGCTCCACATCGCCTGCATCAGGAGTCTGTTAAACTTATCCGAATGTCTGCCCTGAGCATAGTGCTGGGATTATGGTGGACAGGAGTTGGTAACTTTTCTAATATTCATTCAAAAATCCTGAGTCAGGCCCCAAAAAATCATGAGATTGACTTAAAAATCATGAGATTTTAAAAATCACTTTTATTTGCTCTGAGGTTTTGAGTTTTAAGGGGTAACATTTTCAAGATTTTCTCCTCAAACATGAGGGGTAATAATTTTTTTTTTAAAGCAGAAATTCTCACAATCAGTTGATAGTAAGGACTGTGGCTTTAAGAAAAAAAAAAACAACACACCAAATATCATGAGATTCACAACAAAATCACATGAACTGCCAATATTGCTTTTCCAGGGATTGGAAGTCCACACAAAATGCTAACCAGCTTTGAGTTTAGGGAGGACATTCCAGATGCATTGGGATTAGGCATTACATGGACACTTGGGACAGTCTCTTTTCTGGGAGGTGACAGTGGCATCAAAGACTCCACCCAGTCCAATAATTGTACTGAGAGGAAGGCACTCTGGGTCTGCACTATTCAGTACACCTCCCAGTCCTGAGGTCCTAATGCAAGTGCTGATCTAAAATAATTTACAATCAATCTAGAGTATTAAGGGAGTCACATAGTTCAAAGACATTTGTATTTCCCAGCCTAGCAGGTGATGCAAGGGACCAATAGAGCCACCTGCTTTTACACTGCCCTAAAAAAATAAAGACTGGAAGAAGGAGGGACTCTAGTTGATTCTCTCATTTAGTTTCTGACTAATTTAAAGAGGCAGGAATGGGCATCCTGTAATTTACATTAAGACAAGAATTAGTTGGCCAAGTTCCAGACATTGGCTTCAGTGGAGTACATGGCTATAAGTAAATGCAATATCTAACACTAAGTATTTTAAATGTAAACGCCAGAAGGGACAATTTGAGCATTTAATCTGACCTCTTGCATGTTACAGGCCACAGAATTTCATCCAGAAACTCTTGAGCTGAGCCCACTGATGACATATGATGTATGAACTTAATTAAATTCATTACTAGTTACATGTATTAGATTATTTAAAGCCTATTTGGTTATTAAATATTTTTATTACTGAGGTGTAACAACTATGCATATATGCATGTAGTTGCTCCTCCAAGAGACATTGCAGTTAGATTGAGTAGATTAGTTACTCCATATTAAATGATTATCAATTATTGGTTTGGGACTTTATAATTGGTAATTGCAAATCTATTTATTAATGAGTATTAATTTCTGTATTGGATATAGAAAAAATAATAAAACACCCACATAAAGCAACAGACTTACTTCCTTATCCGAAGTTTCTTTTTGCTACATCAGCATCATAGAAACACATTTATTATTACTCCTCTGGCACAATGGAACTCTCAACAATAAGAGTAAAGCTTGTGTGTGTGTATGAGTGTGTGTTTGTGTATGCGTGTGGTCCGAGACTGTGGAACAAACTTTCCCATAAACTAAGGAACATCACCAATCTCACCACTCTCCACTCTGAGGGCAAGACCTTGCCTTCTCTAACATAAACACATGGCAATAGGTATATATATTAAAAAAAAAAAACACTACCAAAACAAAACACTCCACTTCTCATGGATGAGAATGAGATGAGAGATGAGACGATGAGAGAACAAAGATGTGACAGATATGTAGTCATATTGCTTAATACACTACTGAAAGGCACTCAGATACAACAGTGATGAGCATGGTATAAAACCGTATTCAAAGGGTAAAGTAACTGATCATCATAATAGAATCATACACAAATAAAAACTGCTGATAAAGCAGCACTACAGGAGCACTCATTACGTATGCTTATACAACCCAGAAGTCTTCCATTTCTGCTGTCATTGAAACATTGAGGGTAGCAAACCTGATCGACAATGTCGTTCACTTTATCCCGCTCGCAGTCCAGAATCACTCGTCTTTCCTTTTTCACCTCCAGATCTTGAAATAGTGAACGGTAAGTTTCATCTTTTCGGTCATTGTTAATATTTCCTACATTGATAGCAGTCACTTGCCATTTCTTTTCAGCAGCAGAATCCAGGACTGCTTGCAGTGTTGATAAGCCTGGTAAGGGGTGTGGGGGTAAGACAACAGATCAAGGTGCAAGAATAACACAGGCCCATAACGTGTAAATTGTAGCTAATTTATTTTAAAGACCACTCAGTAACTTGTGTGGCTGCCAAACAGAAAAGATAGCTGTGACAGAACTCTCCTGCAAAGGTGACGCACCTGGCTCTGATCCTGCATGCCTTGTGCACACACAACTTCCATGTAGGTCATTGCAAGGAATACAGGATTGGACCCTATAAACAACTACATTTTGTTTTTGCTTCAGCTTGCTTCAGGAAGAAATTGTATCACCCTACAATAAAAACTTGCAATGCATTTGGGAGATACTCTACTTTTCAAAAAAGGCCTTTTAGGAGAAAAATTATCCAATTACAGCAACGGAATCTCTTGTTTATTACTACATGCTATTGAACTGTTTACCTCCCCATGCTTTAGTGGCAATGCATTTAAAGCCTGATCCTGATCCCAGTGCCACTGAGGTCACGGCAAAACTCCCAATTACTTCAGTGGTTCTTCGTGAGCCCTTATTTCTGTTGACTAAAGTAATAGCCCCAGTTACAGAAGATCTGATGAAATGCTTTTCTTTCTAACCTAAACAGACTCAGTACTAACACCCCACAAGCAATTTTTACAGATGTTTAAGATGTCAATTTTTACAGATGTTATTTTATTTTATTTTGGTAGGACACGGAATCTTGACAGAGAGATGGATTCTCAGTACAATTTCAACAGCTAACAATATACTGTAAGTTCAGTAGAAATTTTACTGGTCTACATTTCCCTTACATGAAGTAAAGGAGAACAGAATAAAGAAAGATGTAATTCAGTGCCAGTAATGAAAGTCTACCCTGAAATAAACACGATTTCTCCAGCTGCCAGCAGTGAGTGAGAAGTATCAGCTATAAATTTTACCCAGAGAATCCCAAAAGGAGTGTTTCTAGGATGGCATATAGTATTTATCCCAAGTCAGTAGATTTTTCACAACCACATCGATGTCTATATATAGTTTATCTACCGTAAAACCTGAGTAGTCATTTCTGACTTGTGTAAATAAACTGAGCCATGCATTTTCTTTGAGACAAATTTCTGCCACAATATATAAAGAAAGTTTTACACATTACTCTCATTAACAATAACAGCAGTAACACACATAGTTGGACAAGGATCACAACGAGAATTACATTTGAATTATAATTTGCAAATGGCTCATTACACTAAGACCAATAGGCTTTTAACAATTAATTTTGACACTTTGAAAATGTTAATGATCTACAAGATTGGTCACCATTATTTCAGGCTTAAACCTTTATTTTCAATGTTTCCTGAAAACAACTGTGGATCTTTACATTGTGTGGGGGAAATTTTTATTTTTTGATGGATGTCGTTTTTTTAAAAAAGATATAGATATTTTATCTAAAAATCAAATCAACAGACTCTAAAACAGATCAGGGCAGGCCAACAAAACCATAATCGTTGTCCTACCTCACATTTTGCAGCTTGCAGTCCTCCTACACGTCTTTAAACTATACACTTTCTATGAGTTGGCATGGGTTGAATATTTATTGTTATTTACAATATAATCCCATGAATCTTTGCTCACAAAGGTTTCTATGCTTTAAACTTAGCTGTAGACTTGTTAAATCTCCCTTAATAAATAGAATCTTTCTTGGGAGACTCCTCCCTTTTAGTGCCTTCTCCATGGATCCCAAGTGGCAGCTTGTACCTCTTGTTTTTTTATGGGCAGGCTCATTAAAGGGCCTCATGCAACAGACTGCATCCTTAAAGAAGCACAGAGAAAAGGGGGCAGGGGGTCGAAGAGAGCAGCTACAACAAGGTCCTAAACATTTAGGAGTAGCAGGGACAGCAGACCCCAGCGGTGGGAATGGGTCACTGCACCTCAGCAAATTAAAGCAGCAGTTCCAGGAGTGCAACATTTCCAAGTGGGAGTTGGTCAACAGGGAAAGGAAAGTGGCTCATTTACCCCAGAGCAGGACTCATGGTCCAAAAGGATCACACAATGTTATGGGAAAGGCAACCACAACTGAAACAACAGAGGGAATTTTAAGACAGTGGGGGAGGGCAGAATTTTCCTGTCTGGCATTTGGCCAGGACACTTGGGTTTACACGCCAATCCTTTCACTGAGGAGGTCAGAAACCCCATGAGATATTTAACTTCCCTCCCATACACACACTGTGTAGCACAATTTTATGTATCACTGGATAGATTATACATATATATTTTTTTTAAAGTTTGATCCAACTTTTGTGCATTTTACACTTCCTTTGATTCACACATGAAAGATGGCTAGGTGCAACAAGGGTCACAAAGTTGAACTCCCTCATTATCAACAGTTGCCTCCAAGGGGCTTTCAGATTGTTATAAACGGATGTAAAGAGCAGCACAGATGAAGCCATTTGCAGTACACAACAAGACATTTTACTTGTCCTGCAAAATCAAGGAACTACATCTACTTGGACCTTATCTATTAACTATTTACATAGAGATCTAGGCTTCTCTCATAACACAAGTCACTCCTATGGTCTCCTCTACTTTTAAGGAAAAATCATATAGAGTATTTATGATTGACCTCAAGAGAAAGAGAGAGGGGAGAAAAAGGGTTGTGATTTCTGAAATCAAATGGACAAATGAATCAGGTTGTTATTGTATATTCATCAAAATTCAAATTAGGGTATTGATTCATTTACATTAAATCTCCGGATTTCTGGACCTTCAGCCTTAAGAGGTGTTTGATAACCCACTTTCATGATACTTATACATGTAGAACATTATCACCTTTGATGGGACTAAGACAATGTTCGTTCTATGAAATCCTTCGGAGTAAAGGTAGCAAATCACATTTTTCCTCAATGAGTTTAGTTTTTGGAGCAAGGAGATGGTTTCATATGGATATATATCTGACATATTGTCCCATATTACTGTTTATGTTGACATTGTGTAACTGTTATGGTGGCCCAAGTGCATAGGGAGACTGCATAAGGCCTAGTTCTAGCATATTAAATCTTCAAGTACTAATTCAGAACTTGAGGATCAGGAGTGTTTTTCCCCAAATGCTCATAATGAGCACAGACAGTTAAGTTCAGTGATCTTTTGAATGGGAGGACTAAATGGAGGCAACCGCATAAAATGTCAGATTAGCATTTTCTTTTTTGAATTAGTAATTTGGCTGCAGATGGAATCCTCTAACACCGTCTCCATTCTCCGTACAACCAAGGCAAACTCCCATACCACTCAGTATTACAAACTATGCAAAAAAAAAAAAAAAAAAAGAAGAAGAAGAAGAAGAAGAGGTATGGAAGGTAGAAAACACTAAAAAACAAAATGTGATTAATCCATATGAGAGCAAGTACTGTACTAAATAATGGTCTGATCCTGAAAGGTGAATGGAATGGGATGTGAGAGCGCTCAGCACTTCACAAGATCGGTCCCTAACAAAGGTACTGGAGCTGTAATAATAAACTCAATGTTGTAGAATAAGTAATTAAACTGAAATTGCTACAAAGTCACCTGATTCCACTTTATTAATGTTTTATCCCATGGGAATAAGTCTCTCTCTTTCCACAGTAGAAGAAAAAAATAACATGCTGAATCATATATACTTTTTATAGACACCTCCTTGGCACTGGTCACTGAGGTGATGGTGTTTTGAGCTGAAAAATGGCTTCTCCTAATTTAGGGTCCAATTTTGCCACCTTTACGGACATTGAGAAGTACTTGACTCTGCAGGTAGCTCCGCTAAAATCAATGAAAGAACTCCAGGAGTAATATACTATGCAGTATGAGTAAGTGTTGCAGATTCATGCCCCTAGAGATTTACAAATGGCACCCATCACCTTCCCTACTTGGGTGCCTGGTCATTCAGGTGAAAACACAAACAAAAAATGGCAAAACCAAAATGTGGCAATATATACTATTTCACTTAGTTATTTACTCCCTTCAGTACAGCTGACAGTAAGATGTACTATAGAAATGGGTGCTTTGAAGAATTTTCCTAAATAGTAATCACATGCAGTGTACTAGCACACACTGCAATGCTAGTTGATTGATGGAGTATTGAATAAGCTACTTGCCCTTTCTGCAAAGACAAAGAATGTTTTTAATTCAAATGTGAACTTGAAGAGAATCTGAGAGCAGTCCAGTTCAGGGATCATACTGCATGACATGAAGTCATTTTTAGAGGTCGTATGAGAGCTTTAGTTTATCTAACTGCAGGGCTTAAAAAACACCACCACATAAACGTGCCTTGAAGAAGTCCCTTTTGATTTTTTTGAACAACACAATGCAAACCAGACCAGTGGAAGGTGGTGACATTTGAAGGTGAGTACGTAAAACCCACTTCACTGCTTGTTAAAAAAAAAAAAAAAAAAAAAAGTATACCAGGGTAAATTTGAACCATCTTTTAAATCTAACTACATCTTGACCATTTTCTGCACATTTATTTATGACAAGGCAACCCTAAGGAAAGTTTTTGGTCCATGAACATACTGAAGAATCACCACACAATCGCTTTCAAAGACAGAGGACAAAATGAAAACAGAAAGAAGATGAAGAAAGATTATTAAGAAAAAATAAGGAGCACTTGGAGACAAATAAAAAAGCGGAATTCCAACAAAGATAGTCAAAACCGTTCCCCTTTTCAACTTGGTATAAGACCCCCCAAAACAACTAACACACCTGCCACCTTTGCAAATTGTTTGTTTTGATTGTATAAAATAATATGAGTACTGTAATAAAAATAATCTTGAAAGGACATAGGAATTGTGCAGGACAGGAGTGAGTGGGTCATCTGAGCCTATGGGTAGTGGAGTTTGATTTGGTACTGTAAGCCAAGTTCAACAAATGGGGGGCGGGGAGAGGGTTGTGTCTAGCGATCTAGAGCTTTTTCCTTAGGTCCTGTTTTACTCTGGGTTCTCCACTTACAGATTCTGCACCCTCTTTGGAAGCGACTCTGTGCGACTGAACCATCCCTTGATGCCCTTGACTACCACCAAGTCTAATTGGACCTATGAGTGGTGTTCTAGGTGGGTGGGATTTGTGATGAGATGAAGTCCTGGATCTTCATAAATTGGACAATTATTGTTTGGAACTATGAGACTGCAGTAGTGAACTATATGTTGGGGGGTGTTGGGGGGGTTGCATTTAAAGTTGCTGTGTGGTAGAAGAAATGAGCTGACTGAAATTTGGTTTGGTTCTCTAACTTTAATTGGTATGGCACTTGTAACCTTAATGTTCTAAATTTTTAAAAAATAGAGAAATGTTAAGATGCATTTTTTTAAAACACTTACATTTTAAAATAGATTTTCTAATGGAACTATTTTCCAAAGACAATATTATACTTGCATCAATACTTATTAGCACATGTCCATAATTCTGATATATACTGCAACTATTTCATTCTCAGTTAAACGCATTTATTCTTTGACCATATACAGCAGTCAGATAAGCTTCTTTTCCTGAGACCCGAGTTTTATATTGTTAAAGTGGCATAAGAGGGAAAACATTTCTCCTTGCTCTGCTTGTCTTTGTAATACTGCTTTAGCATTTCAGTTAGGTACATCTAGCAAAAACTATACTGATAAGTTGTACTGTATCTTACCTCTGTCACTGTCATATAGATATGCAAACTTGTTCCACTGATAGTATTCAATCAAGCTAAGAAGAGCTCCCTTGAGGTCAGGTCTCATCTGAATGACAAATGGGTGTGTTCCATCAGTTGGAAAACTAGGAGTTATGAAGGAGACATGAAGAGTTCCACAAAATGATGTTATGGTATTTACTGACTTCTTGTCATAGAATCCAAAAATTGCAAAGACGCCTCTTGAAAACTGGGAGCAGACTAGAAGAGATAGAAACAAAGACAGATCAAATTGTATGAAACAGCACGGATTTGTAAAAGTTTGTTTGAAACCTATCACATATTTATATTCTACAAATGTATACTCACACACTTTAATTAATGGAGAAAGACAATATTTCTAGATATAACAATATATCTCATATTATTAATCACTAACAAAACTTAATATACCAAAAGCTACCTTAATACAATATACAATGTAATAATGTATTATGTAGCTTACACTCAAAAGAATTATTTCAGAAAGAAAACTTAACAGCTGGCTTATAAATTCCATGCACAAAAGAGAGCTGGAATTTGTTTCTTTAAAAATTGATAATTTCATGTCTGACTATAGCACAATTATGGAAATTGCTACTTTTTATTCTATTAAATACAATCTGGTTTTGGTGACAAGGCTTTTTTAGTCTTTTCTTTCTTGCAAAACACCTTAAACAAATACATTTTCCATTTGTACTGCTTGAGGAAATTGCAAATTCAGAACTACACACCAAACACACAAAACAGCAAACACAGAAAACAAGAGGACAGAGGTAGTGGCACTGTATATTGTTGTGTTCCAGTGCATTGTTTAATTAAATGTTTAATATCAGCTTTTTAGGACTCAGCAAAAGCAGGTCTTCTGGATAACACTTGAGGACACATAGAAGAAAGAATAATCTCCTGGGTGTAAATAATATGCTGATCATTATTTTTTAAATCACCTCTACAGACAATTCAAGCCAATGACAATGCTGATCACTGCAGCCTGGGTAAACATCTACGCTTTCTGCGTCATTCTGTTAATCGACATGGCAAATGTCACATGTGTAGAAGAATATATGGTTCTGTTTACTAAAACTGGAGAGAGGAGGAGAATAACTGAAATATTCACTCTGCTTCTGCTGTGTATCCCTGAAACATCTGTGTTATCTGACTCACATTTCTCCTCTCTGCTTTCATGGTCTGTATGTAGTCACCTGAAATAGTAGGCAGATCCATCAAGAGAATATGCCCATTAATCTTGACTGCAGTTCTTCAACACCATGTGCTGCAATCTGCCCTCAACTGCACTGATTAAATCTGGAGTGTAATAGAGGATGATTTTGCCCAAGTATTAATTATGATGATAATTGACCACAGAGACTATATGTTAGGGCAGTGATACTCAAACCCAAACCACAGTGGTTCAGAAGTCAAATTAGCGGTCAACATTACCCAAAAATAAGAGTGGTGTTAAGGTGTGAATTTATTGTTTCATTTACTATAGTACTATATATTCATATTTCAACAGTATGACAGGGGAAATATTTAATATATATGTATTATTCTCACAGCAGAATGACTGACCAAGTACTATTATTTATCAACTGCAATTGGTTAATAACATAATAAAAGCATCCTGATTGGTTAATAATTAAATCACACAGTATTTTAATATCATATGCTGCAAAGAGCCAATGGAGCCACTTACATGTGACAAACCTCAGTCGGAATATCACTGTTTTAGGGCATATGTAGAGGGGTAGAATTAAGGTTGAGTTAATTTTGGAATTAAATGACTTCTCGTCGATTTTTTTCTCAGACTTTGATTAGTATTAATGAAATGTTTTCTATGTTTAATTTTCCCAGTGTCACAGGCTAGCTGGCTCTTTAAGGCAAACCAGGCTCGCCCTTGCCCGTGACCAAGCAGCTAACCTCTATCTGATGGTAATATGACAACTTAATGATAATTAGTGATCCAATCTGTGAAAGGGTTAGGAAAAGTTTATACAAATAGAGAGGAGAACTCAGTTAGGGATTGTGTTTTATGGGTTTGGAGCAGGAACACTGAGGTGGCTGAAAAGACTTGGGAAATATATGGGGTTTCAAGTTCTCCATAGCTAAAGCCAAAAGATTGATCTTTACAAAAAGGATAGCTACAGAGGAATGGAAACTGTATCTGTATGGAGAACAAATAGATATAGTTAAAAGGTTTTAATTCCTAGGACCAATATATACGAAACTAAATTATTTTGGAAAGAGCATATAGACTATGTTAAAGATAAATGCAAAGGAAGGATCAACCTATTTAAAAATATTACTGGAACTAACTGGGAGGCAGGTAAGAAAAACATTACTGATGGTATACAGAGCCTTAATCAGACCAGTTATCAACTGTGGCTGCCAAGATTTTTGGGTCAGCAACAAAAACAGAACTTTAAAAATTAGATTTAATACAAGCACAGGAACTATGAGTTGCATATGGTGCATTTATTACAACACCCACATATGCTACACAGAGTTGCTAGTGAAATGCCAGTTAGGTCCAATAATTTCATTTGTAATAATAATTACATATAAATAATAATAATAATAAAAATAATTTCAAATTAACTTTCTGGGCCAAAGTTAATGGGAATTGCAAAGATGGAAGTACCAGATAAATATATGAAGTTTGTTGGGAATTCAATAGGCAACCTATAACACACAATGTTTGAGCTCCAGCTGCCTTTTGAGTGAAAATATGAAGTTGAAAGACAAGGAAAAGCTGAATGAAGTCAGAACTGTTAGTCATGGGAAAAATAGTTATGGATGGAAATTCACATCTAAATGTGGATTTAGATTTATTTTATAAACTTGTGAGTAAAAAGGAGAAAATAGGTATAAAAAATGAAGTATACCAGTATATAGATCAAAAGTGGTGTTGTTTTTGTCAACTATATATAAGTGGGTCCAAAAAAGGGAAAAAACCCATGAAGAGTAGGGACAGCATATTGTGTATGAAAATTAGGAATTAGTACATCTAAAAGAACATCCAATTTTGTAGCTATCATGACAGCTGAACTAATAGTAACAATGCTGGTGTTAAACTTAAACAGCAGTGGCGGTCATTTTTTTGGACTCAATATCAGGCCTTACGGCAATAAAAAAGGGGAGTCTCTGTAAGCAGAAGTGATTTATTCAACTAAATTATATTTCTAATAACAATACAGATGGAAATACATGTAGCATTAGCCTGCATCCCTGCACATATTGGGATAGCAGGAAACAAAATGGTGGACAAAGCAGCTAAATGACTGTAGGAATGAAAGGATTGATAATACCCTGCAGTAAATTGGAATTCAAAACCCTAGTACAGAAAAAATTAAAGGAGAAATGGCAAAAAAAATTGGATCAATGAAAAAAAAGAGGAAGAAGATTTTTTCTGAATTTTGCTCTGGAGTTGAGGATAACTACTTACTTCAGGTCCTGGTTAGGAAAAATGAATTGATTTTGTTTATAGTACTAATGGGCCATTGTGGTTTAAACAAAAATATTTTTGAATAAACTTGAAGATGGACTATGTGCATGCTGTAAGATATAAGAGAAAATTGAACATCTTTTATGGCTATGTGAGGGGTTGAGAAAGAAAGGGAAACGTTTTTTGAGGAATTTAAATGGCTCAGCATAACAAGTTACATCATGTTATTTAGTTAACATATGAGGGAAATGGGGTAGCGTTAGAAAACGGTTGCTACATGACCTGAAAGACACATGGCAGAACGAGGGAATATAAACTGCCCAGTATGTAGGAATTATAGTTGGTGGTGGCTCTAGACTATCCAGTCAAGTCTGCTTCACCATGGGAGGGAAAAAAAGACCAAGAAAAAGGGATGGAGAGGCTGCAGAGAAGTAGGGTTGCCAGATGCCTGGTCGAAAAGGGTACTGGTGGTACCAAGAAGCTAAAAGTCTGGTCAGCGCAGCAGTGCTAAGGCATGCTCCCTGCCTGCTGTAGCTCCGCATGGCTCCCAGAAGCAGCAGCATGACCCCCTCTGGCTCTTAGGCATAGGGGCAGCCAGGGGGCTCTGCATGCTGCCTCCACCCCAAGTGCCAGCTCCACAGTTCCCATTGGCCGGGAACCTCAGGCAATGGGAGCTGCGGGGTGGCGCCCACAGATGGGGCAGTGCACAAAGCCGCCTGGCCGCGACTCTGCCTAGGAGTTGGAGGGGGGACATGCTGCGGTTTCCAGGGACTGCTTGAGGTAAGTGCTGCCCGGACCCTGACCCCCTCCCATGTCCCAAACCCCTGCCCCAGCCCTGATCCCCCCTTGCCCTCCGAACCCCTCGGTCCCAGCCCAGAGCCCTCTCCTGCACCTCAAACTCCTCATCCCCAGCCCCACCCCAGAGACTGCACCTCCAGCTGGAGCCCTCACAGCCCTGCACCCTAACCCCCTGCCAAAGCCCCCTCCTGGACCCCAAATCCCTCATACCCAGCCTCACACCAGAACCCACAGCCCCAAGTGTACAGATCTCAGAGGTAAAAGAAGAAAGTAATTAAAGAAAAAAAATATAAAGACTTCTAAATATCCTTCACTACAGTAAGATGCTGCAGATCTACGAGGGCTAGAACTGAATATATTCTATTCAGGAATTCCCTTTTAATACGATAGCATTGGAAATTTACCATTTCTATTTCTGATGGGTTATAAACTATGGACTTTAAGCCTGTTATGGGTATAGAACTTAATATTGGCAAGTGTTGGGAACATTCCACATTTGTGGGAAGGAAGGATCTCTCTCTCTGGCAGGTCATGTTGCTTCAGGCTCTTTTTTTTTTTTTAAATAGTTGTTTGAAAAAAATCTCAATGGAATATTAGAAGTAGACTCAGCAAGGATGGATTAGGGGGTAGAACACAGATGAGATAGTCAAAAGTGACATTTACAAATTGCATTTATCCAATGGATTTGCAATTTATCACATGCACATCAACACCACCTGTGGATGGTATCTGTATGTGCCTAAAATCCCCACAACTGCAGTTCATTTCTCACTAGGTATCTCTGCAGGTTTCTAAGAAAGGCTGTATACTTTCTGAAATTGTCTTCTTATGTTTTAAGCTACTGAAACTCCCAGTTCTAGTTACTACTTTTCTACTCTTGGCTGATAAGAATCAACTGTCAAAAACAACTAACTGCTTCCAACACTCCTAAGAACAAAGAACCCCTTAAACTCTGCCAAGTGAAGGGACTGCAATCCTGCAATCTTTGCATGGGCCACACAAAGGAGTGGGAAGCTTCTTTAAAGGTTAAAATGTGCCCCACTCCCTAACTCCACTACTGTGTATCTAAGCAGGGGGCAATCAGAATCCAGCCTGAAAGAAACAAAGCTAGAAAAAAAAAGTATTCGGATATCCTCAATGTAGTCTAATATTATCAGTCACACATTGTGTAATGATGTTTGCTGTGCTGTTAGAACGGATTACAGAAGTTATTTAAATGAATGATATTTAAAGGCAATAAAAATATTCACTTTGAGGCTCATTTACTTCTAGAACGTTGCACAGATGGGAAAACAGAATTTGCTCCTGATAATCTATATAAACTGCCAAGCAGTAGAAAACAGCATACAATTTCAAATGTTAAACTATGTGGTCCAGTCAGAATACAGGTGTCAATTTTAAACCTGGACTACATTTTTCCCCATCCACAACAATTAATCTTACAATTGTATACTGAAATAGACGCAGCCTGTGGTGCTCTCCTGTGCAAAACTCCCATTAAAGATCAATGGGAGGCCATCCACGGAATGTCAGCAAGAGACACATTTACAATACGTTCCTAGACTTGTCAAAAGGCGAATGGTCTCAATGATTCTGGGGGATTTGGCCTCTTGGGAGCAGGAGAAAGGAAATGAGGAAAGATGCTCATATGTATATATGAGATGAACCAGTGAATAACGTAAAAGCTCTAATTCTTTTTGGCAGAATTCCCACTCCGCAAATGTCTACAGTGATACTGCTATTGCTGGAGGACATTCGTTTTACAATGGTGAATCACAAGTTGTTCACTGTTATTAAGTTAAATAAATCATGATGATTAGGACTCACAAACCACTGTAACATGAATTATATATTTTATTAAAGACATTATAAGCAACTGCCAGAGTTCATTTCTTTCAAGCTGTCTTATTTTCAAGTGTTTTTCTTGTGTATATACTGTCCCTTTTTGTTCGGCCTGGAAAATGGCCTACCTGACAACATAAAGGTTAATGGAAAACAAATCCACTATATAACATTTGTGGAGAGTAGTTGTCCACACTGACACATCACTGCTGATCACCAAAAATGAAGTAAAACAACGCAAGATACTGGAGAAAAAAAGAAGAGACCCCAGTAGGTTTTGCTCTCATTCAGCAAAGCATTTAAGTTCGTGATTAAGTCCCATGGAAGTTGATGGAACTTAAGTACATGCCTAAACTTAAATGTGCTAAAATGCTTTGCTCGATTGGGATCTCCATTGGTTACTCCATTATAATCTCTTGCCTTGACAACTCTAACCATCTCTTCTTGGGCTCCCTGCTGCTATCATATTGTTCCCCTACAATCTGTCCCAAAATACAACAGCCAAAATTATCTTCTTTGACTTTTGGGCAGACCAGGTCAACCCTCTTTTTAAAAATAATTCCAAAGGCTTCCACTCGCTTACTGTTCTGAGTTCAAACTTCTTGTTTTCATCTTCAAAGCCCTGCAAAACACTTAATTTATCAAAACTCAGCCTATATTTTAATATTATCTCTTCCCCTCCTCATCACCTTTTCAATGGCAATCAGACGATAAGCTCTCTGGGCAATAACTGTCGTGATACTTGTTTTCTTGCACGTTGTTGGTGCTAAATAATAATAAAAAACAGCTACAGAAATTATTTAACTCCTATCATTAGTGGTCTGCTTTAAAAAAAGGCATGTTAAATATACAGTCTACATCAGAGGTGGGCAAACTACGGCCCGCTGGACCCTCCTGCCCGGCCCCTGAGCTCCTGGGCCAGGACGCTAGCCCACGACCCCTCCCCCGCCGTTCCCCTTCCCCCGCAGCCTCACCTCGCCACTGGCGCAATGCTCTGGGCAGCGGGGCTGTGAGCTCCTGGGGCAGCGCAGCTGCAGAGCCCGGCCTGACCCGGTGCTCTGTGCTGTGTGGTGGTGGCGGCAGCGTGGCCCGGCTCGAGTGGCGTGGCTATAGCGCCACCAGCCACCGGTGCTCCAGTCAGCGCGGTGAGGGGGCAGGGAGCAGGGGAGTTGGATAAAAGGCAGGGGAGTTTGGGGTGGTGGTCAGAGGGTGGGGGTGCGGATAGAGGTCGGGGTGGGAACAGGGGGTTGAATGGGGGCAGGGGTCCCGGGGGACAGTCAAGAAGGAGGGGGGGTTGGATGGGGTGGCAGGGGGCAGTCAGGGGACAGGGAGAAGGGGTGGTTGGATGGGGCAGGGGTCCCGGGAGGGAAGTCAGGAATGAGAGGAGGGATTGGATGGAGCAGCAGGGGGCAGTTAGGGGCAGGGGTCTGTGAGCAGACAGGGAGCAGGGGGGTGTGGATGGGGCAGAGGTCCCGGGGGGGCCGTCAGGGCACGGGGGGGGGGGGGGGGTTTGGATGGGGCAGGAGTCCTGGGGGCAGACGGATAGGAGGTGGGGGCCGGGCCACGACCCCCTCCCCTAACCAGCCCTCCATACAATTTCTGAAACCTGATGCAGCCCTCAGGCCAAAAAGTTTGCCCGCTCCTGGTCTACATATTACATTCATTTTGGTCCTTGAATTGAATCCAATCCTTGAAATATCTAACTTTAAAAGAGTAACTGCAGATTTAAGAACTTAAATATAAAAATGCATAATATGAAAGTATCAAAAATATGTACATTTGTTGCATGATAAAATGGTCCCAGCTGAAGGGTAGTTACATATCTTCAGTCCTTATCAAGATGAACATCTACAGAGGCATAAAGTGAGTCAGAAATGGTTTCCTCAATGTATGTATGTAGAACAGGTTTCTAGTAATGTCTTTCTAAACCAACATAATCTCCTGCATAGAAGAAAGATGAGCCTAAATGTCCTTAAAACTCAAAGACAATGTAGGAGGAAAAAATCCTTGAATTCAATTAGTAAATGTTCAGTTAAGTTATTGTAGCAGGTGCTTAGCAGGATCTGCAACTAGTTAAGGTTGTAAATTGCCTAAATTATAACTTTTTTCCCCATATGTTCCTAACTTTTCAAAATATTCGCCTTTTGTGCTGTAAGTTTCTATACTTGGTATTCACCCAAAGTCAAATATTTTCAGTATAATCCCTTTATCTGATTTTAGCCTTTTAATGCTCATATTTTGAACATCATAAGCATTAATCTACTGTAATTATATTAGTTTCTTTTGACTGTTTTGTGCTAACTAAATGCGATGGGGGGGCTTTGAGGGGTATATTAATGGTTAATATAAATTTTTATTTTTAATCTTTTTTCTGATTTTTATCAATAAATTTTCATACCAGTACCATTTCATACCATACCTTTAGGAGGCTCTCTGTGAGACTGGGGGGCAAGTGACACCAGATGTCTGCAAGCACAAGATGTGGCGAAGGTTGTGATTCTTGTAGGACAGAGCAGAGACTGCCAGCCATGACTGCAAGGAGGAAGATGAGCCCCTGGTCACAGGTGAGGCCACCCCACTGCTGAATGACTCATGCCCACAAATAGCCCCCACATCTCAGATAGTGATTGGGGCTGTAACAGCAGGGCTGCAGGGGAATCCCTACAAGGCCACAGAGCTGGTAACCCCAGATCCCTGCACATGCAAGGTACAGGGGAGGTTGCACTTGCTAATACAATTTCAGTGTCAGGTGAAATCGATGCCTACTGACATTTACCAATTTAAATTGAATCCTGCCAAGCCTACACACACACACACACAATTTTATTTGCTATAGAGACTATGGCATAAATTGTTGACTGAATCAGAATAATTCCAAGACTAACATAAAGACATAACTATATATCAATTTTCAGAGCAAGTTATTTAATCATATCCAATGAAGTAATGATTCCCTCACTTCTAAAGAAAATATGGCACAAGAGTAGAGAAACAGCTAAGCAGAACCTCTGTTAAAAAGGACCAGAAGATAAAGGAAAATGCATGTTGGGCTGAAAAGTTGATAGATGAAGAGGAAGCAGCCAGAAAATGAGAGACAGAAATTGAATACCCACTTGGTAATTTCAACAATCATTCAGCTTCTATGATAGGCCATGCTAGAAACAAATGGACATTAGAAGAGAACTACAAACAACAATACACTGAACAAAAGTAGTAAAGAACAATCAAGAACCACAGCTGCCAAAAGAATTCTTAGATGATAGATGCTACATTAGAAAAGCATTATGTGAATAAAGCAGCAATATGGATTGTTTTCAAAAGCTATCAACCAAACGCAGCCTAGCAGAAAGCACGGGTTTCTTCTCAGCAAGGCTGAAAGGTGAAACATACAACAATGGCAATTCAGCATCTGAAAACTATTGTAATTCAGGACAGCTTGATCTAGAAATATAGGGGGGGAAATAACTGTGCACAGTATTGCCAACCCCAACCATTAAAAACCGTGAGTCAAGCCCCTCAAAATCATTAGCTTAAAAATAATGAGGTTTTTTTAAAGCCATACATTTAGGTTTCTTGCAATTTGCCATCCAGTTACCTTAAAGTTCTCAAGATTTTCTCTGCAACCATGAGGGCTAGAAACCTTCTCTTTTATTTTATTTGATTGTAAATGAAGGCTGAGATTCTCATATAATCTCTAAATTCAAGCAACTGGTCCTTCAGGGGGGGAAAAATCACAAGACTGGGGATAAAATTGCAAGGATTGGCAATGCTGAATATATAGGCTTAAATTAGACAAGTCAAGTGATTAAAACTAGGAAGATATGTTGGAATTGGAGCCTGATTTTAATTTATCCAAAGGCCTACATTTACACCAATTTTAAAGGTCCTTTTATACTGTCAGAACAGCGTAAAGAAGTCTCACTGTGAATGAGTGTCAGGCCCTGTACTGTACCTTAGCCCACATTCTTTTGCATAGTTATCTCATGCAGAACCAGAGTTTGGCCATTATGAACAAATGCTTTGTATTTTTTTTTTCCTTTCGCAAATTCTGTGCATGCAGCAGATCTTCAACTTTCAACATTATTGAATGATATGATTATATTAAAGCATGCTCAGTGGAGACAATGTTTGACAGAGGAAATTCAAATTCCAAACATAAAAAAAAAGGATAATCTACTCAGCGAGGAATTGCACATCTTCCATTTCTATAGAATTGTCAGGACTGTACTGGGCTCATAATCTCCAGTATTATCAATCACAGTGGATATACATTTCCCTGAACCATGGATTCTATAGTCTGGCAACTCTGTTGAACAGTGGAAGCACAAATCTGTCAGCCTTCCAAATCTATCTGAAATCACAATGTAATTCCTCAAAGCTCATCTTTCAGCACTGGTAAAGATACCTACCGATAACTGACACAAGATGACAGGAGGCTGCGGAGGCAGATTATTCCCACCTACACCCTTTTTTATGTACGAAATTTACTACTATATTTAAATTTGTGTTTATTTTTTTTCTGCTGATTAAGGCTGATCCTGCAAAATCTTACTCACATAAGCAGCACTTACTTGCACTAAGTCATTAAGACTACAGAAGAAACAAGATGGGTGAGGGAATAGCTTTTAACCTCCTTGTGTCTCTCATATCGTGGGACCAATACGGTTACAACAAACACGGCAAACATCAAGACTACTTGTGAGAGAGTAAAGAGGGCCCAGATGAGTGAAAGTTTTCAGGACTGGGCTCTATGTTTGAAAAACAATGCCAATATAATCCTGTTTCTTCTGTAGTAATTTTGCACAGTAACATGCATTTAGACTTGAATCATGAATTCTATTTGCATTTATGCCTAATAAGTATTTAGTAGGTGTTTCCATTAAAACCATTGTTAATTAAATTGGCACTATCAGGAAGCTATTTCAAAATAAGAACACATTTAAAGAGAGATTGTATTAGGTAAAAGGATATTGTACCCTGATACTTTAATTCCAGAAACATAAGCTTTTTTAAAAAAGGGAAACAAAAAGCTTTTTACAAAACCTAGCATTAAATGGAACTTTTAAAAAATTATTTCATTTATTTATTTATTATGAAAAATCTTTGTTCTTGGTTTAAATGCAAACAGTGTAGCTTAGTGCTAATGCACAAGAACTAGAAAGTGAAACAAGTCAATTCCAGGCTGAGAGAAATGCAAGAAGTGACTAAGAAGTATAAAAATTAGATACTGATTTTATTAACACACCTGGTTTGTTTTTTTTTAATCTCTGACTTTAACCTGACCACGAACCTTCTGTTTTGAGAAATTTTCTTCCTGTAATGCTACGGGAAATTGATGATCGATATTTCTCATACAGTTTGTGTCTTTGCCAGCACTTAAAAATTATAGTAATTTTAACACTTATACCAGTTTTCATCCATAGTCTTTAAGTACTTGACAAATTATTATCCCCATTTTATAAGGGGAGGGGTGGGTGACTGTCTCAGAAAGGCACAATGATTTATCCAAGGCTACGTTGCAATTCACTGGTAGGGTCAAAAATAAAATGTAGGACCCTTGATGTTCAGATCCATGCTTACTCCACTAAGCACTCACTGCTGCTCTTCATTTGAGGCTACTGCAGCTGCATAGTAACCATGAATTTTTGCCCATAATTTGAATACTGGGAAAATTGTTTTAAAATTATTACATTTATTAAAACAATACTTTTTTAACTATTATTCATTTATTTACTTTCGAATTCTTGACACACAACTAAGAATACTTCCCCAAAAGCACTGTGTATTTTTGTTTATTGCTTTAAATAATAAAGTATCGTTGCACTGTTATATATCTGAAATATCTTTAAAATACAGTATAGCATGAATAATTATTAGATGTCATGTGAATAATTTAGCATGAAATTGATTTTAATATATTGCAAACAGAAGTTGATAAAATTCATAATTTTCCTGTTTTGACCATTATTGTTATTGATTACATGACTAAAAGTGATAGCTAGTACTTGGTATAAAGATGAATACAAAAATGTTATTTTTGGCCTGTGCATAATTTTTGAAATTGCTAGTAATGAAACATGGCATAGGAAAGATAAGTTCTACTAGACAAATATCTGAAAATATCTGTTCAGTTATATAATATGTAATGAAGATAAGCGCTGCTGGGAATACTATTTGGGTCAAATAGAATTTATGTCTTCATGAATTTAAACAACAGGTCAGGTACAGTTCAGAATGCATATATTTTTTTCTATGCCAAATTCTCAGCTGATGTGAATCTGGGGTCAATTAACCTGAATGGAGTTATGATGATTTACAGCCGATGAGAATGTGATTTTCCATTTTTAACATGACTACTAATACAAACTCTGAAAAGTAAATGAAATGTACTATATTTAATAGAAGAATGTTTAAAGTTCTGTAACCTCATTTACCATTGCTGGAAGCATCTTCTTTTCTATATTTCAGCAAACTCACCATTTTTCACAGTACCTATGAGATAGTTTTTATGTATACTTGAATGTTTAAAGTCACGTCAACTGACTGAGAAGCTAGTTACTGAGTGGAAGTGCTTTGCATTAAAGTGGCTAGAGACCAGGGTTAGATTTATGAAACCAGTTTCTTACCCCCTGAACTGAAAGGGTCTGGGAGTATTGCCAAAACAGTGTGCACAGCACCTGGTTAGAGCATCTTATATTGCTCAATAACACCTCAATTCAATAAGAAGGAAACATAGTTGGATTCATCCCAGTGCTCCTTTGCTGGAAGAATAGTGGCTATGTTATGAGGCTCAGAAACTGAGTCGCAAATAAAAAACTGGTGTAAATCAGAAATCATAAGGAATTTTATATGGATGAAGTCATTTCCCGTGGGGAGAAAAAACAGTGGAAAATATGGAAAGGAGGAGTAGCTGTTGGCACTCTTTGTTTTTGGACTATTGATGTCACAAAAATAAAATACTGTCTATTCCAACTTTATGTAGAATTACTTAGTTAATGTTGTGGTGTATGAAATCTTTTTAAAATATTTTTTCACCAATTCCTTCCAATCCTTGAAATCAGCAAAAATTTAATGAATCTTGCACATTCTCTTTTCACAATTTCACATGTATAGGAACTGTTACTATTACACCAGGTCTATACACAAAATTATACCAGTTTAACTAGTTTAGTTAAACTAGTGCAAAGTACTGAGTAGATGCTCTTTTGTCTATCTGAACCTGGCTTACATCAGTTTGAACTGATATAAGAGTATCCAAACAAAGTTGCAACTGTTTAAATCAGTTTAGAAGATGCACTTTCAGTTAAACCAGTGCAATTTTGTGTATAGACCAAGGCTTAGGCTGCTACTTGGACAAAGGGAAGGGGATACTGTCTGTATGATGTGCCAGTGAAGACACAGATAAATGGAAAACGATAATCCACTAAATTCCTATTTGAACACCGACAATTCCAAAGTGTATGTTATTTCTTTAGCTGAGCAAAACTAACATGATGCCAAAAAATACCTACTGTGCATGCAAGACCAGTGACTCATTTTTACAAAATGAGCTTTTTTCACCACAGAGATTGTTTTCAATTCTTTAAAAGTTTATCATAAATTAATGGCAATAAACATCATTAGCATCTTTACAAACACTACTTTGTAAATACTATAATACTACAAATGTATAAATAAATCATTGCAATTTCCTTTTCAGATGTTTCATGCAATTGTATATTCAAATTTTCAGCATACCAATTTAGTTTAAAAGTGATGTTTTTCAGGCACTTTTACTTGTGTGGTGGGGCAAAAATCATCCTCTGCTTGTATCAAATATTATTTTCCATTGAGAAACAATTTTTGATTAAAGCACCAACTAGGAAACATTTCAGTTTTTTACTGGTAACATACTAAAAAAAGAATGCATGCTCAATTATCACTCGGTTTTGATGAATTCCTAAGAAAAGTCACCCTGTAACTGTGACTGTCAGCTCTCACAATTTGAGTCTCAGAATATTTGGTGTGTCTCAAAGTCCCAGCTGCTGGAACCAGATTACAATGTGAAACCTCAGCATTTTTTCTTTCTTTTTTTTTTAAGTGAGTTTCTGACTCTCCTGGTTATGAGAAAAGCTTGGAAATGTGAACCTAAATGCTCCAACACCAGAAGGCAAAATAAATAAATAAGCTTCCAAAATATGTTTTTTAAAATTATGACTGGGACCTCACTCATGATTTTGGAACACCGGATGTTAGCAATTTTGTGCAGTAAACCAAGTACCCTGGCTCTGGAAGACTAGATTCAAAGGCCACTCAACACAATCTGCCATCCTAGTCAGTACTTCAGTGTTCCACCCCCACACCACTCAAATTTGGCCTCTCTGCCCCTCTGTCATGACTCAGTTTGAGCGAGCGATGTTGCAACTTTGCAGATGGGTTCACAGTGCCACTCAGTTTGGCCCAGCCACCCCTCTGCTCTGGCTTTGTTCTGCTAAGCAGCAGTTGGGGAGGCAGGGAGATAAAGCTGTTTGCCTATGTCCTACCCACCCATCATTGGGATGGGGAAGTAAGCAGGTCCACAGCACCCGCTTACTCCTACATGCCTGGAGTCAAAGACCTGGAAGCTTATGGAAGGATAAATTCAAGCAGACAAGGCATGTACAGGCAACAATGCTGCAATTGACATAAGGATAAAATAACTGATTTTTTTCCTGGTCTGAGACTCTCCATATTTAGACATTGTCCCATCATATAGTTGTAAAGCTCTGAGGAAGAAATTACTCTTGCTCAGTTATTAAAAATAGGGAAGGAAGGCTTTATCGAGGGGCAAGCCAGAAAAAGTTGTCACTGTTCAGAAGATTCATACTTTATGCTGAGACATTTCCATTTCAAACAAAACAGAAAAGGCAAAGTTCCAGTTTCATGTGGGTTGGATAAAGAACAGGGTGTGGGGCAGGATTTCATTCACTGTTAGATGGATTTAATTGCGATATCACTACTGCACAGTTAAAAATTCTACTAATAAAAAGAGCTCAGTGCACAGACTTTAGTTTTCAGCATCAGTTTGTTGGGATTTCTCCTATATTTGTGGGTAATTTACATGAACAGGTCACCTTAATATTAATGGGAGCTTTAATTGCATATATGCTAGGCATTATGGGTGAAAGTTCCAGTATAAGGTCTATACACCTGTTAAGTTCCACTTATATAGGCCATATGTTAGACCTATGCACAAGTGTGAATTCCACCTTAAGAATAGAATATATGCATAAGAGAGAATATATGCATAAAATATGCATATTTTACTTCAATTTTACCTTTGGAGGTAGAAAATAGGGATAGTAGAAAATGGAGGATGGAAAGCATTTGAAATCATCAGTCTGTTTCACAACACTGTGACAGAGACAATTCCACACAGAGAGCACTATTTAATAAATGAGATGCTGCTTAGTGTTTAATCCCATGGATGGTCTCCTGGATATGGTTTCATCTGGCTAAGTAACATCAGACAGCAGCTTGCCTGAAGCAATGGCTTCATTGGAGCCCTGCTCTGATTTTCATATTGAGATGTCTATGCTATCGACAGTTTTGCAGTGTAAAATGTGTATTTCATTGCTTTTAGTGAATGTCACTTGTTTTCTAATCTCCTTTCATCTTTATTATCAGAGAATATATTTATAAAAATATATGGGGCAAATTCTCATATTTCATTCAGTCCTTTCTCAGGCAAAAGTCTCATTGATCTTCAGTGGGAATTCTGCCTGAATAAAAATTCAACCCTTACCTCCCTACACTCAAATCTGTAAGTAAATCTGTCTCTCCATTTGGAAGAAGGGCTCAGGCACTCATATAGTCTAGAACCATACCCTCTTTCCAGAGGTCCAGCAGAGATCTTTCCATTGGTCTAGAGATTTAAATAAGGTGAGAAGGTTGAGAGTGGACAGGCTAGGGGAATGGGGGACTCTGTGAGGCTTTGTGGCCCTTTTACATTGCTGGAGAAGAAAATCTGTTCCTTGTTAAAAAAGACACTTCAGTATTTTACCATAGCCATCCAAACCACTGCAGTGAGTAATACTATTGTAAAATGGAGTATTTGGGACAACGGTTATTGATTATTGGAGCACTTTTGTTTCATAAGGAAGGGTTGGCCCTCTATTTTTTGTATAATAGCATAGTTCAATAGATACATAACACCTGTCTTCTATAAAGATACAGGGTCAGATAGTGGCATTTTCAATGAAAAACAAGTTTCAGCTGAAAACAGAATATTTTTCTGCCCATGTGGGGCACCACAATTTCTACCAGATTGTGGCCTTTGACTTTTAAGTCTCTGTGTTTCTGAATCTGGCTATGGGAGAGATTTTCATGGTTGTGCTTTAGCAGCACATAGCTCTCTGTGCCTCAATTTCTCCATCTGTAAAATACGAGTAGTACGTCCCTACCTCACAGGGCTGCTGTAAGGATAAATTCATTAATAATTATAAGAGGCTTCAATACCGCAGTGAGGAAGGCCACATAATTATATAAATAGGAAAACAATAGCTTGCCCATTTGCTGGGCTTAGAGCTAAGGATTCTATTCTATTTAAGGTACCTAATTCAGACTTCAAAGCACAGAATGCACTATCTGCTGTTTCTCCTACTTGGAAGTATGAAAATCATATTCCAAACTCAGGGCAATACTATCTGAAACAAATGTATTATTGGGCTAAAAAAACAGGACCCAGAAATTAGAATATTCCAGATTATACTTATTGAATAAAGATCATGTCTAATATATGGGCCAGCATTACTTAACCAGTAGAAATATTATCAACACTGATAGCATTCAGGGCAACCCAATATTGTACACTGTCAACCCCTAGGTTGTAAAAGTGTACACAGATTTTACTCATATAGCTTTCTAATGCCCCTTCAATATTTTCAGCACCAGATAGATATGATTCTATAAATATACCTTATCAGGATGTAATGAAATAAAATGCAGCATTTTGTAGCATATGGCATGTATGTCAGTGAAGCGAAGGACATGTCTGGCACTCGGCTGCGGTATGCAACTTAATTTGTTCCATAACACTTATTTTACCATATGGCACAACCTAGGTGGTATGCCACCACTGAAATGCAGGTGTGTGTTACTTCACTTAAATCAATGAAACATGCAACAAAATACTGCAACCACCTCTCCCAGTAGGATAAGCGATGTATCTCTTTTTTATCTCTCTAACAGTGTTCTACAAGAGCTGGAAGAAAACACTGCATTACAACTGGATGCAGAGGGAATACTTGGTCCCCATAAACAAGAAGTCCAAGGGCCTGATCCAAAGTCTATTGAAATCAACACAAACAATAAAGTAGGGAGCATGAATTTAAAATGGTAGGTTTCTGCACTGATTATATCACCTTATTTTACTTATTTTTTTATAAACACTAATCATTGGCGAGGGGAGGGGGGGAGCGAGGGGATTTGGCAGGCAACCAGATTGGCTTAAAGTGAAATCCTTGCTGATCTTAAACACAAAAAAGAAGCTTAGAAGAAGTGGAAGATTGGACAAATGACCAGGGAAGAGTACAGAAATATTGCTCGGGGATGCAGGAGTAAAATCAGGAAGGCCAAATCACACCTGGAGTTGCAGCTAGCAAGAGGTGTTAAGAGTAACAAGAAGGGTTTCTTCAGGTATGTTAGCAACAAGAAGAAAGTCAAGGAAAGTGTGGGCCCCTTACTGAATGAGGGAGGCAACCTAGTGACAGAGGATGTGGAAAAAGCTAATGTACTCAATGCTTTTTTTGCCTCTGTCTTCACGAACAAGGTCAGCTCCCAGACTACTGCACTGGGCAGCACAGCATGGGGAGGAGGTGATCAGCCCTCTGTGGAGAAAGAAGTGGTTCGGGACTATTTAGAAAAGCTGAACAAGCACAAGTCCATGGGGCCGGATGCGCTGCATCCGAGAGTGGTAAAGGAGTTGGCGGATGTGATTGAAGAGCCATGGGCCATTATCTTTGAAAATTCATGGCGATCGGGGGAGGTCCCGGATGACTGGAAAAAGGCTAATGTAGTGCCCATCTTTAAAAAAGGGAAGGAGGAGGATCCTGGGAACTACAGACCAGTCAGCCTCACCTCAGTCCCTGGAAAAATCATGGAGCAGGTCCTCAAGGAATCAATTCTGAAGCACTTAGAGGAGAGGAAAGGGATCAGAAACAGTCAGCATGGATTCACCAAGGGCAAGTCATGCCTGACTAATCTAATTGCCTTCTATGACGAGATAACTGGCTCTGTGGATGAGTGGAAAGCAGTGGATGTGTTGTTCCTTGACTTTAGCAAAGCTTTTGACAATGTCTCCCACAGTATTCTTGCCAGTAAGTTAAAGTAGTATGGGCTGGATGAATGGATGATAAGGTTGATAGAAAGCTGGCTAGATTGTCGGGCTCAACGGGTAGTGATCAATGGCTCCATGTCTAGTTGGCAGCCGGTATCAAGTGGAGTGCCCCAAGGGTCGGTCCTCGGGCCAGTTTTGTTCAATATCTTCATAAATGATCTGGAGGATGGTGTGGATTGCACCCTCAGCAAGTTTGCAGATGACACTAAACTGGGAGGAAGGTAGATACGCTGGAGGGTAGGGATAGGATACAGAGGGACCTAGACAAATTGGAGGATTGGGCCAAAAGAAATCTGATGAGGTTCAACAAGGACAAGTGCAGAGTCCTACACTTAGGACGGAAGAATCAATGCACCACTACAGACTAGGGACCGAATGTCTAGGCAGCAGTTCTGCGGAAAAGGACGTAGGGGTGACAGTGGACGAGAAGCTGGATGTAAGTCAACAGCATGCCCTTGTTGCCAAGAAGGCCAATGGCATTTTGGGATGTATAAGTAGGGGCATTGCCAGCAGATCGAGGGACGTGATCGTTCCCCTCTATTCCACACTGGTGAGGCCTCATCTGGAGTATTGTGTCCAGTTTTGGGTCCCACACTACAAGAAGGATGTGGAAAAATTGGAAAACGTCCAGCGGAGGGCAACAAAAATGATTAGGGGACTGTAACACATGACTTATGAGGAGAGGCTGAGGGAAGTGGGATTGTTTAGTCTGCAGAAGAGAAGAATGAGGGGGGATTTGATAGCTGCTTTCATCTACCTGAAAGAGGGTTCCAAAGAGGTCCCTTCCAAACCTGATATTCTATGATTCTATAACTACAATTTTTTTCTACCAACTCATTCCCCAAGCTTGCCTGTATCCATTTTGCTAAGCCAAGAAGTATGAGATAGCCAGAGAAAATGCCAAATTAATCTTCACATATATAAGTGACTAGAAGTGCTTTCCCCTTTGAAGTTTCAGACTAGTGGTTGAAGGAAATAGTTGTTTTTCTTTGAAAAACAATCACCTAAGGAAAGGGCAGATGGGAAGGTATGTCATATAGCATATGAAAAGGGGTCATAAAGTTAGTGTCTAATACATAAATCATATGCTACTTACATTATTAGAAGTAGTAGTATTATAGAGCCATAGTCATGGCTTAGGATCTCACTGTGCTAGGCGCTGGACAAACAGTACAAAAAGGCAGTACTTGCCTCCAAAGAGCATACAACCCAAGCACAAAACAAAAGCTAACAGATGTAGAAAGATCGACGGGGGAGTACAGTGAAACAATGAGACAATATTGGTCAGCATGATAGGCACTGGCCTCAGCCGTTGGAAGACACCCAACACCAACAACCTAGCTGCTATCACATTTTTTGTAGACATCACAGCAAAGAAGAGTTTTAAGGAAGGTTTTGAAGAAGGATCATGAGGAAGTTTGAGAATGTTAGCAGGAAGCTCCTCCTGAGCATGAGGGGCAGCATGGGAGACTTCATAAAGGCATCTGTCTGAAAATTCAACAAGTGAGGGATGGAGGTTGACATTTCCAGCCAATCAGAGATGAGAATCGACATTTCAATAGCAAATGCAAGATGATAAGAAAAGTGAGGCTAAGCCATGAAGGTCCTTGGCAGTGAAGACAAGCTACTTGTGTTTGATGCAATAGAGGAGGGGAGGAAGATAAAGAGAGGGCTGACATGGTCAAAGTGACAGGCTGAAAGAATGATCTTTGCAGCAGCGTACTGAACAGATATCAGTGGAGCAAAATTGCACTTCTCAAGGCCGAAGAGAAGGATGTGGCAATAACTGAGACAAGACAAGAGCCTGGACAAGAGTTTTAGCTGTGTGGATGGACAGGAAAGACCAGATGTTTTGCAGAAAGAATTGGCAAGATTTAGACAGTCTGGGCCTGGCTAGATAAACGTGTGATCAATTTAACTGTGTTTAGATCTTGCTTAAAATTTGTTCTGCCTGTGATATTTTCTGCCTTATGCAAAATAAGAGTTAACTTTTATTTAACATAACTGAAATTGATGTTACTTACTACTGCTACTGGATGCCCTAGAAAGAAGGAAACTGACTTCTGACCTCCATGAAGGCAAAGGCAGGAGTGAGGTGATGGCTTGGTCACAAGGTCAAGGGCAAAATAGAATTGCAATTCCCCGCCCCAAACAGTAATGAAAAGGGACTGGCACAATGTGTGCACGCAGGGAGAGCCAACTGACCTGAGGGATGAAAAGCCTGGTTACACATACATTTGAGATTTTCATTATGTCTGTCATTGCACAGCACTGAAACCTTAAGAGCTCCTTATTTATTAAGTTTCACTTTAGCTATATTACTGATTACAGTATAATATTTCTAAGCTTCTGGTCATTGCTTGGCTGACTGACTGACAAGCCTTTAAAGGCACATGCTAACTGTAAATTAAAACTACTCCCAGTTTGATTGACTTGTTTGGTTACCATTTTAAATTGTCTTACTTAAATAAGCATGGCCTGTATGTGTCTAAAGAAGTTTACTTATAACCAAAATTCTCATAACTAAAATGATGTATATTTAATTTGTAAAGTTTAGCTGACCTGGAAAATATCCAGTTAATCAGTATTTTAACTCTCAAACATTGCAGAGGGCATTTAAACATACAGAACTCGGGACCTGTGAATCTGACTCCACCCTTCTCTGTGAAAGAATAATGAGCAACTGGTACCTCTCCTGACGGGAACATCCAATGTAACATTCAGTAAAGGGATCATCTCTTCCTCCTTCAAAAAAAGTATAGTCCAACCAACAGTGAAGAAACCCATCCTGGACAGATTGGACCTGGCTCTAATATCAAGCAATAAGCTTCTTGTTAATGAGCAAGCTCATGCAGAAGCTAGCCAAAGGCTACCTTCAAGCTCATCTAACTAAGCCAATATCATAGACTCTGCACAATCTGGATACAGATCAGGACATGGAATGAAAGCAGCATTAGTGGTCTGTTGGATGATTTCCTCCTGTCAGTGGATGGAGGGCACACATCCACTCTCCTATGCCTGGACCTCTCTCCAGTATTTGACACAGTCTTTTAAGAAATATTGCTGTCCTGTCTCAGGGATGTGCACTAAAATGCTTTGTGTTCTTGCTGGAGCCAAGGGATACACTCAAAGGGGATAGTAATAGGAAACTGCATATAAAGCACCAAACCTTTCATTTGCAATATCCCACAAGGATCAGTTCTCTTTTGGTCATATTTATAACTCATGTACAACCACTAGGGGAACTGAGAAGACATCATGGACTCAAGTAAAAGTCAAGAGTCAATGATATGCAATGACATACCATATCACAATACAGTTCTACCTATCTTTCACAACAAAGACAATAACACTGTCATTAACCTGACCAGTGCTTGGCCGAGATGAACTCATGGATGAAGAACAGTTGGTTGAAACTGAATTCAGTCAGAACAAAAATTATATTGGTTGACAGAAGAAAACACTAAGAGGAATTTACAGGCACTGGTTGGGGATAACCAGTTGGTCAAATCAATCTGCAGTTTAGCAGGCTCCTGGATTCTTTGCTTCTAAGCTCTCACACAGCAGCATCTGCACATTCTAACATCTGTTGCTGGCTAGGAACCTGCAACCCGGTGGACAATAACCTGTAACTGAAAACACACTTCTTTGCTATGCAACTTACCTGGAAACTACACTAGTACAAAAATGCATGAGCACTTGTCCTCAGGAACACAAGTTAGCACAAGCGCTTCAGACCTGTCCTCCGCTCACTACACTGGCTTCCCATAGGCTATTATGTAAAATTCAAAGTTTCAGTCATCATCTTTTAGGTGCCTAATGATCTGGGTTTGGGATACCTAAGAAATCACTTCAAGTTCTGAGAGGAGGACTGCAATAGAAAACTCCATTCTTCAGGCACGATAGAACTCTTTGCTGCAAGGGTAAAGCTTGTTTGTGTAGGAGATAGAGCTTTACCTCATCCAGTGCACAATTGTGGAACAATCTTCTGGAGACTCTAAGAAGCAGCACAAACGTCCCTCAGTTTTATGGCCAACAGTAATACTAATCTATTACTGGCCAGCCAAAGATTTTCTTTAGCTATTTTTCTGCACCAGTGATTGCTGTTTTAGATTGCAATGTAATTCTGATGCAAAAAATCTTGGTTAAACTGGAATTAAGGGGGAGTCAACTCACCAGCCCTTTTGAAAAGATTTTAAAGAATGTTTCAATTCTAAGGAACAAAAAAAAAAACCCAAGAAAGCACAGAAATTATAAGTCAAGGTTCCACCTTAAAAATGACAAACAATAAGAACATAAGTGCCCATCTCAATCTCTCTCTCTCACGCACACACTCACACACCCACGCAAAGGCTTTTGATGCCAAGCTCTAAGCCGGAACCTCTCAAGCAAACCCATTGTTTTCACCTTGTGGGGGTGGAGGAGCATAATAAATTCCAAAACAGCATTATAGATCATTGTGATCGCTAAATTCAAAACTTCCAGCAAAAGGCAAAAAATAATTTTCCCATACTTGCTGAGATTTTAAAAAGGCAGTATTTAGTCTCATATCAAATGTTTCACCCCTCTGTTAATACACTGCAAGCTAAAACACATCAAGGCAAACAACAGAGGAGGGCTCTAAAAATAGTAATACATTTTTTTCTCTCAGAAAGAGGATCATGTCTACATCTTAGACATGGATTAAAATTGGCAACGTGAGCATCCAGAGCAGGCTCTGGAGTTCGTAATGCCACCTTAATTTATTGCTAGAAGGTAACACTAATTAACGATTCCAGAAAAGCACAGGAAAAACTTCATCTAGTTTCCCTAAAGGAGCCATCATACTTAATTCAGAATTTTTTGTCATAAAAGTGAATCAGATTTTCTTGATGACATGACAATTTTGTTTTCCATGTTAGTGAGTTTTCCTTGCATATTAGCAAAACTGAAAATTAATGCAACATATCATGGAATATTGCTTCCACAATGAGATTTAATAAACTATTATTAAAGAAATGTTGTGTCCTATGTTGGTGCTCTCTCTCCATTATGATAAACGCAAAGATAAATCTGTTAAATATGTTTGTATTTTTGTGATTGTTTCCAATAATGTTTAACAGGAACACCAAAACCAGAACATGCATTTTGGCCAGATTTCCTGATGCACTTGAGCAAAGCTTAATCATATAAAGGGAGTGGTGGGGAGAGATGGCTTTTGGCCACTTTTGGCTTGGCTGCTGGCACATCTTAGAACAAGCCGCCCTTCACTGCATTAGGATGTAAGGGATTGCCCCCCTTGGGGCTGTTATGACAACAAAAATCAACAGAGAATAGTATGCTACTCCAGCATGTCACTCCCTCTCCCCTGCCCTTTGCACACCCTTGACATGCCTCCTATGCTGTTGGGAGAGAAATCAGGAGGAAGTAGCATAGAGCCAGTTAAGCTTTGCCAGGAGAATCCCTAGTATACTAGTGGAGCACACATTATGGATAGCTTTAAGTGCCCTTGATAGCACAGGAATTGTGCAAAGGGGACTTGGTGGGGCTAAGGATCTGACCCACTATATATTTATGTTTACACACAATATGTTTTCAGCACTCATTTGGATGAGTTGGTTACTCATGAGTGTCACAGCAAATAATAAACAAAACTAACCAAAGATAATCTGACTTCTCACAAGTGAGTTTATCCTAAATGAGTGCTGATAAAACCATGCCACCACATGGTTTTATGTTTTACCATGTCATCACATCATGTATTCTCCATGCTCCATATATAAATACACCAAATATAGTATCATGAACTCTTTTATATAGCATAGACAAGCTATTTTACAAATATTCTAGAACATTACTTATTGAAATTTTCCTCCTCCAGGTTTAAGGACATAGTTCCAAGTGGACCGAGCTCAAAGGGGAGCCATAATAAACTTCTAAAACACTAAAAACCTACCTTTAAAATAGCTTTTCAAAATGTTATTTTAAGATCCAACCTGTTGGTATCTTCTAAGACAAGAATTAAGTGTGGTCTGTCTTTCTCAATGTTATAAAGCTCTCCTTTCCACACCTGCAGAGTTATTAAATACCAGAACTTAGGGTTCCCTAACTGAATAAGCAGAACTCTCAGAATATGATTCTCAGTGTAAATAATACTTATGGTCACAAATTCAAAATTCAAATTATGTGACTATTAACTTAAAATTCTGTTTTCTTGAACATTATTTCTGTACAAATCTGCTAGAATACTCACAGAAGGTGAATAAAGGAACATTATGTGCCCTAAGCACCACTTACACCTTCAAAATAAGGCAAATTACTACTAACACCTGCATACCAAATACACATACATAAACATTTGTACAATTTGGCAAGTACGGAATTCTGGCAAATGGTTTTTGCTCATTCATGTAGCTACCCAGATCCAGACCAGCCTTTCTCCCCTTTCCGTTTTTGTCTTAAACAACCCATAGTTGGGCCTTGTAAATCCTGACTAGCTAATCTGAAGAAAAACATATTCAGAATACCTTAATGCTCAGAATACCTTAATGGTGTTCAGGCTGTTTTTGGATGCTTAAGTGGATGATTCTGGCCATCATTGTTCGGCAAGTAAAGAATACAGGCTGACAGACTTTCCACATGTGCCACTGTTCTAGTCAACAATAAAACAGATTTCTGGGCTCTAGTCCCAATGCAGCGTTTCTAGCTTTGTAACACACATATGCCAGTGGGTTACACTTTTATGTTATCTCCTCCAACCTTAATGAAGTTAATCAAATGAACTTCACCTAACCAGCAGACAAAAATCACCCAACATGTGTTGCTTGAATCAGGAGAACAGAAGCCTTGCAGTGAGGTTTGTAGAATGGCATCCTAAACCACTCAAACAACTAAAAAAAAAAGTTTTTCTTTGTTTGACTAGGCTGGAGTCTTGCCACCACATCAAAGCAGAGGTAATTTTTTCACCAAGTAGCTTGTGAAAAATTTACCAAAATATTAGTACTGAAATTTTTCTAGAAATACCATTAAAATGTTATATTTTTATGGAAATCAGTAGCTTGACAGAGCTGTGCCATTATCTTCCATAGGATCAGGAAACAATACAATCACATTCTTGGGAGATGGCAATTTTGGTTGTTTAGTTTCCATTGTTCTACTAAAAGAGGTAGAACTACAACTAGATCTAGCTGAAACTTTTCAACATATTTTTTCCCCATGAAAAATGTTTAAAAAATTATACAATGTGGGTGATAATGGGGGAGGAAGGAAAGAGAGCACTACAAACCCAGCAATGGCAGCAGTAGTTGGGTTCTGGGCACTTTGATGCATCTCTCACACACCTGCAGCTACATACAGGGCTATATAAATGGCTAACCTGTCTGGCCCCAGGATCTTAGGTATCTTGAAGAGAAGGGCCAGGAAAGAGCAAGACAGAGGGAAATGAGAGTAGGGGGAGAGCGAGAGAGAGAGTGCAACTCAGGAGTGGGGAAGAAGGAGAAACAGAGATAGATAATATAGAGGGAAAGATTGATATATAGTTAGTACTACGTATGTGAGAAAAATACAGTCAGGGGAATCTCTGGGGAGATTAGAAATGGGCATTAGAAAAGCAGACAGGGAAATTCTTGGAGAAATATACAAGAGGGGATAGAGGTACAGACTATCTGGAGAGGAACAGTTTTGAGTAGGCCAGAGAGAAAGGCATATTGAGATCTTCTCTATTTGCCAAACATGGTGAATAGAATTGTCCTTAACCAAAACACATTTTCAAATCTTCAGAAAGATTCAGTTTGCGTTTGCTATGAAGAATGAACAGTGGTTCAGGGGAATTCTTACTGAATATTTAACCAAATCAGATTGCACATCCCTAATCATTATTAAGTGCTGACATTATGTTCTGCCCTGTACAACACAGAAATAAAGACATTGCACTGGACCATGGATTTTACACTCTGGATAATTTTAATTACTATAAAGTTTATGCCATAGTTCTACTCAAACCACATGCATGCAGCAATTAATTCCCTCGAGCACTCCTCATGCAAAGTTGTTATTTAAAAACACAAAAATGTTTTCTATATACTCTGGTTTTCATATTAGTGTGTGGCTCAAAACTAGATTAAATGTTTTCAGACACATCAAACAGCTAAAATGGATGGGAAAGTATGGGCCAAATCCTGTGAAGTGTGAACTTTGGCAATTCCCACTGACTTCAATGAAAGTTATAGATGCGTAGGACCTTTCAGGATTTGGTCTGTGTTAGTTGTCAGAACTAGTTAGATCAAACAAATACAAAAAAAATCAAACTGTCCCTGAGAGTTGCATAAGATTAGGTAATCACGGTGTTATTCCAATTCCTGTAAAGAAAAAAAAAACCCACTTTTTTGTTGGGTTTTTTTTTTCCATTTCCTGTTACGTGACAAATGGCTACAGTTATTCACACCAGCTTCAAATTGTTCACTTCTTGTGCTGTGCAAGAGAGGAATGTATTATGCAGGGAGTTTGGCCTGATCATATCCATTTTGTTATTTTAAAACCCTGCTAAATTTTCTATACAGCAAATGAAAAAAGAGCAAGCCATTCATACTGTATTCTGTTTGTCAGCAAGAAGAGGACAGGAGCATAAAGTGGGATATAACTTGCACCCTTTGTGCCCAGTCATCCCCAGAGTAAAAAACATGTCCACAAAACAAAATGCCCTCAAAATTGTTAACTCCCCATCTGGGAATGGAGCACTTACATGTGTACACACATATTTGTTGACTGTGTGCAAATACAGTGGAGATCTTGCATAGTTGTTGATTGATATATAAAGTGAGCTGTGTCTACATGAACAAAATGTACAAAACAGACAGTTTTGAACTCATCTAATAACTAAAACCCGAAATGCAAACAATTCCTCCCATCTCAAACCCACCCCTGGAGCAAATACTTAAGAAGAGATGGGCATTATGTTTAAAGTCATTGGGCTCCATCAGACTAGTCGGAAAAGGGAATTCAAAGTTGGGAACCCTTCATAGAAAATGTCCTGCCACCACCCCGCAGACATTTAAATCTTGGTCCTGTGAGCTTAAATGCCCATGAATATAACAGCTATGTCAGCTCATTGGGAAGAAGTGGTCTTTCATGTAGCCAGGTGTGAAGCTAAACAAAGCTTGTAGATCAACTTTAACACCTTGAATTGCATCCAGAAGAAACCAGGAATCCAGTGCAGTTATCTGAGAACTGGCGTATCATGTTAGAACTGGCGTATCATTAGCCTTTGGCTAATACCATCTAAAAATGTGGGCAGTAACCCAGCCTAAAAGTCACAGGTACAACAATAACCCCAGGTAGAGCAATAACCCAGCCTAAAAGTCACAAAGACATGGATTACTATCACTAAGTCTGGCTCTACAAGAAAAGTTTGTAAATAGAAGACATGGGTGAAAAAAAGGCCTTTTTGGCCCCTGATATCACCAGGTTTCTTGTGAAGAAGGAGTGGAGAAGTCCAAGAGAACTCTCAAAATAAAAGCCTCCTAGAAAAACAGCAAACAAATCCCAATAATGAGGAGAAATATACTCCTCCTATGCCATCAAATCCTTCCCCCAACCATGAAGGTCAAATACACCTTATCTGAGCTGAACTTTGGCCTAGTCTCAGCCATCTGAGTGCCAGATTTGGCCAGGCACTGGTCAAACACTGATACTAAACTGTCCAGATACAGAAAAAACAAGGAAAATCTGTATATCTTCTTCACATTAAGGACACCACACACCCAAATTTCCTTACCACTTCCATGATGACACTCATAGATGTTGAAAGGAGAATGAGAAAACAGAGCCTTGCAAAAACCACTACAAGATTTTTCTTGCATGCAACTTCCCCAAATACCTTCTGAGACCTACTGAAGAGAAAAAAAATATCTGCCTCAACCAAGGGCTGCAGGACAGCTAACAAAACCTCATGGGCAATAGTATCAAATGAAGTTAAGAGATCTAAGAGAGTCAGTATAGCAACCTGGCCATTATCCATCACCAGGAGGATATACCAACTCCTGGGAACAGTGTCATTTCCTCCATGGTCAGCACTAAAGATGGACTGGAAGGGATCCAAGGCCTTGAACTGATACCAAAGTTGCGTCTCCACAGATAGGGAATCTTCCACAGACAGTGTCAAGAGATGATTTCCGGGCTAAGGGAGTACCAGCTGTTCCTTAGAGGGAACTGGAACCCCACCTCCACTTGGGAGGCATCTACAGTATTTAACACCAATGGATCCGATATTTTCCTACTTGATTTTGCAAGATATGAGCACATGAGTTCAACATTGTAAAGTTTCTGATAGGCTTCACCAGTAAGTGGACAGAGAATATTATTGCTGTGTCTCTTAGTGCCTGAAAACTACCAGGTTTTTGACTTCATAGCTTTTCCTCTGAACACAATGATACCACCACTGATACAGGCCACAGTTGAGTACTCTTTCAACCCTGCAGTGACTGTGGGTGGCCATCCTTTTGGACTAGTTACTAATCTGAACTCCAAAGACTTAAATGACAATGTGTGCCAAGATGATCTCTTCGATCAAATGGTTACAATTATTGACAAAGAAGATGGACTGGATGGAAAAACAATCTTCATGTACAAGTTCCTTGCTGAACTTGGCCTACTTGTCATGGTTCATCTACATCAAAGCTCTCCTTTGCAGTGATGCCTATAAAAAAAAAACAAAAAAAAACTTGACAGCGGTTGGTGCACTGAGACCACAGTCTATCACGTGACCAATACTGTCGCCTTGTTTCTTTGTACTCCCTCACCTATCTGTTTATATCCATCAGTTGTCTCCTGTCTTATACTTAGATTGTAAGCTCTCTTTGTTCTGTGTTTGTATAGCACAATAGGGTTTATGACTAGACTCCTGATCTATAACTAGAGCTTCTAGGCATTATGGTAATACAAATAATTAGTAATAAAAATTCAGTGGTTACAGTCTAAAATCTTCACTAGTACCTCCAAATGTTCAGTGAAAAAATATGGTCAAAACATCCCTAGAAAAGATATCCCCTCCAGCCCTGCCCAGCCTCTCCAATGGCAGCCATTCTAGATTGAATCCACAAAGTACAGAAAATGGAAAATTCCTCACAAAAGGAAAAACTATTTCTAAGTAGAGATAGCCTCCTAATTTTCAGCTCTCACACACTTTACAAAGAACCATCTGCCTATTTCACAGAAAAGATCCCAGAATCAGGGATAACCTCATAGAAAGTATGTAATGCTACCATCCCATCCTCATTCTCAGAATCTGAGATTCACACAACAGGAAGGCCTACTAATATTAAAGACCATCCAAACCTGACCCATAGTCCTAAGGATCTGGAGGACTGCCTGGAAATGCTCTAATCTGACTCAGAACCTTACTCTCAAAGTGCTCCCATAAGGTAGCGGTAGACAACTGCACCTCTCACTTATGAAGATGTGTGAGGCTATATTGTTCCTCTCATGTCCTATTTAATGCATCTATGGAGCTACATGGGGGATCATGAGATGTCAAGATCTACACTGTTAAACGTATGTAAAAATACTCAATTATGTAGCTCCTTCACTACCACTACCATCACCATCACCCAGTTGATCCGGTGCCTATGCAAAATCAATTCCTACAGCTAGATGAAAAGTTTCTTGCTGAAGCTGAACCTGAATCTGGGAAAGTTGAAAATGATACTCGTGGGTAGAGGAATGGTCTACTGCCTAAGAACCCTGAGGAAGGAAATATTCTGGGGGCCTGTATTGGTCAAGGGCAGAGGAGAGTAGAAGAGCCCAGAAAGGGGAAAGGAGGATTTTTTGAAACAAGAGGGAGAACTAAACATTCAGACCACTACCCTCCAAAACATATGTTTGAGCTGCAATGAAGGAGGGAGCAAGGAACACAGAGACATGTTGTAACTGTCTGGGTTTTTTGGGTTTTTTTTAGTAGTTACCAAAAGAGATACAGAAAGGTCACACCTGCTTCTGGGTGCAGTGAGAGCTTCAGCATCTCAAAGTTTCAAAGGATACTTACAAGGTTGAAAAGAACTTTTATTTATTTTGAATGGTCAACCTGAAAAATTGCAAGATATAAATTTCTCCATAAAGAATTGCTGGTGAATGAGAACTAGAGAGTTAATACTATTATTTTCACAAACTTTTAAAACAACAAAGTAGTAGTAGCAAAGCTCATGTTTTTGAGAACAATGAATGGGGAAGATTTAATGGCTGGTTATAAAGCAGATCTAACAGTGTAACACCTGGCTCCCTCACAACAGCGTTCACTTTTCTTTCACGTTGGAATATTTGGACTAACAAAGCTGACTTTGCAACATGATCTACTGTTTTCAAGGCTAGAAAATATGATAAACAGTACAAACAGGTGAAACAGGCAACTTCAAAACCAGGTGAATGCTGTCAAAAATATTTCACAGAAAGGAAAGAAGATAAACCTATAAGCAAAGTTCTCCCCCACTCCTTCATTTTGTTATAATGGGTTTTTGACAGTGTAGATTCAGTTTGAAACTTTTTGGTTTTTTACATGCTGAAATGTTTTCTTCTCTATTTACCATGTCAGAATGAAATATCACACACTACACAATGCAGGTTATTAGAAAGCTTTTGGATATTGATGAGATAAAGCCCAGAAATGGAGGCAGAAAAGATTAAGCAGTGCTTAGTCTGAGTGTACCATAAAATGAAAGTACTACTGATAAGCATGACAGTATTCGTGGGTCCACATCTAAGCCAGAAACACCTACTTTGCAACAGAGTGGAAAACAAAATTCCTAAAGCAGAAGCAATTAGGTATTTTTGTCACCTCCAAAAGGATAAAGGGTAATGGGAAGAGAAGTATCATCATGATTCAAATGGTACTCCAAACAGTTGTCACAGATGGAAAGTATTCTGTGGAATATACCATTTATTTGACACAACCAAAAAAGACATTATGGTCTAGAATGATCCACTCCTGTCACAGCAAATAGGAATTAATCGTGTCAGAAAAAAAAAAAAGCAATCTCAGGAAGCTTCTGAGCTCCCAATAGTCAACACTCTACGTGTTTGCAGGGATGTAGAGATACTATTTTAATCATCACACTGAACATCATTCTGAATGTAACACACCCTCAGACTTGATAGTTCTATGAATTATGGCATATCTTCATACTTTCAGCCGTGCAACTGCTAATTCAATGGCACTGAAATGTCATTTGGGGTGTTTTTAGTTTGATGGAAATAGCATATTTAACAGTAACTCAAGCATCACCTTTTTATAATTGTAATTATAAATCGATGTCAATGGGAGTCACACGTGCATAAGTGAGACTAAAATTTATCCCATAATTCATAGTTTAAGTAGGGATTTTTTTTTCAAACCAGTCGGGAATAATTTTTTTTAAATAAGACTTTCTTTCCCATTTCTTAACCAAAGAATACATAGTTTGAATACATAGTTTTACTACTTGATCTTAATATTCAAGATGTGTATGTGTTTTATATTGTTCCACTAAATTTACTTTAAAGTAACATGCAAGAACCAAGACATAACAATAGCCCCATTGTTTTATCTTTGATGGTAGTCTAGAGAAACAAACAAAAAAATCCTACATAATATTTTAAGAAACATTTCCCAGGTGACACAAACCTACAAAAAACAATCAAATCCTTTACTTATCCCATTGGGCTTTAATATTGCACATTTCATAGAACTCTCTCATCTGAGATCCCTGCAAGACCAAGTCACACTGACAAACACAGGAAGAATGGCCTTTGAATGTATTGGCTTTTGTCACAATATTAGTGTTGTTTATTTCAGTTTAGAGTGTCAATTTATAGTCAACAAAACATTTGAACTAGAATTACAGATTTTAAAAAAGAAAAAACATTTACACAGAGGGACAGATCCATGGACCTATGACTATTTACATCAGTTCAGGATCTGCCCCAGATTATTTGAATAAACTATATCATAGTTGGTAGCCTCAGAAATTGATTTCCCTTTCCATTATATTACTTTACAAGGACTAAAGCTAAAATCTTCAAAATGATTAGTGATTTTGGGTGCCCAATTTGAGATACCTTAAGGAAGCCTGATTTTCAGAGCATGGCTGATCAGAATTTTCTGAAAATGTGGCCCCTTTAAGGCGTTTTACATTGAGTTTCCAAAAATTGAGACACACTCACACACACTCACTCACTGGCATACACACACAGAAATAAATATAAATAAAGTTGTATTTTCCTCCAAACAAATGTTACAATGCTCTGTTTCCTAGAAAATTCAGTGCTAGTAGTATGTAGTTGTGCACAGTTATTTCCAGAGTGGAGTTTTCCTACTTTCTATAGAGCCAGTTTAAGCAATCCTGGAAGTAATTTCCTTTTTACATTTCACATAGATATTGACTAAATAAAATAAGTATCATGACAATATTATTTTAAAGGTAAAATGTAAAGGAGGAAAGGAAACAAACATTATCTTTGCTTTGCTGTTCATCTTTAAGACTCATCTACACAAGCAGAAATCAAACCCATTTTCAAAAATGGCTTTACTAACACAAAAAGAAAAGGAGTACTTGTGGCACCTTGGGTTAGTCTCTAAGGTGCCTCAAGTACTCCTTTTCTTTTTGCGAATACAGACTAACACGGCTGCTACTCTGAAACCTTTACTAACACAGTTTCAGCTACATACTTGAGCTAAATTACATTGTTTTAACAATCCTGCTAGTATGTCCACACTTCCTCTTAAGAAACTATGTTAGAAGTGCTTTGAAATACTTGGAATCCTGGGTCACGTAAGCTAGAGTATCTCATTATCCTCCACAGTGTTTCTTGTCAAGAAAGGTAGATTAATGGCCAAATATTTTAGTACAATTTTCTAAAAACGTTCAGATTTCTCCATTTTACACATACACTGCAATATACTAGTCTGCCATATCTACCGTGTTGACTAGATTGGAAAACTAAAAACTCATGCTACATGCACTTAGGGCTTGAACGTGTTCCCACTGAAGTCAATAGGAGCTTTGCCATTGCCTTCAGTAGAAACAGAATCAGGCCCTCAGTTTGCTGGCTTCATACTGCAGATTATCAGATCACCTGCAGGGATGAACTCATCTGGTTATGTAGTAATCCTGTCCATATTACAAAGTAAGCTATAGCATTTAGGCATAACACTTAAATATTGACCAGACATAATGAAATGATTGAAATAAAAATTGATAGCATTTTTATAATACTAAAAAGGTATTGTCACTGGAACTCACAACCTATGGCATAGCACCTCAGTTCTGCTCTATTCCCTTATTTTTTATATCTGTCACTCTCTTTTTTAGTACTATTTAAAAAAATCACTTGCATCATCAATAAGTCTTAATCTTTCATTAAAAGTTGCCAACTAAAACTATACACTCTGGGTAAAGCTGGTTAGTTAGTATTTGTTGGCTGAATAATTTACTCAGTGATTTTCATGATATTTCTACAAAAAATATCTGATTTGTTTAACTCTGTGCCCAATCCTATGAAGAGAAGAGAATCTCCAGTAAGCAGCAGCTCAGCACCCTCAAGTCCCACCACAGTCAAAAGTTTGAAGCACTAGGCCCACTGAGCAACTGGCTCTAACACTTCCAAATGAGCCATTGGAGTCTATATGGTAATGTGGTTGGAGACTTTTTAAAAGGCAGATTATTGATCCAACTGATTGCAAAAGCTCCACATGGTTTAAATCCCTATTTTGTGCATCACTGAAATGACCGATCATAACAGCTTTTTGGTGTTATGGGCACAGAGCAGAGTTAGACAAATATCACATACACGTACCAAGGAACAACTCCAGAGCCCATGGCCTAGATGGCATAACTTGGCCAGGGACTGGGCCAATGAATTGGGACACATATGAAAAGTGGGGTGGACCGTGGGAAGAATCCTTTCTTCAGGCTACAGAGCTACTCTATTGTCCACACTCTAGCTCAGCAACTGAAGTAACCTCTGAAGACCCTTAAATAATCCTCTCACTGCACAACCGTGGCTCTACCAGCCCTACCCCCACTCCTTCCCTCTGCCGCCATGCCTCAGTCTTTCCTCCTTCCCTCCCATCAGAGGGGTGTTGCCACTCACAGAGCAGGGCTCTGCACCATATAAGGAGGGCATACTCCTTGAGAAGCACATTCACAACCTGTGCAGAAGGGCCATCTTGTCCCACTACCAAGAGGCCTTTCTCAACCTTGGAAAAGGAAGCTGGATATGCCCTTAATCCTGTTAAAAAGTAACAAATGGCATTTTTTATGAAAAAGGTTAGTTTGAATGTGCAGTAGCTCCTTCTCTTTCCATCTCAAACAGGCCACTAAATGATGCTTGATGCCATGCACTAGTGGGCTGCAAAACTTCAGTAATTCAATAACAACAGTCATATAAATTCTAGGAGGTGGTAAAAAGGCAACTGAAAGCATTACCTAATGGACTGTTTTGTTTTTTGCTTTTCATTCTTAACACTTTAGAGTCAAACCCTTTTATTTTTCAAATCAACTAAAAGGAAATAAAATCAAACAATTTGCTTCCAGGCTGAAATATCTTTAAGCCCCGTTTCAGCCTGGGTCAAAATTTTAACTCTTTATAAATAAAATGTCTAATAAAAATGCTGAGATGACATTCTTAACTATAGTAATATGAGAAAATGCAGTATTATGTAACTGAAATTCAATCAGAGACTAAAATGAAAAGGGATAATAGAGCAACTAGACTTCATCAGATGCTGGTTATTGTGAGCATTTTATGTACTGTCTCAGTTACAGTATCCTTGCCTCGAGTGGACTTGAAGCCAAATCAGCCTGTCTATGAAAGAAACTGCATTTATAAGTTTTCAAGGGTGTTACAGTCTACTGGTAAACAAAACAGAAACTGTGGCACAGGTTTTCAAGAGAGATCAGTGTTCACATAGGCACCAAAATCAGTAGCCAGATTTTCAAAAGAGCTCAGCATGTTTCGTGCTGAATTTATTTTAATATTGAGCCATGAATGTCACAAAGAGAACCTGCTGAGTGCAGAACTCTTGAAAATCTAGCACCAATTGCGTATTCTGAAAACTTGAAAATCTGGTCCTACATGAACATTTTTACTGACATTCCCCCTACACTGCACATGACAAGTAAATACTCTCATGGACTTCAGTGAGAATTTTGCCAGCAAAAGGATCATGGAATTAGACCACAAATGGGAAATTGCCATTTTTCTCTTCTTTTTGGTATCTACACCAATTTAACTTCAGTGTTTAACAAATGAAGATACATTTCTGATGTGCACACTAAGCTATTCACAGAATAATTCAAGTGAGAATTCAGTTGTAGGCACAGCACCATCAAACAAACATGCAAGAGGATCCCATGCCAAGTTAAATCTGCTAATATAGCGCTGAATAGCCTGGTCTGATATAGAATAAAGGAAATTTCTTATGGCCTGATCCTGCCACCTTTAATTGCACTGAATATAGTACCTTAACCCAAAAAGCAATGTCATTAGTTTCTACAAGGTTGGCTGTGGCGTAAGATGGTATTCAATGTCAGCTACTGTAGAAGAACTGGACCCTTATTTTGTAGAGAATAATTAATAACTCTTAGTGAAAGTCTTTTCTTTACTACATCTTTTGTACTTTTTATCAAGGCATACTGAAGACCAATAGAGTTACACTGTCTGAAACAGTGTAAATAAAATCAGAATCAGGCCCCAAAAGCTTTACTCAGTGACTTCATTCTCCAACTGGAAACTTTAGGGCACAAATACACTTCCCTTTTAAACTGACTGATGTATAGGTAAGAAAACCCTTAAAAGTTTCTTAAAAGCATACAAAATGTCAAAGATTTATTTAGGGATAAGTAAAGTAAAAAAAAAAAGAAAAAAAAAAGAAAAAAAAAGAGGGCGTATTCCCCTTGATCAGTGATTCACAAAGCAGCTTTGCGCTACAGACAAAAAGATAAATGAAGCGTAGATATTAGAAGTAATACTTAAAACAGCATAATCCATATCTCTGTAAGTACACATTACAAATTAGAAATACAGTGCGGTAAATAGAGCTACACAGTATGTATTATCTTAACAGGTGATTTTTTTAAAATATGCATTCACTGTATTTGCCTAGTTCTTTTCATCTCTCCCTTCCATTCAAATAAACTGTAAAGCATTCACTAATGAAACGCCAGACTGTTTATCATCAAAGTACCTTTTCAATTTTAACTAGCTTAAAACTAACATGTATTTGTAACCAATGTACAATTGTAATTAACTTTTTAAAGTAAAACCTGAAGGTTTTAAAACAAAATAATAATGTTGATACAAAACACATTAATTTCAAATAACATAAGAGAGATTTCTACAATAGCAAACCTTCTGCAACACCAATTTTAATTAAACCAGTTTTCAGTAAACTATGTGACACAAAAGAATAAAATCACCATGGGCAGAACAACTGTAGAAAAGTACATGAGTGAATCCCTAATTCTTGGTCTTCTAGAAATATAATTTCTCACAGTACTGTGATGCTGGCCACTGTATACCAGATAATTGTAGGTACCACAAGTTAGGTATCAGACAATTTAAAAATATAATAAAATAAAAATCTTTTGACTCAGGCGTTCTTGTATGAGAAGCACAATACTTAATCAACATGTGTATGATGCATTTACCTATTCAACCCTCTTCTCAACATTACTTTGAGCCTCATCCTACAGGCTTTGGCTTCAGTGTCAGTGTGCACTATTCAAGAATGCAGGACAGAGCCTTCAGAATAAAATATTGGTAATTCATGCTCCCAGCTGATTTATAGAGATTGGAAGGTTGACTTAAGATGGTAATTTTGCTTGTAAGGGCTTCTGGAATCATATTATTCAGAAAGTTACTGTGTGGTTTAAACAATTTTCTGCTTTTTCTTTATATTACACCAAAGCCAAGTATTTACTTATTAGTTGCATTCATGTGAGAACTTTACTATGGATATTTTCCCAACCATTTCAGTATCAAATAACTGGTCTTATTGGAACTTTCTGTAAAATCACTCAGATTTTACAAATGGTCTTATCATTATGTAAACCTTTTTCTGTCAAGATGTAGACATGACAAGTTCTAGAAGAAAGTTACTGATAATTAAATTATACACATTGACATAACAATAGCATACCTTCAATTTCGTTAATAATCTTGAACTAATGAAAAACCTTTCCCCTCAACAATTATCAACTGTGCAAGTAGAACTGTAGCAGCTACACACCTCTTAATTCTCAAATATATCCTTATAATCCGAGATCTGATCCACTCTGTTGACATCAGTAGCAAGACTATAATTTACTTCAACAGCTTTAGATCAGTCCCCAGTTCATGCAGTAGGTCCAGATCATGCGAAGATTTGTGCACATGCTTAACTTTATGCACAGTGAGTAGTCCCGTTAAAGCCAATGTAAATTAGTTATTATAGTAATTAGTAATTCATACAATAAATATATTACTAAGTACAAGGAACTAAAATTTATTTCAGTAGTTATTTAATGACAAGTAAAATGATCATTCATTAAAATATTTAGAGACTAGTAAAGATTTAATTGATGTGTATCTCATGATTAGCAGTTAAACCCAGCTCATTTGGTACTTAGTTTTATTTTAATTATCTTCACAAATATAAATAGGACGTATATTTAAGACACAGACAAGATTTATGCAATGAAAATCTGGAAAGTCAAGCTGCCAAACCAAAAATGTCACTTATCTGTAACTCCCCAACTTCTGGATCATGGCTCTATGTATGTAAATTTAAATATCAGCAAGGAGAAAACAGACACAGCAGGGAGGGAACTATCACAAGGAACAAGTGTCCTGGGTTTAATTTTGTAAGGCCAACAGCAGCAAGAACTTTAAAGTACTTTAAAGTCTGCTAAAGCTCTTGATTTTGAGTGAAAAGGAGGGGGGGAGGGAAGGTGAGGGGTTATTTGGGAGCGTGAGAAGTGTGACAGTTCATATAGCATACCATCCCGAGATATTTTTACATCATTTTTATGGTAGGTACAGTTTGGAGCTTGTCAATTCTAACTATAAGCAAGTGACTTTCCTGTGTAGAGGTGTGTAGGGGAAAAGAAATGAAAAAGAACTAACAGGAGAAAATATGAACAAACCTAAGCATAACTACTGAACAGAGTTCTCCTCTCCTTAAAAAACAAAATAAAACCATTATTGTGCAATACATTTCCTTTTGGTCCAGAGTATATTTACTCCACCTAAACACAGATACATCTCTCCTTGCTTTCCTGGGATAGTCTGTTTTTTTAATTTATTTATTTTTGAAATGTTTTTACTGGTGATTCTCTTAAGAATTCCATCTGTAGTATTATAGTACAAAACAGCTAGAAAACCAAATGCCATGAATACCTCTCTCCTTCAGAAGTTTCAATACTCTAGACATTCATAGGTTTTCAAAGCTGCTGGTTGATGATATAATGAGAGGAACTGTGATTTATGTATGAATCAGCAACTCCTTTTCATAATGTCATGGTGCAGTGAACCCTGCAGAGCTGGAAGACTTGATTTAAAATGGAAATGCTCAACCCCCTCTTGAGCCAGCAAGATTAAACTTCCAAGATCTTACATATATTACCTCTGTGCCCAGGCTACTTTATGAATAACTTGTTACTATTATTGAGCTTTTACATTACCCTGAGGAAACTTCTCTTGAAGGGACTCAAATCTCTTTTTAGGGTAAAAAAAAAATAAAAAAATCAGCGTTCACAAAATAACTGGTACCGTTTAGTGTTTGAAGGGTTACAGAAGATTGTCAAGGTTCATCACCTCAGCTGTCTTCTGTTTTGATGTAATTACACAATATAATCTATTCCTGATATTGTAGATGAGAAGTGATTTCATCAGTTGCGTTTAGTTATACTGTGCTAAAGGACGAATAGTTCATTTTTCTGGATAACCTCCAGTTTTACGCGATAGATCACCGCCAATACTGTAACCTTGTCACAACTGTTAAAAGCCAAAATCTCCCAAACACCAGTTTGTGGTGCATTGTAGTGACCTTGTAACTTTCCTTTCCCCTTTACTTCTTTCCCTGATTTACGTCATTGGAATCACCTATGCGCATCGAAATCTGCTGCTTCTAGCGCGCTTCCCCCTCAGAGAGAGACTGTACTCTTGGCTCACACTGGTCTCATCCGCGTCAGGGCTGCACAGTCCCTCAATGAAAACCACGAACCGGAGCCTCCCCTCCGGCATGAAAGAAATGGTGCTACTCGATTGACACCAGCTGCTGAAGATCTGCCCTCAAGTATTTGCTAAAGACCAAAATGAACCCTCCCAAACGGCAGCTTGCGGTGTGTGTTACACAACTTAGTGCAACCTGTGCTACCCTCAGCAGAGCCTCCCTCCCAACGCATCTGCCTTTTGGTCATCATCTACCGATCGGAAGGACTCACTCACCGGACTGTTTGCTGCCTGTTTTGACAACTGTCAACCTCGCAAGCCTCCTTCCTTTGTTTGTGCGTATGGGAACGTAATGCTTTAAACAGTTCTGCTTTGGGTAAAAGCCACTCGTTCCGTCTGTAGACTCAGTATTTACGTGCAATTAAATGTTTTCAATAATACATATGATCTTTAACTACGAACACTTTTTGAACAGCCTGCTTCCTGGGTTTCCTTTAGTTATTTTGGGAAGTACTTTGCTTACGGTCTAATATTGGGGTTTGATATGTCTGTGTGCGTGCTAACTTCTGAAACGTGTCTCTGTTTCAAAAGAATGATTTACAAACATTTAAAATCGATACCCAACGCTGAGTAAGACTTCCTATCCTCTCAACAATTTCACCTGGAAAAAGAGGAACTGGAAAGGCTGACTGTTGGTGGAAGTAGTCTGCCATCTGCTGGATGCTTAATCTATGCCTGACATTTTTGTCTTCGGTCTGTGAACCTACTTTTAAAGCTGCAGAACTCCATTTTTACAATGACTGGGTAGAGTTTCTAGCGGTCGGAACAGCATTTTGTTTTATTCAGTCACTGCCATGACTACTTTGAATAGTAACTGTTTCTCCTGAATGTTATGATTGTCCATTTAGCTTACTGAACTTTGGTTTAGGCGTGGGCTAAACTAGCAGAAGAACACCTCTGCTAAGCAAGGTTGATGAACTGACTATATTGTAGAATGCCTGGGTAAAGATCCAGCAGCAGTTTCCAATATCAGTTTTATTTCACCTGTAAGATGCTTTGTAGGTCACCACAAGAAAACAATCTGCGAGAGAACCAGATACAGAACCTCAGTTCTCAAACAAGAACGAATTTCATAGGATGAGGTAGTGGAAACGGTAATGGGGGGGAAAAAAGCTAATTTTGAAATGTTCAGTACCTCCAGTTCTAAAAGAACTACTAATTTTTATCTGGCTCAGCAAATACTGGTCTCCAGTATCCTCTGTTGGCTAATCACAAACCTTTCCTGGATGGTAATCGAAGAAGTACTATTTCTAATTATTTTTAGTATGTGCCTCTCGATTCAATCCAGATCCAACAGGATACCTGCACTAAACAGTCAGTTGTGATAGACTTGAGAGACACTACCTGCTCTTACTTTACTCACTTTAGCTTGTCATGGACCGGGCTCTTATCCTAGACCCCAATCTGCAAGTCGCTCGAAAATGGAAGTTTTGGATTTGGCCACACACAGAAAGACAAGAGAAAAAGGAGAGCCCGCTGAAAGCCTATATCAGCTCTTTAATGACGTAAGAGCCTTTCATAAACCCTCCAGGGGTCCGGTAAATATTGTAGGAGTTGTCTGGAGGAAGATATTTAAGCTCAAGAACTAGTCAGGCACAAACATCAAATGTGGTTTATTAAGGAAAGCAGGATTCCTCCACTTTCTGGAAGAAATTGAAAAGCAGCCATGTTTGCCGTTAGAGATTGTTAGCAACAGGAAAATCGCTGGTGCTGCTTTAAATAAATCACATTCAGGAGTTCATTGACTTGGGAGTGGAAAAGCATGAAAACACAGAACAATCATTCGGGCTGACCTTGAATTTTGCCAGGACTAGAATTTTAAGGAACATCTAGATTCAGTTGATTAATTTCCAACAAAATGTTTTGAAAATACTACCCAGAAATAGTACTAAGTCCCTAGAGTCTCGCACGCTATTTGATGAGCTGAGAACTCGTCAATTAAATAAATTGGGCAGTTCTCTCACATTACGGTAAATAACTAATGCGATAAAATTATGAAACTAGCTGGCTGTTGGAGTAAATCTGTTGTTCCCAGCCATTAATACCCGTATTCAAAGATAACAGCAAGGTTTTTCTTTAAAAGGGTACTTTCTTCTTTCATTCCCACTTTTTAAGGACAAATTAAAAAATGAGAGGCTGTGGCTGAGTATGCAGCCTACACGCAGAATTAAGGGAAACTTCAGTGTGACCATGCAATGCTCTCTTCGTAGTGTACAATAAGGGGAAGTCAGTTTCCTGAGCTAGTAACCATGTGTGTTGCCTGCTTGTCCTTGTAAACGGTGTCTCTGCAGTGGACTCATTTCACCGCAAACAGATGCGGTAGGAGAGCAAGGCTGAAAGCCGGAGACTATGTCGGAAGCCATTTGGAGCATGGGGAACAAATTACAGCTTTTAATGCTCCCGATGGACAGGTGTGCCTTTTTAGGGCTCCTGGATTTGTTACAATTGTCATTTTTAAACGGTTGTTTGGGTTTTCCACTCTGTATCGCACGGTTTCTCCTTAAAGTTAGAATGACAAATTGTAGCTCCAATCGGCTGGGTCTGAGATGATTTTTCTCGTTAGGCAGGCACCTAAATGGGAGTCCTCCCTGTCTTTTTTTTTTTTTTCAAAGGTGTTGCGCCGCCAGTGTACAATCAGGGAATCTCACAGGCTAGGCTGAGCGTTCATAATTCATTCCCAGAACTTAAAAGCGCCTCTCTCATTCAATATATTGCACAGGTTTAAACAATCCTCCGACACTGAAACAATGCAAAATATGGGCGTAAAATTATCCCTCGGAATCGTTGCGTACACGCATACATCACTAGATAAAATTTCCAAATGAGTCTGTAGCATACGTTATTGCAAAGCACCTTACTCGAGGAATCGCTCTCTCTTTTAATCGCACTAAGACTAAAAGCCTGACTCCAGCTATTTTCATATACCCCACTCAAGGGATGTATTTGTTATACATCTAGGCAGATTTATTATGTTTTCTTGGTGTATCTTTATTTTACCAAGGAGACGAAAAACAACCGTGTCTCTGCCTGTGATTTTAAGAGGAGGGGATGATCACGGCTCTCGAGTCTACCTGCTCAGCCAAATTTGCTAATCGTTCAATCAACTATTTCAGATAATGTGATGTGGTTTGCAACCAACGATGTTTGTAGGGGCTTTTCAGTGCTGGTTTTACCATGGTATTTTCCCGCGTGACCCTGGCATTTTACCTATTGTCTGAGCCCGCTGCAAAACCACTGAACACGGGGAAACATACAGGAAATCGCGGGGATGGGAAGGGATGGCAGCTGTTCTGGCCCTATGAAATTATAATACAGTAGATTATAAGAATACCACAGAGTCTGTGTCGGAAGAAAGCATCAATTTTCCAACAGTACTACCCTCGAGGTGGCAATGATTGTATACAGGGAGTGAGCGGGCTCTTTCTTAATGTGCATTTACTCCCGAAAATCCCATCTTTTTGCTGGTCTCTTTGTTAACGTGCCCCCCGCCACCCTGGAGGGGTTCCTCAGAGAGGCTTGAATTATTGGGGTAACGGTAGGAAGGGAGAACTTGATGTAATATGGAGAATTGCAAACAGTAAAATGGCTGATCCGTGTCTCATTTAGCTATTGATGCTCAGACCCGAGCGGATCCACTCGCGTTTGGCTTCCCCCGCTCCCGATCGCCTCGCACATCCTGCTTTATTTGTCAGAGCACCGCTGTGCTGTACCACACCAAGGCGGAAGTCAGGACCGCCGCTCAACGGAGCTAGAACTGCACAGCTTTCGTGGGCAGCAGGCTCTCCTGGTTAAGTTTAATTGATTAATTGGAGAGCTAAATGGATCTCCGCTCAACAGCTCCTAGCTCAGCCTGGAGCGTTTAATTTGCTGACCCTGCCTGTCCAACTGGCCTGGGAAAGCGAACATATGGTCCCACGCCATGTGCAGTAAGCCAGGCTTATGTAATGTATGGAAAGAGCAGAAAAGGAACCATTTTAAACCTGGACCATCTGTAAAGCAGTGTGTGCCATCCGCGGGGGAGGCGCCCTTTAAGCCCCAAAGTCATCGCCAGAGGAGCGCATTAGATGGGCGCGTTCTTCCCAAACCTGCCCCCACAGCTTCCCGGGGGGCAAAGCACTGCACAGCCCGCAGACCACCCTCTCCCACAGCCCCATTCCCAGTGCGCACGCGTCCCTGCTCCCCTCCTCCCCCGAACACGAGAGAAAGGGGTCCAGGCGGTCTCACGCCTCCCCCAGAGCAGTCCGGTCCACAGTTATTTGAATGACACCAGCATTCAGTACTCACAAGCATTGGTGACGGCGAAGCTGTTGGCTACCTCCAGGTTGTCGATGTGGGGCGTCAGCCTAAACTCTGAAGTGGAAAACTGAACCATCCCTACCCGAAATGCACTGTATTCCTGATCGGCACCCCTCGGAAACAACCCTCCTGCAGGGAAACAAACACACATAAAACACAACAAGAGACCAGATCAGTGCTGCAAAGTGGGAAGCTTCAGCTTCAGGGGACTGACGCTTGGGCATCGCATCGCTTGGGAGCCACTTATTCTCGCTGGCAGGGAAAGAGGCAGCTACATGCATGCTCGCTCTGGGGCGGCGGATCTCTTCTAGTCAGCTGTCTCAGAGGGGCATGTTATTTGTTGGGAGCCGTTGCTTCTGCATCACGCCAGAGAGATGCGAGTCTCTTAATAACGTGCATAGCCTGCATCGGCAAACCGCTATCGGACCAGCTACACGATTTCGTTTCTGTTTAAGGCAAAGGGGGGATAGCCATCATTTCTGAAGGGAGGGGGCGTCATACAAAATCACACACACACAGATGTGTGTGTATCATACATAGCATTCAGTGCTTGACAGGACATGAATACTCAAGCGCAATGCCAGCTGTGAATGAACGAATAAATAACCCCTCCACATTAAACCTCAATCAGAAAAAAAAATAAATAAAAAATCCTGCAGTGCAGAGAAACCTACCTATTTGTATGCTGTTAGAATAGACCCCCCAAATCAGTCCCCAGAACACAGGAGACAGGAAGACAGAAACATGCATAATCTTTTGCATTTCCATTAAAAGTAGAGCATCCACGAAGCCACAAACGATCCCTTTCCTCCTCCTCGTTCTTTGTCAGTTCTCGCCGGCGAATTAGATCCTCTGCAATGTTGGGCGAGGGACCAGACCACCCGAAGAAAGGAAAATAACCCCGAAGCGCCGGAAGCGGGAGAAGCCTTTGCACAAGGTCTGGTCCTTGTCCCGGCTCCAGAAGTAAGAAGGCTGCTTGCACGCTGCCGTGGTCCCAGCACATCCAGCACACGCACTCACACGCTCGCACCCCCTCGCGCTAGCTCACAGGCTGGGGAGCGGGGAAGAACCCGGCGCGCGTGCGCGAGCAGCACAGCGCGCGGGAGCGCGCGCCCACCCCCACTTTCTCTCCTTGCCCCCAGCCCTGGAGCGCGGCTTGAGCTGCTCGCCCGGCTCAGCATCGGGGCTGCGCTGCTGCGGCTGCTTCCCGCGTCCCCCCAGGGCCGCTGCAGCCGGGACAGCGCTAACCAGGGGGCTGGCGCCTTTGCGCACCGCGGACAGCGCCGCAGCCAGAGCCACGGAGCCGCCGCTGACCTACCCGCCGCCGGTCCCCAGTGCTGCAGGGGTCTCCCGACGGGCTCGCCTGGGGGCAGCGCGGGCGGCTCGCTGGCCTAACCGCTCCCCCGCCCAGTTGTGCTGGGTAAAGGTCTCCCTTATCTGTCAATGGCTAGGTCAAGGAGGGGGGTGGGGTGGGTGTGTTCAGCAGCGGCGGAGCACAGGGCCTCCCTTCCCCCACACCGGAGCCGTGCAGGCGCGTGGCGGCGGCAGGGGGAAGTGCTGAGGGGCTGCTCTCCCGCATGCTGCATGCGGGCCGGCTTCCGGCTGGCAGCCGGCGTTGGCGGCACGCTGGCCCAAAGCGCCTCGTGGTGCAGCCGAAAGGGACCCGGAGCCGACGCGGGATTCGGGCTCTGCCTCCCGCTCCACGCGCACCAGGACTCGCTTGTTCTGCGGCAGACGCGGAGCTCGCCCATCGGGGCCCTAAGCGGCTCTGGCCGCGGAGTCAGAGCGGGGGCGGCCGCTGAACTTTGAGCAGCGAGAGAAAGGAAACGGAGAGAAAGGCCCGGACGCGCTTCCATACGTGATTTGTTTTGTTTCAGCCACTTAGGCGCGGACTCTCAAGAGAAGCTTAAGGGTGTTGGGTGCTCAACAGGAGCTGGCGCCTAATTCCTTTAGGCTTTTTTTGAAAGCCCTGTGCCTTCACTTATAAAGATGAGACCCTCAAACATTATGGGCAACATTATCAACCTTGGGTGCCAATAATTAGGCACCTCACTTGAATGAGTGTCCTGATTTTCACAGATGCTGAGCACCTACAGCAGCCTGTAAAAGATGGATTTAGGAGCTTAACTTTAGACTCTGGCTTTTGGAAGGTTTGGCCTAAGTGAATAATAAAAAATGGAGAGAAACCTCCACAAACACATTTCTCTCCATAAGGACAGGAGAGATCAGTTTAGATGGAAAGCAGAGATGAAAAAGCTCATTTTTTTACTAGTTTTACCCTTATCCAGATCTTACCAGCATGAATATTGGCTGTATCTGCAATTCAGGTATATCTGGAAAACCTGTTTTTAATTGACACACTAATACTGTTAAGTGGCTAAAGAAGTGGTTTTATTTATGAATGCTTATCCAAATCTCAAATTACCAAATGTAATTAGCATCCACGTTTATTTTCCAAAATTCACTTCTCCTCCAATAGATAAATTTACAGTGAACTACAAGTGAACATTTTTCAGTTTGCCATAAGAAGCTGCCCCAAAAATCATCTTATGTAAGAACATTTTAATACATACACTGCAAAGAAATTTGCCAATAAATGGTGAATAGTGAGTGCATTTTTTAAATTAGTTCATATCTCAAATAATAAGGGTGAGGGCAATTGCCCCTTCTTTGGAAAAACACTTTTCTACAAGGAAAACTCTGATGTTCTCCTGTTGGATTTCCTTTTGATTTTTGTATTAGATTCTCTCTAATATTGTATTAGTTTGTCTCTCCTTTCCACAGAAAAATCAGGGCTTGCAGCTCCAAACTAGCAGTTGCCAGAGATCATGAGCACCTGAAAAAGCTTTACCCTCATCTAGTTTCTGAGAAATGCAGCTTCATTGCAGCCATGCTACCAGGAAATTCCTTTGGAAACTATTGGGATTAGGAGCGGGTTCCCCAAGATGGATGGGCTCAATACAAAATAAGTACAAACAAACAAAGCCTACATCTATATTACATTGTACCCAGGTGCCCCATTTTGTGGGGGAGAGGTGGGAATTATGCAAGGCACACTATTCCTACTCTCGTCCCTCCCCATCCTTTATCTGGGCTGCCCCTTCCCAGTGCTCATATCATGTGCTACATGAAGATAACAATACAGAGCTCTGGGAAGGGGGTAGTAAGCTTCACTGAAATGACTGGCCCTGCCATACTTCACATGGTCTAGAGAAAATGTGCATATAAATAATCCCGCTGAGCATATATTTGGAGGACTATCAAATCCACAGTCATTACGTCTGGTAAATATTTCAGGGTCAAAATGCCATACTATATTTAACTTTAATACAAATATGTCCAGTCTATCCCTCCAGTCTCAGAGATTAAGAACTCTTACTCTAAAAATTCATTCTGACACAAATTTGGCACATATCTTAATTTGAGAATGATACTTTAAACAAACAAGCAAACGAAAGTCCTATTTGTGAGTTTGAATTGCAGAGTAAACAAGAAAACAAACAGCAAACTAACCAGAGACTATTTTGTGCTTGGATAAAAATGAAATTTAGAATAAATCCATTATGTGGACTCATTGCCTTTACAGTTTGGAAAATAACTAAACTGGCCAATACATTTAAGTAGAAAAAATATCTATTCATGTGCACATATATTTCTTTGCCAGAAATATCGAAGTATAATTTATGATGGCACATTTTATCCTTTGGTTGCTAGTAAAATGTTATTTTTATTTTTTATATCACAGTAACAACTAGGGGACTAAACCAAGTTGCGGTCCCATTGTATTAAGCACTGTACATTTATATAATATAAGACAGTGCCTGCCCAAAAGAGATTACAATTTTTGAAGGCCTTGATCTGCATTGTGTGGACCAAGCAGTCCACCTGCATGCTACATAGAATAAAGGCCTAAAAGACAAGGAACTAGAGTGAGTGAAACAAAGAAGTGGCAAGGGTAGAAGAGTGAGGACTGAATAAAAAAAATGGATGTTTAGCATAGACTAGTTGTGTGCACGGTTCTTGTGTAATAACAAGTCAGTAGTAATAATCCGATTGTGTCATTGCAGAATTAAAAATAATCAGTTTTTTGTTTTTGTTTTTATTTCACTAGGTAGTCAACTGCAGAAAAAATATAAAAGCCATTTGGCCCCATTCTCTTGTCAGCTCCACCCTGGTGACTGCAATTGAGGTGAAATGGTTCAAATAAGAGGACAATACGGTCCAATGATACTGCAAGAAGGTAATTACATCAGTAGTTACAAAAAAAACATAAAAACTTATGCTGACAATACAATAAGGCATTCTACATCTGTCCATTCTTTTTCTATAAAAATCCTTAGTTCAGTGAAAAGATGCAAGACAGGCAAGGGAGAAAAAAAGAAAAACTAGCTGATAATAAATTATGCTAACATAGTAAGAATAGACCATACTAATTAATATTATATAAAAAACCCACATAATATGACGGAGATTCATGTTCAGTACTCTTTGCACAAAAACGGAAAAGATTCTAGTAAGAAGTCTGGTAAAATTGTGATCTAAAATAAAGAAAAAAAACATCATGTTCTCTTATGCATCCTTTCTCAATCCACTTTAAGAAATGTTTATAAGAATACAAATCATCAACTTAGAACCTGAACCTCCTGACTTCCGTGGAAGTATTTTGCATAAATAAGGACCATAGGATCAACCTTTATTAAAGTGAATGTAAGAGTACTGTTATACTGAACCACCAAAGATAAATTACGGAAGTCCAGAGCACAAACAATAGGGAAATGCCTTTCAAAAGTTTAAGAACCTCATCTTAACTCCCCTGAAGTCAATGGGATATTTGCCACTTACTTCAAAGAATGCAGGATGATGCCCTGCGATTCCAGTATGATCATTTCAGTGTTCCTAGCTAACTGATAGGTCTCAATATGTAATTGTAAAGGGGGAATCATCATCAAGTGAGTGTGTTTCTAGTGGGGTCCTTAAAGGATTGAATCTTGGCCCTGTGCTGTTGAACATTTTTGTTAGTGACCTGGAAGAGAATTTAAAGTAATCACAGATAATGTTTGCAGATGACACAAAGATTACAAAAGTCATAAATAAAGAAGAGGACAGGTCACTGATACAGAGTGATCTGGATTGCATGATAAATTGGGTGCAAGCAAACGATATGCATTTCAGTACAGCCAAATGTAAAGTCATACATCTAGGAACAAAGAATGTAGGCCATAATTACAGTATGTAGGACTCTATCTTAGGAAGAGAACTAAAAGACTTGAGGGGGTCATCGTGGATAATTGCTAAACATAACAAACCAGTGTGACATTGTGGCCAAAAGGACTAACGTGATCTCTGGATATATAAGCAGGACAATGTCAAGTAGAAGTAGAGAGATATTACTTCTGCATTTGGCATTGGTATGACCACTGCTGGAATAATGTGTCCGGGTCTGGTGTCCACAATTCAAGGAGGATGTTGAAAAATTGGAGAGGGCTCAGAGGAGAACCACGAGAAAAATTAAAGGATTGGAAAACATTCCTTATATTGAAAGACTCCAGAAGCTCAACCTATTCAACTTATGAAAGAAAAGGTTAAGAAGTGACGCAGTGTATAAGTATCTACAATGAGAACTTATATAACAGAAGACAAATCTAGAAGACAAAAGGTATAAAAATATCTGGAAGTTGAAGCTAGACAAACTCAGAAATAAGGGACAGTTTTTTAAGAGTGAGGGTAATTAACCTTTGGAGCAACTTTCCAATTGTAGTGGAGTCTCCATCACTGGAATTTTTAAATCATGATCGCTTGTTTTTCTAAAAGATAGGCTCTGGTTCAAACAGAAATTAATTCAGGCAACTCCTATAGCCTGTGTTATGCAGGTGGTCAGACTAGATGATGATGGTCTTTTCTGGCCTTACACTCTATGAATCTGCATATTTGTTTTTCATAACTAGGAATTCACCTCTAATTTTGAAATCATATCAAATACATTTTTGTCCTTTCAAAAAAACAAAGGTTTGCAGAATGCAGAACTGCAATATCTGCTCAGGTGTAAAAAAATTCTGATTCTGGACAACTAACATTCTCCAAGATTTGGTGTCTGTCAGGGAACAAAAGACTCCACTTGTCCTAAAAATATTGTTTTCTTTGGACTTCTGAAGTAAGTAAATGGTTTTCTCCAATGAATGTAAAGTTCAATACAAAAGTAAATGAAAGCAAGGTGTTCAAGCCCTAAAACTGACTTACTTTAAAATTGTTTAGTCTGACGAGCAGGTTCTGGATTTCAAATGTCTCTTTAAAAATAAGAAATACAGCAATGTCGCCAATGTACAAAATAAAGCCACTCGAACAATGGTTTCTGCTGTAGTGTCCCCTCTGCTGCTCTTCACCTGCAATTAACTAGCATTGTTCCCAGATAGATAACTACTGTTGGTGAGCTATAAGGAAGACAGTCGACAAACACAGCCAGGTTAAATTTCTGCTTCATGGTATTGGCGGAGAAAAATTGCATCCTGAAGCTTTGGAGTGGCTATTACAAATAATGGAAAGTAATAAGCAAATACCAGACAGTGTCATTAAATGCCACTTCACTGCATTTTTGGAGTGGTTTAGTTATATAAATAATATTTGGAGTTTCTAGTGCATTGGGATTCAGTATATCAATCCAGGTTATTTTCATCCATCTGAGACACATTTTCACATTATTTTGAGGATAAAGCCACTCAGATTCAGGCTAAGCTGTCTGTGTATATAATAATAAAGCCACCTCTGGTGGAGACAAATACAGTTTTTACTGCTTAGATTTTGGCCAATGACAGCCTGCAAATTAGATCTATGATTCTTGTCCGGAAAAGAAATATGAAGCCATTTTTGGAGTTAGTTGTCAATGCCTCCCTTTGGGAATGGCTAAATCTTGTAATTTTTTCCACCACAGTAACTAAAAAAATGTACGTCTTCCTTTTAGTCCCAAGAAATAAATTGAATGTTCATGTCCTAATTATCTCCTGCCTCACCTGCTAGTTGCTCTGTTTTTTTGCCTCCTCACCTCATCCCTTTCATTTTGTCAAAAGTGCTGCTGCAAAAATAATTTTCTCATGCATTTTTTTATTACATCACCCATCTTTTAGTCCTTCCACTGGTTGTAGCAAGGTCAAGGTTTTTTGTCATTGCTTTTGAAGTCCTGCAGCACTCGGCCTTGACTTTGTCTTCTTTCAAGTTCTGCCCTTCCCATCTACTTCACCACTTATGCCAGCCTTGACTTCAACTTTTGTTTCTTATTCTCACTCCTGCTTTCCATGCCTTCTTCTATGCTGACTTTTGTGCTTGAAATGCACTCCTTAAACCTATTCACCAAACTGGCTCCCTTTAATCATCCAGATCCCTCTTTAAGCCTCACTTTGCTCTGTCACCTATGAGAAATGAGTTAATAATGATTTTAAAAGAAAAGCATTTTGAATAACCAAAACCAGAATTTCACAGACTAGCTATGCAACAAAGATTCAATAGCTCTCAGCGTTTACAAAAAATGTGATAAAAATGTTGACTGGCAAGTACCAGCAACAAAAGTGTAATCGTCCACTTTCTATTGACATTTGGCATGTACATCTGTCACATTTAGTTGTGAATTACTCATGTTTATTACTTATATAGACAACAGCAGTGACAACAACAAAAATGGCTTTCAAGAATAAGCTGTTTTTTATTCAGTGATTACAGAAGTGAAAGTGCTCACACACCCATTAAGATTCTGGCCAATGCCTGAGATATAATAGATAATTAGATCCATGTCCATAAACTGCATACAGCAATGATCTATGTGGCTAACATATATCATAGCTAATGTCATCTGTGTACATCCTTACACTCCACATGGTTATGGATAGAACAATGAACAGCAAGATGTGTTCAACGTCATAGCAAGCAGAAAGAGCACTGGGGTTGAGCAAGCACTGGGGTTGAGCACTGGTTGAGCAAGGATATTCAAGCAAACCCTACTCCTACGAAATGTACCGTGGAATGATTAAAGTCCCCACAGAGCAGACTGGACCTTGGTTTTAAGGTCTTATTGACAATAACCAAACAAAGAATGTGCATACTCTACCTACCTTAGAAGGATGAAGAATTCAGTTGATCCTGTTGGAATTTGAATTGGTTGTTCCACAGAGTTTGGACATTTAAAACCCGATGCTTAGACAGAGTGAGAAATGTCAGTCACTTGACTGTTTTTTTAAAAATATATATACACATTCAATGTAGATTTATATCATGAATACTAAAATATTACAAATAATGATAGTATTATACTATTGATCGATACTGTAATTTGTGATATGATCTCTCAAAGGATTCAGCATAATAATTCAAGTAAACTTTTCAAAGATTCCTGAATAATAGCAAGACTAGTGAATTGCAAAGTCTTACATCAAAGATCTTAATCCAATTAAGACAACTTTTTATAATATTTCATAGTACAGTAGTGGATCAAGATACTCTCAAACTAGTCTGTTTTTTTGGAATTTCCTTAATCAACTGTAATATCGTATTTTGAGGCCTTATAGGTCCTTTCAACCACAATAAACTCTGCTGTGAGGCTATTAGTGTGCAGGCCTAGATACTCAGCAACATACCATGGGGAGGAGGGGGAATCACAAGACTGGCATAGTGTATGAACTCTGTCTCTTTGGACTGAGAAGCTATATTGCTCACAAGACCAGTAGGTGATTTAACAAGCTGTCAATGCAAGTGGATTCACAATTGTGATTGAACTCACAGATATGAGTTGTCTTTTGCTGCTTTTCTACCACTTGGCACACTGACAGCTTTGCTGCTCCCTCTTTGGTGTAAGGAGAATAGAATTCACTGTGGTCACTAATAAAGTAAGTGAATCCCCCATTTTTCTTTTCCTCTCTTAGAGTGCTTTTCCTTTAGAAAATTTCTGAAGTAAGGCTCTGTGGAAGGATGTATAGGCCTGAATTCACATTAACACTAAGGTCACTTTACCCTGAATCACAGTCACCCTCTGTAAGGCTCCTTTAAACTGCTAGACAATATAAACTAGCCTTAGTGTAAATGAGAATCAGGCCCATAGTAATCTCAGATGGGTGTTTGAAAGTTTTCTATCAACCTGTTCATTTCTAGTTATAAATTTTAACAAAGAAAACAAAGAAAAGACAAAACAACCCTCCCCCCGCCCCATTGCAAATAATGGTTGTGGTACTCCTTTATTTTACTGATAATCTGGTTTCCTTTAGCAATTTTTTTTTGGTCAGCAAAGAAGAGAAATTAAAAAGGACTATTTAGTTCATAGCATAGGTGCTGTAACTAGGGCTGCTGGGGGTGCTGGTGCACCCCCTGGCTTGAAATGGTTTCCATCTTATATAGGGCTTACAGTTTGGTTCAGTGATTCTCAGCACCCCGGCTCAGAGGAGATGAATAAAAGACTACACAAAGATCAGTTGGACACACCTATTTACAATTTTCATAGGAATATAACAAAGAGAATATTATGTGACATTAAAACAAAATATGCATCAAATATTAAATAGTAAAGCAAATTTCACCTATTGACTGTATTCACAAGATATTATCGAGATCAAGAACTTAGCAGTATTCAAAAACTGATTAGACATGTCTACAAATAATAGGAATATATACAGTTATATAGGATAATCCAAAACTCTTTCTTCAGGACACAACCCAACCACCAAATTGCCTAGAGTTACAAAGAACTTACCCTCATAGTTGTATTATTGCTGGATTACTCTTTTTTGTCTTTTTTTTTGAAGAATTTGGTACCAGTCATTGTCAAAGACAGGATATTAGATCAGTGAGACCATTGGTCAGTTCTGGAATGGCAAATTTTATGTTCCCATCATTCTGATCTCCTGAATAGATCTTGCTTGAGCTTATGACCTCATAGTTTATTTACCATAAACACCTTGAGTTTTGGCATGAGAGTTTTTCATTCCAAGGAGTTATCTTGTGAAGAAGAAGCTCATTCAAATTATCATTAAAATGTACTAGGTTGTGCCCAGTGGACATTTATTTTGAGTTTTGGGCAAAGTAACACTTGTTCTTCAATCCCAGCACTGGCTCACAATAAAGGTCAGAAGTATTTCAACTTTCACCACTGCATGGAAATAGTCTCCTAGTGATTAATTATTATGTTATGTAGTATTAGTGCAAGTATTTAAGAACATTAGAATGGCCATTCTGGGTCAGACCAATGGTCCATCTAGCTCAGTATCCTGTCTTCTGACAATGCCAATGCCAGATGCTTCAGAAGGAATGAACAGAACAGGGAAATTATCAAGCAATCCATCCCGTCATCCAGTCCCAGCTTCTGGCACTTAGAGGCTTTGAACTCCCGTAGCATGGAGTTGCATCCCAGATCATCTTGGCTAATAGCCATTGATGGACCCATCCTCTATCAACTTATCTAATCCTTTTTGGAACCTAGTTATAGTTTTGGCCTTCACAGCATCCGCTTCCAATGAGTTCCACAAGTTGACTGTGCCTTGTGTGAAGTACAGAGTGGATGTTCATTAGTAGCAACATAAGTACCCTTTTGCTATTTTGCTCCTAAGTGGCTGCTGCTGTGAGTGTTGACAATTCACAGTAGGGAAAGTGTTCCTGGGAGAAATGTTGCTTGTAAGTGGTGATGGCTCTTATAAGATGTTGCTGCAAACAAGTGTTTACTTCCTTTTGTTTGTTTTAAATTAATTTCATTAGGTGAATCCCTCCTCATGTGGAAGCTGTTCCATGCCCCTAATCATTTTTGTTGTCCTGCTCTGTACTTTTTCCAGTTCTAATATATCTTTTTGGAGATGGGGTAACCAGAACTGCACAGAGTATTAAAGGTGTGGGTGTAACATGATTTATGAGGGGTGTTAACGATATTTTCTGTCTTCCTCTCTATCACTTTCCTAATGAGTCCTCACATTGTTAGCTTTTTTGACTGCCGTTGCATGTTGAGTGAATATTTTCAGATAACTATCCCAAGGATTCTAATATCTCTTTTTTGAGTGATAACAGCCAATTTAGACCCCATCATTTTGTATGAAAATTGGGATTATTGTTTCTAATGTACATTACTTTGCATTTATTAACATTGAATTTCATCTGCCATTTTGTTTCCCAAACACCCACTTTTGTGAAATCCTTTTGTGACTCTTCACAGTCTGCTTTGGACTTATCTTGAGTAATTTTGTAACATCTGCACATTTTTCCACCTCACTATTTACTCATTTTCCAGATCATTTATGAATATATTGACCAGCCCTGGTTGTAGTACAGCTTCTTGGGGAATAATGCTATTTACCTCTCTCTATTCTGAAACTGACCATTTATTCCCACCCTCTATTGTTTCCTCTTTTAACCAGTTACTGATTCATGAGAGGGCCTTCCCTCTTATCCCAGGACAGCTTACTTTACTAACCCTAACCCTGTCCATGTTTTTCTGAAAGTTCATGTACACTATATCCACTGGATCACCCTTGCCCACTTGTTTGTTGACCCCCTCAAAGTATTCTAATAGATTGGTGAGGCATGATTTCTCTTTACAAAAGCTGTATTGGCTCTTCCCCAACAAATCATGTTCATCTGTGAATCTAGTAATTCTGTTCTTTACTATAGTTTCAACCAATTTGCCTGGTACTGAAGTTAGACTTACAAGCCTGTAATTGCCAGGATCACCTCTGGAGTCTTAAAAATTGGCATCACGTTAGCCATCCTCCAGTCATCTGGTACAGAAGCTGATTTAAGTGATAGATTATATACCACAGTTAGTAGTTCTGCAGTTTCATATTTGAGTTCTTTCAGAAGTCTTAAGTGAAAACCATTTGGTCCTGGTGACTTACTACTATTTAATTTATCAATTTGTTTCAAAACTTCCTCTATTGACACCTCAGTCTGGGACAGTTCTTCAGATTTGTCATCTAAAAAGACTAGCTAAGGTGTGGGAATCTCCCTCACATCCTCTGCAGTGAAGACCGCTGCAAAGAATTTGTTTAGCTTCTCAGCAATGGCCTGGTCTTCTCAGCACCTCAATTATCCAGTGGCCACACTGATAGTTTGGCAGGCTTCCTGCTTCTTTTGTGCTTTAAAAAAAATTGCTGCTAGTTTGTGTGTCTTTTGCTAGTTGTCCTTCAGATTCTTTTTGGCCTGCTTAATTATAGTTTTACATGTGACTTTCCACAAGTTTATGTTCCTTTCTGTTTTCCTCAGTAGGATTTGACTTCCAATTTTTAAAGGATGCCATTTTTGCCTATAGCTGCTTCTTTTGCTATGTTTAGCCATAGTGGCACTTTTTTGGTCCTCTATGTTTATTTTTTTAATTTGGGGTATCATTTAATTTGAGCCTCTTTTATGATGTTTTTTAAAAGTTTCTGTGCAACTTGCAGGCATGTCACTCTTTTGACTGTATCTTTCAAATTCTGTTTAACTAGCTCTGTAATTTGTGTCATTCCCCTTTCTGAATGAAAATGCTGTGCTGGGCTTCTTTTGTATTTTCCCTCCCACACGGGCATTAAATTTAACTACATTATAGTCACTATTACTGAGCAAACAAAACAAATTATAATTGTAATTAGGCACTCTGATATAGCCTTATGTATGAAACTAAAACTCACAGTAAATGCACAAAAGTCCTTTCTTTCAATTGTATGATTTTTAAATGCAAAATTTGATAGCTGAGTTTTCTGTACAGAATTCCCTGCTTACCATGTTGCAGCAGTAGAGTCAAGACAAATGATTCTGAATGTGTGAGCCACAAACAGACATTCACTCCCAATAAAAAGGGGCACTCACAGCCCTGGCATTTTAGATGTACCCTTGCCTACTAGCACCACTTCTGGTTTATCTGTATTTAGCGCTCATCTGGAGATGAAACATATAGATTGCTAAAAGGAGATAATCAAATCATGGGGACTAGTTACTTTATAACCACTGTGAGAGTGCAGGACTCACCCTTGTGGCACCTCCTGCTGGTCATTGGGAATTAGCTCTTTTCCAGCCTGGAGTGCCCTCTGGAGGCCAGTGATCCTCACAGCTCTGGCCCCCCATGTCCCTCACAGACCCCAGTCTCTGGGGTTCTGCTCCCTGACAGTACCCCCACACTCTGCCTCTGGGTCTCCCCTTCCTGGGGAACCCCCAACCCACTATCCCCACCTTGCCTCAGTCCAGGCTACTGCCAGTCATCACCAAACCCCCATTCCCTGGGGCAGACTGCAACATAAAGGCTACTCATCATAGGCAAGGAGTTTCAGACCTTTTGCCTTCCTCTGTCTCCTAGTACCTCTGTGGGCCTTGGACCAGGCTCCTACAGCCTAGGGAGTTACCAGCCTGGAGTACTTCCAGCCCAGCCTAGAGAGAGACTCCTTAGGCCTCTGGCTCACAGCCTTTTTATATAGGCCAGCTGGGGTCTGATTGGGGCATGGCCCAGCTGCAGCTGCTTCCCCAATCAGCCATCCCCAGCCACAGCCCTCTCCAGTGCTGCTTTTAACCCCTTCTATTTTAGGAGCAGGGTAGCCACCCCACTACAACCACATTTGAAACCAGACTGGTAGGAATCAGAGACAATTTGAAATCATGAAGTAGTGAGTCCTACACCACTTTGTCGGTTGCCTTAGGCAAAAAGATATACAGTAATGGTTGATGAAAACTGAAGATGCTGTTAATATAAAAAAAATGGTTCTCTGGGGTAGGATCTCACCACAATCTACCTACTGTCCTGCTTTGAGGCTTTAATAATCCTTGCAAGAATGGGCCCCAAGTCTAATGTCTGGTAACCAACAGCTATGAGGAACAAGGGTTAAACTCACAGATAATGAGGTGCATTTACCCAACACATCTAAGACCTCACTTTGCAAAACAGAGTGAAATGCAACAAGGGAAGCCATATCTAGCTTCCTTGTCTGGCCTGTATGGATCTGGCCTTCAGTTTAGCTGGATCTGGCTGAATTTCTTTCACAGAAGTAGATGGAAAATTCTTCTCAGGGAGAAAAGCTCAGTAATGTAATTAAGACAAATCACAAGCCTGCCTAGCACCCTGGTCAGTTCTTGTGAATCAGACTTCGCTAATGGTACAGCGGAAGAAAACAATGATGTGACCTCACTGCCCCAGTGTAGGAGCAGAACAGTTGTCTGTGCTACAGTTGTTCTGATTTGGAGTGAAATTTCCACCACTAGCCTTCTAAATGATTCATTTAGTACTTTATCAGTCACAGGTCATCTGTAAACTAGTGCCTTCTGAACACAATGCAAGGCTTCATATTGTGTAGATGTGAATGTGTGATGCTTGTGGATAAAAGATTTGTTTACTATCCCACTAAACAACTGGCAGAGAAATTCAATGTAGTATTATCCTGCAAATCTGCATGAAACCTGGGTTACCGCCGAAGGTGAACCATTAAAGCAAAATTTTCACTGTGATAGGCAGTAGTGCAAGTGGAATCTATTTCTTACTGGTATGGGAGGGCAGCCTGGGGGGGCATGTGACATCTCTCAACCCTACTCACCCCACCCCCAGCCTGGGGCCCCTATGCTCTCCCCGTGCCTTCCCCATGATCCACCCCCCTTACCTGGAGAGGGGAGGCTCTGTCCTTCTCCCGCTGTGCCGGAGACTTTGGAACCGCAGCGGCGAAAGGAGGAGAATGTGGGGCTGCTGGGCAGCTGTACTGTCCCCAGCCCTCTCCTCCAGCAGGGCTGCTGTACAGACGGAGGAGACCCTGCATGGAAGGGCTGGGGACGGTGCGGTACAGCTGCATCAGAGCTGCCGGCAGCCCCACGTTCTGCCCCTCCTGTGTCTTTCCGGTACCCCGTATCAGCTATAAATATCTTGCTGGTACAGTGTACCAGACTGTACCTCCCTACTTGCACTGCTGCTGATAGGAACAGTTTTAGGTTCTGACTTTAATCTGAAGCAGTGGTAATCTGTTTGTGAGCATAACAAATGTGTGAAATTGATACTTTCAATTTCTAAAGTATATGCTGACCCAGAAGTTACCATGGTTTTGTTTAGGGATTGGATTAGCAGAACTTCATAGGAACAGGATTACTGCCCCATACAAGAGAGTATCAGAGATTGCATTGCTCACTTAAAGTGAGCTCTCTTCTTTAGTGTTTATCTAATAATTTTTGTCTCACATTCCCAATTAACACATTCATGTTCTTCTAGTACTGCTTAAAAACTATTTTATTAAATGGCAAATACCAGGATATGAGCATTAATCTTCACAATGCAGGCTTATAAATTGTACTATATAAAACACTTGTTCATAACCTTAAAATGAAGAATTTATTCCAGTTCAGAATTGTATGTCCAATTATATAATTAAAAGTTACAGTAATAAATTCTCCAATTCATGAAGCACATGACTAATTAATATAGAGAACTCATAAAAATGCATACATAATCTGATACTGATGTATTTTGGAAGTAGTAGCCAACTGACAATAATAATTTAAGGGAAGATGTCAGTACTTTGTTAAATCCTGACAGACCACATTTCATGCCGCTTTAGTCCTAAGCTTTCTATTATATTAAAAGAATAAATAAAATATATTTATCACTTCCACAAAATACAGTATTTCCTATTTCTAGTAAGTGTGCAGGTGCTCCCAGAATTTTGATCAAGGGAAGAATGTGTTAGCCCATTTTAGGAATATTATTTAGAGATTCAGGAAAGAATAGTATCTAAGATTATGTGTAAACACAAAGGGCGTGATTCCTTTCTCAATCACACCAGGGTAAATCAAGAGTAACAATGCTGTAAAGCTGGTGTAAGTGAGAGGAGAATCAGACATTTTGAAGTCAGAGGGTGAATATCCTCAGCAGAAGCCAGACAACAACAGCGCATTGATGATAGGCCAAGGTGGCTTTCAACTACCTTTCTGCCCCTAGATCTGTGGTTGTTACTAACTGATCCAAGTCATTATTATTAATTATTTGTAATATGAGAGTGTCTGGAGGCTCCAACTGATATCATGACCCTAGGCACAATGGTATTGGTCAATAATCATCCCAAACAGCTTCTGATCTAAATACAGAAGACAAAGAGTGAGAGAAAGGAAGTATTATTATCCTCCTTTTACAGATGGGGAATTGAGGGAAAGAGAGAAGAAGTGACCTGCCCAAGGTCATACAGGAAGTCTGTGATAGTGCTGGGAACTGAATTGAGATCTCCTGAATTACAATCCAATGGTACAACCAACAGACCATCCTTCCTCCCTGATGCTGCTCTAAATTATGCCAGGGAGCAAACTGATGTCTCCATCCCCATCTCAGGTTCTGCACCAAGCAAAATTCAGGTAGACTCAAATGATCTGGCCCATAATATTTAGCTAGAAAGTAGAAACTATTTCATCCCTTGAATTATTTAAAAGTGAACTGGTCAGAACACTGAAGCATTTACTGTAGGAAACAATCCTTCATTGACAGGGAATGGACATTACAATAATGGAAAAGATTACCTGATAATTTCAATAAAGCTATTTTTTCTTTTCCATTGGTAAATGGAAAGTATTTGAAGATTGAATGTTTTCTTGTCTTTAAATATAGAATCTCCTTTCAGCCAAAGTGGTTTAGTTCAATTGTCAATGTTCATCAGACTCTCAGCATGAGTTTTTCTTGCATTAATAGATTCACTTCTGGCTGTGAATTTTCCCCCCGCCAATTTAATTTCATCAAGACTTTCTTTATGGAGATTGGCAAATTCACTCTGAGAAGCTGTCATTTAAAATGCATCATATCCTTTTTTATATTCCTGAAGAAAATAATGTAAACTGTAATATGGTTCAATAATGTGTATATGTAAAAAATAAAAGTTACAAAACCCCCTACCTTCCTAATTTAAAATGTTTTTCCATGGGAATAGCATGGAAGAATTTTGATAAATAAAGCAATAAAATGTGGTTGTGAGTAATACACGAGATAATAAATTGCTGCCAAACTTGGATAAGTAATTGGTATTTTCTGTTTAAAATCTCTTAGGGTGAATTTTTGCAGGGCAGGGACTCAAGCTCCCAATAGAATTATACTGCAGCATTCCTAATACTATTCCAAGTTGGTGTTTGGGTCATTACTATAGAACAGCAACAGAGAGGGCTTTTTGCAGCAAGAGCAGAGATTTGGCAGCTTCCCACTACCTCCACCAATGCTATGCTGTCCCCTTTTGTTGCCCCTATTGCTTTTCTTCACCTTTTCGCTCCATAAATCAAATGGGGGAGGGGAGCTTAATTATTCTTTCTGTAGCAATAGTGACGTCCTCAAATCTGCCAAGACTTATAAGACCCAAAGAAACCAGAGACTGCTTGTCATATTTCTAAGGGGATAATAGCAACATTTTTTCCCACCTGTGTTGGGCTAAAGGATTCCTTCCCGTGTAGTTATGTTTCTTTAGTCTTCATTTAATAAATTCTTAGGAAATTAGGAGGTCCTAATGATCAGCCAATTAACAAATGTGAAGCATTAATAGATTAGTAACAATATATAATTAAATTAAGTGATTAAGTATATTATAATGCATAATGTTTTTCCTATTGACGTTTTATTGAATGTGCCATTCTCCAGCATAGGCCTGATCCTGAGAGACATCTCTGGGAGGAGCAGACACTTAGGCCTAGATGATCAAAAGGTATTTAGGTGCCTAACTCCCATTGATTTAAATAGGATTTAGGTGCCTAAATACCTTTGAGAATCTAGGCCTCAGAACCTCTCAGGAGCATGCCTTTCAGCCTTTGAAATGGCCAAACCTCAAACCAATTCCAAATTCCAATGCAAGCAGGTCTTCCAAAGTAAACGAAAGGAACATTTTAATCCAAAGAAGAAGACTGCCTGGGACACTGAGAAATACATTTGTTGTAAACACTTATTAAACATTGAGAAGACTATTTTGTTGGCCCTCTGGGTCAACAGAAAATTTAGAAGGTAATAGTCAAAATCAATAAGACTGAAAATGTTACGATTTGTTTCTCATAACTTGTTTTCAGCAAAAATCTCTAGGTTCTAGAGAGAGCTGGAAAATATCATGTCTGTAGTGGGTATTCATCCAAACAACATATAATTCTGCAGTTACACATGTATCTAACAATGGTGAAATATAGTTACCTTTCATACATGAGCAATAAATAAGGCCCATATATTTTCATCTTATTTACTATTCACATATACTTTAACATCCAGATCAACCTTTATTCAATCACATTCACATACACAGTCTTATTCCTGCTCTCAGTCCCACCCGCGCCAAATGTGTGCATGTGAGTGTGGGTTTCACTTTTGGCACTACAAGTAGTAATAAAAAGCCCAAAGTAAATCACTTCCGCCACAGCTGTCAGTAAAACACAACAAAATGCAAATATGGCCGAAAGCAATTATGACTTCAAGACATACAGGGAGCACCTTGTACAGACACTTTTCACTCCATCATTGCACTTGGACAAAGCGTCTCATTGCAGAGGAAAAGCCTGTTTCGTAGACATTCAGTTAAGTTTTCCAAAGAGATTCCAAGATGACAATTTTAGTCTTATTTACCACATCAAAAACCCAAGGCTGTTACATGATATCAGCACTGATGTCTTGAAGCCAGGTCATGGTAAATGATCAGTAGGTAATTCCTGCATTAAATCCTTTCAAGAGGACCAATTATTAGGGTATTGGGTATTGTCTGATGAAATCAGAAACAAGGCAAAGGTAATGATCTGAAGATTTAAAATGAAACACAAAGTGGTATTGACAGCTGAGAAATAATCAGGTACAGATTAGCCCCACCCACTTCCTTTTCCTCTTACTCAAACTGTTAAAGACACAGAAGAAGTAAGAAAATTGGGTTGGAAGTGTGGATCGATATGGGCAATGTTTTCTAAAAGTTAGATTATTTATTGGTACGTCTTTGTCTTTCAAAAATTGTTTGTATAGATTCCCTCTTGTAGAAAAGAAACTAGAAGTAACATCCCTTAAAGGAGAATAAAAGGAGGAGGATCGTCATATAATGGTTGCAGAACTGCTCTCCAAAATTGGACATCTTATTTAGATGCCAATTCTAAAGAGTAATGATACGTAAATGTGTGATTTGTGCTCCAGGCAACAGCCAAACTCATCCCTATGGAGATTACTAATAGATGTTGTTTTGGATCTGGTGGAATGCATTCTAAGATCTTAAGGTATGGAGTCACCTACAGGTTCTTAGCACATTTGAATACAAAGTTTGATCCACTTGGATGTTCTCTGAGTAGGAGTGTGCTGTTCAGGGGCATTTCGGAGCTCGGTGTACTAGATAGCACAGCGGAGAGAAAGGGCAACCCCATGCCTATTTTGAATTCCCTGAGGCCCAAGTGAATCTTGAAAGATGTACCATTAAAGGGAGAATGGAAACCTGTGTTTCTTCTGCTTACAAGGGTCTAGGTGGGAAAATTTAAAGGAAACCGTGCAAGTTGAAACTTGCAGAGATTCCTCCTTTCAGAATAGGTTGCTCCACTATGTAGGTTGTTCAGAACTACTATGTTTAATCTAATTGTAAATCTGTGGTTTGCTCAGGAGGAATTTAAAGTTTTACCTTCACTATTAGAATTTCTTTATTGTTATAATATTGTTTTCTTAACAACCCCTATTGTATTAGTAGCTACAGTTATCAAACTTAGCTCTTTATTGAGCCTGCTAGTACTGTTTTATTCTATAACATCCCTGTCCTTAATATCTGTATCCCCCAAATAGGCAATCAGTTTTGCAATTTTGCATCCTATTCCAGAATGTAGCTGGGAGATGTCGTTCTACAGGCAGAATTTTACAACTAGAGGGAGCTGAAGGACCATGATATGATAAGATGACATATGAAACTCTTCATGACCTTTTAACAGTAGGGTGAAAAATAAAATTTAAAAGCCTTCTTATATCAATTATTACTCACTGGAGCAAGTAGTGTTCTGCAGTGATAAAAATATTGCTACATTTGATATCCTTTGCTTGTCAAAGTACAAGGTGTCATCTATTTTAAGCCTCATATGAATGTTATTCTAAATTTTTGTGTTTTGGATTTGGTACTGCATCTTATTTCTGTCTTTAGTTTTTTGTGCTTTCAGGAAAGAAACAAAACATCTGCCATAATATATATTCCCTTTGCTTGCTCTTGTGGGAGTTGAATTGGAAAGTAATTATGGTGTATTAGTGATTAAATGTTTTGTGGTAAACATGAACACCATCAAGTAAGCAGGAAAGCAAGAAGGAACAGAGATTAACGTAACAATAAAATCTGTAATGGATTTGTACATATAAAATATGGACATTAATTACAGACAAGTCATCTGATATAAAAGTACTAACAAACAAAGTATCTTTCAGACGGCATATAATTTCCAACACTGGGTAATTATTTGTTTGCCCTCCAGAACCTTAGAAAAAAAAGACAAGTATGAGAATAAATTATATATATTACTCTGCCTTTATGTAGCCTTCCCTCTCTGAATCTTTTTCGTCTCTTCTTAAGTTCTGTAATAACTTCCAAACCTCAACTGGAAAAAACTGGCAACTTTGAAACAGAGCGTAAGCCAAGGGTTCTCAAACTTGGGGTTGTGACCCCTCAGGTGGTCATGAGGTTATTAGGCGGGGGCGGGGGGTCACAAGCTGTCAGCCTCCAGCATTTATAATAGTGTTAAATATAAAAAGGTGTGTTTTTAATTTATAAGAAGGGCGCATTCAGAGGCTTACTGTGTGAAAGGGGTCACCAGTACAAAAATTTGAGACTTACTGGCCTAAACAACGTTAACTCCTCCCTCTCATCCCTCAGCTTGTTTTTCAGTTCAACAGTGTCCAGTAATATTTGGGTTACTTCCATCTGCTCCAGTCAGAAACCAATCTATGGGCTATATTCAGGCTGCCTATGTAAATAACCCCTGAAGGCTGCATACCTATACATTGGAGATGCAAGACTGTTGAGCACCCAATATCCTGAACAGCACCACATCTCTGAACCATACATAGATTATTACTGTTAGAATCAGAAATTATCTCCATGCATTGGAATTTTCAATGTAAGAGCTGTGCACAATGTTTTGCTGAAAATCAAAGTATACCCAAATAATGAAATTCACTTCTGTGCTTAAGCGGGGCATAGACCTTGCACCTCAGAAAAGTACTCCACCTTTGTTCACAGATGGGCAGTTATTTGTTAAAACTTGTTTTTGTTTGTGAGCTGCCTACTAAAGCTCTGGTGAACTTTTCTGTTCTATGTGTGCAGTTTTGAGGGCTGCTGGTTCAGGTGCATTTTGAGCTTAAGTGCACAGGGACATATGACAAGTTACAACATGGAAGCCATGTGATGTTTCTTTCTGTTGCCCATCCCGGTTGAATCTGCCCCTGTGAACAAAAGGGTCAGCTCAGCAGAAGCTTTATTACGTGCTTCTCCTTAAAGCCTGCATTTCAGTTGAACTCTCTGATTCACCTGGGAAAATCAGACTTTTCTCCCAGCCCATTTCTATCTTTTAGGGGGGAACTAGTACATATTAACTTTGGTAAATCCCCCAGTTAGTGGGAAATGTCTTATTTTACTATTTTGACTAACAACTATAACCCAGTTTTCCAAGAGGAAATGTATTCATTCCCTAAGGTCACAGTTCTGTTGCTGCATTAGGGCTGAAGCAAAGTCTCACCGGGTACTCTGGGAGGAGAGCTATGTTGCTCATACCGTCTTTGATTCCTTCAGATAGCAGAAAATGTCATTTTATTGTTAGTCTCACTTTATATCTGAGTTTCACAAAGTACAATGTAATAGTAACCACTGGAATCAGTGAATACTGACTGCTGTGCTACCTACACTAAGCTAGTATACTTTTGTAATACTAACTGATGTCATGTTACTGGGTCATAGAGTCATAAAGAGTTTAAGGCCAGCAGCAACCACCAAATCATGTTGTCCAAACTTCTGTATAGCACAGGCCATCACCATCACCTGAACACTAAACCCAGCAACTAAAATTTAACCATGATATTACAGCCCTCATGGGACTAAACTAGTAGGAAATTAAGGTCTACAAAATAAAGAGCAGTTTCTCATCAGAACTCCTGTCACACCCTTACTACATTTAGGATTTCATTCTCAACAAGCAGCAGCAGTGTAAATGGGTTGGTATGGACAGACACTGCACCCGTGCTCTCTAGCCTCTGCACAAGAAGACTTTTTGTATGGGCCTCAGCCTCTGAGTTGTTCAGAATCAGAAACCTGTCCCTTTCATTATAGTTGCTAGGCCTTACTTTTGGTGATTTGTTCTAAGGTGTGAAAATGCAAACCTTGAATATGGGTCATGATGGAATTTGACCATAGGAACAATGGGTTCACTTATATTCAAGCCTTTTGAACTTCAGAAACTGCAAACCCATGCAAACAAGACCAGACTGTGACTCCTACACTGCAAGCTTGGAAGGGTTTGCCACAGATGAGACAGGTACAGATTTTAAACCCTACCCTGTGATGCTGCTCCACAATTCCTGTTGCTTAGAAGCCTGGAGAGTGGCCTGTTGATAGTTTTGGGGGGGCATGTTCTAGAAAAAGGAAAGACAGCCTCTAGCCCCCATTTCTCTTCTGCTTGCAGGTTTTCAAACGTGTGCCTTTTGGAGATGGCAACCAAAATTTGGTCCAATATTTCTTGCCAGCACATTTGCACTCACTTTTGCAGTTGGTTTGCTTGAAGGATGCAAAGTAATATTTCTAAAATGAGCTAATTTTGCAAAATTAGTTATTCTCTGATCTTTATTTTTCCACATAGACAAGATCAGCTTAGTCAATACTTTCTCCACTTACTTACAAAGTCTAAATAATATTAATTACAACTTAGCTTTTTCTTTAACAGTGCCATTTAAAATTATACAGGAACAGATTTTTTTCTCTGAAAGTCATAAGAAGAGCTGTTAAATACTACATGTACTAGAATATTGATCTTAATACTCAACATGCACATCAGTTTCATTATCAGAAACACTTTAAATCTGTATGTTAATAATGGAAGATAATCATTTTGCTTTAATAATGTGGTATGCATCATCCATCATATATTCAAAGCAGGATGTGTGCTGTACATTTATATACAACAGTTGGTTTCAGCACAGACATTACAGTGTCATGCTTTCATTCAAAATTAAGATGCCATATTTTCATTACAATCGCATGGCATCTCAAATGCAATATATTGCTTTGCAAATGCAAAATAATTTCACAGACTGGCCTTCATGATTGGGAAAGGGAATAATGAAATGAGACATATTTTACACAAATGAAAAAATAAAAGATTTATCATAAATATATGGACCAGTATATGACATTGAAGAACAAGAAGCAGAAAGGAAACAATGCTCTTGCATAAAGATCAATTCGCTTTGCTGCTGATGGAATGACAGGCTTGGGAGGAGGTGGCTTCTTGTTGTTCTTTGCTTGAGATTTCCCGAGCCCACTGTTGACTTCAATGGGCTTTCCGTAACAGTCATAGTTGGATAATTCAAAATCTCTCGGCAAGCTTCCAACGATGCTAAAATCATTGGATCTCAGATCAGATTTTGACGTGCAAACTTTTTTGCATCTGGTCTCGCCAACCTATGAAATAAAGAGTTTGGGAAATCATGATTGACTCACAAATATTTTATTCACAAACATAATGCACCTGTGAGAGAACGCAGAAAACAAATATATATGAAATTACTTGTTCATGGGGATTCACCACATTAGCTTAATTTGTAGGAATGGTTGTAATATAGAGTACTTAAGTCTATCATATAAACGAATCTAAACATTGATAATTATATAATTTTGAATATACAAGTGCCTCATGCTGTGGAACTAACTACGCTATATTGCTAGATTTTCTTTTAAGGCTACAGAGAGAGAGAATATTTTTTCTAAGTGGATTCAGAGCACAAGAAAGTTCTTAGATTGATATTATTTAATACTTACGTTACACTGAGGCTCAGAAGCTCCAATTAGGATTTAAAACTGGAAATTGCAGTACTTTATGCACTAAGCTTGAGCACAGAAAGTTTCCCCATACCAGATAGCTAATATGCCTAAACCTTCTCAGAGAGGGACCCCCTCTAACGGAGAGAGAGCACCCTCCTTGTATCAATAGTCCTTGTCCCCTCTATAATGACAGCAACAAAGGTAATACAGGTTTCAGAGTAACAGCCGTTTTAGTCTGTATTTGCAAAAAGAAAAGGAGTACTTGTGGCACCTCAGAGACTAACCAATTTATTTGAGCATAAGCTTTCGTGAGCTACAGCTCACTTCATCGGATGCATACTGTGGAAAATACAGAAGATGTTTTTATACACACAAACCATGAAAAAAATGGGTGTTTATCACTACAAAAGGTTTTCTCTCTCCCCACCCTGCTCTCCTGCTGGTAATAGCTTATGTAAAGCGATCACTCTCCTTACCAACAGGAGAGTAGGTTTGTGGGGGGAGAAAACCTGGATTTGTGCTGGAAATGGCCCACCTTGATGATTATACACGTTGTAAGGAGAGTGATCACTTTAGATAAGCTATTACCAGCAGGAGAGTGGGGTGGGGGGAGAGAAAACCTTTTGTAGTGATAAACACCCATTTTTTCATGGTTTGTGTGTATAAAAACATCTTCTATATTTTCCACAGTATGCATCCGATGAAGTGAGCTGTAGCTCACGAAAGCTTATGCTCAAATAAATTGGTTAGTCTCTAAGGTGCCACAAGTACTCCTTTTCCTTTAAAGGTAATACAGCACTTTCCCAGAGCCACACATTGGCATGCTAGAGGATTTCATCACTGGAAAACTCCCCTAAGAAACTGAAGGGCAACCTTTCTCCCAGCTGTCTGTTCCCTCAACACTTCTGGAGCAAGGAGGAACAGATCATGGGGAAGGGGATTTAAACTCAGCTGTGTCTGTCCCAGACTTATCCTCTTGGACAGGCTATCCTCTTGGACAGGTTATCCTCTCTGCTGGTACATAGAAAGGCAATTTTAAAAATAAACTGATATTTGATGTAATTCAAGGACTAAGGTTTTGAAAAACAGTTACTTGGGTCCCCATACCTGATCTGCAGAGAGTTTATATTTCAGCTGTTACAAACACCAGAAAAAGATTAAACCACTACACAATCCAGTCAGCCTGAAGAGATTTGGAGACCACTGCTAGGCATCAATGGGAGGTGGATATCTAACTGTCTTGTATGTGTTTGAAAACCTCTCCCAGTGACTTCTTTCATTTTAGAATATTCAGAGAAGAAGTCAAAAATAAAAATGTAAGTATACTGGTTTAACAGGTAATTTCAGGAGTGGAAAGCACATCAGGACTTTTGGATCACCTGAAAAAATATTTTGGAGTTTATATTTTACCCCTCTTTGAAAACTGCCAAGGTATACTGCATAAAAATAAACCCTAGCATCAGGAGAGGTACATCACACTATCACTGCTCATTTCTTTATTTTTCTATTGCTGATCACAGTGATTTTGGTGGAGGTAATCAGCAAGTGTTCCATTTTGGCTCTGAGGTTCATCATATAGTGCCACATGTGCCAAACTCAATTTCGTAGACAAACACCGAGGATTTGCAAACAGAATGCACTAATGCTGTGCTAGTTACCCAACACAAATTAAAGATTTTTTTTTAAATGATACATTTTACCTCAGAGATAAGGCAAAAAAACATGTTTGGATGCTGCAACTGCATCTACCCGGGCAGCAAGAAAGGATAACTTGAAGGATTGGGGCCCAAATCAGTTTTTATTGTAAATGTTTTAGATCAAGAGTCATGGACTTCTTTTTCTTCACTTGTTATTAATCTGTATGTATTTTAGGGTGTCTGACTCATTTTGTCGTGATTAAAACCACTCAGGTTTGATGAATGGACATACCATAGAATCCAACCGGGAACCATTCATGAGCAATTTGGTACTACCTGAAACAAATTATTATTATAAAGAAATAACAAGTGCTCTCAAAATAAAACAAACAATAAAATAAATTAAGATGTCAAGATTAAAAATTAGTATAATATTTTCAAAATAATTCTCATTCAATCACAGGAGGTAGAGGCGGGAGTAAAAATATTATGTTATCTAGCCCAGTGGTTCTCAAACTAGGGCCACCACTTGTTCAGGGAAAGCCCCTGGCAGGCTGGGTCGGTTTGTTTACCTGCCACGTCCGCAGGTTTGGCTGATCGCGGCTCCCACTGGCCATGGTTCGCCATTCCAGGACAATGGGGGCTGCAGGAAGGGCAGCCAGCACATCCCTCGGCCCTCGCCGCTTCCCGCAGCCCCCATTGGCCTGGAGCAGCAAACCGCGGACAGTGGGAGCCGAGATTGGCCAAACCTGTGGACGGGGCAGGTAAACAAACCAGCCCGGCCCGCCAGGGGCTTTCCCTGAACAAGCAGCGGCCATAGTTTCAGAACCACTGATCTAGCTTCTACTAATGCAGGGTTGTTCCCTGTAGTTTACAGTCCAGGGATTTGTCCAGTGTAGTTTTAATTGTTCTATTAACTTACAAGGTTGTGCCACTCTCCTTTGGAAACTATTCTCTGTTGTAACAACTCCCGGTCTCAGGAAGTTGTTCCTGATATTCAGTCTCAATTTTCCTTTTTGTAATTTTATTATATTACTCCTAATCATGCTCCTTGTAGTGCAGGGATCTCAAACCCAAATCATCCCGAGGGGCACATGAGGACTAGTACATTGGCCGAAGGGCTGCATCACTGAAACCTCTTCATACAACGATACAAAAGTATAGTCAAAAATGAAAAAAAATGAAGCGTAATATAGTATGCTATTAAAAGTCAATGTATTAACTTTTTAAAAACTGTAATGTGAAGAGGGGTTTTAATAAAATATAAACACTCAGTAATGCACCTCACTCAAATGACAAAACACGCATTTACTTTTAGAATTACTTTGGTTAACCCACCCCCACTCCACTCCTTCCATGAGGCCCCACCCTTGCCCCACCTCTTCCCACACCTTCCCTGCCCCCATTCCAACCTCTTCCCCAAAGTCCGCGCCCCAACTCCGCCCCCTCCCTGCCCCTATTCCAACCCTTTCCCCAAATCCCCACCCCGGCCCCTCCTCTTCTCTGCCTCCTCCCCTTAGCATGCCACATCCCCGCTCCTCCCCTCTCCCTCCTGGAAAGTCATAAGTGCCGCCAAACAGCTGTTTGGCGGTGGGAAGTGCTGGGAGGTAGGTAGAGGAGTGGGAATGCAGCGCACTGGGGGAGGCGGGGGGGGAGGGGAGCTTGGCTGCCAGTGGAGTCGGCACCTATGGCGGGCCGTGTGGTTAAGACCCCTGTTGTAATACCATCAGTTATTCCTTTCCCTTCATGGCATTTGCACATTTATGTGTAGACTGTTCCCATTTTCTCATTTAGTCACTGCTTAGGCAAGCTTTTAATCTTTCTTCATATATCAGTCTCTCCAGCTTCCAAATAAGTTAGTTGCTCTTCTCTATATTCCCTCTAGTTTGTCTATAATTTCTGGTAGGAATGTGAAATTATCCATGTTAAATGTAGCTCACCTGCTTTTCTATTGCTAGCAACATAATATTCCTGTAAACCTATCAAAAGCCGCTGGCAGCTTTCTTTGGAAAGTCAACTAGCATGCAGATTGATTTTTGGACAGTTACACGGAAGGCTCTTAAAGACATTAAAATGTTTTTAAAGACCCTCCACTCTCCATTCCTTGTGCACGTTGTCTTATCATAACCAGGCAAAACAATATAACTCGACTGTGGAAACAATTTTATAATAGCTATTTTATAATTTGCTCAGTCCTAGGTCTGGAGTAGCAATAGCTTGAAACATTACATATAGGACCTACATTTGCATGATAGTGCGGAACTTTTTAGATGTTAAGGCCAAAAGGGACCATTTTAACCATCCAGTCTGACCTCCTGCACAACACAGACCATAAAAGACATCCTTGAATTAATCCCAGCTTGAAGTCCAAGAGCAGTGGTTGAACTAGAGCATCTTTTAGAAAAAAAAAAAATTAATCTTAAATTAAAAATCTCCAGTGGTGGAGACTCCACCACAAACCTCAGTAAATTGTTTCAATGATTAATTTACCTTATTGCTACAAATCTTGCCTTATTATTAGCCAGTGGATCCTGTCTTCTAGATCTTTTGTCTTCTACATTGAAGAGCCCTCTACTATCCCCATGTAAGAACTTATAGACTGTGATCAAATTCACCTCTTAACCTTTCTCTTTATAAGCTTAATAAATTCAGCTCTTTGAGTCTTTCATTATAGGGATTTTTTTCCAATCCTTCAATCATTTTCGTGGCTCATCTGAACCCTCTCCAGATTTTTAACATCCTTCTTAAGCTGTGGACACCAGAATGGGACACAGTATTTCAGTAGCAGTCACCGGTGCTGAATACAGAGTTGATATAACCCTCCTAATTGATATTCCCCTATTGATACATCCATGGATTGCTTGAGCTCTTTTAGCTCACAGTTTCAAACTAGGGATTCTTGTTCGGCTGATTATCCACCATGATCCCCAAATCTTTTTCAGAATCACTGTTTCCCTTCAATCTGTGTGTCATCTTCAAACTTTATCAGTAGTGATTTTGTATTTTCTTCCAGGTCATAGATAAAAATATTAAACAGCATAGGGCCAAAAACATTCCCTGAAGGAGCTCACTAGAAAAAGACATGCTCAAAGATGATTCTCCATTTACAATTAGTTTTTGAGACCCATCAATTAACAAGTTTCTAATCAATTTAATTTGTGCCATTTTGATTCAATATATTTCTAGTTTTTTAATCAATGTCATCTGGTACCAAGTCAAATGCCTTACAGAAGTATAACTATATTAACTCAACACTATTACCTTTATCAACTAAACTTGCAATTTCATAAAAAAAAAATATCAAGATAGGTTGACAAGATCTATTTTCCATAAACCCATGTTGATTGGCATTGAATATACTACCCTCTTTTAATTCTTTATTAATCAAGTTCTGTATTAGCTGTTCCATTATTTTGCCTGGATTGATGTTAGGCTGACAAGCCTATAATTACTTGAGTTATCTTGTTCACCTTTTAAATATAGGTGCAATATTAACTTTCCTCCAGGCTCCAGGAACTTACCTAGTTTTTTAAGACATTATAAAAAAACAAACAAACAAAAACCACTAACAGTGCAGATAGCTCCTTAAACTGCTCTTTTAAAGCTCCTGTGATCAAAACCTGCCGATTTAGCAGTATCTAGTTTTAGAAGGTTCTATTTAACAATTTCCTTAGCAATTGTTGGAATAGAAAGTATTTAATCATCATCATATGATATGAATATCTCATCTGTCTTTTCCCCAAATACAAAACAAAAATAATTATTGAACACTTCTGTCTTTTCGTTGACAGTTTTACCATTTCCCTCTAGTAATTGTCCCATACCATTGTTATGGTCCCTTTTATTCTTTTCAGAGTGGTAGTCATGTTAGTCTATATCAGCAAAAAGAACAAGGAGTACTTGTGGCACCTTAGAGACTAACAAATTTATTTGAGCATAAGCTTATGTGGGCTAAAACCCACCTCATCGGATGCATGCAGTGGAAAATACAGTAGGAAGATATATTTATACATACAGAGAACATGAAAAAATGGGTATTGCCATACACGCTATAATGAGAGTGATCAATTAAAGTGAGCTATTATCAGAAGGAGAAAAAAACCTTTTGTAGTGATAATCAGGATGGCCCATTTCCAACAGTTGACAAGAAGGTGAGAGTAACAGTACGGGGGGGGTGGAATAAGCATGGGGAAATAGTTTTACTTTGTGTAATTCTTGACGCACTCAAAGGCCATATTATTCTTAACTGTTGATCATAGTTTTCTCCTTGTGTCCTTTTGCTTCTTCTTATCAATTTTCTATAATTTTTAGTTTCTAATTTATATTTATTGCTATCAATTTCCTCTTTTTTCCATCTGTTTTTAATTATTATTGCTGCTTTCATTTCCCCCCTAGTTTTTTTTAAAACCAATATAACCTTTTTTGATTGCAGGAATATGGATTCTGGGGTATCTAGTAAAATGTGCTTAAACAGTAACCAATCATCATATATATTTTGTCTCTCAACACATATGTCTTATAATTGTTTTGAGTTTTGTGAAACTGGTCCTTTTAAAGCAGTTTGTACAGCACCTAGCATAATGGGGGTCTTAGTCCAATGTATGGGCTCCTGTGTGCTATGATAAAATAAACATTAAATAACAATAAATTTATTCTGTTTGCACATAACAAATGTAATCAAGTCATGATCACTTTTACCTAAGCAACCATTAACTTTTAGTTCTGTGATCAATTCCTTTTTATTTGTCAAGATGAGGTGTGGTAATCGAATCTCCCACATAATGGTTGCAATAATTTCTGAGTTAGTAAAATTGTCATCCATAATTTCTAGAAATTCCAAGGATGTTTTAGTACTGGCAACGTGAGACTTCCAGCATATGTTCTTAGATTTAAGTTGCTCCTGATAACAGAGTTGTTCCTCTTTACACACTATAGCTAGGTGCTTAAGGAGCCAGTCATCCTGTGCTGCAGTACGATTTGGTGGTCCATAACAGACCAGCTAGTACTTCATCTTGTGCTTTATCTCTTACTGATCCATTGAGTCTTGCCCTTAGCAGGCAAACCTGATGCTAATACACAATGTGATAGAGTTCCTAGGTTCATTATCTCGAATGTATTCTACCTATATGTTTTTAGGGCAGTTTGACTAAGTTTTTTTGCGTTTTATCAAGGAAATTGGTATGATACTTAAGTACCATCTCTTCTGTAAATTCTCAACACCTGTCCCTAAACCATCTTTATGGCAGAGCAATAGCGTCAAAAGTAATGCTTAGCCACAAAAGACACAAACCAACAAAATCCAAGGTGCCCATGGTCTGCTTGTCTTGAAGTCAGCAACAGGTAAAAGGTATTTAACATTGCTTTCACATAAATAAACAGCGGTTTAGCTGTCAAGGTCAAAACTGTGCACATAATGAATCTGCAAGAAAAATCTCTTGCACACAGGTGAAGGAAAAAGCACTTTAGTAAGATCAAAGGAATAATCATATATGTTATAAATCAGCATAGATGAACATAATATGCATCAGACGCCAAAGCCCAGAAACATGTTAGCAATGCTCTGAGAAGATTAGCAAGAAATATGCCTATTTCTCCTTAAGACTGACTGAATTGGGAGTGTTATCAGTACCTTAAGGGAGCCATTCATCATCTGCCAAAGTCATTATTCTTTTAGCAAATGTCCAGTTCAGTCATCAGCACACATGTGTGGGATGACTTCTATAAATGGGCATGATGAAAATGTGACTTTTCAAATCCAGGAGGATTTTCCAGAGTTAACAACATAATCTCTCTCTGCAATCACACCACCAGTGGTAGCAAAGAAAAGATGACTCATCTTGCAAACAGTTCTCTTTTTCCCTGTTTTTCTCACTATATGACGTTACTCTGCAGTGGAAAAAAAAATCAAACTCCCATGGTGGTTCCCATTAAAAAGTCAGATTTTGCTAAAAAAAAAAAAATAGTGACCACAAAGCTTCATCAGAGATTATCAAAATTTTCTCCATGCTTAGAACCAGTGAGAGAAAATGTGGGTAAAGGTGGCTCTTGATGCGTAGATTGATATGCTTTAGAGCTTTCTGCACTAGCAAAAGCTATAACAACAACTGACTCTTCTTTTGTTTTCTCTCACACAGAGATGGTGATTTTGTTAGATCTACCAGATGCCTTTTGATAGCACTGATCATGAGGCCTTGTTAACATATCTGTAAACCCTAGCAGACTAAGACAGCACTTCCCTTTACATGTTTCAGTCTTAACTCTCAGAGATTCTAGAAGATAATCTGGGGCAATTGGTTTTCTTTACTAACAATTCTTTCATTGGTAATTCTGCAGAGTTCCATCTTGTTTCCTTTCATTCAGTATGTATATGGATAAATAGGAGATCAGACGAGATGATCTAATGGGCCCTTCTGGCCTTAAACTCTATGACTCTATGGCAGTTGGGAGGGTTAGTAAAGAGGCTGTGAGGATTGCAATAGACTGATGACACCCAGCTCTATTTCTCCTTCTCATCCAATTCAGTCAGTGCTGCTGAACACCTCATCCAGGGTTTGGGTAGAGAGGACGTTCAGCTATCTGAAATGTAGTCCGGGGAAGATGATGCTGGTAGGAACATCTGGAAATCCAGCAATAATTCTATCTGTCCTCTCAGCCATGGATGTGTACCCACTTTTTGTTTCTAGAGTTCACAATCTGAGGCTGTTATTGAAACCCCTGCTGTTCTGAGTGCAGATTTGAAGAGAAAGGCTTTTCTCCATCTTCCTCTGGCTCAGAAATTGAGACAATTTCTTGGGACACGCCATATATGATCCCTTTATCATACTGTCACAGGTGCAATCAACAGAAAAACTCAAGCTAGGTTCTCATCGGTTTAAAAGAGGGAGTTTCTACCAGGGAGGGGCTTTCTTGACTTTGGAATTTACTTTCATTCCCCACTCTCAGTCCTAAATAGCATCAATCTTAACCTTTAGAACATGCTGCAAAGGCCACCATTTTATACAGATTGGGACTGAGAGGAGTGATAAGGACTGGCATTTCTGGGTGAGCCTGGGTATTGTTTGCATTTGATTTTAATCTCTGGTTGGTTATTTTCTAGTTTGGGGATGAGGGGAAGTTACTATTTTTATCTGTACCTTTAATAATGTCACAGGTTCCCAGAACATAGGATAGATTCTGTTTCATTGATTATAAATTGAATGAATGAATAAATAAATAAATAAGAATAACACCTGTTGCTAGACTAAGCCCCATTCGGGCAGTATATCTGCCATACTAAGAAGAATGGTTTGGGTGCACTCTGGATGTTTACTTTTGGGTGTAATTTCAGCACATTTTTCCTACTAATGTGCTTTTTTGCATTCAAGATAATGATTGGGGCCCAAGACCTTTATTAAAGATGCTGATAACGCTAATGAAGCACTAGAGGGAGTCAGAGGGTAATTTGTTGCCAGAGTGATTATAATAAAGCAGTGGTCACCAACCGGTCGATTGTGATCGACTGGTTGCTCCTAGAGGATTTCCCAGTCAATCGTGATCTCAGGCAGCACAGTGTGCCTGCCGCTAAGACAGGATCCCTACCCCAGCCCCATGTCGCTCCCGAAAGTGGCCAGCGCAGCCCTGCGGCCTTGGGGGCAGGGGTCTCCCTCTGAGAGAGGGGCAGTGTGTGGAGCCACATGCTCCCTGTCCCTCCCATGGGCACATTGCCCCCTTCTGGGAGTGGTGTGGGGCCAGGGTAGGCAGGGAAACCGCCTTAGCCTCGCTGCGCCCGCCATTGACCAGGAGCCACCAGAGGTAAGTGCTGCCCAGTGGGAGGCCGCACTCCAACCCCCATCCCTAAGCTCACCCCAACACTCTGCCCCAGCCCGGAGCCCCCTCCTGTACCCAAACTCCCTCCCAGAGCCCGCACCCTGCACCCCCCTCCTGCACCCCAACTCCATGCCTAGGCTCATCCCAGAGCCCTCTCCCACACTATGAACCCCTCAGCCCTAGCCCAGAGCCCGCACCCCCTCCCAAACCCCAACCTCCTGCCCCAGCCTGGTGAAAGTGAATGAGGGTGGGGGAGAGCAAGCGACGGACGGGGGTAGGGGGGATGAGTGGGGCGGGGCTTTGGGGAAGGGGCAGAGGCTTTGGGAAAGGGTGGAGTAGATCCTGGGTTTCCCTTAGATTCAAAAAGTGATCTTGGGCGTAAAAAGGTTGGAGACCACTGTAGTAAAGGATCCTGCCTGCATTGTTAAAGTAGTGTTGCAGAGATCTGTGCAAAGCTGTACATTTCCAATCCTCATCTCAAGGTATTGAGTGCTGAAACTTTCTACACAGATGATTTTAAGTGAAGTAAAGCTGTTTCTCACCTCAGTTTACAATGGCAAATTAGGACATGTCTACACTTGCAAAGTTACAGTGCCGGCAGTTACAGCACCGCTCAGAGAGCACCCAAGGAAAAACACTGTTGTGTGTTCACACTGACAGCTGCCTGCGCAATAGCATGTTCACTCTTGCGGCACTATTTGGAGCAGTGCACTCTAGGAAGCTATCCCACAGAGCACCTTTCTCTTTTGCCGCTAAGACTTGTGGGAAGGCGGAAGGGGTCGCAGGGCATCCTGGGTCCTGTCCCAATGCCCCATGATGCATTGCTTCGCATTCCAGCAATCCCTGTGCTTCCGTCTGCATTTGGCGCCATCTTTCAATGGGTTGTGTACTACGTGGCCTGCCCTGCCTCTTTCTTGCTGCAGGAATGGATCCCAAGCTGTTGACCAAAATGCTGTTTGCACTGACCAACACATCACAAGTGGCAGTGGAGTTATTCCTTAAAGTACAAAGGCAAGAGAAGTGTGACATTGATCTTGCCACGCATACTAGCTATGACAGGAGAATGCTTGTGTCATTCACGGAGGTGCTAACCACAGAGGAACGCCGTTTTGGGCTCGGGAAACAAGCACTGAGTGGTGGAATCACATTGTGATGCATGTCTGGTATGACGAGGAGTGGCTGCAGAACTTTCGCATGAGGAAGGCCACATTCATGGGACTGTGTGATGAGCTCGCCCCAGCCCTGCGGTGCAAGGACACGAGACGAGAGCTGCCCTGTCACTGGAGAAGTGTGTGGCGATTACACTGTGAAAGCTGGCTATTCCCGACTGCTACCGATTGGTCACTAACCAGTTCGGAATGGGAAAGTCAACTGTTTGAGTCATGTTGATGGAAGTGTGCAGGGCCATTAATTGCATCCTGCTCCGAAAGACCGTGACTCTGGGCAACATACGTGAGATTGTGGATGGCTTTGCACAGATGGGCTTCCCTAACTGCGGAGGGACAATAGATGGCATGCACATTCCAATTCTGGCACCAGACCACCTAGCCACCGAGTACATTAATCGCAAGAGGTATTTCTCAATGGTTCTTCAGGTGCTTGTGGATCACCATGGGCATTTCACAGACATTAACGCAGGCTGATCTGGAAAGGTGCATGCCGCACACATCTTTCGGAACACTGGTCTGTTCAAGAAGCTGCAAGCAGGGACTTTCTTCCCAGACCCGAAGATCACCATAGGGGAAGCTGAAATGCCCACTGTGATCGTGGTAGGATCCCCTTAATACCGTGGCTCATGAAGCCATACACAGGGCAACTTGACAGCAGCAAGGAGCAGTTCAACAATAGGCTGAGCAAGTGCAGAATGACTGTGGAGTGTGTATTTGGCCGTTTAAAAGCCCGCTGGCGATGCCTGTATAGGAAGCTGGACATGGCTGATGACGATATTCCTATGCTTATTGTTGCATGCTGTATGCTCCATAATATTTGTGAAGGGAAGGGTGAAAGCTTCACTCAGGGCTGGACCGCAGAAGCCCAGTGCCTGGAAGCTGAGTTTGAACAGCCAGAGACCAAGGCTATTAGAGGGGCACAGCACATGGCCATAAGGATCAGGGATGGTTTGAGGCAGTAATGTGAAGCTGAAAGCCACGAATTTGTTGCTATGGTCAGGATTGCAGTACTTGTAGTTCTAGGAGGTGATTGGTGCACATGATACAAGAAGGGGCCTTAACATAATTGTATGGTGCTTTGCAGTGCTCTTTTTGCTTTCAATTAATAGAATAAAGATTGATTTCAAACAAACACACTTCTTTTATTGAAAGACAACAACCAGAGGAGAGAGTCAAACAAAAAAAATCATCAGTAGGGAGGGGGATGGGGAAATGGAAGGGACTCAAGAGGAGGAGGGGTCCCAGGACAGCTATAGATTTGTGTATGTCCAGGGATCATACCCAACCTTCTTCTTTGGAGTATGATGCAGTGGGTGCTGTACTTCAGCAGGGCCAAACTGCAGAGGGATGGGTGTTGAGTGCAGTGGGTAGAGAGAGTCCACACTGCTGGACTGGGAGGAGGGAGGAGTGGAATGCTGCGGGTAGAGAGTGGAGCCAGGAGGTTGATAAGAGTGTGTTGGCAGTGTGGGGGGTGCGCATGGGAAAGAGTTTTGCGACAGTGGCTGCAGGGGAGGGCAGGCACAAAGCTGCTCGGTTTGAAGAGCTAGTATCGCCTGGGGCATGTCCGCTTGGTGCTCCATAACTGTTAACAGCCGCTCCGTAGCTTCTTTTTGGTGTGCTGCGTTCTCCTTTCTTTCCCTCTTCTCGCTATCCCCCCACTCCTTCGATTCCTTTTTCTTGGCGGCGGAGTGCATCATAACCTCATGTATAAAGTCCTCCTTAGTTCTTCTTGGATGCTTCCTAATTCTTCACAACTGTTCTGCCACCGATAACAAAGAGGGAGGCTGTGCTCCCAAGGTCATCTCTGTGAATTTAAATCCAACATTTTAAAGAAACAACACGGTCAACACTATTTCAGTGCTTTAAAACACAGCCAGTACTCACACACCTATCACTAAGTGGCTGACCCCAGGCAAGCACACATAAGCCACAAGACCCCCAAAATGGTGAGTAGCTGCAGGGGCAGGGTAAGTCACTGTTCCCAGACTCTGCTGTACACTGGGCACATGGCTTTTGGGGAAAGCCAGCATTGTAGGGTGGGCCTGATAATCATTCCTGGCCCCACACTTTCCACAGGAGGTGATCATAATGGAAGATATCTCGCTGCTGAGGGTGAGCAGGGAATCAAGGGAGGGTCTTCTCCAAGCCTATGGCTTCCGCCCTGGCCCCTATGCAGCTAGCCTGTGTGCAGTAATGGTCCCTCAGCTCCCCGACAGCACAGTGGTGGAGGAAAGTTACCGTTAATGGGGCAAGAAACAAATCAGCTCTGCCAAGGAACCTGCAGCAGTGGATTGCCCAATATCTCCATGAGAGTTTCCTGGAGATCTGAGGGAGATTCCTGCGAAGTGAGGGCTTCACATGCCTCAAACTAAGCATGAGGTGGGAGACAAGCCTGCTTTCTGCAACCCTCCTGTCCCCAACAACTCTCTTCAGCAATTCCCAAAATCAGATCCACTTACCAGGGGCCTCCTCTCCTGTTTGCGCTTCACCAAGATCCAACTGCTGTGACTGGCTAGGCTCCTCCGGGGTAGAAAAGAGATCCTGACTGCATGCATCTCTGGCCTCCGAGTCATCCTCTGCCTTTGGCTCCCCATCTTCATCCAAGATTGCCTCCTCCTGGCTCAGTCCACTCTTGACTGGCACGTGAGCCAACAAAATATCCACGGGGACTTCGCAACGGAGGTGGGGTCACCACCTACAAAGAGCTGAATGCGATACTCGAACCAGCAGCTTGTGGGCGCAGCACGGTTTGCCTCCCGTGCCTTGTGGTAGGCGTTCTGCAGCTCCTTCACTTTGACCCTGCACTGCAATGTGTCCCGGTCATGGCTCTTTTCTATCATGCATCTAGAAATCTGACCATAGGTATCATAATTCCGATGGCTGGAGCACAGCTGTGACTGCATTGCCTCCTCTCCCCCAATGCCAATGAGGTCCAGCAGTTCAGCATTGCTCCAAACGGAGGATCGTCTGGTGCGTGGAGCAGGCATGGCCACCTGGAAAGATGCGCTGAGACCATTGCACACATTGCCGAGCAAACAGGAAAGGGACTTTCAAATCTGCGAAGGAATGAATGGGGTGGGACTGACGGTTGGTCACTTGAGGGCAGGGCAGTAGAGTTCAAACCGATGGCCAGAAAGGTGAGAACAGGCATTGTGGGACACCTTTCAGAGGCCAATCACAGCACTGTAATCACCACGGTGTCTACACTGGCATCGCAGTGCTGTAGCCACGGCGCAGAAAGCTCTAAGCCTCTCATCAAGGTGGTTTTTTTAGAGCACTGCATCTGCACAGTTTCTGCACACTAAGTTGCTTGGCAGTGTGTACACCTTGGGAATTACAGTGATCAAAGCTGCTTTACTGCACACAAACTTGCCAGTGTAGACAGGGCCTTAGACCAATTCTTCTAATACTTAACTAGACAGTATCATTTGTCATCTTTAATGATGATTCCTCTCTGCCTTTCTTGACTTGTGAATTGGTTTTAGTCTCTTTAAGGAAATTGTAAAAAAATAAGGAGTTCTGTTTGGACAAGAGGTGCATTTGCAACTAATTATCTCTCTCCCTCTCCACCACTCAGCTTCTTTTGCCTCTGTAGTCTTCAGTCTTGGCACTACCCTTGAGGTTTATAGCTCTCCTCCTCCACCCACTGTCTCAACTCCACCTTTGGTGAAATCTTCAGGTATACCTATAGTCCTTCTTGCCTTAACCATTACAAGTCTATGTCTCCAGGACTGTAGTGTGTTCAGAAATCTGCTGCCCTCTCTCTTACGAGGAAAGCAGCATCACCATCCTCAAGCACCTCCCCTTGCTCCTCTTCATTCATTGTAGGATTAAGTTCCACATAGCTTTAATTATTCTGAAAGCTCTCTGTGGGTTTGACTGCAGCTTACCTCATCGATCCATTGTCTGCTTACCCTTCCCAAGACATTTAGGGCCAATCTCCACTTTTGTCTCACACGCAGTCCTATTCCCACTGTTGGTCTGAAAGCCTCCTTTTGAAGTTCCTGCCACCTGAAACAGCATTCCTATTTTTTTTTTGTCTCAAATTCTCTATCTCTTTTAAAAGATCATTTCTCCCTTGCCTTCTGTATGCTTCTTAATGCTTTCCTCTCTTGGTCATTGGCCTTCATGACTCCTTTTGTTCACCATTAAGTATCTCCACACCATGGTTTCTGTAATCTGTACTAGAGATAGGCCCAAAATGTATAATTTGGATCTACTTTTGAGCTCCTTTTTAGCCCTTCGTATTAATAAAAAACCAGCTGTGAAATGTAGATTTGGATTTCAGAGCTCTCCAAAATGTCAGGCAGTTCAGATATGGAGTTTTCAGTCAGGCATACTTTTAATTTCCAAACTTGGGTGCCAAAATTTAGGCACCTAAGCCCATAGTTGGACACCTAACTAAGTAGGTTTATTGCAGAAGTGCTGAGCATGCAACCCTGCTCAGCACCTCTACCAATCAGACTACTCATGTAGATGCCTAAATATGGATTCAGGTGCTTAACTTTAGGCACCCAACTTTGAACGTTTTGACTTCCTTCCCTCAGCCCTGAAATAAGCAAAAAAGTGTATCAAGCTCAAAAGGAATTAAAGCTGAAAAGTTAAGGATATGGAACACTTTGGCCCTCTCCAGCAAATGCTTAGTTTTAAGCATGTGAATTGTCCCAATGAAGTCAGTGGAGCTATTCTAGTTTACACCAGCTGAGGTTCTGTAGATATTTGAGAAATGCATCCCATGTCCACTTCTGTTTTATGGTGTCTTTCATTTTGCTGTGATCCACTGAATGATGTGCGATACACTAGTGATTTTTTGAATCTGGGTCTGTCTCTTCACTTTGGCCCATCAAACTGCTTTCTGCCTTACTAAATTTAGGGACTGCTACAGGTCCTGAACAATGCTGCTCTCTGATGTGGCACTGCAGTCATTCTGTCTTAGTTTTACTTCTTGGTTTTTCAGTAGATCGCCCTCTTGAAAGCTGGATTATTAAACTGTCACAAATCTTTGGCTTTTCCATGCTCAAAACATTCCTTCCCCACTTGATGCAGGATCTCCACAGCTTTCCTGAGTCCCTAATCCCAGTTCAGTCTGGTGATCTTTCCAGGAACTACCAGTCTCAGAACACCTGTTCTTAAAGAGGCTGCACCTTGGAACAGAGAATCAGCTGTACCCAAACCCCACTATCATTTAAGGAGACAACCCTATTACAGAGCCAAATTCTGTCCCACTACATTAATGCTTCCAAAATTTCTCAGCAAAAACAGTGTTTCATTTGTACCTATATTCTGGCTAGCAGAAGCCGTAAGCACAGCTCTCCCTATCCAGCAAACATTATTCCCACCAGGAGAAAAAGGTGTTCACATATAAGGGTCCCTGATAGCTTGGGGGAACACACAAAACTGTGCAGGCCAAACAGTCTCCATCTTGGAGTGCCGTTCCGAGGCTCCTGTAATGGATGACCCACAGAGCAGGCCCCTGCAGTTTCTGGGGAGAGAAATCAGGACTTGAGTATAATCCTTCATTCCGTGTGTGTGTGTGTGTGTGTGTGTGTGTGTGTGTGTGTGATATTTCTGTTGACTGTCTATGCACAATGCCTTACCTAGATCTGGCTCTTAAAATCTATAGTGATATGCCATCTTTTAGGAAAGCTTTGCAGAACACTACTATTGTATAGCACAGATGAAAGACATGATGACAGAGAAACACCTGATGTTCTTACACAGTGTGGTTAAGACAATTAAAAGGACCTCATGCAGCGGGTAAGGGATATGCAATCAGAGGAATACATGATTTGGAGAGAGGATCACATAGATGTGTTTTAGCTAACAACATCGTAGTCATTTTAAAATCTTAACCTTGATTAAGCTGCACAAAAGTAAAAGTAATCAATAGATTCCATGCTGTTCTGCTGGAATGTTGTATCTACACTATTCTATTGTAGGAAACTACTGAATTTGGTACTCATCAAATTGCTAAACACAAAGGGCAGGGGCAAACTTCCCAGCTGTTCATGCTCAGTGCACCAGAGAGTGGGGAAGCAAAGATGTTGCTATGCCACCTTTACCCCTCCCCCCAATCAAGGGAGGGCTGGGGATCCAAATTGGCTCCTTGCACAAGTTAAAGCAGCCACAGGGTTGGTTTAATTTATGCCAGCCAGAATGATTTCCTAGAGACTATACTGCCAGTTGGGAATTGGAGTATACCATAGTCCAACCCCAGCATGTTCCCAATGCTGGTGGACTAGTAGAAGTTGGTGTATGTCAGCTTTTCATCAACCCAGGATCCCCCCCATACTGGGTGAATCCTCCCATTCCTTCTTAGGGCAGCTTTTTAAGGTAATTTGTTGTCAGACTCAAAGTGTCCTTAGCAGGACCCTGGATCTGGCCTAATAGCCGTATTTTTGTGCATTTAAGTTGTTGAGTCATTGAAAACCATGAGCCAAATTCGTGCCTGGTATAGCTCTATATTTCCTCCTGTGGAATAGGTATCAAGTTAAATATCATCTAGGACAGGTGGGGGTTGGCCTGTGGAGTCCACATCTCTCTGAACAAGAATGGTGTTATTGCCATATAAAGTCAGCATCAGTATAGAAACTTTGGCATGGGACAGTATGCATAACCATATAATGAGAACTAACAGATTTCTCCATCAGCTCTAACAGCACAAGAAAAGGAGGGGGACAGTTTAACAGGCAAACAAACAGAGATCTCCCTTATTTATAAATGCCAGGACTTCTGGGTCCCTGGGATTAGAAATTCTGTATGTATAATGCAGTACAGCTGTGGCCATTTCAAGCAAAGCAATGAGACTGTTGCTATTTGAGTATGCTCTTAATAAATGCTTACTGGAAGCCCTGACTGAATTAAACCCAGTTATAATGTCACAGCTGCTATTAGAAGTGCAAGATCATCATAAAGTTGCTTGTCACTTGATTTACTTGAAGCACAGCAGCAGGCATCTTATTAGGGTGTTAAAAAAACGTGCTTCAGGTTTTTTCACTGGGAACATCTGAACGTAAGTCATTTGTGGTAGACTGTTCAGAGTGTTGCCCATTAATCACCATCGTGCACCAAGAATAATACGTTTTGGCTATTTCTAATCCCATTTTTAAGATTAAAACTATTCAAACTATGAAAAATATTTCTTAAACAACTATGACTGAGAATCAAATATCATAGCTCTTACCTGTAAAGTGCTGATGTGCACGGGGGTCCCTGTACCATTTACCGTGTTCTTTTTGGCTACATTGCCTCCTTTCCCTTCTGCTTGCTCCGCCTTGGCAATTTTTGCTTTCTCAGCTTCAATTCTCTTTGGATTGTTCAGCATTACCTGAACCACTGCATACTCAACCAGTGAAGCAAACCCAAAAAGAAGACAAACGATCAGCCAGACATCTAAGGCCTTCACATAAGACACTTTGGGGAGTTCAGCAGCAAGAGTCATACATTCAGATGCCAAGCTGAGCACTGAGAAGATACCTAGAAACAATAAAGCAATATATTAAAGTAATGAAAACTGTACAGTCTTCTTAGCCTCTTCCCTACTGGAGCGCTCTTCCCATGTCCCCAAAACAGCTATACTGCTAGATTCTAATGGATGACATTTCTTATGAGTGAATGGAACTTCATGATGTAGCAGGTATATTTTGCAAGAAATGACTATCTGCTGAATATACATGATACACATGCCTTCAGTTAACTAATGGCTTAATAATCTAGACAGGATTTTATTAATATTAATAAACCTTGAATGCCTGGAGAGGTAGATAGACACAGAGATGCTAAATTACTTATGGTTACACACACACACACACACAGAGTCATTTGAGTATGTGTATCTAACTCCGGGAAGATGGAAGGGCATGAAATACACTGTTAAAACCTTGTCTTTTCCTCCATATCCTTTAGCTCTAACATGATGGCCCAGAATTAAGCCAGAGGTGTCCCAGGAATCTAGACAGCATGGAAAATACTTAAAATGGTCTGTATCAGTGTAACATGTCTAGAGTACAAGTTAAAATGAGGTTTTTGGCTAAAAATCAAAAAGAAAACCTGTCCACAATTAGCTGCGCAAAGGAAGGAAATAAAGTGGCTAGGGAATGCATGGTGTCTTAGAACTTCAGCTTCAAATGACTGGTGCTCAGAGGGGGCCTTTGTATGGTCCCAATGAGCACCACTTTCCTAGAAGGTTCTCAAAGCTCGGCAACCCGCAGGGATACATCTCACTGGTGACAAAATGTGGAGATCATCTCAATGAAGCAGTTCAGTCATATGCAGATGGGATATTTACAGACACTTATGTGTCGAAAAGGCTGACTATCTAAATGGTTGTCAAATTAGGCATACTTACACCCTCTTCCCCAAGTTAGAATTGCCATTTTGGTTCTATGATCTCTATTGGTAAAATTCTTCCCTCAGTTGCACCTGTGCAACCTCAATGAAGTAAGTGATGCTGGATGGATGTAAATAACTTCAAAATCTGGCCTTAAGCAGAGGCGTCAAGTCAGCCCCATATTATCATCTAAGTTGATGACATATGTTATCCAATATACACACCAAAATATTAATTCATGCAGGGATTTTTTTTCTGATCCTTATCCACTTATGCTTGGAAAATGTTAATGGTCCTTATAATATTTGTACTGCTCCATCAAAGTAATTTTAAGCTGAGCAGGGCACAAAATATCAGACTTTATCACACCATTCCCTCGTTTATTTTGCTTAGATTTTGGTGAGATTGTAGTGGCCAGTATATTCAGAACTGCTATAATTAGACATTTGTCTCCCATCACCTTAGAATCCCAGATTTTATTTAGTATAAGGCATTAATCTAACACTGGCAGCTTGTCAGATATTAGCTACTAAAACAAAGATGGGGGGAATGATAATAACCAAACTGATATGATTTCAAAGTCAAAATCTTTCAATATACTGTCGAGAAAGATATATCATTCTAAAGCTTGTAATTCCAGCTTTCCATTGGTTGTAATACATTTATTTCCTGCCCTAATGAGATATCAGACTGATATCAATGGACAAAGAGTGAAAGTAGAAAATCCCTGTGCTTGGACCAGATGATTTTCCCTGTTTCATATCTGAAGCATTTGAGCACATACAAGAAATCCCCCTTTTTTCCTTGCCTTTCACAATGTAATTATGAACCACTTATCTGTGATGATCTCATTAGAGATTCACTCCCCATTTTTAACAGTGGGGAGTGGAAATGTAAATGCAATGTTAGAGTTAATAAAGCTCTATGTCCTGTTTACTGCTCATGCTATAGAAAATGCTTAATACACCTCTCCACTTTCATTCAACAGCCCTGAAAATCAACACCTATTCTGAACCTGAATCACCTAACTAGTAGCCAAACAGACTACCAATATGGGCTAGTAAACATCTCTTTGTAACTGGATATTCTTTGTAATATGTAATTATTTTTACTATCTTTAAATATGTTTACTGGACTAATAAGCTATTTTTGTTAGTATTATGTGATAGGTGCTGAAAACACTCAGCTCTTTACAGTCACTGCCCAGAAGTACGTAAGATCTTGGAGCTTATGATCTTGGGCTTAAAGTTGGAAAACTAACTTGTAAATTCTACTGACTGAAAAGATTACAGCAGAGCTTTCATCACTTTGTTCAATAGGGCAGCTGAGGCCACAGTGACTTTCTGCTAGTTTCCATTTGTCTGGAAACCTGGGGTAAAAAGTTCAGTCTCAGAGCAAAAGAAAGGAAAGAACGTTTTATCAGACTTCAAGGAAAGAATATAATCAGGTGGAGGAAGAAGAAATATTCTATTAAATAAACATTCACTGCAAAATCAACATTGACATGTCTTAGAGAACCTGACAACAGTTTGGTAAGTTGCACCTCTGAGTGCTGCTGTATTAGGTGCTTATCTAAACTGGCCCAAAGCAAAATGCTGGAATACAGTTGGGGAGAAAAAAAAAAGAAACTCAAAAGTTGAAATATAAACAACAATATTCAATTCCCATGGAGCACTCAGAGCCCCTCCACAATTTTGGAGCCCCTCCACAATTTTGTTGAAGTAGAAAAGTGCTTGGCCTGGGTTGGGAATGTACCTGTTCCTCTTCCCTCTCCTAGGGACCCAGGTTGGTGACAAAAAGGGTTTAGCCAGGAATATGGAGCAGGACTGCTCATTGCCAAGAGCAGTACCAACCTTTGCATTTCACAGGTTTAAGGTTACATTTCAATTCCTAAGCCTCACATCCTGATTTCCCTTTATGGGGATTCCCCTACTCTGTGCACACACGCACATACAGACACCCCTGCTACCATAATGTTCCTTTCCCAGTTACATGGAACTCCTAACCCTGACTTCTCTCATGACTCCTTCTAGCAGTGTGGGATTCTTTTATACCTGGATTTACTTGAAACCCCCCGTCCATATGTAACCTGTTAGTTGGATTCCCTCTTTAACTTCCTTTTCTCCCAGCTAATCCCTGTTGCATCTTTATTGTTTGACTAGTGAGGAGTTTGCGGGGGAACCTTAGTAGTTTCCTCCATGCAACAGAAGGATTTTTTTCTTTTTGAAACAGCCCTTATTCAACCACGCAGCTAGTCTAAACCTGGCTCCTCTTAATTTCATGGGAGAGGTGCCCAGTAGGACAAGTAGTAATATTTCCCCTTCCTTCCCTGATTTCTGTGTGTTGCTCTGTAGCAGAGCGCTGACTCACCAGCACAGCGCCTCCTGCTGGTTGTCCAGGAATTAGCTCTCTCAGCCCTGGAGCACCCTCTATGGGCTGGTGTCTCACCCCTCTGCAGTCCCTTTATCTCTGCCACATATAGGCCCCATGTACCTGCTGGACTACAGTGCCCCTTACCTTGGGGTGCTGCCCCTCACACAGGGAGGCCCACTCCTCTGGGCCCACCTCCCCTCAGTTACCCACTGCCAGTCCTCAACTAGCCCCTTTACTCAGGGGAAAACTGCAGTCTGCAATGGCCACTTATCATTGGCTAGGGGGTTGGACCTGCTGCCTCTCCCTGCAGCCCCAGTACCTCCTTAGGTCTTCCTGTCAGGCCTCAGCCTGTTAGGTCGCCAGGCCTGAGCTCCCCAGTGCCTGCCTCTTCCCCAGCACTGCTCTGTTGAAGGTACCCTGTGCTCCCAGGCAGCCTGGATCTTCCAACTCCAAGGCTGGAATGAGACTGCCTGCCTCCTAGCTCACCGCCCTCTTTATACCAGCCCTACCGGGCCCGGATTGGCTCTTCGGGGCAGCCCTTTCCCAGAGCTGGTTTTAACCCCTTTCTCTCTGGAGCGGGGTGCTCACCCCGCTACATGCTCATATAGCAAATGATAGTTCCTTTGCTCAGTGTGCAGTGTCTGGGGTCTGTGCACTGTACGACAAACGTAGGCAGTAATTAAGAACAAAAGCTGGGTTTGAGGAAACACAAGTACATAAGAATTGCCATACTGGATGTGACCTGTTGTCCACATATCCCACTTCTACTTTAGAGGGATGTGTAAAACACCCCTTGGTGGACAGTAATGGAATAACCAGTTCAGAGAAGTTTCTTTTTAACCCCCTGTCAGCTAGTGGTTGGCTTATGGCCCTAAGAATGACGATTTATAGCTCTTATTTTTTAAATTCCTATCTGAGGTAACTATGGGTGTTTCCATTGGGGTGCTAATGCAGCAGAGCACTTAAGCATGTATTTTGCTGGACTGGGATGTAGCCAATAATCCCTTTTTGAATCCTTCTAGCTTCTCAGCCTCAATGTTATTTTCTGACAATGAGTTCCACAGGTTAATTATATGTTATATAAAACAGTATTTCTTGTCATCTGTTTTAAACATACTGCCTTTAAAAACCACTGGTTTCCTCTTTATTCTTATATTATGAGAAAAGGGACACAGAAGCACCTGATTTGCCTTCCTTGTGACACTGATTATTGTATAGACTTCTATCATGTCTCCTTACTCATCTCTGTAAATTAACAGACCTAATCTTGTCACATTCTCTCTTCAAATGGAAGTCTTTGCATGTTTCTAATTATTTGTGGCCTGTCTTCGTATTTCTGTTAAATTTTATATGAGATAGGGTTACCAGAACTAGCAGAATTCATAGAGAGGCATATCACTGATTTGTGTATTGACATTAAAATAGTTTCATCATTATTTTCTCTCTTATTCTCTACACATCCTAACTTTTTTCTCTTTATTTTACAACTGCTGCAGAGGAAATGTCACACACAGTAACACCCAGGTCTCTCTCCTGAATAGTTAGAGTTAATTTAGAATCCAGGCATATGAGAAGTTCAAATTCTTCCTTTAAATGTGTATTACCTGACATTTGTCAATAAAATTTCATCTGCCACTGTACTGCCAATTTTATGGACCTTTATTAGATTCCTCTGCAATTCTTCAGTCTTCTTTAGTTTTAACTAACATAAATAACCATATGTCATCTGCAAATTTGTCCAGTCCCGCTCGTTTGATGGATACCAGCAGGTTGTGCTGAGATCCACCTACTGAATCCCATGTGCTGCTAACCCTCCAGGTCTGAGTAGTGATTAGTCACTGTTTCAAGCTCTGTCTCTCAAGTGCTCTCCCCAGCTGCAGACCCCATGTGTGACACCCCTCTTGGGCAGTGGGACCCTGAACCCTGGCTGCCTAGGCCCAGGAACCAGTGCCATAGCCCTCCTGAGCCCCCAGTTGTTTAGACCCATTCTCCCCCAAGAACAGATCTGGCTGGCGAAGCTCTGATTTCCCTAGTGCCCATTGGGCACCAAATACTAGTAAAGTAAGGCACTCAGTTTAGCAAAGTAATTTCTTAAACAGACTTTACTCTTAGAAAGTATAAGAGAATTGAGATCTATGGAAAACATCAAACTCTCGAATGCAATCAAACTTAATCTAATCTCACCCCTTTTTGGGACTCACTGAATTTGATCCAAATCTTTAGAGGAGGCAGAGACAGCCATTTTTTTCCACACCCTCCTGCTGAGTCATGTGCTCTTGGTGATGAAAAGTCTCCCCTTGACTTGCAGAAGCCCACTTTTTATCAATAGTCTGCGCCCCTTTGGTCAGCTAAAGAAAAAACACAGCTCTTCTAGTCACGTGAAGTCTGCGGGGCTGAAGCCCAGGGCCCTGAGCCCTTCCACCTGGGACTGAAGTTGGACAACTGAAGTTGGACCTGACAAGTTATCTTCCTGGGGGCCCCAGGCAATTGCACTGCTTGCTACCCCCCGGCTTTTCTATGCAGAAAACTAGTTGTTGAGGCACAGGTAGGCCGTGGAGTTTTTTTATAACATGTTAGGTGGAGGGGAGGGATCAGAAAGAAAAAGGTTGAGAACCCCTGATCTAATTCATAATGACCGCTACAAGTACAAATAGAGTTCATAAAACCAACTGGAATTCATAACTGGACACAGACATATTCCCCACACTAACACATGTCAATTCTCCAGATTAATTAATGAACATAACAAACAGCTTTTGCCCACTGACTTTCAATGGCTCTTGTGCTCCTAAGTCACTCAAACGCTACTGAAAATCCCACCCATGGAATTTAGGCACAATTACATTTATTTCTTGAACCAACTCCTTAGGACTGAATTGACAGTAGCCACTCTCCCCTCTTGTGGCTCTCTATAGCTAGCTATTCTAGAAGCAATCTTTTAAGGTCTGGAGAAATTGCTTCTCCAAAGGTTGTACCAATGTGACATATGATCAGTCAAGACACAGGGAGTTGACAAAACCCATTACTGCTGCTTTGTTGGATTTAGTTGTCTCTGATCTCTCTCAACACTGCATATGCAAAACAATTTTCCTCGTACAAAGGAAAAACATTAGTATAATTTTACAAGCATATTTGTATTTTTTGACTTGGGATTTGTTTCAATATGGATTATACTCTCAAGTCCACTTCACTTAGAAGTTTTATCTCATTAGATTATAAAAAGTCAAAACTTCAGGATGCTGCTATAAAGTTAGGTTTGTCCTGATGCCATACTGCAAAACAAAATGCCTGTAATTTGTGGGGACTTAAGTCCCAACCCTCCCTTAATAACACTCACTCCAACCTCCTGAGCAAGGAGTAGGAAAATTATGTACAATCCATTGCTTCCTTTTGGGATCACACCAAATGCCACATAATTATGCTGCTGTATTACATTTGAAAAAAAACCAGACACATATATTCATTTACTGAGACCAAGAAATACTCTGAAGTTTGTATATATATATATAATCCTCAAATACTGTACAATCTGCAACATGCTTCTTATAAATTGAATGTTGAATTAATTAAACCTTTCTACTATATTACTTTTAAAAGTTGTATTATTAATGCATAAAAAGTTGATATATAAAAATTCAGGTTTTAATCATATTGGAAATGACTATATGAAGAATACTTGTTTGCAAGAGATTTTTTTATTTCACAAAAATATATATTTTCCCTATACTACTTCATAAAAATTCTTCCATCTAAACATTATTTGTCTCTGTTGCACTTTATATTCATGATCCTTGTAAAGTTGTAAACACTATAAAGTTAGAACAGGGTATACTCCATGTGCTATCAAACTAAAATAAACTATATTTCATAAACAAATAGCTATTTATGTTTTTAAAGGACAAGTAAAAAAGAAAGGAGAAAGCATATGCATGTGATGGATATGCTAAAATACGCCTTTGAAAAAGACAAATTTTAAATATATTTAGTATATTTAATGTAGATTTTATTTTTATTTAACATCTATTAGAGTATCACATACAATCCAATTAGTCAAGTTTGTTTTTTCTTAATTAACTCTATGCCCCTACTGCTTGGTAGCAAATGAAGAATCTGATCTTGTTCCCATTCAAATCAATGTGACTTCTGTCATGGTCTTCACCAGAAGCAGCAGCACTCCCAAAGACTAGTATTATCTCTTCTAAGCCTGACTTCAGCCCATAGGAAACCTTAACGTAAATTATTATGTGTTTTGCTGAACAGGATGAGCACATGGTTAAAGTACTTTGATAAATCAAGGCCCTGATGAGACAGAAGCCAGTCTGGTAATGGTGGCCATTAATCCTCGTCAGAACATTACTGCTATTTAATCTTCAAACAACTGCTGCAGGAGGTAGGTATTCTACACCTTAATAATCATCTTGATTAGCCATTATTTATTTATTTATTATATATGAATTTATATATTCAAGTTTCTATAAGGTGTCTATCACCACCGTGTCTGTGGTGCACGCTATACGTGTATAATATAAAAGCGAGAACTTTTCCAGGTATGGAAAGGAGACACATTACAACCTCCTTGCCTCAAAACCACATTAGAAGGCAGACATAGGAAAACCGTGCCTAAACACTAGACATGGCATTACGCAAAAGCCTGGATGAAGAGATGTGTTTTATAGAGGCTAGAAATGGGAAGGTTTCAGTGAAAATGAAGACCATGCAATGGGATGTAGTTGCTTTCAATATCCCATCTTTTGCTATCAAAGCAACTGAAAAGGGTAAAGTGGTGCTAAGTGCGTTCTCACAGTAGGTGTAAATGTCGGTTACCCAGTGGCACTCTTGCAGCACTTGCATCAGGATTGATCCAAAATGACAGCCACGACAGAACAACAATTAGCAGTGTAGGAGCATAAACACCCATCATGTAAAATCCAACTTGTCTTCTTAAAGTGAAGATTACTTCTACACAAGTGTAATAACCTTTAAAGAAATAAACACATTAATGTTCTAAATGTTTTACAGGCCAAACTTTTCAGATTTGAATGCCTTAGCATTACTCAGAATCCTGCCCTGTTGAAATCAGTGTGGATTCTGCCCATGATTTCAGTAAGGCTCTCAGTGAATTAGGCTTAAAATAAATTGTTTTTCCCAAAACCAAATAGTTCATCTGAAAACACGTTTGAAGCACATATGAGAGCTTACAAAACCTGAATGAAAAGAGAGCTGTAGCTCATGACTGGCCTGTTGTACTTGACCTTTCAGAAAACAGAGAAAATCACAGTGCCTGCTGCTAAATCAATCTCTAGATTTACAAGTCTTTCCACACAAGAAAAGTAGAGTAATATCTTCTTTTGTCATTGCTAGTGGGTGTTCCCACAGGCATATGAAAGGTCATATTCAGGAAGCCAAATAGGGACAAGCAAAACCAAAGGGAGAAAAGAGGACCTGGGGGGATTCTTCTGTATTCCAAGGAAGTGGAATGCATGGACAGAGACTAGGGTTTTCAATCCAAAAAGAATTAGGCTTCCCAACTCACACTGGCAAAATTCTGTCCTCAAAGATGCACTGTCTCTAAAAGCAGAATTTTGCCAAATGGGAGCAGAGCACTTATCTCCCTTAGGCTCATGTGAAAATCCCAGCTGGTATCAATTTTGTGAAAAAGAAGGAAACACTTATTAAAATAAGGTGTACAGCTATGAAGTCTTGTTCAGATTAGAAAAAAATTCAAAAAGTAGAGACCTAAAGCAGGGCTTAATAAAAATTGCCATGATAATGAAAGTTGATAAAGATAATTTTTCATGTTGGTACAAAATTTTAAAAGAAAATCCTCTAAATTTAAAATTGGGAAAAACTAGGCATACAGGCTCAGGCTTATTTAAATATGGAACTTCATCACACAAACATACTTCTGGACTACCTGGAAAAGTAACTGGAGCAAAGAGTAAAAATGAACTCCACAGCCCCCTATATTTGCTGATAGAGAACAAAGGGATCAAGGAATATGGTGGTAAAAACAGTAGCCAAATTATGCTCATATTTAAATTCATGTAACTCTACTGACATTGTCTTATGTTCACCGGATTTGATCGTATAAAAACAACTCCATAAACTTCGCTATCATCATCTCAGGGCAAGACTTTTCCCATGGCTTTTAGTCTATTCCAGTTAGTAGCTAAATTTGGTGAAAAGCAAGTAAATCTTAAATATAGAGCTTAAATAGCAAAAAGGGAAATACGTTCTTTTTTATGTTGTTACATTAATAAATTGTTCACCACACACACACACACACACACACACAGTTTACAGTTAGAAGTTGTTTGAATATATAATAATCACAAAGCCAAGTACAAACAAAAACAGAAAGAAAAGAGTTTTCCTTATTATTTTGTAGGTAGAAGACATCCATATGCTCTTAATTCTTCTTCTCCCCTTTTATGATCTTTAGTCTGAGGAATTCTTCCTATGCAGTTGGTGAATGGTTTCCAGATATTTTTAAATTCTTAATTATTTTCCACATTATTTATGACTTTTATGTGTTCAGCTGTTTGTGTTAGGTCAAATTCATTCTGACTCTGGCTAATGGTCTTGTATCATCTTTCAATAAGCAGAGTATAATATTCTTTGCCATCACCATTTATCATAAGGGTATCCATTTTGCACTTTCATGAGAAATTTCTGTCTTGCACACAAAGAAAAAGAAATGCAGGGACTTTTATTTTAGTACAGGCAATGATTATCATACAAATGTAATCCCCAGATTTTCTTTTGCTTGGACAAGTACAGAACATATGGATCCAATCCTACTTCTACTGATGCAAATGTTACAAACACCCATTGACATAAATGGGTGAACAAAGTCGGGGACTATGTTTGCAGTTGTCAAGCATTTCCAGCATAAACCATAGCTTTGAAATCCAGTTTGTACATTAATGAGGTGCCCTTGCACAGTGCATGAGATTGGTTGTAATTTGGTATTGCAATGAGATGCTCTCCCACCATATGCCTTCAAAATATGAACCTTTAGTAAATTAATATGCAAACCTAGCAATGCCTCCCTGTATCTGCAAAGAACCTATGACAATACCTCCGAGAGTCATCTCAAGGGAGTGTTAGGTCCAAAGCCTAGTTATTACAAAGGTGAATATTATTAAGAGAGTTGGTAAAAAAAAAATTGATTTTTGACAAAAAAGAGTCAAAATTTGACAACAACTTTCATGAAAATCTCACCAGTTCTAAATGTTAACTCTTTCTTTCATATGAGAAAGAAAAGAGAGGAACACTGAAGATATTCACAATCTACCATTAAATATCTTATTTTTCTATCATAAGGGAACACCACAACTCCATTCCCCCCCCCCCCCCCGAATATAAATTTATTCAGGACAAAACCCCAATTAATCCCATTCAACTGTCAAATATTTTTCCAGCATCCAAGCATAACACAGCAATTGGTCCTAAGTATTCCATTTTTCACCACCCAAATAAGATGGAACAGCCTCTTTTGTATTATCTGGTGCTTCCCTATTGCTCAAATTTAATTTTTTTAGTCTAATTATTAGCATTTTTGTGAGTAATGTGTTGTTTAACTGTTTAAGGATTAAATACCACTGTAGTTGCTACATAAACTGGTATCTTATCCGAAAGTAGGGGTGAACAGAACTGTTGACTAGCACCTCTGGCTTGTACTTTTTACAGTTGTATAATTTTGCTGGATGTGGAGTAATTCTATAATATTTTAAAATGGTAAATCAACCAGAGACAATGGATTACCTAGCAAAGATTTAACAGTTTGAGAATTCATTCCTGTTGTAGTTAAGACCATAGTTCCAAGGAATATTTACACTGAAACCTGAAATAATGCAAAGCTCAACTGATTTCAAGTTCCAATACAAACTTCAGACTCAGATCAAATTAGCTCTGAGGATTATTACGATTACCTGGGAACTCTCCAGATATAGAGTATGGCTCCACAGTACCTGCAGGATAACAAACACTATCCTTTGACAGAACAGAGTTTCTGGATGATTTTAAGGGGAGCCTCGGAGATTCCCTTCCCCTTAGCTCTCCTTTCTGTGTTTTGCTGGAGGCTTTCTGCAAGTCAGCAACATATGTTTCAAAAAGCACTGACCAAAATACAATAAAAACCATGCTCAGTTGAAAAAGAAATGCTGGTCATTGCTTCTGGATGCGAGCAATTTCCTAGCTATGATTGTTGGCAGAAATCAGTGGAGGTAGAAACAGACAATAAACCACTGGAAGCCATATTACAGAAATCACTGTACAAAGCAGAGCCTGGATTTCAGAATATCATGACATTGCAAAAGTACAAATACAGGATCTGTAAACTGTTTTTTACAGTAAACATGCTTTCAAGAGCACCCTATCAAAAAAACTAGAAGCTGCAGGAAGAAGAGTTTGAAGTAATATTCAAGTATTCTGAAACAAAATTTGACAAGCTCAAACAAGAAAACTAACATGACTCAACCATAAAACAATTTGAAAGAGTAGTTCTAGATGAACGACCAACCAGAAAAGCCCAGGCACTTTCAAACATAAAAACTTATTAGGACAATGGAAATGAAATTGCTATGGGAAGATCAGAGACATCTAAACAAAAAGAAGGAGGTAATCTAACCTGACCTCCAACATCTCAATGTCTGTATTAGTTTATGGTTATTATATTTGGCTGTTATTGTGTTATTCATATCTAAATTATTGATTAGTTAAAAACTAATGTCCTCTTCTGCAATACAAAAACTATCAATGCAACCATTAATCATTAACAATATACAATAACTAAATGCAAATTGAAGTCTTTAACAAATAAAATTAGTTAATAGAATTACATACCTGTGCCTTTATAATATTTGGTACAGTTACCATATTCAATATCCTCTTCTTTAATGTCAAACTGGGGCAAAGCAATTTTTTCTAACTGAACAGGATCTCCAGATTGCCAGATAAATCGTAAATCATCAGTTGTGTAACCAACTACAAGAAAAAAAAATTAAAAGCTACCTTACACCAGAGTCAATTCAGTAAAAATATCTATCTATATATCTATCTATATATATATGCATGTATGTATTTCTTTCATTTCTTGATTCCTGCTTCCTGTCATAAAATTATCAGTTGATTCACAACTAGATTTTTATTCTCTATTTGTTAATTAGGACTTATGGAACTCTGTAATACTGAAAATCTGAAACTGAATGAGAGTGTTATTTTAGCACTCAATATTTAAACAGAGAAAACAGTACCTGATTCCCCACAACTTTTAACATTGTATTGTCATTTAGACTCCAATTCAGCAAAGAACATTAACACATGCTTAACCTTAAAATACGTTCTTAAGTCCCATCAACTTCTGTGGGATTTAAGACTGTTTATGTGGTTCTCTGAATCTGGGCCTTTCATGTGTAAGAAGTGGCCTTTCGTGTGTTCCCCTCTGATTTGGACAAACTTAAGGGCCTAATTCAGGAAAGCATCCCTTCAGCAAAACACTTAAGCATGTGCTTAACATTAAGTACTTGGCTAAATTCTACTGAAGTCAATGCAGTTACAGAATATACTTCAATTTAAACATTTGCTTAAGTGTTCTTAAATATGCTTAAGTGCTTGCCTAAATCTGGGCCCACACAGATCACTTTAGACCACTGAATTTACACATAGTGCAAAGCAGTGGAAGCAGGTCCATGATGTTTGAGCATAAAAGAATGTTAACTAAAAGTAGAGTCACGATCGTGATTTTACATGTCATTTTTCTGTCTGCCTGATATATGGAGTTAAACACAGATACAGCATGACAAGTAGTGGGAGGGATGGGGGACCATACAAACGGAAAATTGAGAATGCAATGTAATTTTTTTGTAAGAATGCAGAATCTTTAAGAAACCTTAAAGAGTTGTTCCATTCAGAGGGTGAGAATTAGGCAGATAATTTTCACATTTGAAAAATATCTGTGATAAAAAACTAAAATGTGAATGAACCTCTAAAACTTCTCAAAACATAATACTTATTATCTACCTCCACATTTGTATCATAAAAGCTATATCATGAAAATAAGTTTTAATACACCCTTAATAAATGTATCTAATAAATGTAATAAAATATGCACAGCAAATTACAACAAAACTGTTATAGTCAACTGCGGGAATACAGAGGGTGTGCTTAGTAGACAGTGAATGGTGTTTAGGATTGTTAACAATAACTGCAGATGTGAAGAATTAGTGAGGGAGTGGGAGGCAAGCATATGGTCAGGATAGCTGATGATGCAGCAAAGGATCAGAGTAGAGGGAGAATATAAGTCTAAGAGGATACCTCAATTGGCAGAGCAGAAAAGTAAAGAGACAGGAGACCAGAGGTAGTTAAGGGCATAGTCATGAAGGATACTTATATATATATGAGTCAATTTTCAAGTGGCTGGGAAGTCAGTAGAGGTCTTTCAGGACAAAGGTGATAGGTATGAGAGAGTTGGTAGCACTCCCAGACTAGAGTTTGGATAGGAGGATCCCTAGGAGGCCTTGCAGGAAATGTGTTGTAATAATCAAGGCATGAAGTAACTAATTCACAAAAAAGCAGTTCTTCGTGTACATGCTGAGGAAGACACAGACTATATTGCAGAGATGATAGTAAGGTGGACTAGTAAAAATTAGTAATGAGAGCTGCAGTGGAAATTTTGGAGTCAGGGATAACTCCAACATTATAGGCCTGTGAAGCGCAAGGAAGGTCAGAGGTGAGGAAGGAAATGCATGTCTTAGAGACATAGCTGAGGATACTTCTCTTGCAAAGGTGGAGGATACCGTCTCTCTAACATTCAATTTAACATCACATCAAAGATATATATGCTTCAGAGAGGTTGGAGAGAGTTGAGGGAAAGGTAAATGAAAGAGTTAAAAGGAGAGACAGAGTTAGATGTTACTAGCATAAAAGTGGTAGTTGTGCTTAAATTGTGAAATTTTTAGTGTAAAGAAAAGGAGGCAAATGAAATAGATAGTTTTTGGTAGACTAGAGCAGAATGGTTTAGAATCCAAGGCACAGTCAGAGCTAGAGACAAAGAAATGGTAATTAGAGATATAGTAGCCAAACTAGGAGAGAAGGGACTCATATCTACTTAGTGTTCAGGCCAGTCAAAGAGTATATTTCTTGACATTGGTGTCATATGCTGCACTGAGATGAAGAAGAATATATAGCACAAGGAGTTATCTTTAGCAAAGTGGACGAGGTAACTGAACAGTCCACGTAAAGCAGTTTCTTGCCATGGAGGAGATTGAAGACATACAGGTCTGGATCAAAAGGAGGTGAGCAGTAAAGTAATTGGAGAAAGTTTACTTCTCTAATCTCACCAACATTTTACAGAATGAATGTAACTTGTACAGGTAGCAAAGAGTCCTGTGGCCTGCCTCTGGAAATTTCCACTACATGAATCCGACGAAGTGGGTATTCACCCACAAAAGCTTATGCTCCAATACGTCTGTTAGTGTATAAGGTGCCATAGGACTCTTTGCCACTTCTACAGATCCAGGCTAACACAGCTACCCCTCAGATACTTGTGCAGGTGGTAATAGTTGTTGGGAGTATTGGGGTCAAAGACAGATTTCTTATGAATTACAGAATTTTTAGTGCAGTAGTGAAAATGCTACAAAGTAAAATGATGGTGATATAGGGAGCTAAAGCTGGAAGACATATCGAATTGAGTGAGCTGAGTTAGGAACTAAGACCTACCATACCAGATCAGGACACTGGTCAATCTAGTCCAGTATCCAGTCTCTAATACTGGCCAGACCACATGCTTCAGAGGAAGGAGTATAAAACTCTATAGTTGACAATCATGGCATAACCTGCCTGGGGAAATTTTTCCTAAATCCAACACATAAAGTGTGACTTATCCCATGATGCAGGAGGGTTTATATCCCTTCTGTTTTTTAGAATCTCAAACGTAACTGTAGATATTCCTTTTCTGAACCCCACCAGGCTCTGTCTCAATAACATCTAGTGGAAATGAGTTTCAAAGGCTAATTCTATTTTAAGTAAAAATGTATTACCTATTATCAATTTTAAATTTGCTGCCTTTCAACTACAATAAATGTCCTCTTCTCCTTGAATTATGAGAAAGGATAACAGGAGCATTTAATTTACCTTCTCTGAACTACTATATACTCTATTATTCATCTCCCTCTAAACTACGCAGTGCCAGTCTCTTCAGTTTCTCTTCACATAGAAGCCTTTCCAGGCTTCTGATAATTTTCATTACCAGTTTCCAAACCCCCTCTATTTCTGCTATTTTCTTATGGACACAGGGTGACCAGAGGTGGTGGTGAGATCAAGAATGAGGCGTTTTACTTTCCCAAGAGAATGTTCGTGCAGCCAGATGTGGTAGGAGCAGAACAGCTATAGATTTTTGGGGCAGCAAGGGGAAGACTAGCGGTAAAGAAAGATAGACTGTGGAGTTGGTGGCTGTGGTGCTGTTATGGATTAATGAAATTTTGTATTACGGTGATGTTACAATCTCTTGATAACTGCTAATGGGAAAAGTAAAAAGGAGTCAGGTAAATTAAGTGGTGTGATAGTGCAGAAGAGTAAGTGAAGATTTCCAGTGCCTTTGGAGATTGCAGAATAATAAAACAGCATCTTAACAGATGAAAGGAAAACATGTTCATATCTACCTGGTCTGTCTCAGTTCCCAACCTTGGGCTCTCCAGTAATGTCAAAATAAGCTTTTTATGTGTCAAATAACACCCCTTCTTGGGACCTGGGTTTATTAACAAAGTTCCCAAGGAAACACAAGAACTCCTACCCAGTCCTCCTAGCTGGCTCACAACCCTTGGTGCAGGTTTCTTAGCCCTGTCCCTGCTGAAGGTCTCCTCTAGCAGACTTATTCTCCACACTCTATCCATCCTCACTGACTCCTGCTCTCTGCTGACATGCGCCCCCAAACCTGCTGCTGGGGAACTAGGGAGAGTCTCTCCCTGCTCTCTATCAAGCAGCAACTACCAGGACTTTCAACGCAAGTCTTTCTTTCTCTCCCCTCTGGCTCTCCATGGGGTTTTGTTTTATCCCCATCCCAGAAACCCTGATTTAGCCATATGACTTGCCTGCCACATGACTTTGAACATTTTCTCCATATGGAGAGGCAAGCTACGTGTGTTACAGGTGAGGCTGGACCCTTCTCCCCTTAAAGAGCCAGTCACCTTGTTACATTTCTTAAGGGCTCTGTGTTCATCATTATGCCAGGGGTTCTCAAGGTGTAAGCAAGAGAATGCTTTTACAGAAGCAAGTTGTTAGGGGAAAAAAACCCAAGCACCAGCCCCCCCCAAAACACAAATATAGGGCTTGATTCTGAGAGAATGTCCACAACTTCCATTATCATCAGCGGGGGGGGGGGGGGGGAGGGGGGAGTTTCCAAGCCTCTCCAACTCAGACTATTCAGTGTAATTACTATCTCAAATTACATAGAGGTTACTAGAGACTTCGGAATGAGAGAAAGAAATATTGTGGGAGAGTTTCTCTTAGCAGAGATCTGGTTACAGCTCCCCTATTTTGAAGTACACCTGCCGTATGCCAGCTGTGTATGGTCCATAAGTGATCACGTGCCAGTTAAGAACTGATGGAGTGGAACTGCACCCAAAGTGCCTTTCCTTGTCCTCTACACAGAGGTAAGAGGGAAGTCAGCAAAGGAGCTAGATTGCTGGCTTCATTCCTGCTGACAGATCCTCCTTAAACTGGATGTGACAGGGCATACCTGGCCTTTGCAGTCACCTACCAGAGGCCCAGCAGTTCTACTGTACCCCACCCCAGAAAACAGAGAAGTGACAGGAAAGCAGCAGCGAAGGTGTGACCTCCAGGGCTACATAGACAAGCCTCATGGAAGAGGCCAATAAGAGCCCAACAGGCTCAGATAAAAGGAGCTACAGGGCCTTAGCAGGTAAGTTCCTGGCTGGGATCAGCAGATTAAGGAGAGGTGTGCCTCTGTGCTCAAAGGAACTTGAGGGATAACCAGAGTTTGTTTCTGACTGCATTTCCTTAAGCTGGGTTTGCAAGGAGAGATGAATGCCCCCATTACACTGGGGCATTCCCAGTTAGTCCACTATGGCCAGATTCCTTTGTGTCACCTGAGTAGAACAAGAAGAGAAGAGAATTTGGCCCATAATTTTTAAACTTTCAAAACAGCAAGGGAATAACCCACCGGAAAAATCAAAATTTTTCTTGACTGCTGGAACCCAGGACAATATTTATTACTTCTTTAAAACATTTGATCCATGTGATCTAAAGTAAAGCCTGGGTGGGTGTCATAAATATAAAGGGAAGGGTAAACCCCTTTGAAATCCCTCCTGGCCAGGGGAAAGCTCCTCTCACCTGTAAAGGGTTAAGAAGCTAAAGGTAACCTCGCTGGCACCTGACCAAAATGACCAATGAGGAGACAAGATACTTTCAAAAGCTGGGAGGAGGGAGAGAAACAAAGGGTCTGTGTCAGTCTATATGCTGGTTTCTGCAGGGGATAGACCAGGAATGGAGTCTTAGAACTTTTAGTAAGTAATCTAGCTAGGTATGTGTTAGATTATGATTTCTTTAAATGGCTGAGAAAAGAATTGTGCTGAATAGAATAACTATTTCTGTCTGTGTATCTTTTTTGTAACTTAAGGTTTTGCCTAGAGGGGTTCTCTATGTTTTTTAATCTAATTACCCTGTAAGATATCTACCATCCTGATTTTACAGGGGGGATTTCTTTATTTCTATTTACTTCTATTTTCTATTAAAAGTCTTCTTGTAAGAAAACTGAATGCTTTTTCATTGTTCTCAGATCCAAGGGTTTGGGTCTGTGGTCACCTATGCAAATTGGTGAGGCTTTTTATCCAACATTTCCCAGGAAAGGGGGGGGTGCAAGTGTTGGGAGGATTGTTCATTGTTCTTAAGCTCCAAGGGTCTGGGTCTGTAGTCACCTAGGCAAATTGGTGAAGCTTTTTTACCAAACCTTGTCCAGGAAGTGGGGTGCAAGGTTTTGGGAAGTATTTTGGGGGGAAAGACGCGTCCAAACAGCTCTTCCCCAGTAACCAGTATTAGTTTGGTGGTGGTAGCGGCCATTCCAAGGACAACGGGTGGAATACTTTGTACCTTGGGGAAGTTTTGACCTAAGCTGGTAAAGATAAGCTTAGGAGATTTTTCATGCAGGTCCCCACATCTGTACCCTAGAGTTCAGAGTGGGGGAGGAACCTTGACAGTGGGATTTATTGTTCAGAAGATGTATCTAAAAAAAACCCCATCACTCATTAAATCCTTAAAGCCTGAGAGTCTGTATATAAATAAAGACCTCCTACTATATATAGCTCTCTGCTCATCTAGTGGCTAGCCCACTAAAACTGAGCTTTTAACTACCAGACTAGCTACCAGACATTTTCCTTTAGCTCAAGTGATATGCACCTGTGTGACTGGAATCAAGCGTTCATGATGATCCCCAATACCATTTTAAAGCTTTCTCCAATCACTGTGATGTTTCTATGTATGCAGTTTCTGGCTTTATTACACCATTTTTAGTAAACTGTGCTGCATTTTGGCATGTTTAAGCAAAGGTTTGGATGAGATACATAGCTGTTCTAGCAGATTGTTAGAGCTACAGTTTAACATGGAGGCTTGGGCTCTTTTTTTAAATACACATATTTTGCGACATTCAATCTGAGGTCAGAATAACACCTAAATGCACACAATTGGGAAAAATGCATCCATAGACCTTGCATCAGGGACACATTAATAAGATTGCTCTAGAATTCAAGAGCACATAGTCAAATCCATTTAATTTACTGAATTTCATGATTTTTTTTCTCCAGATGGTGACCTTTTTTAAAAAAGACTGACACTATGTAAGAAACAGTTTGGTTTTGGAAGTTCCATTAGTCAAGTAATTAAGTAAAATAAAACATCTTATGTGTAACAAATAAGTGAAACAAGGAAGCACCCCACTGTTGGAACTGGAAGGGAATACAGGTAGTTATGCCATGAGCTAACTTCTTACTGTTGCTAATTCAGTAAAAAGGGGCAAAAGCTTAAATGACACTGTCACTCAAGGGAGAGCGTAATAATCAATTCCTCCTCCTCACCTGTTTGAATTTAGCACGTCTGGTATTAAAGAAAGGTCAGTGTTTCTAATAAAGTGGAGAAAACTGTTCATGAATACTTCTTCCTGAGTAAATATGATTTCTATAATGCTGCTAAAGGGTCTTATATTGAAGTTCCTCTCAGGTAAACTTCCACTGATATCAAGTGTTTTGGGAATCAAAGGATTGGGCCCAGTATTAAACAAACATATAAAACCTAATTCAAACCTATTATAAACAGGTGTAGACCTATTTAATTCAGTAGATTTACACTCAATAATACAAGAGCAAATTTATCCCAAAATATTCTGCAGAGGAAGTGGTCGTCATGTAAGTTAAAACTACCTGAGGAAACTACTAATTCATTTTTCCAAATGATATTTATGTCCTGATTTTCCCCAATACATTTTAAATGTCTTCAGAAATGCTAAACAGTGTCATTATGTGTTTGTTAGCAAAAATGTAAAAATAGAACAAATGGTGCCATAAAAATTAGATATTTTTTTTGTAGGAAAGAACCATAAATTTTAATTTGTAATGGTCATGGAATATTAATTTTAAAATTCATTAAGAAATGTTTACACTAAACAACATATATATTTCTTGTTTGATTTTCAGGCCTGCCTAGAAGGTAACTATTTTTATGCATAGACTGATTTACATACAGCTCTCCAATTGCATCTTGCAACGTTGTGTATCCATAGGAAACAAGGTCAAGTCCAAAGGGCATGACAGAGTAACGGATAATCTGAGAATGGAAAAATAGATCTTAGACACAATTTGAACTGTTTTGTAAATAACGAAGTAGAGTAAGATTATATATATATATATTGCTTTAAATGTAAAGAAGTACAAAAATAACAAGAGTATATAGAGTAGAGCCTCAATAATTTTCTCTCGTCACAGAGTCTGATTCCAAAATATTGAGGTATTGAACAAACATCATTCAAAATTTATTCATGTATTTTGTCAGCTAAATTCTGTATTGTTTAAAAATAGTGCAATAAGATTTTAATGGATAACATTTAGAGGGAAAAAATGCTCACCTCACTAGTCAAAGTGTGTCTTTGATGGGTCCAGGAGGACATCTCCCACACCCTAGGTAGTGGGAGGGGGAAATCTCAAGTGAGAGCAGCTGGGGAAGTACTATGTTGTGGGGAGGGTGCTGCTTCTTTCTCATTCCCTCTCCCACACCAGGCTGTGGAGGAAAACGGGGAGGACCATGTCCTGTCTGCTCCTGCTGCCACTGAACAGCAGTAGGGGGTCAGGATAAGCCAGTTGATTGGCTCTCACCTGCTGGACTGGGGGAAGATTGTTTCTGCTTGCTGTTGGCAAGTAGCCAGTTTAGGCTCTTTTCCAGGCCCACTTTTGTGTAGAGAGTTGGATCTCACGATGCTAGGGTGAGGTTGATTGCCAAATTTTGTTTGGGGTCTGGAAGGGATTTTTGTTTTCCCATATGGAAAACTTTCAAACTGCTCTGTGGGTTTTATCACCTTCTATCCAGCATCTGGAAGGTTTACTTGGGGAATTTAAATTACATTCGTTGCAACTTTTGAATTGAGGTCTCTGTAACCCAATGGGCTGCTTGGGCATGAGCAACTTGGGCAACTGCATAATGATGGGGTTGCCTCTATGTCTCATGCAGCATATGGCTCTCCTCATCTCTTCTACCTCTTGTGTGGGGGAGAGGAATGGGTTGCGACTCTGACTTCCAGCCAGGGTCTCCAGACAGGCCTGAGGGAATAAAGGGGGCATTGCTCCCATACCCACCCTCAGGTCTGTAGAACTCAAGGGCACTGATGCCAGGTGAAACCCACACAAGAGCAGCCCTGCTAGGTAGTTTGGGGAGGGGGTTCCACATTGGTCAATAATTTTAATAAGGTTGCAAGCCTCTGTATTTAACTATACTATGGCATATTGTTTCCGTTGTGTGTCTTTTACTGCTAACTCAATCCTCAATAAAAAGTTTCATTGTATTTGTAAGACAGTCTTCTAATAAAAAAAATTTGGATCCATTGAAAAACTTATATCCAGTGTTACATTGACCCAAATCAGTATTTTCCTGCTACATTTACAGACCAATGGACAACCCTCTACAGCCCTCTACCTTCTGCCTCTGGCTGCGGCAATTGTTAGTAGCTATAAATCAAATTCTTATTAATGGGCATCTAATGTGATCTGAAAATTGTATCACTTACTCTGAAAGACCCTAATTATTGTCAGTTTCACTATGCTTCTGCTGAATTTGGCCAGCTATCTCGCTAAGATCTTTATTCCATTGTGTAAAATCTTATTTTACCTACATTTGATCTAATCGTGATCTAATATATACCTAGGGTTCAGAATCCTTCATACTAGTCAAAATATCAATCAATATGCTTTAGAATCTGTAGTTTTATGAGAATTTACTCTGATTTATTTTTCTGCATTTTTAATATAAATATCAGCTGAAAGGTCTACCCATTATTATCTTTGTAAATTATACATATTACTAAGCTGCAAAGCAAGATGTATGTCCTACACCAAATAACTTATTGAAGATTATTTAAATAAAACCAATAGTAAATATTTACAATTAAAAATAACACAGTACCTCATACTGACTAGAACATCTCCATCCCGAAATATAAATAGAAGAATATTTTCTTGAGTGACATCATGGAAGTTGGCATTCTTTTCATTTGCAAAGAACAAGTCTGGTTTCCACAGACATTTAAACATTGTAGGGTCCACTGTCAGTGTATCTGAACCCCTCCAGTCATTGGGCAATTTAAGTCTGGGGTCATTCCACTTTTGTCTTAGGAAGATGTTAACTCTGTAATCCTGATGAGAAGAATTTGCAAGTGTTTATTAATCTAGCCACAAAACAACAAAACAGAAACAAACAAACAAACATGCAGGCTCGAAAATGAAAAAAAGATCCATTTAGATTTTGTGGTTTTCCTATAATGGATACAGCTGATCATTCTTCAGCACACAAATTTTCTTGATTTTAAAGGAATTAGCTAAAAGATACATAAAGTTAGGTTACATAAATTCTTTGTTTCTCAAGATTAACCATGTTAAATTAAAATAATATGGGTCAAATTCTGCCCTCACTCACATCTGTGCAGCCCCAATGACACCAATGGTGCCCCATGTATCTAAATGAGGACAGAGTGTGGTCTTCTATTTCTACAGTATATATGTATTTCAGGCAGCAGGGTATCAGGCAGGGCCCAGGTGTATTTCACATTTACATCAATGACCTGGTAAGTGTCAACGGCAGCACATGCTCCAGTTGGTTAGATGGTATGTTAACAATATGGCATTACATTGTCAAAGAAGAAAACAGCAGAGAAGTAATACTAAGGACTCATAGAATAAACAACAAATGAAAGAAAAATGAAACATGTTTCTAAATTTTGGTGTCAGTCCACTGCTGCACTGGAGGAATATCATTGTTATACTCCTGGAGTAACTTAGAGCAGCCTCAGAGCTTGAAATAGCCCCTGAAGCTAGCTGACGATCACCCATTCCGCCTTGCACTGAACCCCATGAGATAGCATGGGCACAATTAAAAATGGAATTTGGCCTGGACAGACCAATATTGAAGACCTTAGGCAAAAATTTCACAGAATCCAGCAGGAATTTTGTTTGAATATGGACTGTAGTAGAATCAGGCCCAGAGAGAGCCTAATTTTGCCTTCAGGAACTGAAGCAGCATGGGTCTGAAGGCACAATAGTATCCACATGCATTTCATCTTCAGTAGAGCTGTTTGCATGCAAGGGAACAATCTGATCCAGAATGTCAATTAGGATTTTCACCCTTATTGCTTGTTCATTTAGGTTTGAGATAGATGAATATTGTGAACCAAAAATGGGGGGAAAAGAGTTATCTTAATTTTTTTAAAGCAAAAAACCCTTATCTAGAGTAGCTCCTTGCCCTAGGTTTTGTAATACTGGTTGTGTTTTATGTGTGTCTATTAGAGAGTAAACATTCTGGGATAGGATCTGTCATGATATTCATTCCTTGTATAGCAGAGAACACTCTGCCACTGGTCTACAAATGATAATAAATTGTTATGGATGAATTGTCATTTAGTGGAGATATTCTTTGTACATTTTGATTTGTCATTGTGCCAAACCAATGATAAAAGATCATTTCTTGTACAAGTTAGTCTCTTTTCTCTTAATATAGTCTGGGCATTCTTCCAAAATATTGTATTTATGACTAAATGTAACTTTAAATAACAGAAAGTCATCAAAACTGGAAAAAACTGCAATATTTATTAATATTAATTAAATTGAATTAATACAACATTATTATTATTATTAATAATCCATATTAATTTATTAAGTAAAAAGATGGACATACTTTTGGAAAAGTTGTAATTAATATTAGAGATGTATGGCTTTTTGACTGTCTGTTCTTGGAGAAAATGATATATGACCTTATTTTCATTTACGTTAAAGCCCACTTTATACCACTCTGGAAGTGTAAAGGGCCTTACATAGTGGGAGTTAATGTAGGCCCCTTTGTATTGCCACATGGTGTAAAGAAGCCTAAACATACATGAGAACTCAGGCTATTCTCTATATCTCCAAATGTATCTTTTCAATTACATGTATAATTATGGCTTTGTTTGCTTTTTGTGTTGCTGAAATTCCCATCCCACATGGACTTATTTTCTCAATGGAAATTACTTAATTGTTTTGAAACCACTTGTGATTAATACAACTCATTGTTTATTCTCACTTGCATGCCATTATTGATTATACTGAAAATGGAGCTCCTCCAAAAATCTACTTTTCAAATTACCACCAAAAAACAGCTGGTAAAAGCGAAGTGTTCAAACACTGCATCTAACTCACCGATTAATAAATAAGTTTCCTTGTTCACCCTTTAGTCCTGAGCCTTCTGTCTTTGCACACACAAAACATCAAGGTCTTGATCCTTAAGTGTATGTTTGTCTCCACTGCATAGTTAACCCAGGCTCTTACCCAAGCTCCGCTGCTGTCCACACAGAAAAACCTCTGAGCGAGGTTTGAAGGTGCCTTAAGTGTGGGCTACCTCACGCAGGCTGAGGGTATAGGTTAGAGCCCGGGCTCTGCTTTAGCTTGGGCTGGAGCCTGCCCACTTGCAGTGAGGATCCAGGCCAAAAAAAAAAAATCAATCACACAAGTGCTGACAAGTCCTCCAGTGCCCTTTTCAAAATTCCCCCCAAAGTACAAACAAGTTCTCCCACAATTGAGATAATTGACTGGAAAAGCGTCCTACTGCCTCTCTGCACAAAAGAAGTTGGGATATACCCCGGACATACACAGGAGAGTGCAGAAACAGTTAGGACACTGTAACATGGGTATGGCTTTGCTGTGGAGATGCTCTCACCCAGGCTAGGCTAACCCAGGTGGTCAAAATCAAGTGTCAATCAGCTGGGTCAACTATGTAGAGCAGGCATAGCCTACATGACATCTGAAGAGGCAAATCCTTGTTCCCCTATAGACCTCTACTAAAGTTAATAGGGGTCAGCAAAATGCATTCACAAAGAACTGGTTGCAGGATTTTGGCCCAACTACAACAGGAGTCATACATGCAATTATTATTTTATGGCACAAAGCACACAGATAAAGGAATTGATCTGCTCTGAGTTAACAGCCTAAGGCTTCAATTCTGAATTTTGTGCTCTGTGAATAGCCCCCTAGGGCACAGCCCGGCAGGGTAATCTGCTGATGGGCTGTGGGACAGTTTGTTTACACTGACCATCTGTAGGCACGGCTGCCTGCATCTCCCGGTGGCCACAGTTTGCCAGTCCTGGCCAATGGGAGCTGCAGGAACTGGCACGGGTCATAGGGATGTGCTAGCTGCCACTTCCTGCATCTCCCATTGGCCAGGAACGGTGAACTGCGGCCACTGGGAGCTGCAGGGGCCCGTGTCTGTAGACGGTCAATGTAAAGAAATGGTCTCGCGGCCCGCCAGAGGATTACCCTGATGGGCTGCATGTGGCCCGCAGGCCACAGATTGCCCACCACTGCCCTAGGATATGCCTTCACTATACTAAAACACCTGTGGCTGCCCAGGTCAGCAGACTCAGACTCACAGAACTTGGGCTACAGGGCTATAAAACTTCTGTGCAGATGTTTGGGCTCAGGTTAGAGCTCAGGCTCGGTCACCCTCTCCTCTCCCAGGAGCCCGAGTCAGCTGACACAGGCCAGCTACAGTGCAGACATAACCATACAGTCAGTGGGACTATTCACAGTGCAGAAACTGAAGTATGTGTAAGTCACTGCAGTATCAGGACTGAACAATTACATACACAGAAGACAGGATGCACTGGCAAAATCACAGTTATGGATATCAGAAGGGTTGTTTTCCTCATAATTATCATAACTCATTTCTTATAGGCATCAACAGAATAGTGAATTCTTAGGAGGGATTTTAAGTGCTTGATCCTGCTCCCATTCAAGTCACTGGAAAAATGTCCATTAACTTTAATGGGGCACGATCAAGATCTAAATGAGTAGAAGGTATTGGCATGATGAGTCACACCATGTCAATGGGCAGTGTTGAAAATGCATGGATCCAGGAGCTGGAGGAGCAACAGAGTTGTTCATGGTACAAGACCAGACCTGATTTAAGCCCTGATATAGTGCTTTCATTTTAGTAGAATATGAATTAGTATCTGGTTGCATTTCTATTATAAATCTATTTTGGGAAGAGTTTATATCATCATTAATTTGCTGGGTGAAGTTTAACCCTGAGATATTCACACTATATTTAGATTCTATAGATGGTAGGTAAGAAAGGGGGTTGCACAAGACACATTTTGCCATCTTTAAGTTAGAGTAGGGTAAAAAATCTTATATTTTTGCTGTTTCCCTTATTTATTAATAATAAAATAATATTATTAATTATTATATTTAGTCCTCTCGTCTTTGTAATGGAAGAGAATTTTTGCTGCTCATCAGCATTAGAGCTAGGATTGCCAAAACAATGTCATGGAAATGTTCTCCATTTTTTTCTTCGCATTTTGTACCCCTATGAAAAATTAAGCATGAGGAAAGTTTTTTGCAGTCTGAATGAGAGAGGATATACTTCTATGAAATGTAACCTGCTGAATAGTGGGCATGTGGCCAGACCAGTTCATAGGGTGTGACAGATAAGACAGCCAATATTGCTTTCCTTGCTACAAAATATCATCTACTAGATAATAGGAAAGTTTGGGATATTTTTATATTAACTGCAATGTTAATTAGGAAAGAAAGCAACATCATTATTTCTGATATAAATTAAGATAAATAAATAAATTAAAAGAAAACAGATTTGAGCTTTCCCTGAAGCATGTGAAAATTCAAAAAATCCGTTTTGTTCAAAGTTTTGAATGGGAAGAAGAGGAGGAGGTTTTCCATTTACTTCAGTGGGGCCAGTTTTTCACCCTAAGTAAAGGCCTTGAGTATGGTACTCTGGAATTCTAGGGGTGAATATATAACAAATTCCAAACATTGTATAGTTAGTCGTCTCAACCTCTCCACCCCGCCCTCACAATCCCTGGGAGGATATGGCTGGTGTATGTCAGGAAAGCTCAACCATCTCCTTCACCTACAGCTTAATTAAGGCAATTCAGGGTCATAGGCACACCATGATATGCCTCTCACCCACCCACCAGAGTGGCAGCGGAAGGGGGCTCCTCCTTCTTTCAAAGAGAAAAGGACCTCTTTCCCCTGGAGAGTAGGAGAGGCAGTGACAGGCAGTCCCCTTTGCTCCCTGGCCAGTCAGGGTCAGTAGAGGAGAATCCAGTGCTTTCCATAATAGCTAGAGTATATCTGCTTGGATAGGTGGGCTGACCTAGGCCCACTGCACTCTTCTTCTCCTGACATTCAAAGAATCTTTTTCTGGGATGTTGCTGGAGGGATCCCCCAGAGCTTTAGAGAGTACCTTGGAGTTAACAGCCCACTGAAATTTGAAATGGAAGGGGTAGTTCCTCCCATTCCAAGCAACTGTTTCAGGCTGTCTGCAGACTCAGGCAGACATCACTGCATTGGTTACACTCAGGACACTGTTTAAAGCTTTTCTTTTTAACCTTGAGGACTAGAAACTTTCTAGCTCACTCTTCTTTTAAATTAATGCAGAAAGTGCTGTAATCAGATGACTGCAAAGCAGGGGGCCTAGGCATGAGCCTATACTTTCCAGGCCTTAATCCAGCCCTGCCCTCACCTTTCCTCACCCTAACCCTGATACCTCATTTTTTGTGTCAAGTTCTTAAGTGTACCTGTAGAGGCTGGACCCACAAGAAAACCTCAGTTGAATAATCAAACTAGATAAATATACTTCAAGCCAAGCAATTTTCATATAACCATACATGATTTTTGTGCACAAATTGGTTGCAAGGCTTTTTTATTTTTTATTTTTTGCAGGCACATCCATTACATCAATGTTTTGTTACCATTTGGTCCTTGGAGAATCATAAAGAAACCTCTGTAAAAGTCACTTTTTAAAGTGTTCAATAAACTTTAGAAACATGAAAGGACCATCTGGCCTAATATACCTGACACGTTAAACATTTATCTCACTCCTACCTTCCTGCTTTTTTCACATTTATCCCTCAATCTTCTTTTCCCCAGAAATAAACCTAAGGTTGTTTTGAGCACACTTACATTCTTTGTTTCAATTACACTTTCCTATAATACAATGCATATATTTATTATCCTTTGCAATAAAATCCATCCAAGTTCCCTACTTACGCCTTACTAAACAAACAAAAAAAGTTTATGTCCAGAATCTTCAAATATAGGTGCCTAAAGTCAGGTCTTACTGCCATGACCCTGCAAACACTTACACACATGCTCAACTTTAAGCACTTAAGCAATCCCACTGAAATTGTCTTAAGACAGCATTTATGTATGTCCTTAATTTTAAGCACATGCTTAAGTTCCATTGACATCAAAACGGGCTTTTACTATTATTATTTAACATTTATATTGTAGTCCATGTGCTTACATATTGTTCTTAACAGGGAGTTTTCCTAAATCAGAGCCTGAAGTAAATGGACTGATTTTCAAAACTGCTGAGCTCCCAAGGGAGCTGGTGGGTGCTCAGCACCTTTGAAAAACCACATAACTAAGGACTTGATCCAAAGCCCACTGAAGTCAATGGAAAGATTCCCAGTGACTTCAAAGGGCTTCGGAACAGATCCTTGTTTAGTTAGATGTTTGAATATGGATTGAGGAGCCTAACTTTTGGCACATATTTAAGAATCGTGGCTTTAGATAGTGGAACCGTGGTTAATATGCAGTGAGGATTTAATAAAGGAAAACTCTTGCCTGACAAACTTGATTGCTTTTTTTTTTTTTTGAAAGAGCCACAAAACTGGATGTAAGGAAAATAGTAGATATATGACAGGGTATATAGGCCTTAATCAAGTACTTGATACTGTGTCTCCTAAAATGTATACTCAAATCAACTCCTGCTGAATGACTAAGCTAATAATAACTGAAAATAGCAGGACTGAGTTGGGGGAGGAATCCAGTGGATTACCACAGGTATTTGTGTTACATCCAGTTTGTTTAAATGAAATCTTCCTGAGTGATACAGGAGAGGAAATAATGTCATACTAATGAAATTCACAGATGAAATTGCAATCCTGTAGGAAATTGGGAGGAGTTTCAAACATCAGTGAGGACAGAGATTTAATATAATAGGGACTTAAAGGGATTTAAAAAATGAGCAAAACACACAAATTAGATTCATCTTGAAAAAAGCATGTTAATATCTCTGGGGAGAAATAATCCAAAAGAAGATATTCAGTGTGAGGGAAAAACCTGAAAAGCAGTAACGCAGAGAGAGTGAGTTAATAATGCAATATGGCAACAAGAGAAGCAAATGCAATATAGGATGCGCACACACGGGTGTGATGAATGTAGGTTATTGGTATTTGACCTGATACCAAATAGTTGGTCTGGGCATTTGCTGACTACTGAATATGAATCCAAACAGTGGGATGGGGCAGGGGAGGGAGCATAAAATTGGAACAGACTATGATAAATGGAAAAGTTTTAAATGTAGACTCTCCCTTCTTAAACCAAATTCCAAATTTTTCAAACTTAAATGCAAGTCTTTCACACTACTTCTGCTAATGTCATTGGGTCCAACGAGGAATAAGCTATTGAATATTCCTCAACTTTTATGTCCATAAGAGAATGCTTCTCACGCTGGCACTCAGAAAAACTACAACAGTCACAAAATGACTTACTGTAGTAGGGAGTTCCCAATCATTACCATCTGTCTTTTATCAATACTCAATTTACTTTCGCTCATCCTGGGTAACAAACATGGGTATACGTGTGATCAACTGTGCATTGATATTGCATTTCTTTACCTTCCTCCACTGTGCTTACTCATATCTTCAGGTGCCTGGAAAATTAAGAATTTGTACACTACACAGCCTTCTGCTCTTGGCATGATCACCTTTCTATGCGTCTCATTTATGGGCCAAACATTCACCTTAAGATTGCATAAGTGACAAAACTGTGTCTCAGGGAGGTCACTGACCTCACACTAATACACATTCTCCTGCTGAGCTGAATATCTTAAGCAAGGAAGACCCACATTTCACACTTCTCAGAAGCCACTAGACTCCTTTTCATTTTTTAGGCCTTGAATCCATCAGACAATAAAACCTCTCACAATTTATGAACAACAAGATACAATCCTCTTTGTGGATAAGTAGATTTAATTTAGTTTAACTTAGTAAGAAATTTTGTATGCAAATATTCAAATTTCACACTTACCATCGTTGTCTCTTGGATTGAGCCAAAGCTGTTAATGAAAATGTTGACTGTTACATCGACTGGAATTCCTAAAGAAAAAAAATAGAAAATGCACAGTGTAAGATTTAGGGCCTGATTCTCTTGTGAGCTACTGACCATTTATATCATTCTGGGTCCTTAAATTGAATTACCCCCACTTTAGGGCCTCTTTTAAATGCACTTAACACTGCTCTGGCACTGAAATATAGACAAGAATCAGGCCATCAGTACCTTTTAATCTTCTAATATACATTTGCTAGATTAAAGATATGGTGTCCAATCCTGCTCCCATTAAAATGAAAATTATGACAATTATTTTCATTCTGGTGATAACAAACTAGAAAAATTCCTCAGCCCACATCTCTAAGCTTAAAATACTACATGAATAGTAAAGTGGAATCTTTTGCAAATCTTTTACAAATGTAATGCTTTTGTGTTATCACTAACCTCACAATCTAGTACCAGCCCCTGTATATAGTGTAATGGATACAGACAACATATGTACAGAGGAAAGACATACACTTTCGGCTCTCTTCACTGATTTGTGACTTATACTGACATATTTGCTTAGATTTTCCAGACCAGCTGTTCTTTCTGCAAGTCTGGTGTGAGTGTGTAAAGGGATTGGTGGTTGTGGTGGGGTATAAAAATGGCCCTTTGCAGCTTCTTCATCTGAAGGTTGTTCTTATATACTCTTCCATGAAGAGTACAACTTGACATGATGGGGCAGCTTGTGTTTCCAATGACCCTGAGAGCTATGCTGGTGGGAGTTTTAATTCCTGGTGGGGTCACTCAAGATGGATGGTCAAAGGGTAGAGAGGGACCTGATGAAAAGCAGTCCTTTGGTCCTCCAGGTTGGGGGCTGAGTAATAGGCCGACACAACAAGGTAGCCTTTCCAGCAACCTGGACAGGGACGGCGGAATCTTGTTTGTGTCCTAAATAAGGTCTGACAGCATGGGAAACATTCAGATTCAGAATCGAATATACACTTTATTTAATTAATATTGTCATAAATATAAAGGGAAGGGTAACCACCTTTCTCTATACAGAACTATAAAATCCCTCCTGGCCAGAGACAAAACCCTTTTACCTGTAAAGGGTTAAGAAGCTAAGATAACCTCGCTGGCACCTGACCAAAATGACCAATGAGGAGACAAGATACTTTCAAAGCTGGAGGGGGGGGAACAAAGGGTCTGTCTGTCTGTGTGATGCTTTTGCCGGGAACAGATCAGGAATGCTCTTCAGAACTTCTGTTAAGTTAGTAAGTAATCTAGCTAGAAATGCATTAGATTTCCTTTTGTTAAATGGCTGGTAAAATAGGTTGTGCTGAATGGAATTCCTGTTTTTGTGTCTTTTTGTAACTTAAGGTTTTGCCTAGAGGGATTCTCTATGTTTTGAATCTGATTACCCTGTAAGGTATTTACCATCCTGATTTTACAGAGGTGATTCTTTTACATTGTCTTTAATTAAAATTCTTCTTTTAAGATCCTGATTGCTTTTTCATTGTTCTTAAGGTCCAAGGGTTTGGGTCTGTGTTCACCTATGCAAATTGGTGAGGATTTTTATCAAGCCTTCCCCAGGAAAGGGGGTGTAGGGCTCGGGAGGATATTTTGAGGGAAGACGTCTCCAAGTGGACTCTTTCCCTGTTCTTTGTTTAACACGCTTGGTGGTGGCAGCATAGGGTTCAAGGACAAGGCAAAGTTTGTATCTTGAGGAAGTTTTTAACCTAAGCTGGTAAGAATAAGCTTAGGGGGTGTTTCATGCAGGTCCCCACATCTATACCCTAGAGTTCAGAGTGGGGAAGGAACCTTGACTAATATTATTCCAATTTATGCTGCTAAGACTGACTCGTGAAAGTGTAGATTCTGCCTTATGTGCAGGCTTGATACTATGCCATGCTGAGCCCCTCCTGCAAGTGGCTGAGTGCCCTCAACTCCAAACGCCTTCAGTGCCATTGAGGGTGCTCAGTACCTTGCAGATTTAGGCCAGGTCTATGTGCAAGCCAAGTAAATCAGTCACGCTTGAGAAATATTTTAACGTGGGCAAATCACTTGTCAGAAGATATTCTTCTTCCCACATCGCCTCCTTCTGAATTGATGTAACATTTCTCCTCTTTCTTCTTCAGTCCTGATTCTTTCTGGACTGCTGGCAATGGGAGTGTGTGTGAGAGAAGGAATCAAATATTGGCAATAAGATTTTAGGCTATATGCCTACTACCTATTGCTGAATATCAAGTAGCCTATTAGGTGGACATGCGACCCCTGTGACAATGCCTACTGTTGAAAATAATTGAGTAAGCTTCCATAGTGAACAAAAAGGGGTGAGGTTTCTTCTGAGGTAAGTATCTTCTGTAGTATCTGGCTGGTGAATCTTGCCCATATGCTCAGGGTTTAGCTGATCGCCATATTTGGGGTCGGGAAGGAATTTTCCTCCAGGGCAGATTGGAAGAGGCCCTGGAGGTTTTTCGCCAGGTTTTAGCATGGGGCACGGGTCACTTGCTGGAGGATTCTCTGCTCCTTGAAGTCTTTAAACCACGATTTGAGGACTTCAAATAGCTCAGACATAGGTGAGAGGTTTTTCGCAGGAGCGGGTGGGTGAAATTCTGTGGCCTGCGTTGTGCAGGAAGTCAGACTAGATGATCATAATGTTCCCTTCTGACCTTAGTTTCTATGAATCTACAGTATTTGAGGTTGGGGGGCGGGGTTAATATGTTTATAAAGTGAGTTGAGTAGATATATCTGAAGAACTGTTTCCCATGGGGAAGAGGAAAAGTCTTTACCTTGAGGACAAGGTGGTAATGGCATATCTGTAGCACTCTCCTCAAAAGCATAATCAAGATTATAGCTTTCCAGAATAGTTTTCTTCATACTATGTATTTGTGTGTTAAAATTATATACCTACACACACATATTTATATGTGATTTTTAATGTGGCAAAAGCCACACTCACAAGCTGCAGTTCAAGTAGTGTAATAAAAATTGTTTTTTTTTAGAAAGAATCTCATTCCTGGAAAACTTAAGATGCAGCTGTGAGAGTTATCACATATTATTTAGAGGATATATACTCCTGTCATTATTATAACAGCACAGAAGTGATAGCTGCTAAGGGCATGTACTTAAGCATACGAACCACATTAATTTCCAAAATGCAGCAATAGGGCTTAGCACAGATTTAAGGGAATTATAATTTCTGTGTGCTTTAGAAATACTAACACTATAGGGCCTAAATTCTGTAGTATTTTCATGATCATTGACAAGAACCTGTTTAAAAGAAATTAAGTAAAACTGTTTAATGTTTTAAAAATACACTGCCTTGAAAACAGTATTCAAATACCAAATAAAACCATTTTAAAACCATATAATTTAATTTTAAAAAGCTATTAATTAAAAAAATCCCTAAAAATACTCCATGTGTTAGCAGCATGAAATATTCATATGCTATCTATCCATTGGCTAAAAAAGGGTAAATATCTTTCAGCTGTTTCCCCACCCCTTTTTCAGAAATGTAATCCTATATCTTTCCAGAAATCTAGTTTCCACAGATTCTGTGCGGAAATGTTAATAACTTGAAAAGGTAGAAAATGTCTTTTAAATGTGACAAACCTTTGAAATTTGGTCTTATCCTGGGATCATAAGTGAGCAACAGCCTATTCAAGATATTGCTGGTAGAATTAACAGGTACTCTTGCAAGATCTTCAGCTGACTGCTCGCTGTGAAAAAGTGCACTGGTTATTATTTAAGATAGCAGGTACTGTAACTTTGAACTTCCTGAGTCATTTTAAAATGCCATTCAAACTATCCAAAAGGCATCAGACATATAAAGGTCCCCCAAGTTTACCCCTTACAGTTAACTTCTATAGTATTTAATCTTCCTTTACCTAGCTTACTCTAATACACTGTAGTACTGACATTTCAATATTTTCTTCATAACGTTATAAAACGAATGAAAACTCTAATAGCTTCTGATTGTAAACTAAATAAAAAACTAAAAACATCAAATAAGCAAAAACGCACTAATGACTTTTATATCAGTGATGCTTTAATTTCTTCATTAGTAGAAGCAGCCTAAAGGACTAATTTGAGTGACTGTCAAATTAGAAAAACAAATTGACAAGCAATTTTAGATGCCAAAACATTCAGAAGTTTTTGGCAGTCCATTGCTTTCATGTGACAGACCCAGATATCCCCACAAAGAGTTGAAGGCTCTTCGTAATTTAATTGGTAAATCCTGATAACCCTTTTCAATTGAAAAAAAGAGGTTGCTAATTCTCATTTTACTTTTGTCGGGAGAATTGCAATCCTCATTAACCTTCCCATTACTGTTCGTGTTTCAGGTGATCAGTAAAATTAGTTAGCTTGAGATAGGTAAGTGTAGCTTAGCTACTGAATTTTGATATTAAGGTCAGCAGGCACATGCATGCACACACCTCCACACACACACACCTCCTTGCAATTCACCCATGCAATTCAGTGGACCATCCACACACACAGTTTGGTAATTCCAAGACTCCAGAGTAACCCCAAACAAATGAAACATCAAACCTAAGCCTGTTTGTGATTTATCATATGACTAAACAAATCTGTCATACTACTTACACCCTGACTCAGACTCCATGGAAGATAAGACAGTAAGTTTATACCTATGTGTGTTGCATCACATAACACCACATGGTGAGGTTATTTGATACCTCATTCTAAACTGAATAGTAGGTCACAGACCTAATTTGCTCAGCTTGTTATGATGTTTCAGTTTGCTTGTACATATTTTACGTGAAGTTTCATTGAATGTGTTGAGAGCTTTTGATGTTACCCTTGTTCATGAAATTTACAACTAAATGCTGTGCATGTGGAAGCCACAGAATAGATTTTATATTTAGAATCCAAGATTTCCTCCTTGGATGTGAAGTAGGGTTTCACTATTAGAGTACTACCCTCAACTTGATTATAGTAGTGTAGAGGCTGTGATTATAGGAGCAGCACTTCTAAATGAAATAATCAAGTTTCTAATATCTCAGACAATGGAAAAACATACTAACAGGATCAATCTTCCACTCATCCACATATTACCACAATGTATTATTGGTTATTTCTCCAAAATGTAATTTGTGCTACAATAAAAAGGATACTTTCAGGAACAAAAATAATGGAATCCCTGAAGATTTATACAATAGTGAAAGGTCAGGAGTGCATAATGCATCACAACTGGTTGTATAATTATGACTTTCAAGATGCTCCAAAAGAAGGAGGGGGAAAAACCCTATAATCTATATGAGAACTTTCCTTGCCGATCCCTCAAAGCTGACTAAACCATATATCCTCTATCAGCAGCTGCTAAGCTACCACGAAAAACCTGGTATTTAAACTACCTGTAAGCCTGGCTTGATTAGGGTTGCCAATTTTGGAGGTTTCATCACATGACATAATCTTTAAGATTCATCTTTAATTCCTGGAGACTCCAGGACAATCCTGGAGGGCTAGCAACCCTTGGTTGATATTCATTTCAATCACATTCATATAAAACAAGAGTAAAACCACTGAAAATAATAGAGATCATAGGCAGACAGGGCCAGACCCTGGGCCCTGGCTAAGGCTTATTTTTGCTACCCCAGTTTTGAAAAGCAGCTTTAAAGCTTGTATAGCTGGCTACCCACTGTAGAAAAAACACTCGAACCAGCTATTTTGGCTCTACAGCAGGAGTGGGCAAACTTTTTGACCCAAGGACAACATCTGGGTATGGAAATTGCATGGTGGGCCATGAATGCTCAGGAAATTGGGGACTGGGTTGCAGGAGGGGGTGAGGGCTCTGGCTGGGAGTGCGGCTCTGGAGTAGGGCCAGAAATGAGGAGTTCAGGGTGCAGGAGGGGGCTCTGGGCTGGGACCGATGGGTTCAGAGGGCGGAATGGGGATCAAGCCTGGGGCAGAGGGTTGGGGCGCGGGAGAGGGTCAGGGGTGCAGGCTCTGGGCAGCACTTCCCTCAAGCAGCTCCTGGAAGTGGCGGCATGTCCCGTCTCCAGCTCCTACCTGGAGGTGCGGCCAGGCAGCTCTGCGTGCTGCCCCATCCGCAGGCGCCACCCTGCAACTTCCAGTGGCCGCAGTTGGCCAACGGGAGCTGCAGAGGTGGCACTTGGGGTGGGGGCAGTGTGTGAACCCCCTGGCTGCCCCTACCTGTAGGAACCAGAGGGGGGACATGCTGCTGCTTCCGGGAGCTGTGTGGAGTCACGGCATGCACCGAGCAGGGCAAGCCCTCAACCCCGCTCCCTGGCTGGAGCGGGGCAAGCCCCAGACCCCACTCCCCGGCAGGAGCTCAAGGGCCGGATTAAAACGTCTGAAGGGCCGGATGTGGCCCCAGGACCGTAATTTGCACACCCCTGCTCTATAGCATCCATTACTGAGCACTTTACTCCAGCACAACAGGGAATGACTGGTAGGGGGGGAAGGGGAGTCAGAGAACTGCTGAGCTGTGGGTTCAGGTGCCAGAATGGCCCTTTCGAGGCTAAGTTACTCCTTGGCCCACTAGCTGTGTCCCCCAACACTTCTCTGATTTGTGCCAGGCAACAAACAGCCAATCCCAAGGATGTGACCCACAGTGTTAGGATCCAAAACCAAGACTTTATGACACAAGTTGTGAAATTGAAACTCTGTTAAATTGGCTTCAATTTCAACATTTGTACTGCAGGCTAATTCTTTGAAAATTAAATTCTTATAAAGAAAGTGAGAATAAAACATCAAGAGTCCATACTTTTAATAAAAATATGTAATATGTGGGGGAAATGCATAGTTTAAACCAAGAGTGTTTAAAAAACATCCTCTTCACAACCCACAAAGGTCTCAGATTTCTTTTCCTATATTGCAGCTGAAAGACATTTCTAAAACCTAAAACAGCATAAGCAATGCAGTTACCAAGCAGCTTTAGATTTCTGTGTGCTCTTTTATGCTGTTGCAGGTGGAGGAGAGGGAAGGAGAGTGCCTAAACTTAGTTCTTAAATTATAAATATTCATTCACTTCACCTTGAAATTGCAAACTGTGAATTAGATATTCTTTAGACAAGTTTCAGGTCAAATCAGAATTCTGAATCCTATTCAAAGACAATGCAAAGTATTACATATATTATTGTGCCACCTCAAACTCCAGAACTAGAACATGCAAATATGAGGTAGAATTTAGGAATAATATTAAGTGGCTGCATTATACAGATCCCTGATCACATCTGGGTGAGTCACATCAACTTCTACCCCATTTAGAGGATCTGAGTAACATCATTATTCGATAGAAAATAAAATTATGATTTTTTTTAAAAAATTAATATAGTCAGTGTAACAATGTGAAATAGTACAAAATATATTTATCAAGAGATAAACTGATTATATATATATATATATATGGAATGAGCAGTGGTAACCAGACTTGAAGTACTGTACAAGAACGATCACAGAAGTATACTGAAACTCTCTTAATCTAACATTACTGCTATTAATTAGTAGTTGTTATTAAGATCTGATATCCAGTTTTATATCCAGGAGGAAGGTTATTTCTTTTCCTTTACTCATGTTTATTGATTAGCTAACATAGTGCCACATGTACACTCAGATGGTTACTCCTGGTGTGGATTTTCTCCTCCATTATGTAAGTGTGTGAAATTTCTCTTACCCATCCATTTTGAGATGAGGGTTTAAATACATTCATTTTCAAATAATTTTCCAAATGTCATGTCTGTGCATTCCCACATTTGACCTGGGTCATGATGAAGTAGAAATGCAAAACCTGTCTCTTACACATCTTTAAATTATTTTGTGTTTAACTTTTAGCATTGACCATTGGCCACTACCAGTGAAAATATCAGCAATAGAGGTATAGCAAACAGCTTTGCATGACCTTTTTGCAGATATCACTGATCAGTTAACAAGAAACATCTAAACTTAAGTGAAAAAGAAAATATTTTTTCCCTTCTAAATGATCAAGATCATTCTCCATTTTGAAGAGGGAGCAAGTAAGGAAAGACGAGTGTCCATACATCACATCCACAAGTAGAATTAATATAACACCCTACTGGCCTGATCCTAAGAGGCACTGAGTATGTATAATTTCCACTGAAGTCATTGGTCTTCAGAAGTCCTGAGCACTTACAAACCCCACGGACTTCAGTGCAAATTGTTATATCTATCTATCTATTTAGTGGGATCTTTCCTTTCACAGGCAATAGCATTTCTTTCCAAATTATAGAAGTCCAGCATTTAAAATATGAAACATTTTAGAAACCCTTGTTAGCAGCATAAGTTACCAGTTTCTGTTGCAAATTTCTAAACTGTCCTGGTTGCTATAGTATATGAATATTATAGTACTAACCCAAAGTGGTTAAACAGAGATATTTGTCTGACTCGTGTAGCATGTTACCTGTGTATAAATTAAATTCACAGATTCTACAAAATTGGGAGATGGCAGACATAAGTAAGAAGAGAGAAATAATACTAAGGGAGCTAGAGAGACTAGGAAATGAGCAGGAAAAAAAACAAAAGGAAGTCAAATGTAGATGACATTCAGACAGGTTTACTTGTCTCTTCATTTACCAGGAATAAATGACTGTGGCACTGCGCAATCTTAGTTGAACTGGAGATCCATTTCTTGACTTAGGAAATGAGACACAGACTATTATTGTGCAGTCTTCACATCCATCATCAATTACCAGGATAGCCAGTTATCTATGGATTCCAGTGGGACAGCTGATGTATATAGTCTAGGACATTAAAACTCAATCTTGCTTGCATCTAAATCTACATTTTCTTGCCTCTGCAACCATTGATAACACCATTTCCTCTAATGTAATGGTTTGTCTTGAAGCATAATCCTCACGGCATGTTAATACAAATGCATTTTCAGCCTGTGTGGTCACAGGCCAGTCAAAATATGATCTGCTGCCTCTGGAGAAAAACAATAGACAGGATGAAGAAAGAATGACATTAAAGATTGGGAAGTGCTCATATACTATGGTGATGGTGCCCATATAAGTAGCTAAGATACATAGTCAGGGTCTCTGCCACAAAAGTGGCAGCCCCTAATAGGAGAGACCTTTAATATTCCATGGACACTCACCTTCAGAACTTAGTTACCATATCTACAAAAGTACATTGTAATTGCAATGTTGTGAAATGTGTTAGAGAGAGAGACAGAGATAGAGAAAGATCTGTTGCTTATTCCTAGACAAGTGGGAGATATATAACCTTTTCTTGATTATCACCTCTCATCGTTATTTTTAATGAGCCTATCGCCAGGGTATCTGGACACCAAATTTAAAAATTAAGACTTTGTTAAGGTTATCCATAAAAACCCTGTTCTCCACTCCTAAGTTCAGTCACTTTACTGGAACTTTTTTTTTTTTTTTTTGGGGGGGGGGGGGTTAAAATTCACTTTCATTTTGCTATCACCCTCCCAATGTCTCTATTACCTCAATAACCTTGTGATGGATTTGGATACACTCTGTGATACTTCATAAATAAAGTATATAGGGATGGGGTTTTTTGGTTTGATTACACTGGCTTCCAGTCAACAGGAGGCTGTCTAGAAAAACAGGCAGGAAGCGAAAGAATGGCTCAAGAGGGCCACCTCTCCACAAACACTTGATGCTTGTTACAGGGAAGTGCCAAGACTATTAGCTTTGAATATTTTTCCTCTTCTCCACCGACTTGCAAACCTGGTTCAAAGCAGGACAGGAAGAGTCCAATGAACGCAGGAGATCAAAACAACTACAGCAGAGTTTAAAAAAAGAACACTCTCTCAAGACAGAGGATGGGTTGTTCTGGGGAACCAGACTAAGACACAGGTATCTGCTGGGATGTCTGGAAAAGTTAAGCCTGCATAGATTGCCAGGGGATGGTAAGTTTTTAGGTAAGCTAGCCATGCAAATAGTGTTTGTTGTTTTAAAATCCTGTCTCTAAATGCTTTGTTCTTACTGCAAAATAAACAATACTTTAGCTTAAGAAGACTCTCTGGTCACTATATACACAACTGGTCACAGACTTCCAAAAAGAAAACCCACAGACGCCCATATTCAGTTGTACCTGGTGGCTAAGTACAATTGATACACAGGGCACTGTAGAACAGGACCTGGTCAAAGAGTAGAAATACTATGGAATTCCACCTCAGGAAAGGTAAAGAAACAAGGCCTGACAGCTGAAAGGAGGGTGCACTCAGAGAGGTCAAAAAGGGACAAAAATACAGCTAATGTTGCAGTCGTCACAATCCAGTAGAATACGTTGGCCCTCTTAATAATCATTACATGATCAGTAACCATTAGCATCATTGACAGGATGTAACAATGACGTTAAATGAAAGATTTCCAATCATCTCACCTGTGTAATCCCTGTAAACCATATGGATCCTATATCATCAACACGAACTCACAGACAGCTTACCCATATGTGATATGAAGCAAGGCATTATCAAATGTGTGGTGGTGGAGATACATTTATATTGATGGTGGTGGGATCAGGAACTAATTCATTGACCAAAGGTGACTCTTAGAAGGTTTTTCAGCAAGTCTGAGCAGACATATAGGTGGCATTCTCAGTTTGAAGTCTATAAGGCTTCCTTGAGTTTGTCAGGATACATTATTTCTCATTCTTTTGGGCTTCTGAGACATACACTATGATGGGATTTATTGTCTCACACAATTCACTGAGGTTACAGGGAATCCTTCTCCTAACAGACCATGTTATACAAGGATAATTATTTGGGAAAAGAACTGCTAGTGAATAATGTTTCTTATTGTCTTGTTCTCATATCAGTTATCTGTTGTCCTAAAATCTCATTATGCTGTGGCATCTGTAATTTTAATAAGTGTGTGGTATACACTGTTGACATGTAGCATGACTGTCAGGGAAGAAATAGACATGTCTCAGACAAGTTAACCCACAGAACATTTTATAACACACTGTACTACTGTCCAGATTGTCATATGATATGTAAACCCAGTTGCCAGAACCTGCTTATAGCTTAGACGTTGGATGATTTAGCATCATGTCCCACTATTGAAGAGTTCAAGACTGCTGGTTGACTGACAGAAAGTGTGGTAAATATACACTGCTGTATTAACTTCAAGCATTTAAAAAACAAAAAACAATATACCACTCAAGATGCAGACTTTGATTCTAGCTTATCTAACCAGAGAGATATGAGCAGATGCTTTACACAAACAGTGATACGCAAATAACAGTGATGCAGATATATGATAAAGTGAAACGTAATGAAGTGAAACATAACATAATGCAACAAGACGTCTGACGTATCACAGTAAACTGCAAGCACTATTACTTTTTATATGAAGTATTAGTCTTTTGTGATGTGGGCATCTGATATTCTGAGTGATATGCACCATACTGCAGAAAGGGTCTAGTACTATACAATGATATAACTTCTTTCAGTATCAGGGGAATTATACAATATGTATGGGATGAATATCAGCATGTATCTAACTGCCCTATGTACAATATATCCATTTTGGGACAAGCACTGAATAATATCAGGAACAATAATCCTCCAGAAATTCTAACATGTTCACATGATTTCTCATAATATTATTTTAGAACAGTTTATCTCAGTTTATTCAAATAGTTCCATTCAATTGACCAGTTCATTGAAATTTAAGAACACCATTGGGAGCTCACAAAACAGGCAAACTTGTTTTCCTCCTTCAATCTATGGATAATCTATGGATCTACTCGTTCATACATCTTGAAACACATGGTGACCAGAATGTATCATTTCAATTCACTAACTAAACCTCACATTTCCTTTGTTTAAGAAATCAGTTAGTTTTAAATGCAAAACATTTTTGATACAACTCTTTTCTTATGCTTCTCTTTCTAGCTCTGGCATGACCTTGCTGTGTGACCATAGGTAAGTCACTTCCGTTCTCTTTACCTCTGTATCATGGGGATGGAGAAAATTCTCTAAGTCCTAGCAGGAGAGAGATTTGAGCACGTCAGGAGTTTTAGACCTCTTGAGCTCAAAAGGACAATGGGTGATTGTTGTTTGGGGCAAGGATTTACTACTTGTCCCCCATTCAAAGCCAATAACACATCTCTGTGTTTGCAATCATGAGTTAGAAATTCTCAGTGCCCCTCTGTCTCCCGCTGCCATCAGATGTTCCTTGGATTATAGAGGCTTGGATGCTAACATGACTGGAATTTGTTACTGGCTCCCTGGATGTTCCTAGCCAATGAGGGTCTCAGTCTGGCCTCACTAGACACTAAAGATCAGGGTGGATAGATTTCATTCAAAATGTTTTTAATTTGTATTTATGAGTTACTTTCCTAATGAAAGATTGATTCTCATGAAATTCTTAGTGGTGGCAGATGGCAGAACAAGGAGCAATGGTCTCAAGTTGCAGTGGGGGAGGCGTAGGTTGGATGGGGAGGCGTAGGTTGGATATTAGGAAAACCTTTTTCACTAAGAGGGTGGTGATGACCTTGAATGGGTTACCTGGGGAGGTGGTGGAATCTCCATCCTTAGAAGTTTATAAGGCCCAGCTTGACAAAGCCCTGGTTGGGATGATTAAGTTGGGGTTGGTCCTGCTTTGAGCAGGGGTCGACTAAATGACCTCCTGAGGTCTCTTCCAGCCCTAATCTTCTATGATTCTATGATCTCTGAATAATTAGGTGTATACTCATGTAAACAGACAACTGCTAGTATCCAACCATACATTCCTTGCATATCCAAAATTTCTCAATTCACTGGGAATTTTTACATGCACAAAGGTTTCAGGATTTGGCCCCTAAGTGAATTACACAAACTGATATTCCATCTAGTGTTGGCATTATTATATGTACACATGAAACACGGTCAGCATCTTCCTGTTTTAGAGAGCACTAGGCAAAGAAACATGTTTTAGACTAATCCACCCACATTTTCTCTTTTTCCTAAATATGTGCAGCCACATGCAGATAACATATAGATCTTGGGAATAATACTATCTTGGTTAGAAAATATAAATGGAGATACTTCAGTCAATTTTTAAAGATCCATTTGGCAGATCTGAGAATACAATTCAGCCCTTAAAATTTTTCTTATATGGTTATATTGTGGGACAGACTTCCAGGGGAAGTTACAAATGTTTCTTAAACTAATAACTATAGGATGAAATACAGGGACAGATTTTGTAACCATTACTCACATGGAGTAGTATCTAATCACATCAGTGGTCAAAATACATGCAGTATAGCCATACACGTGAGCAAGCACTACTCAGAGTGAGGGTTGCAGAAATGGGCCCAGATTATTATGTGTAATATTACAGTATAAATATTTTACACAAATGATACAATGCACAGTTTATACAGAATTTTATCCCCTTACTCTCCAGAATGCCTATCCCCATTGAATAGAGGGATGTCCTGATACTGAATGCCCTCCAGGGACTGTCACTAGCTACCTGGGAGGTCAGCTATCCCTTAGTTACCATAACTTCCCATGACAGCCATGTGCCACCAGAACAATGAAACTATTGATCAACAGGGCAGGCTTATGAGTATGTGGATAATGGAATTTCACAGGAGCCAGATCTAGATTATGGAGTTTACCTATCTTCAGAAGGGCTACAAAACCTCACAACTTTAAAAACTAAATACACAACTCATTTCTTCAACTTAGCTTTTCCTCATAATTTTACTTACACCCCCAGCAACTCACCCCCAAACCCTTGTAAACTAGCAAACTATTTCTGCTACAAGCTAGGAAAGAAGAAAAAACAGAGAGATTATTGCTCATCCTTCTCCCTCCCTGCCACACTCCCCATATTTAAATATTTGGGAGGTGCTCAGACACGGCAGTGATGGAGCCAAATAAGTACCCAGATAGATACCAGGTAAGGAAAGAAGAGGTTATTTTTTCTACTGCTGTGTGGTGTGCCAGAGAGGTTCTGTAGAGTCAAGATGCATTCTCTACTTTTCTTTTAGTTATTTAAGGAATATTTTGTGGACCGGTAGTTCACCAAGAAAAATTCTAGGATAAATTTTCAAATAATTCCATTTTTTAGCCACCTAGAAAATCTTCAATTCCACTAACATTTTAAAATTTTAAATGTATTTGTTTTCTTTTAAAATAATCAATTTATTGGACCTTGTTTTCTCTGATCTTTCTGAGTTTCTGAGTCTGGCCAGTGGCAGAAGTTATATTCTCTGTAAGGCTCAAAGGGGCTATTCCTCAGCTTCAGAAGGGGTTGATGTGGGTTACTGAGTACAGACCAGAATTTTGGAGAATACCTGGAAAAAAGGCTACAAGTTAGAGCAATAATCTCAATGTATTTCAATTTGCCTTAACCAGAAATACCAGGGAACTGAGAAGAATGTACACTGGGAAAAAACAAGTTACTTGATTGACTGCTTTGAACAAACCTTAGAAGCAGGTTACAGAATTTCAGTCTCAAAGATGCCCATCTACACATACTTATCCATCATCAACCGCATACAATACTTGTATCTATGTCTAACATTTATTAGTTATCTTTTGCTCCTTTGCCCTCTGGCAGTTTCTGCAAAATAAGAACAGTTTAAAGAAATTCTCTGTGACAAGAATGAATTTTTAAATTAAATAAATACTTTTAATATGATAAACATTTCCCACCTAATTAACACTTTTATAATACACCATATATACTCGTTCATAAGCCGAATATTTTTGCTAAAACAGTGACGCATCATTAAAGAGCAGGGGTCGGCTTATAAACGGGTCTACACCAAAATCTGATGATTTTAAACTCTATGGAATCATTGCATTGAATATCTAAGACACTGTAGTTTTGTTTACCTGGAGCGTCTGCAGGCATGGAGCCCCTCAGCTCCCTGTGGCGCTCCTCATCCCGCAGCTCCCATTGGCTGGGAACGGAGAACCGCGGCCACAGGGACCTGAGGGGCTCCATGCCTTCAGATGCTCCAGGTAAACAAAACGTCCCAACCTGCCAGCGGCTTACCGTGACAGGCTGGGAGCCAAAGTTTGCCGCCCCATTTATTAATGTCAAAACTGCAGCCTTTTAAAGTTGCAAAGGCTTGTTTAGTGGACTAGATTGGCTTGAAAGGAATACTAAAAGAGCAGTGCTGCAGATCTGCATGACATTTGACCCAGGCATTTCACAAAATGCTATGACTTACAAGCCAATCAGAAAAGTACAATGAACGATGGTACTATAGCACTGGTGTCAGTCCACGACTGTGTAATTTGATCTCTTCATGCATTTCTACCAATGGACCTCGTAAGTCTCGAGACAATATGAAAATATAACATGCAGAATCGATGGAATCTCTAAAAATTGAAATAGCCTGTTATCCCCACAGACATGCCACTCTACAAGGCTGCTTTGAAATAAACAAAGAACAATAATACTTTGACAGTGATAAAGCAGGTGACATTCCTATATAAAGTCCTACAAAACCTATAACTACAATAATAATAGTAATCTATTTTCATACTAATATTTAAAATGAACAGTGAAATCAAAAGAAAAAGGTCTACTTATCACGCAGCGTTCAAACTTAAAGTTGCTGAACATGCAGAAGCAAACAATAATTGCGCCGCTGCTCGTGAATTCTGTATCAATGAGAAGCAAGTAAGACAATGACGAAAAATAAAACAACACTAAAAGACATGCCAAGAAGCAAGAAAAAGTGTCCAACAAGGTGCGCTTCATTTCCTGAGCTGGAGAAAGATCTCAATAATTGGGTTGTTGAATGTCGACAAAATGGGTACATTGTCACTAGAACTGGAATTCGTCTGCATGCTCTGCAAATGTCGAAAGATGACAAATACAAGTCAGTAAAGCCATCAATGTTGTCGCATCAGCGGGTTGGTGTACTCGCTTCATGAACCGTCATAGTCTCTGTCTTCGTCAGCGAACAAAGATAGCGCAACACCTGCCGAGAGATCTGGAAGAAAAAAATCGAATCTTTCCAAAGGTTTATTATAAAATATCAAAATATTTGAACTGTCACAAATAGGAAATACGGACGAAACACAGACGACATTTGATCTCCTGAGCAACAGAACAGTAACCTGTGTCGGTGAAAAAAGAGTTTTAATTAAAACTACTGGCCACGAAAAAAATCCATTTTACAGTGGATTTATCATGTTTGGCAAATGGATCAAAGCTCCCTCCTGTTGTTATTTTTAAAAGAAAAACTTTGCCTAAAAACATGAAATTTCCTGCTGGTGTCATCATACGTGCAAACGAAAAGGGATGGATGGATGGATGAAAGTGAGACTATTGAATGGCTGGAAAAAGTATGGAATAAGAGACGAGGAGCACTTTTCAAGAAACCTGCTATGCTCGTTTGGGACATGTTCAGGGCACACAAGACAGATGAGGTGAAAAATGTGGCCAAAAATATGAAAACTACTTTGGTTGTAATACGTGGAGGCTTAACTTCAGTTCTACAACCGCTTGATGTCTGCCTGAACAAACCCTTTAAAGACAGGCTACACAAAATGTGGTCTGAATGGATGTGCTCAGGCATGGGGAAGTTGACAAAAGGTGGGAATCTTATGAAGCCCGAAATCAAGCTGGTCGCCCAGTGGATCAAGGACGCATGGGTGTCCATTCCCTCGGAAATGACAGAAAAATCATCTAGGAAATGCTGTATCAGCAATGCACTCAACAGGTCAGAGGAGGATGCCATATTTGATGATGACAAAACAGAGGCTGATGATGAGAAGGAATCTGAGTCTGAAGACGACACTGCTGACATCTACGATGACAGTGCAGGTGCAGCTGTGATTGAAGCCGAGTTTAATGAACTGTTTGGTGAATCAGAGACTGATTCAGACTTTGAAGGATTTTAAGACTTTTTAAAGTCTCATATTGTTCTAAGTTACTTGTTTTAAATATCCATTTACTGATTTTAAATATTGACTGTAATTTTGAAGGTGAATACATATTTGTTTAGTTATTATTATAACAACAACAAGTTTTTCATTAGATAACATTAAAATAATTCTAGCAAAACTTTGAGTGTTTCTTGTGACGCCAGCTTTTAAAATATAGCAGGGGTTGAAAAACTTTGGCTCCCAGCCCATAAAGGTAAGCCACTGGCGGGTGGGGGCGTTTTGTTTACTTGGAGCCTCTGTAGGCACAGAGCCCCTCAGCTCCCAGTGGCCGCGGTTTGCCGTTCCCAGCCAATGGGAGCTGCAGGAAATGGCGCCACTTCCCACAGTTCCCATTGGCTGGGAACGGCAAACTATGGCCACTGGGAGCTGAGGGGCGCCATGCCTGTGAACGCTCCAGGTAAACAAAACATCCAGGCCCGCTAGCGGCTTACCCTAACAGGCCAGAAGCCAAAGTTTGCCAACCCCTGAAATATAGGGTTGGCTTATGAAAGGGTCATACAGTTTTTGCTATTTTTACCTATCCATCTTGGGGGGTCGGCTTATAAACAAACGGGCTAAGGAACGAGTATATACGGTAGGTCAAATTAGTGCCTTAATCAACAGGACAGTGTCCCTTTACGATTTTTACTACTTAGAAAACATTGTCAGTTCAGTGTTCCTCTCTTTGAAATCTTTCCAACACCCAAGGTCTTTACAAAGCTTTCAGTGGCAATCACAGATTCACTTCACAAATCCATTCATCGTGTTTTCTATACCTGAACTACTGGTTAATTGCAGCAGACACACCACAAGCATGCAGTCACCTCCACTTAGTGAACAATGGAGACAATGGGATTTATGTAGTTCCTTGAGCAAGAGTTTATGTCAAATCATTTCACAAACACATTCCCCATCTGTGGAATTCTTTGCAGGTTTATACAGCAGAGCTCCCTATTATGGCCTTTTAATTCCAATATATCAATTTGTTCTTTAAATCAGAAAATATTCAAGGGTCAGACACTACAGCAGCCTTATTCTACTATAATCATTATAGGTTTATACATAAGCATTAAATCTCAAGAAGGATAACCTGTTAAGTGTCAATTTAATGAAACAAGAGACTGCACTGTTTCAAAAAACAACTGGTAAACTGGTTCAGATCCAAACAGACGAGAGAGCAACACATCATACTACTCACCAATTGTGTAATCAAATAAAACACACAGAAAAAAAGGAATCATAAATAATCATGACAAGAGTTTGTCTTAGATAGAAACTAGAATTTTCTTGTTTGCAAAACGAGTTAGTTTCCAGTAAATATTTGTAAATAATAAAATGAATTTAATGCAACCTTTTTTCTCTGCACCCCCCATCTGGCAGTTTCATGCTGACACTAGTCAATTTCACAAGGGACAGTAGTGTTTGGCTGACAGCTACTACACTGGGAATGGTGCAGGTAAATGGGGAAAATACTAACATATTTGCCTGTATAGTACAGAGAAACCTGGTGTTAAAGTTTAAAGATGACCCTCATTAATAGTCCATTTTACAGTGTTAAATTACCTGTACTAAATTACCATCTCTCCAATCAAAGTAACCAAATATTTGTCCCAGATGTAGTATAAATTTTTCCTAGGAGAATAGCTGAATGACTTAAGACTGTGATTTACATAGTTCATTGTTCATAGTTCACAGTAGATCAGTGGTTCTCAAATTGTGGGTCCGGACCCCAAAGTGGGTCGTGACCCCATTTTAATGGGGTCGCCAGGGCTGGCGTTAGATTTGCTGGGGCCCAGGACTGCAGCCCAACCCCTACTCCCCAGGGCTGAAGCCCAAGGGCTTCAGCAGAGGGCAGCGGAGCTCGAGCCCCCTCCCGCCCAAGGTCATGTAGTAATTTTTGTTGTCAGAAGGGGGTCACGGTGCAATGGAGTTTGAGAACCCCTGCAGTAGATCATTATAATAAGCTATAAATTTTTTCCTTCACTAATGGCTAGGGCTAATGGAAGACAGATGAAGATTTTGACTTTATATATTTAAGCATATTTTCACTAGGAATTTGTATTTTAAATATTAAATTATATTAGTTTAATAAAGAATGCAATAATATTTCACATCAAATAAATTTAATCTTTTATGGGATTCCCTTTCGCTTTTCAAGCAACATTCTCATCCAGCTTTATGAAAAGATCACTCCTTTGAGATTATTTTAGTCAGCCCTTAAGAGGTTACTTATTTAAATTTATTGGTGGGAAGAAGCAATATTCCCTGAATTTTTCCAGGTAAAAAGTATTAAGAACAAAAAGACTTAACTATGTCATCAGCAAAAAGCAAACAAACAACAAAACAGAAAAACCCCAAACAAACAAAACACAACTCTACAATATACAAGGTCATCAACTAAAGAAATATCCAATCTGTATCATGCAGTTTAAGGGACATTATGGGAAACAACAGGGAGTGTGTAACTTTTATAGGATTATGTGGGTCTATAGACCTGCACAGACATTTTGCAGAGCTCACAATCTAAATTCTCTCAGGTTTGGCAAACTCACACAGACTATGTATTTTTTAGGATTTTGGAATCAACTGGCAGAAACTGGTATGTTCATAGCTGAGTCATCATCTTTTCTTATCAGGACAATAGCAAATAGAATATGAGAATATTTCTGCACAGATTCAGAGCAAGATATCATTCTACCTCAATTCTAAATATTATTTTCACCACCCATTGACATTAGAGGTGTTCTCAATGTCTTCTAACTAGTCCAACAGGAACTCCTCCACTGTTATAACATTAGGATCCCATTGGCTGTGAGTCTCTGAATTTAAGATATGCCAAATATGGGTACTTTGTTTATTTTTAGAAAATCTGATTGGGCCTACCTTTATGTTAATAACCTGAAGCCTGAGCTTCCACCTCTATAAAATAAGAATAATGATACTGACTTCCTTTTTAATGTTCGTTGAGATCTACTGATGAAACACATTATATAAAAGTTAGGTATTATTATCAGCCTCAGGTTTTCCTTAAACAACCTCTCTACAATGACGTAAAAACATTTTATCAAAGGATTCTAAATACTGTAATAAATTCTTAAATCAAATCAATGAGGCATACTGTTCATCTGACAATTGTTCAAAGAAAAAGGCAGACGAACAAAAAGTAAAATCTACCTGTAACATTTCAGGAGATCCCTGGTCATATTTGACACTAAAAACTCAGGAGTTCCAAATCCAACTGACCAGCACCCAACTCTTTGGAACCCAATCAAAATAACAAAATAAATAAATAAATCCTTCCATAGATTGTTTATTTGGTATAGGATCAGAAACATCAAACAATTACTATAGCCATTGTTCAAAATGAGAGTTCAAAAAGGGTATATACAACCAGTGTTTGTGTCTGGCATTTAAAAGAAAAACAATAATGGCTTTTCCAGTTAATGTTTCCTTTCTCTTTCCCCAGGAAGATATGTCCCCTAATTCCTGCCCCTTTCTTATAGTGCATTAAGCAATGACACTGGTTAAAAAGTCTACATTTAGCACAGAAGAACACCAAGTGACAGCAATATCTCAGATATCCCTGTGTAGTAACTGTGTAAAATACTGATTTTTAAACTGGTGACTCTGGTAGCTCATGCATGGCCTCTAGCCTCACCATTTAACTCTGGCAATCTCTGCATTTACAGCATGTTTTTTCTATATTTAGTGGTAACCCATTCTACCCTGTCAGTCCCTGTCTGGAGTCTTCACATCACATCATGCAAAAGATGACAAAGGGTAATTTGTCCATGAGAAAACTGTTATGCCATTCTAGAGGTTGAAATACAACTAAAGTGTTTTGAAATTAAAAATAGGGAGTCTTTGCACAATGAAATCATCTTAGGTTTTCACTAAGGGTTTTACTGTATATGCTCTCTGCTACTGATCTCTTTATAGTCAACTGGGCAATTAATAACTTTCAAGTTCTATATTTCATCAGTAGAACTGTTCGAAAAAGGCATGTGTCAGTTCATCTAATACAGCAACCATCAATGGTATTTACTTTAATATAAAATAAATATTTACATCTTACCCATGGAGAGATGTTAAAGACACTAGTTGCATTACCAATACATTACGAATGTGAACAGCTGCATTACTTTTTGGCTGGAGCAAAACCTACATATCCAGGAAATGGATTTTAATACCACATTTGAAACCCTCTTTATTAATAGTATATTTTTGATCTGATGCTAGACAACACACAATTATAAGTCTGTTCTATTATTTCTGCAAAAATCTGAGGGTATTGGACTGAAATCACAACTTTCTAAATCACAATTAAAAACAAAGTCATTTTGCCATCAGATTTTTTTCATGACACTTGAAATGAAACCCAAAGGAGTCTACGGCAGAAAACGAATGCTTTAAGACATTATACTGACCAAAAGCCCTTGCTCTCCTTCCCACCCACAAAAAAATTATTAAACAACTATATTCTTTCAATAGGAAAAATCAGGCTCCACTTTATAATTGTATGCAATCTCTTCAGATAAAAGGAAGATAATATCCATCAGTCTTGTCACACAAAAAGTATAAAAGAGATAAGGAACATACGATGGGCAGAGATATTGCTTCTTTTTCCCCTTTCCTTTCTTTGAAGATTTCTCTTTGGAATAGGCTTCTTCAACCCATAAAGACAACAAAACAAAAAAGAGAATTTCCAGTAAGAACTTCATCTTGAGGGCATAAGTCTCAGAAGTACAGCTGATCTATGGTAGATAAGAAAAAAGGGCTATATTAGTGGGGTTAATTATGGAAAAATGGGACTATCTACATATAGGAAGTAAACAAATACATTTCATTCACACACAAGGATCACAGAAAACTCAGCTCAACAAATTATCTCAAGAGAGAGGTGCTCCTAGGCTACAAATGAGATATAGTGTTTGTTTTAAGTATCCTCCCAATATTTACGTACATGGATAGACTGTATGATAGTTAGGAGATACACAATAAATTGATATAAACATATTTTTGTTGCTGTGTTTTGGAGGAATACATTTAAACTCTCTAAAGGAAGCCCTAACTCAAGAGGCCTGTGAATTCTCACCTGACATGGGTAGACTTCCCCCTCTAAAAACCCACCATATTCACCCAGAGATATTTATATGCCAGAGCATGCTCCACAATATGCCAAGTATTGAGATCATAAGAATTTCATATTTCATTTTAAACCACTGTGTTCAACAAATTTACCATTAATAGACAAGACACAAAGTTAGGGACTCATACTGTAACCTTAATGCACCCAAGTAGTCCCATTAATCTAAATTTTAAGCGTGAATAAAAATTGCACGTGTAGGCTCTTACATGGGATTGTATATTTGAATAGCTTTCAAATACAATACATTAGACAACAAAGAATATACCACACGTATTACAGAAATTACAGATTATAATGAACATGGTAATTATCAAGGGTGACCAATAACCTACAGAATACTATGCTTTCCTCTGCATTTTGTGTCCTAACTACCACAAGTAGCTTTTCCATCCTTTTCTCCCTAGAGCAACAGAAGCACTTTATAGATTTTTTTTCTTTTTTAGAAACAGTAGTTGCATCTCTCTCTCTCCCTTGGAAGCAGCAGGATATTTATATTCCTTTTAACATCAGCAACAGAAGGAGCTTCTTGTCCACCCTCCAAAAGCAACAACAGAAGGGGCTTCTTATGCCCTAAGCAAACAGCAGCAGGGGCTCCTTGCCAAATTACAAGATATGGGACTCTCCATCTCCTTCCCAAGCAACAGCTGCAGAGCTCTGATACCTCTGCAGCTGCAGGAGCAGTCTCTTGACTCTCAGCCCCAGCAGCAGCAGGAGGATGAGGGATAGCTTACTACCATCACTCATACACAGCATCCAGGGACTTCCTGTCCTCTCTCCCAGTTAGAAAACTGTCCTCCCCTCAAAGAAAGCAGCATTAATACACGATAGTAATAATAAATAATAATCATTTATATAGGATCTTTCATTGGAGGCTCCTGAAGAGCTTTACAAAATGCACATAAAAGGATCCTTACATGCTAACTATGGCATCGAGTCCCAGTAAACTACCTCCCCCCCACCCCACACCATTCTCCAATCACAGCAACAGTGACTCTCTACTCCTCCCCCAGCCAAGCAGAGCAACAGGGGGTTCCCCATGGCCTCCTTCTCCAACCACAGGAAGCTCTCTGGGGCTGGGGCTCCCTTCAGCTGTGGGTCTTGTACATAGGTGCTGGAACTAGGGATGGGGGGGAGTACCCCCTGGCTTGAAGTGGTTTCCATTATATCCAGGGTTTACAGTTTGATTCATTGGCTCTCAGCACCCTCACTGTACAAATTGTTCCAGCGCCCCTGGTCTTGTACACTGCTAGCGGCAGGTTATTTGCACTAAACTCATCACCAACCCAGCGACAACAGGGGCTCCCCGGGCCCTCCATTCTCCAGCAGCAGCCACCCCACCTGCAACAGCAGCGCGAGCGACGCCCCGCCGGCCTCTGCCAGGCCAGCCCTGGGGCTCCCTGTCCTCCGCCTCCCGCGCGCAGCATCCCCGTCTCCCTGCTCCCCACGGCCGCGAGCAGCGGCGTCTCCACCAGCTGCCCAGTGCCGGCCGAGGGACTGAAGGCGCTTCGCGAGGAGACAAGCGCGCCCAGTGCCCAGGGGCCCCAGAGGCAGGGACTCACTGGGCCAACGGGGATGATGGAGCATCTCCTCCACCGCCCCCCGCGCCCGGGCCAACGTAGCACGCACGCAGCCCCACGGCCCACCCTGCCAACACCCGGTACATACCACAGGGCGCCCCCCACCGCCGGAGCGCAGGACGCCGCAGCCCCCGATTCCCCCCACCCCTTTCCTAGAGCCGGAGGGGGCTCGGGAACCAGCAGCGCGCCATGGCAGAGCCGCGACGGACCGAGCACCTCCTCCAGCAGCCGTGGCAAAATGAACCCTGCCTCGAAATGCGCCCTGTCCCCTACTGAGCATGTGCAAAATGCTCACCCCCCCCCCCCCTTCACCCCCGTGAGCATGTGCACAGCGCCTATGTGCCCTGGAGAAGTGGAGCCCTTTGCCCTCAGTTTCCCCGAGTGCTCGTTTCCCCTAGGGAATGCGGGGAGGGAGCGGTATAGTTAGGAGCGGAGAGGGAAGGGGATTAGGACGCATATTTGCTCTTTCCTGTGAGCATCACCGCTAGAATTCCGGCAGGGGGAAAAAAAGTTAAACTGGGACAGTGGCATCAGGGGGTAAAACGCGAGGCTCGCTCTTCCCCCCGCCCTAACCAGATCCCCTGCTCTTGTGGGCATCCCTGAGTGCTCAGATATAGAGGAGAGTGGACACCCACTGTGAGACATGAGGGCTACAGGAGGGCAGAATTCCCGGCAGAAGTCAAGTAGTGGGGTGAAACACTGGTTCGGGATATGGGGGTGGGAGTAAGTATCCAAGGGGGTTCCAAAGTAAACGGAAAAGGGCAATTAACAGGCACTGGAAATAGAAACTACACAAAAGTAGAGAAAATGGAATAGGAATGGACAGTAAATACCATTTTAAAAATAGGGGGAAAGGGGGAAGTGATATAGTTTAAAAATAGAAAAACATGGAGAGGGATAAAAAGAAAAATTAAAATAGGCAAGAGCAGTAATATAGTACAATTTTAGTGAATAAATAAGGAGAAATAATCTTGAACTACAAGATATATGTCACCACCCTGCTCATTCTGCTGGCATGTTTGCCCATTCTTTTTGTCATTTTTTGTTTTAGATTATGTGAACAAATCACAGAGACTATATCCTCCTATTTGTTTGCAAAGTGCCTAGCACAGATGGTTCCAGTTCCAGTTGGGACACTACCATAATGCAGATAAAAATTATAATGATAAATTCTTGTTGGAGGAGCTTTGGGCATTAGACAGCATGGCAGAGCATATCATATAAACCGGTATAATTCCCCTGAAAAAAAGCAAGGATTTCTGTTTCAAAGATCATTGTAATTTTGCATCTCTTGCAGATACTGTAACTTATTTTATAAAATCTTTTCTAATTATTACATAAATTAGTTGTATTATAAATCAAGAGTGAATAGAAAGGGACATCATTTATAAAAAAAAAAGGAAGGCCCCAATCCTGCTGAAATACACACACACACACACACACACACACACAGCACTTTAACCATATAAGTAGTTCCAATGAAGTGCATAAATACTTGCAAAATCAGGGCATTAAGGCCAAATTATGGAAACACATACAGGAGTAAGTTTAGTCATCTAAGTAGACTCAGCATAGAACAAGTCCACTCGTCCATTAGCATCATGGTCCTTAGCAGGGCACCTTTCCACTACCATTCCTGGTTGCAGGGCATATTCTCAATATTATGTAATATTCCTCAAAGTGTGCCCTCCTCAACTCTTCATCCATGGTTTACAGGATGACATATTCTGAGGATTGCCTCATGCCACTCAGAATGTTCCTTGCAAGGGACCATGGATGCTAGTGGAAGGGCAAGCACATTCTGCTGAGCATATGCTCTAGAATGTGTCTTGCTATAAGAGATGAGAATGTATTGATGGGCACATTCTGAGGGGTGTCATATCCCTCAGACATGCTGTGCTATGAGGCATGGGTGCTAGTGGAGGGTGAGCACATTCAAAAGGGTATTCCACACACACCAGAATGTGCCCTGTGGTAATGGAAGTGAGTGTGGGTACGCTCTGGTGATTTTTCCTTTGCTGCTATATATCAGATGCTTGCGGTACTTTCTAATATTTGCTCTGTGCCCATCAGAATTTTACCAACATCTCCACAACCTCATTCAGCAACACATGTCAAAACTCAAATGAATTAGTCTTTGCATGTGTCTCCTTGACATGCAGCCCTGCCAGCACAGGGAAGAAAAGAAAACACAACAAAGTGGTTCAAATCAGATCAATTTTATCTTCAAAACACCACAAATTCTTCTCACAATGGAAAGAAACAACTTGGATAAGTCAGTCTATTCAACCAGAACCAATGTGCTGTTTAAGATTGTAGATGTTACAGAGTAGGCAAAGAAATTTTTGTTTCAGTGAGAGTACAAGAATTCAAAACAATCTGTAGGACTCAAGTCAGTTCTACATATAATATTATAAATTTAATTTAAAAATTGTACATAAGGAAATCCAATAGATTTATTTTTAAATTCAGGGTAAGGTTAGCACAAAAGGTATCTATTTTCCTTCTCACTTAGGTGCTGTAAGTCTGCACGATTTCTTCCCTGTCTAAACAATAATACAAACTATCATACCTGAAGTATATTTTGTTAACATGGTGAATGATCAGACTTTTTATAAGACCTACAATTCTATTTGCTTAAATTATGGAATCTGTCTTAGACACCTAGCAGGATCATTCTCATCTAAAACTACTGTACCAAAATAAATGTTGATAGATCTAAGTACATGACTCATTCTTCCATGACCATAACTCTATTCGACCAAGCCCCACTAGTCACACATGCCTAATAGGTCTTTCAGCCTTGAACCCTATAAGATGGTTACATAATACAGCTGGTCAGACTTTTTTTAATTAAAAAACATTTTAGATAAAAAACGGACAAAAAAGGTAGCAAATATCAGCTGAATATTTTGTTTGTTCTTTATAAAACTTGTCCCCTCCAAATTTTATGGAGTTTTGAGGAACTACATGCAAACTGCAGATTTGCTCATGTATGCAAATTAAATTAGGGGTGATGAATGTAATTAATGTATAAACATTTGTAAAACTCCAGACACAGTGCTGCTGAATGGTATTATGGTATTTGTGCTCCACTGTTCACTGACACTTGAGGAAGTACAAAAGATCATCCAAAATTTACAGACTGGACATGCTGGCATTCCACCTGAGCCACTCAAAGGTGCCTCTGAACCAGTGAGCATCAGCCTATATCAACTGTTCTTAAAAGTGTGGGCATCAGGCAAAATAGCAGAAGAATGGAAAGACAGCACCTCTGTAAAAGAACAAGGGATCTCATACAAAGTGTGGCAACTACAGGCCGATCTCCTTGATATTGGTTCCTTGAAAAGTCTTCATTCACATTCTCCTTGGTAGGATGCAGTCCCTCGTTAACAGACATCATCCTCCACAGCAATTATATTTAACTGTTGGGCAGCTGACAATGAACGCTGTCCTTACCCTCCAGCTTCTGGCAGAGCTGCACTGAGAATTTAACCGCCTACTTCACAAGGCATATAATCAACATGAAACAGCTTTTTGTTTTCAGTCAACAGGTCAGCTCTTTGGCTAGTACTTAAAGGAATTGGTGTTCCAGACGTTCTGCTAAACCTGATGCATGATCTTCACACTGGTCCTGGTGCAAGGGTGTGCATTGATTCATGGCTTTCATAGCATTTCTACACAACCTCAGGTGTGTGGCAGACATGCATTCTTGCCCCAGCACTATTCTGTTAAGCTATCAAGTGGATATTAGGACTTAGCGTGCCACACCACAGAATCACAGTTGGTCAAGGTGTGTTCACCGTCCAAGACTATGCCAATGATGCCTTGCTTGTAGAGAAGTCAGAGAATTTCAGCCTCATCCTCCAAGGCGCTGCTCACAATATGAAGTTGAAAATCATAGTCCAAAATCTCAGAGCTGGGCCAGCAGTAAACCCCAGTGAAGACAGGGTCAAGTAACAGGAAGAGCTGTGATGAGTTTATCTACCTAGGTGGTAAGCAGTGTTCAGATGTTCACCGCAAACCCAATGTTCTTCGATGAATAAGTCTCACATCCTGCATGAAATCCAGGTGTGGCTTAAGGACTTAAAAATGTGTTTGGCTGAGACAAAGTTCAGGATCTATTAAACCTGTGTACTACCTGTATTGCTCTCTGAGTCAGAAACCTGGACCCTCTTACTGGCAGACTTGGAGTGGCTAGAGACATTCCATGTACACTGTCAGCACCAAATACTGAACATAAAATGGTTTGACCAGGGGTGAGAACACTTACCGGTACAGGGTGGGGGGAGGGAGAGAGGGGACTCCAGCCCCCAGAAGGGGCAGGGCCTCGGGCGGAAGGGGCGGGGCTGGGGGGTTAGCATCCCCCAGCCAGCCCTTCCATGCCGCATGGCCCATGCTGTCCGGGGCTCCCGTGTTGATTTAAAGGGCCGGGGCTCCAGACGCTGCTGCTGCAGTAACTGGGTATGGGCCGGTGCGGGTTCTTACCAGTATGCAGTACCGGCCTATACCGACTCACTTTCACCCCTGGGTTTGACTTTGTGCGAAAGGTCATAATCTCTCACAGGTCTGGCCTTCTTTCAATCACTCATTATATTCAGAAGCAGTGTTGCCTGCTTTTTAGCCATGTTGCCAAAATGAACAAAAACACCCCAGCATACCATGGTCTCACACTCTCCCTTGACATGTGAAGGGCTGAATGCCATGACCCTACCTGTGGAGATTTGGGGATTACAGGATTGAGCCAAGTGTAGGAAGTGCCCTAACAATGCTTACCGCAATACCATCAACCATGGTCAATGTGGCTGGCGCAACTGTCTGCAGTAGACTATGCATGTTTGATGCTCCACAGTTCCATCTTCTTGGTGCTAATTAATTAAATAACTTGCACGGTTGTCAAAACTAATAGAGTGTGCTCTGGTTATACCAGACATTCATATTACTAAGAGTTTCCCTTTTTATTTGCTGGAGCTAGGACATGTGTCTTCTCAGGTGTCTTGGAGTACTTGAGGGCCCCTCAGTGATGTTTAGCTTTCTAATATAAAAGAAGGGTCCCTAGCCTCTGTTTGCCAGAAGCTGGGAATGGGCAACGAGGAATGGATCACTTGATGATTACTTGTTCCACTCATTCCCTCCGAAGCACCTGGCATTGACCACTGTCAGAAGACAGGATACTGGGCTAGATGGATCATTGGTCTGACCCACTATGGCTGTTCTTATGTTCTAAGGTAATCAGACAGATGGCCTACCATGGGTTCCTCCCAGCCTTATTGGTTTTATGGTTTCAAGCTGGAAACCTCTTCAAATATTTTTATATGCGGTTTTATATTATCCCTTTCTGTTGAGTTGTCTTTGCTTGTCTCCAAAGTCAGATTGTTGTTGTGCTGAAGAAAATTGATAGAATTCTTCCTTGAAGATTTTCCCTCCCAGGTTTGTACTGATAAAAATCCACTGCAGCAATGTCCATTTAAAAGTTGTGAAAAGCAGAGTACAGTACGAGATCTTCCTATAAGGATCATTTAGTATGGGAAGTAGAGATGAATTAGGCTTAAATATCCATATGTCAAAATAATTAGGTACATGTAAACATTTGTATCCAATGTGCTGTGAGGTCATTCCCAAAGAAATTTAGAATCTAAACCTGCACCTCTGTTATCACTGACTTCAATAGGAGCAAGGCCTTACAGAGGTTCTGACTTACAAATCAGTCTACGTAAATGTTTACGTTAATTGTTTCTTTCACTATATGAATAAGTACTGAATGTGTTCTTAAGAAGGTTGCCAAAGTGCAGCTTTATAAATTCCTAAAAGGATTTATTCAGCATGAGAAGCTTATTCCGGGACAAAAAATGTATTTGCTTGCCCACAACTCTTGTCTTTATGTTGGAACATTTTACTAGTGACACTGAACTGGCTTTAAACTCTGTGTATAAACATAGCATCCAGGATCAATATGATACAATTAAAAAATTAAACAGATTGTACACTACCATATTATAATGGAATTCATTGATGTGGTTAAGATTGAAAGGCAATATCCATAAAAACCATTTTTAGTTGTTCATGCTCATTTTCCGCTTAAAGGAAAAAAAATTTAAAAAGTTTCAGCAAAATCCATCATGCCATTATTTGGCTAAAACCCACAAAAAAACCAAGCATAACCAAAATAAATGCATGTAATGTGTATATATGCATTCACATGCACACTTGCACAAGATAAGTAAACACCTCTCCTCATTTTCTTTCCTTAAAGTGTAAATAGAAAAGAAGAGACATGCTCTGCATCAGAAGCCAAACCCTGGCAGAAAGCATTTCATTTCCAGGAACATATAATATTAATAACCATGGGAAATAAATTTTTGCTTTCAGAAATTATAAATACATAACCCTAACTGACATCAGTGGGAGTTATAAGGGCGTATATGAGTGCAGAATTGAGCCCATTGGAAAACAAAGCTCAAAAGGTTCCCCCTTGCTCACTGTAATGCATGCATTCTGTCTAGTTACAACACCAAAGTGTCTTACCTTAACTGCTCTTTTCTGAAATGCTTCTTGATTTGTACACAGTCTGCACAGCTGTCAGCTACCTGCTAGACATATGATGCCACAGGCCCTTAGGGTGAAACTTAAAATCCACAAGATGCTCATTTTCAGTTGCCGGAACACTCTGAGGGCATTGTCAATGTATGTAGAAGGAACAGAGCCTATCTAGACCCAATGAGTGATGCCAACCAGCACTATAATGCTGAAACCCTACAGTTTATCATATGTCTGCCAGCTCAGTAATCCTAACCAAGGGAATTTTTTTTTCCCCAAGACAACCATTATTATGGTAGAACATTGGCACAATAGGCATGAGCTGATTTCAGTCCTTCTGGGCAACTGTGCTATAACAAATTTTAGAAAATGTTTCTTTAGCCAACCCTAGCAATTCCCTTCCGCAAAAAAGTGATATCACCACAAGCATAAACTCAATTTCTAGGCAAAATGTCCTTGTTTCCATTTCACAGCAACAAATAGCTGTTTTATTTGTCCCCGTTTGTGATGGTATTGGCTGCCATAGATATATAGAGCCAGCTACTATATGAGCCTCATTTATTTAGGACCAAATCCTGGGAGCTTTATCTATGTAAAGACTTTAGAATTTGGCTCTTAGACAACTTATACATGTCCTCTTCTTCAGATGTAATCTAATAAGAACCAAAAAATCAGAAACCGTCAGAAGTAACTGTGCATTGCTTCACTTTATTATGGTGACTACAGGCATAGCAACAGAACCAGCTTCATTTGATTGATTGCCAGTCATCATTTTGGCCTGTGAACTTGGTTCGGAAATGAATCTATCAACCAGTTACTACGCTGTGTGTGAGAAATCTAAAGAATTCTGCATGTGGAGTAAGAAAGCTAAATTAAAAAACTACCTTCTGGATTCAAGAAAGCACTCAAGCACATGTTTAATTTTAAGTATACGCTCAAATTCTCTGTTGAATCAGGATATTTTATTATAGGTGTTTTAGTCAAAAACGAGTGCTGCCAAAACAAGACAAAAACACACTCAGGTGAATTTTGCCCAACCAATTACAGGGGAAAGAATTTTGCCAGCTTTTTTTTTTTTAAGCATTAAAGACATTTTTCATATTTGAATTTCAAAAATATTTAGTGAATTCCATTATTTTTAATTTTGCTGTAAATATTCATGGAAATGCAGTTTGTCATGCAGGGGACTGGACTAGATGACCCCTCGAGGTCCTTTCCAGACTTCCGATTCTATGATCATTTTCCTCCTTGTCATACAGACAAGTTGGAGAAGCAGCTCCTCCAAGTCTCCTCTCAGTCAGTTTTCATAATCTTTGTGAAAATGTTTTCACAAAGAAAAAAAATCACATTACAGTACATCAGTGCATTCCATCAACTTGTTGATCTACATAATCATAGCAGTAGTGTAGGTTTCCATAACTACTTTGTTTCGATGTGGCAGGAAGCCTTGCGTGCCCCCATGATTCCAAGAGTTGTGCTGGTGGGATCATAACTCCTGATAGGTCACCCATACCAGACAGGTTGTAAGGTAGGAACCAGACTTAATGCAGTCCACTGATCCTCTGGTAGGGGCTTGGGACTGAGCTAATGACTTCTGTAAAAAACAAAGCCTGCATTCTGCAAGGTATGAAATTAATAAGCATTTATGTTATTTCACCTAACAATTGCTGCACAACATCTCATAAGGATGACCTATTTCTACGACAACCATTTCTATAATCATTGTTTCATAATCCAAACGACCTAACATTTATAATACAAACAAATCTAACAGAAAAAGTTCAAGGAGTCCTGGCAAGAGTTTGTGACATATCAAGCACATAGTTAGACAAGGAAAATAGTAAGATTAAAATTATGTATAAAGACACTAGGGATTTTAGTATTTTTTATCATTCAGCATTAAAGAACACACTGACCTTTCACTATGTGCTTAGAATAATTTATATTCTCGCTAATACATTTTCTTTTTCTCTTGGAATAGTTGTGAAATGTATGTGCTAATGGATCTGACATCAAATGCTGCTAGAAAAGAGGGAGACTTATTTTTGCCCTTGAAAACAATCTGGTTATTAAAGATATGCTTTATTCTCTGCAAGACATATCAGCATTTTAGTATATTTTTGTAAAGTAATTTAGGCCCAAATGTTTAAGCACATGAGTAATCTCACTGACTTCAACAGGACTGCTAATAGAAATTAGAGATGAGGGAATCATAGACCAGTTAAGCTTAATTTTGGTACCCAGAAAGATAATGGAGAAAATAATCAATTTGTAAGCACCTAGAAGATAATAAGGTGATAAGTAACAGTCAGCATGGATTTGTCAAGAACAAATCATGTCAAATGAACCTTATATCCTTCTTTGATAGAGTAAAAAGCCTTGTGGGAAGCAACAGATGTGAGATTTTAATAAGGATTTTTATGCTGTCTCACATGACCGTCTCATAAACAAACTAGGAAATATAGCCTAGATGAACCTAGTATAAGGTGGGTGCATAACCGTTTGGAAAACCATACTCAGAGAATATTTCTGAATGGTTCATTGTCAAACTGGAAGGGTATATCAAGTGAGGTCCCACAGGGATTTGTCCTGGTTCTAGACAATATCTTCATAAACTGGAAGGGTATATCAAGTGAGGTCCCACAGGGATTTGTCCTGGTTCTAGACAATATCTTCATAAATGATTTGGATAATGGCATAAAGAATAGGAGTACTTGTGGCACCTTAGAGACTAACCAATTTATTTGAGCATGAGCTTTCGTGAGCTACAGCTCACTTCATCAGATGTATACCGTGGAAACTGCAGCAGACTTTATATATACACAGAGAATATGAAACAATACCTCCTCCCACCCCACTGTCCTGCTGGTAATAGCTTATCTAAAGTAATTGTCAGGTTAGGCCATTTCCAGCACAAATCCAGAATATTGAATATAAAGAATATTGCTTGCAGACAATACCTAGGTTGGAGATGTTGAAAGCGCTTTGGAGGACAGGATTAGGATTCAAAATGATTTTGACAAACTGGAGAATGAATAGGATGAAATTCAATAAGGACAAATGCAAAGTATTACACCTAGGATGGACTAATTCATTGCATAAATACAAGATGGGAAATGACTGCCAAGGAAGGAGTACTGCAGAAAAGATCTGAGGGTTATAGTGGATCACAAATTAAATATAAATCAACAATGTACTACTATTGCAGAAAAAGTGAACATCATTCTGGGATGTATTATCAGGAGAGTTGTAAGCAAGACACAAGTAATTCATCCAGTCTGCTCAGCGCTGACATGTCCAGTTCTGGGCACCATACTTCAGGAAAAATGGGGACAAATTTGAGAAAGTTCAGAGGAGAACAACAACAAAAATACTAAAGGTATAGACAACACAAACTATTAGGAAAGACTAAAAAAAATGGGTTTGTTTAGTCTGTAGAAGAGAAGACTGAGGAAGGGACATGATAACCATCTTCAAATATTTAATAGGTTGTTATAAACAGGAGGAGGATCAGTTGTTCTCCTTATCCACTGAGGATGGGACAAGAATTAATGGGCTGAAATTGCAACAAGGGAGATTTAGGTTAGACATTAGAAAAAACTTCCTAACTGTAAGTGTAGTTAAGCACTAGAACAAATTACCGAGGGAGGCTGTGGAATCTCAGTCATTGGAGGTTTTTAAAAACAGGTTAGACAAATACCTGTCAGGAATGGTCTAAATAATACGTAGTCCTGCCTCAGTTCAGGGGATTGGACTAGATGGCAGTGAAGGTCCCTTCCAATCCTATAGTTCTATGATTCTATGAGCTTAAAATTAAATGTATGTTTAAGTGCTTTGTTGGATTAGGGCCTAGGTTTTATTTCATTGCTTATAGATTAAATACTGTTCTGCATGTAGAAGTCAAAGGGAGTTTTCTACTCTGGGCAGCTGTAGGACTGGGGCTTTGGTTTGCTTAGCCAAACCAACTGTGTGCTATATGTGGTGTAGTTGTAGCCGAGTCCACCCCAGGATATGAGAGAGACAAGGTGGGTGAGGTAATATCTTTATTGGACTAACTTCTGTTGGTGAGAGAGACAAGCTGCTGAGCCACACAGAGCTCTTCTTCAGGTCTTGGAAAGGTATTCCCAGTGTCAGAGCAAAATGCAAGGTGGAACAGATTGTTTAGCATAAGTAATTAGCACATATCATAAGGGACCGTTCAAGGTATAATGGCCTGGTAACACCTCTGCAGTGATAGGACAAAAAGAGGGGGTAAGTGGGTTACAGACAGTTGTAATAAGCTATAAATCCAATGTCTCTGTTCACTCCATGATTTTTAGTATAAGTTGGTCCAATAAAAGATATTACCTCACCCAACTTGTCTCTCTAATTGTGTGCTATGTCAAAGTACAGTAGAACCTCAGTGTTCCAAACACCTTCTAGTTGTTCTTTCAAAAGTTTACAACTGAACATTGACTTAATACAGCTTTTAAAGTTGACTATACAGACAAAAAATGCTGCTTTTAACCATCTTAATTTAAATTAAATGAAACAAGCACAGAAACAGTTTCTTTACCTTGTCAATTTTTTTTTAAACTTTCCCTTTTTTTTAGTAGTTTACATTTAACACAGTACTGTACTGTATTTGCCTTTTTTTTCTTTTGTCTCTGCTGCTGCCTGATTGTGTACTTCTATTTCCAAATTAGGTATGTGCTTGACTGGTCTGTTCATAACTCTGAGGTTCTACTGTATCATACTTTGTTTTTCTGCAGTTTGTGCAATTGAAATAGATTTCACATGATGTACCAGTCAATTAAGTAGTTACTGAAGATTGTCAAATTAGTGCATTGTGTTTTAATACATTAGTCATGTTTAATGAAATTTCTTTGTTAGTACAGATATACGAAAATCTTGCTTACCAAAAAGAGAAAATAAAGTCATATATAGCACATAAGTTTTTCTTATTTTTATACTCTGGTGAAAATCTACAGTAAAATAATATATAATAGTCCCAATAAGAGAGTACATATTCTGCAAGTGAAAAAAAAAGTGAAGGTGTTTGGTAAGACAACTATAGTGTAAAGTTAAAACGGGTGCACATTATATGCAGTGCATTCAACGGCCTATTCTCCCCTAAATGTAAGGGTAACTAACTTCCATTAACTTTAATGGTAATTGCAGATGCAGATCAAAGCAACTCAATGCATCTTTAAGTCAGGTGCTAGATGAATCACCCAGAAAATGAAAAATCTGTTCTCTTTTCCATCTCAGTGCCTGTTGCATCTAGTGAAATTAAGATAAGGTTTTTGATTCAGTTGTTTATTTTAGTAAGAGCATACAAATGAACTGATGTACTTTCCTTTAAGAACTATTTCTTATGGCCCCTTGATCTATAGCTTTGTAAAGCTCGAAGCCCTTACCATAGAATATCTTTGGCAGTATAAAAGGCTTTTTGTTTTTAACTTTTGTTTTCTTGTCTTTTAAAGCAAAGCAACTTTAGTTAGCTGTCATTTAACTATTTTTTAAGTTAAAAGAGCAGCAATTGGGTTAATCTACTAGGTGGTAGAGGGGTTTGGTGTGTGGGAGGGGACCACAGGCTGGGGATGGGAGTTGGGGTGTGGGAGGGGATGCAGTCTCTGGGTTGGGAGTGTACACTCTGGGGTGGGGCCAGAAGTGAGGGGTTTGGAGTGCAGGAGGGGGCTCTGGGGTGGGGCATAGGGTTGGGGCATAGGAGGGGATGTGGGGTGCGGATTCTGGGTGGTGCTGACCTCAGGCAGTTCCCAGGAAGCTGCCGGTATCTCCCTCTGTCTCCTAGTGGAGGCATGGCCAGGTGGCTCTGCCTGCTGCCCCTACCTGCAGGCGCAGCCCCGCAGCTCCCATTGGCCGGGAATCATGACCAAATGGGAGCTGCGTAGTCGGCTCTGGGGTGGGGGCACTGTGCGGAGCAGCCATGGCCATCCCTAAGCTGAGGAGCCAGAGGGAGATGCCAGCAGCTTTCTGGGAGCCATGCGGATCCGGGCAGGCACCCTGCCTACCCTGCTGCCGGTGGCCAAATGAACTTTTAACAGCCCAGTCAGTGGTGCTGACCGGAGCTGCCGGGTCCCTTTTTGACCAGATGTTCCAGTCAAAAACCAGATGCCTGGCAACCCTAAACAAGGGGTGGGACCATATATCCTCTTATAGTAATCTTGCCCATTGAGAAGAACTTGAAAGCATATAGTGAAAAATGTAGTTCAAAATGAAACTATTGTCTAATATTTTACTTTTAGTTCCACTAAAATTAGTATTAAAGTTATGTTTAACTGTTCACCTGGCCCATAAATGGTTATGTCCCTCACAATTTGTAAGACAACTGTCACTCACTTGGCAGCAAGCTCAGTCTTTATTATGGGTTTAAATCTGCTCCATTGAAGTCAATGGAAGTTCATTTTCCATTGACTTTAGTGGGAATTAGACCAGGGCCTATGATTTTAAACAAATCCAGATACTAGGCCAAAATCTGTGTTCAGTTACGGTGGTGTAAATTAAAAGTAACTCTCTTTGAAGTCATAGAATTAAGCAAAGTACTGAAGGCAGACATTGGGTCACTGTGGTTGTGTGATTATAAATTGATTTATATAGCACTTCTTCAAAACCTCAATATATGCTGTTCCAGCCAAGCTACACTTAGCACAGGAACACAATGTGCAGAGCAAAGGCGGCTTTAAATCTGATCCTGGATCCAGCATCTGACATAATTCAGAGCAGCTTTAGGGTGAATATAATGTACACTCAGTTGCTCAGAGCCCCAAGGAGCCTTGTCAGCTTCTGAGAACAGGCAAAACACAGCAGCACTCCAACCATGCCTCTTATGCTAGATGCTGTGATGGGCGAGTGAGGGTAAAGCCATTATATCTGTTCGATCCCACACGGGATTCCCCTGCAGTTGGCAGATGGGAAGGGAGGAGAAGTAGGAGGAGCATAGTACCTACTTTGTCTCAGTATAGAAATGTCTGCCTAGTGTTTAATGTTTGTGTTCCTCTATGCATTTAAATAAACCACATTACACCACAACATTTGACTTGCAGTTGGCTAATGCAGGAGACAGTTTCAAGGGCAGGAACATTAAGCTGTTTAAGAAATTGCCATTATTTAAAAACTAAACACAGTTCTTTATTTATAAGGATGGCAGAGAAAAAACATGGCAATGGCGATAATGTCTCTGAATCAGCCCAGTCTACTTTTCAAAAATGAAAAGAAGGTCCAGTATCTGGTTAAAAAAAATCCTCTCCTGCCCAAATACTTTCTTGTCTTGTTTATGAGTCCTGAGTTCAGGGCATATCAGGGATCGATCATAAAGTGTCAATGAATAAGAACTGTGAAGAGCAGAAACACCAAACCATCCCCGTTGGGCAGGGGAGAGTAATGTCATTCCCCCATCCTTCATTCCCATTCCAGATGAGTTAACTGAAGCAGAGAGAGAGAGAGTCACTTAGGAAATTTGCACCAGATATTTAGAATATTCTATAGTGATAAGGACTTTTTACATGCAAATAGAGATAGATTTTGCTTTTGTCTTCTACAATTGGCAGTATGCAAAGACAGGAATAGTAAAAAACATTAAAGAAATTTCTGTTGTTTGGAAAGTAGGCATGATTTCCTATAATTGAAAAGCAGGGTGGGGCAGGTCTTGAGCCAATGGAGAATATACTCTGTGCTGCAGTCCTTGACTAATCCTGTAATCCAATATCTGGAAATTGAAACTAGACAAATTAGGACTGGAAATAAGGTATACATTTTTAACAGTGAGAGTAATTAACCATTAGAACAATTTGCCAAGGGTTGTGGTGGATTCTTCATCACTGAAGAAAGATTGGACGTTTTTCTAAACAGAATCATTTTTTGGAAATTCTATGGCCTGTGGCATACAGGAGGTCAGATTACATGTCAGAAAGGTCCCTACTGGCCTTGGAATCTATGAATCCTTCCATTGACCAAAGCAAAAATACTGAGTGATGTAATGCTTTTTACACAGCATGGTATCATGAATTAGTTCTTTCTGCAACCCTTGAAATTGTAAGTCTTCCTATAATAATGTGAATCCAGTTCTAATAAAGAAACTGCTTTCAAGACCAATTATCAGATAAAGTGTCTTTTCTCAAGTAGAGAATCTTCCATAGATTATAAATAAAAGTTTAACTGTTTTTATGGTGCGTTATTCTCCACCCACAGAATACAGGCAATTCCCACTGATGTCATAGAATTGTAGAAGTGTAGGTCTGGAAGGGACCTCAAGAAGTGTTCTAGTCAGTTTCCCCATTCTGAGGCAGGATTAAGTATGCCTAGAACACCCCATTCAGTGGGAGTTACTTGTATTCATTGGTGGGACAATCACTACAAGTACATCTTGGAGGACATGTCCTTTTTCATCATCTTTCATTCAGTCTGTCCAAGACATGCTCTCTCTCTCTCTGTGCATGTATGACTTCTAAGACAACAACGTAGAAGCTGCAGGCAGTTGTCTATGTGGAGTTCCTCCCCACAGTTGGCAAAGCAATGTACTCTCTGTTCACATTCAATTCTGTTCAACCGCTGACAACATAAAATATGGTCCCATGTCCATCATACAGGCCATGAACTCTGAGCTGGGTAAGGAAAAGTTCAGCTCCTGAGCATTCTGAGCTCCACAGGGGTAAGATATGGAATTTCAGAGGCTTACATTGCCAAATTTTAGATAAATGGAAAAGTAGGATCTGACTAATGGGTTTTGCAGGCAAGTAATACAGGTATTTATATGGGTCACAGATTGTTTAAAATGCCTCCAGGGAGCTCTTTCTTGTTATTTTTCAAAGCCCCATGATGATTTAATAAAGTGAATGGAATATCAGTATCTTATTTGCTTTTGCTCAATACATTGTTTAGCAGCTTGGTAAACCCAAAGGGGTATGAAATTGCAGATTAACTCAAATTTTTCCCAACAAGAAAATTTAGCAACAATAGTTTAGTAATTCTTGTCAAGACACCCATGTGTATCATTGCTATTAGACTAACACATGTCTTCAGACAGTTGTCATCATACTGATAAGATATGTCATCAGCCTACAACATGGGAGTTTAAAGTTACTCGTGTAACCGGATTCTTCTGGCTACACTGCTGAATATCATTCCATAGAAATCAGTCTTATTGGAGACAGCTCATAGAAGGAAAACAGGTTAATACCTAGATTGTATTCCCAGATGATAAGCTTTCTGGCTCATGAGAATTCTACTTGAACAATGGTTACTTTTGTTCTTTCAATGACATTATGAATAGTTTTTATTGTTTCTTTTGCTTCAGTAGCCATTCTTCCTTGATTTCTCCACTCCTAAATGATTCTTCTGCTTCAGATAATTCACTAGGCATTTTTACTTAGTGTTAGGAATAGTTTTAGCTGGATATATTTAAGATGGATTGCATATTGTGTCAAAATCTATGTGTCCCACCAATTTCACATTTCCATGAGGCATTTAGTATACTCTTAGCTTTGATCCAGAGAGATCATCTCTCCTTGACAGTTTCTCATTTCTGTGCAGAACAAGGGATAAATGATACAAGAGGCTCCAACTGGTGACAAGTTGGAAATTACATCTCACTTCAATGCTTTTAAGTCATGAACGTCAACATTTTTTCAAATATTTCAAAGCCAGAAAGGACCACTGTGATCATGTAGGCCATAGAACCTCCCAGAATAATTACTGCAGCATGTATCTTTTAGAAAAATATCCAATCTTGATTGAAAATTGCTAGTGTTGGAGAATCCACCACGACCCTTGGTAAGCTTTTCCAATGGTTAATTATTCACTATTAAATATATATATGTTTTATTTCCAGCCTGAATTTGCCTAGCTTCAACTTCCAGCCACAGGATCCTGTTATATCTTTCTCTGCTAAATTGAAGAGCCCCCTTATCAAGTATTTGCTGCCATGTAGGCATAGATTAATCAAGTTACCCCTAAACCTTATCTTTGTTAAACTAAATAGATCAGGTTCCCTGAGTCTATCACTATAATACATGTTTTGCAATGCTTTAGTCATTCCCATGGTCCTTCTCTGAATCCTCTCCAATTTTTCATCATCGTTCTTGAATTGTTGACACCAGAAATGGACACAGTATTCCAGAAGCGGTCACATCAATCTCAGATAGAGAGGTAAAAAAATAACCTCTCTACTTGAGATTCCCCTGTTGAGGCATACAAAAATCACATTAGCCCTTTTAGCCAGAGAGTCACACTTGAAGCTTATAAAAAACGACTTGTGGCACCTTAGAGACTAAAAAATTTATTTGGGCATAAGCTTTCATGGGCTAAAACCCACTTCATTGGATGCATGCAGTGGAAAATACAGTAGGAAGATATATATACACACAGAGAACATGAAAAAATGGGTGTTGCCATACCAACTGTAACAAGACTAGTCAATTAAAGGTGGGCTATTATCAGCTGGAGAAAAAAAAATTTTGTAGTGATAATCAGGATGGCCCATTTCAAACAGTTGAAATGTTCAGCTGATTATCCACCACAACTCCCAAATCTTTTTCAGAGTCACTGCTTCCCAGGATAGTAAGTATAGCCTACATTATTTGCTCCTGGATATATAAATTTAGCCATATTAAAACAACTTATTTGCTTGCTCCAGTCTATCAAGTGATCCAGATAGCTCTGAATCAGTGACCTGTCCTCTTCATTATTTACTATATCCTCAATTTTTATGTAAGCTGTAAACTTTATCAGTGATATTTTTTTCCAGGTAATTGATAAAAATGTTAAATAGCATAGAGCAAAGAACCAATCGGAGAGTCTTCCCTAGAAACACACCCTCTCAAAGATAATTCCCCATTTACAATTACATTAAGACCTATCAATTGTCTAGTATATAATTTATTTAATGTGTGCCATGTTAATTTTATTTCATTCTAGAGTTGTTAATCAAAATAGTACTAAGTCAAATACCTTACAGAAGTCTAAGCAGAGACATAGACTTTCTAGCGAGCTGGGGAGTGCTTGACTCCCACTCTGTCCCTTCCCCCAAGGCCCCACTCTGCCTTGCCTCTCTCTGCCTTGTTCAGTCCCCCACCCCCCACCCGAGCGTTTGCTGTCCTTGCCGCTCCCCGACCCCTCCAGCACCTCCTGCAGGCCTCAGAAAGCTGATTGTGGCGGGTGGGAGGCACTGGAAGGGAGGGGGAGGCACTGATCCGTGGGGTGACCGACTGGCTGGAGGCACTGGGGGGAGAGGGAGGAGCTGATCGGGGAGGCTGCCGGTGGGTGCTCAGCACCCACCATTTTCCCCCCTGTAGGTGCTCCAGCTCCAAAGCACCCATGGAGTCAGCGCTCATGAGTCTAAGTTTATTATGTTAACTATTACCATTATCAACCAAACTTGTAATCTCATCAAAAACAGATATCAAGTCTGTTTGACAGGATCTATTTTCCATAAACCCATGTTTATTAGGATAAGTTATATTACCCTCCTTTAATTCTTTATTAATAGAGTCCAGTATCAGCTGCTCCATTATCTTTCCTGGGACCAACATCAGACTGACAGACCTATAATTACCTATGTCATCCCATTTACCCTTTAAAAAGGAAACAACACTGGCACAGTTAGTTTTCTTCCAGTCTTCTGGAACTTTCCAATTGTTCCAGGACTTACTGAAAATCATTATTACTGGTTCAGCAAGCTCCTCCACCAACCCTTTCAAAACTCTTAGCCATAAATTATCTGAACCTGCTGACTGATAAATGTCTAACTTTAATAGCTGCTGTTTAATATGATGCTTAGTTACTATTGGAGTGGAAAATATATCATCTGTTTCCCACCCCCCACTACAGAACAGAAATTTATTGAACACTACCTTTTCTGATTATTGATAATTCTACCATTTCCATCTGGGAGTGGATTGATAGAATTGTTATGATTCTTTTTGTTCCTAATATACTTTTAAAACTCCTTTATGTCCTTAACTCTCCTGGCCACAGATGTGCTTGTGTCCCTTTGCTTCCCATATCAATTTTCTGCAGTTCTGGGTTTCTGATTTATATTTCTTACTGTTGACTTCTTTCTTCAATGCGTGTGTATATTATTTGAGATTATGCAATTATATAAATGCATACCTTCAGTTCCCTTTTAAACCAGGTGAGTTTTTTTTAAACCAGTATGGTGCTGTCAACGTTCCTTCCCCACTCTGAACTCTGGGGTACAGATGTGGGGACTGCATGAAAACCTCCTAAGCTTACTTTTACCAGCTTAGGTTAAAACTTCCCCAAGGTACAAACTATTTTACCCTTTGCTCTTGGACTTCCACTGCTACCACCAAACTTTATCTGGGTTCCTGAGAAACCATTGTTTGGAAACTTCTTTCCCCCCAAAATCCTCCCAACCCTTGCACCCCACTTCATGGGGAAGGTTTGGTAAAAATCCTCACCAATTTGCATAGGTGACCACAGACCCAAACCCTTGGATCTGAGAACAATGAAAAAGCATTCAGTTTCCTTACAAGAAGGCTTTTAATAGAAGTAAAAAAGAATCACCTCTGTAAAATCAGGATGGTAAATACCTACAGGGTAATTAGATTCAAAACAGAGAATCCCTCTAGGCAAAACCTTAAGTTACAAAAAAGACACGCAGACAGGAATATTCATTCTATTCAGCACAGCTATTTTCTCAGCCATTTAAAGAAATCATAATCTAACACATACCTAGCTAGATTACTTACTAAGTTCTAAGACTCCATTCCTGTTCTGTCCCCAGCAAAAGCATCACACAGACAGACACAGACCCTTTGTTTTTCTCCCTCCTCCCAGCTTTTGAAAGTATCTTGTCTCCTCATTGGTCATTTTGGTCAGGTGCCAGCGAGGTTACCTTTAGCTTCTTAACCCTTTACAGGTGACAGGATTTTTCCTCTGGCCAGGAGGGATTTTAAAGGGGTTTACCCTTCCCTTTATATTTATGACAGGTGCTCTCTCTGTTGTGGCTTTTGGGGCATCTAGTAAAGGGTTCTTAAAGGATTCCCAATTACCATTCACATTTTTCTGATTAAGTTCTTCCTTCCAGATGATTTGGCTCATAATTGTTGTCAGCTTTGTGAAAGTGGCCCTTTTAAAGCACCAAGTGTATATTGCTGTTTTGGACCTTATTCTGCTTGTACATTATAAATGCGATCAAGTTATAATCACTTCTAATGAAGCAACCATTAATTTTTAATTCTGTGATCAGCTCCTCTGTCAGGACAAAATCTAATATAGAAGATTCCTGTGGTGGATGCAATACTTTTTGAATTAGGAAACTGTCATCTACAATATTTATAAATTCCAAGTATCTTTTAGTACTGGGAGTATGAGACCTCCAGCATATGACACTCAAATTCATGTGCCCCATGGGCATGCAGCTTTTCTCCCCTTGTACATACATAGTGGTGTGAGGAGCTGGTCATCCCATTCCCTAGCCTGTTGCAGACACCAACTAATACTCCATCTTGTGCTTTTATCTGTTAGGATATTGATCCATAAGCATTCAAGAGCATCTTCTGGTTTGCCAGTGACTCAGATACCATTTTTGACATTCAGGCCTTTTGCCTATCATTCCTTCCTAAATAGGTTATATACATTGATTTTAACATGCTAATCGTGAGAATCATGCCATCTGGATTCTGTAAAACCAACTAGATCAAATTTATGCTCATAAATGAGCACTTCTGATTCTTCTCATTTGTTAGCTAGGCTCCTACCATTGGATAGGCAATTAAAGAATTTCTTCTCTTCATGTCATATTGTTCCATGATTAATGTTTTTCTCAGGATCTCAATTTGCAGCTAAATGAGTACTCATATCTTTCTTTTTTTTACCTTCCCCTTCCATTATTAGTTTAATGCTCTGACAATTCTAGCCAGCCTGTCCCCAATGAAGCTGGTTCCCTTTCTGCTGAGGTGAAGGTTATCAAGCAATACAGTCTCCATTTCTTATAGAACAGTGGTTCTCAAACTTCAATACTGGTGTCCCCCCCCTTATAAATTAAAAACACTTTTTATATATTTAACACCATTATAAATGTGGGAGCCAAAGCGGGGTTTGGGGTAGAGGCTGACAGCTTGCAACCCCGCCCCCCCACGTAATAACCTCATGACCCCCTGAAGGATCCCAACCCCCAGTTTGAGAACCCCTGTTATAGAAGGTGGGCCACAAAACCACAACCCTCCATCCTGCGTACATCATTTACCTAGATAGCAGTTTACTTCTAGAATCTTCTGCCTTCTGATTTCAAAGACTATTTAGATATTATTATTCTTCAGCACACGTCTGAGTTTCCTGAAGTCATCTATTATCTGTGAGAAATCCTGTGATTCAATGTCATTAGTGCAGATATGAACCATTGCCAATGGATCCTTACCCATCCAACTTCAGAAGCCAATATTGCCAAACCTATTAGTTGGGGGGAGGGGGCGTGGGGGCGGATGTAAGGAAAGGCATTAGCCACATATCTTCCATTAAAATAATTTTTACCATTGAAACTGCATGGTTATGTCCCAATAGCATATGAAGTCTCATCCTTTCAGACAATGTATTTTGTTTACCTCTATTTGAAGGGCCACAACTTCTGGAGAGTACCTTCTCTTGAGATGGTACTCTTTTCCAAGTTGTTTTGTCCATATGTTCCTAGAAAGGTTTATTGATCAAAGATCACATCAACATGTCCTTGGTTATCAGAGCTTAAAATTCAATTGGGATTGTTCATTTGTTAAACTGTGAACTAGAGAAAATCTTCAGACACAAGCACTGTAGACATCTCCATTGTCAGTAATCTTTAAGCTGAAGAAACTATTAGTGAGAGGAAAATACGAACTCTTGGACTTTTTATTAAATTGGAAGCTAGTTCTGTGACCTTTCTTCAACAATGACAGAGTAAGAAGTCTGTGCTAGGGGTCCTTATTTATTAGTCTTTGGTATGGTGCCAAGCATAATTTTTGATATGAGCTGAAATGTGCTGCTGGACTTTTGGGAATTGTACTCATGTGCTTAAGATGCATGAGTGTCTGGGGAATGTTATGGAGGGAGAAGGTTATAAGATTTGAAAAATCGTTCCCCAACAAAGTTCCACCATTGCTGACTGAAATTACAAATATTCTTGAAACTATGTAGGTAAAGGAATGTAAAAATTACCTTTTTTTTTCTTTTCTTTTTCTTTTTTTTTAAGGTTACTGAATTTGTAAAGTGATGCATATTTTTCAGCATGATTACACATATTTTGAGTGTCTCTGGATTAAGTTTAGAAGTGTGAGCAACAAGAGTGATGTAGTGGTGGGAGTCTGCTATAGACCACCGGACCAGGGGGATGAGGTGGATGAGGCTTTCTTCCGGCAACTCGCAGAAGCTACTAGATCACACGCCCTGGTTCTCATGGGTGACTTTAATCTTCCTGATATCTGCTGGGAGAGCACTACAGCGGTTCATAGACAATCCAGGAAGTTTTTGGAAAGCGTAGGGGACAATTTCCTGGTGCAAGTGCTAGAGGAGCCAACTGGGGGGGAGCTTTTCTTGACCTGCTGCTCACAAACCGGGAAGAATTAGTGGGGGAAGCAAAAGTGGATGGGAATCTGGGAGGCAGTGACCATGAGTTGGTTGAGTTCAGGATCCTGACACAGGGAAGAAAGGTAAGCAGCAGGATACGGACCCTGGACTTCAGGAAAGCAGACTTCGACTCCCTCAGGGAACCGATGGGTAGGATCCCCTGGGGGACTAACATGAAGGGGAAAGGAGTCCAGGAGAGCTGGCTGTATTTCAAGGAATCCCTGTTGAGGTTACAGGGACAAACCATCCCGATGAGTCGAAAGAATAGTAAATATGGCAGGCGACCAGCTTGGCTTAACGGTGAAATCCTAGCGGATCTTAAACATAAAAAAGAAGCTTACAAGAAGTGGAAGGTTGGACATATGACCAGGGAAGAGTATAAAAATATTGCTCGGGCATGTAGGAATGAAATCCGGAGGGCTAAATCGCACGTGGAGCTGCAGCTAGCAAGAGATGTCAAGAGTAACAAGAAGGGTTTCTTCAGGTATGTTGGCAACAAGAAGAAAGCCAAGGAAAGTGTGGGCCCCTTACTGAATGAGGGAGGCAACCTAGTGACAGAGGAAAAAGCTAATGTACTCAATGCTTTTTTTGCCTCTGTCTTCACTAACAAGGTCAGCTCCCAGACTGCTGCACTGGGCATCACAACATGGGGAGTAGATGGCCAGCCCTCTGTGGAGAAAGAGCTGGTTAGGGACTATTTAGAAAAGCTGGACGTGCACAAGTCCATGGGGCCGGACGAGTTGCATCCGAGAGTGCTAAAGGAATTGGCGGCTGTGATTGCAGAGCCATTGGCCATTATCTTTGAAAACTCGTGGCAAACGGGGGAAGTCCCAGATGACTGGAAAAAGGCTAATGTAGTGCCAATCTTTAAAAAAGGGAAGGAGGAGGATCCTGGGAACTACAGGCCAGTCAGCCTCACCTCAGTCCCCGGAAAAATCATGGAGCAGGTCCTCAAAGAATCAATCCTGAAGCACTTACATGACAGGAAAGTGATCAGGAACAGTCAGCATGGATTCACCAAGGGAAGGTCATGCCTGACTAATCTAATAGCCTTCTATGATGAGATTACTGGTTCTGTGGATGAAGGGAAAGCAGTGGATGTATTGTTTCTTGACTTTAGCAAAGCTTTTGACACGGTCTCCCACAGTATTCTTGTCAGCAAGTTAAAGAAGTATGGGCTGGATGAATGCACTATAAGGTGGGTAGAAAGTTGGCTAGATTGTCGGGCTCAACGGGTAGTGATCAATGGCTCCATGTCTAGTTGGCAGCCGGTGTCAAGTGGAGTGCCCCAGGGGTTGGTCCTGGGGCCGGTTTTGTTCAATATCTTCATAAATGATCTGGAGGACGGTGTGGATTGCACTCTCAGCAAATTTGTGGATGATACTAAACTAGAAGGAGTGGTAGATACGCTGGAGGGCAGGGATAGGATACAGAGGGACCTAGACAAATTGGAGGATTGGGCCAAAAGAAATCTGATGAGGTTCAATAAGGATAAGTGCAGGGTCCTGCACTTAGGACGGAAGAACCCAATGCACAGCTACAGACTAGGGATCGAATGGCTAGGCAGCAGTTCTGCGGAAAAGGACCTAGGGGTGACAGTGGACGAGAAGCTGGATATGAGTCAGCAGTGTGCCCTTGTTGCCAAGAAGGCCAATGGCATTTTGGGATGTATAAGTAGGGGCATAGCGAACAGATCGAGGGACGTGATCATTCCCCTCTATTCGACATTGGTGAGGCCTCATCTGGAGTATTGTGTCCAGTTTTGGGCCCCACACTACAAGAAGGATGTGGATAAATTGGAGAGAGTCCAGCGAAGGGCAACAAAAATGATTAGGGGTCTGGAACACATGACTTATGAGGAGAGGCTGAGGGAACTGGGATTGTTTAGTCTGCAGAAGAGAAGAATGAGGGGGGATTTGATAGCTGCTTTCAACTACCTGAGAAGTGGTTCCAGAGAGGATGGTTCTAGACTATTCTCAGTGGTAGAAGAGTACAGGACAAGGAGTAATGGTCTAAAGTTGCAGTGGGGGAGGTTTAGGTTGGATATTAGGAAAAACTTTTTCACTAGGAGGGTGGTGAAACACTGGAATGCATTACCTAGGGAGGTGGTAGAATCTCCTTCCTTAGAAGTTTTTATGGTCAGGCTTGACAAAGCCCTGGCTGGGATGCTTTAATTGGGGATTGGTCCTGCTTTGAGCAGGGGGTTGGACTAGATGACCTCCTGAGGTCCCTTCCAACCCTGATATTCTATGATATGCATGGCATTCTTTGCTTTCTGGTTGTAAAAGAAAGGTGACTGATCCAGGCCCCTTGCCTCATACAGAGGCAACAAACACAGAGCCCACAGAATCCTCACAAAAGATCACCATATAAGCTACAAACAAACAAGGATTGCTCAAAAATACCAATTGCTCAATATACCCAAAATTGCCAGCATCAGTTTCCTCTTTAGGCAACTCACTTTATAACCTTCCCAACCCTCCAGCAATATCCTGATCGACAAAGCTCTCTGACAGTTTTGTGACAAAAAAACAAAAATTCTTGCATTGGTTTCAATGATTTTTTTTTCTTAAAACAGTCAATTTTTACATAGAATTCAGAATACAGATTTGCAAAAGCAAGGAAGCTCATCCTGGGGGAGGAAAGAGGGTGAGTAAGCCAGGCTGCACTGGTCTCTTTAAACCGTTATCTTGAAATGAAGTTAGTAAACCAGATTTTCAAATAACCAGTGGACCTTTCTTTTTCCAAAAGGGTTAAAATGGTGTTGCAGAATTGGAAATTCTGTTAATAAAAATTTGCTTCTACACCATCTCAGTGGCATAGAGCTATGAAAAAGGTTTTGCAGAGAAAAAGAATACCAAATTATTCACTGAAATATGAAACAGTAGTTTATCCTCTAATTAAAATAAGAATTTGATCTATTTAGTAAGTGTCTTACTATGGATTCTTGTGATTAATCTATCTAAGCTACTCAGGAAAAGCTGTACAAGCAATTTGGTAGATAAGAATAAACACAAGAAAAATGTTAGAAAATAAAACATTCTGTGCAAGTGTAACATTGCAAATAGTATTTTGAAATGTAATTAAGTTAGTGTGCATAGACAAGATTCAACAAGAAATTAGTCATGTATTAGAGCTACTAAAACCCCAATCCTGACTCCAGTGAGACTATTTATGGGAGAAAGTTTAAGCATGTGTTACTGTTTGCAGTATCAAGCTGTCAGTCTGCAACAATCAGGGTCCAGTCTTGCCCCCATTAGAGTCATAGCTAATGCATGAAGGAGACCCTGAATTTAACAAACAAGCATGTGCAGGGTTTTAAGGATTGGACAAGGCCATTCTTTTACTTCCAGTACCATCGTTATGAAATAGGATCACTGAAAGCCATAAAGATCTTTAGCAATTCTTCTCAGCAAGGTTTGTCTCGTCTTATATTTGCACAGCACCTTGCACAATTGGGCCCGGATTTTGATCAGGGCTTTTAGGAACACAGCAATACAAACAGTACTTTCAGACCTAGACATATGTTAGGCCTTAAAAAATGTGCAGGGAAAGAAATAAAACAAGCCTTAAAGCTATAGCTGTTTATAAAATAACTATTTTCAATTAAAAGTCTTGAAAGAAACAAATATTCTTCTTTTTAAAAATGTGTGGAAATTTTTTTAAAAAATAAACAGAAAAACAAAAAACTTATTTCCACCACCACTTGAATTTCTTTTCAGTTTATCATAGAAGAGTATTTTTTTTTAATGGCCATTTTTCATTGAAATTTTTTCAGCCAAAATTTTTATAAATGAATTACTGTTATTATTTTCATTATTACTATTTGTATTGCAGTAGCCCAGTCATGGACCGGACCCCATTTTGGTAGAAGGCTGTGTAAAACGTATGAGGAGACGGTCCCTGCCCTAAAGACTTGCATTCTATTTGGGATCGGCAGTGCTTTTGAGGTTATTCCCTTTGTTGGCAACAGTGAGAGCACCATCTCAGCATGGGCTTCAGGCAGGGCTCAGGAGCAGTATGGCTGCTGCAGTACCTCGCTGCTAAGTGCAGAATATTCTCCCCCTGCATCTGACCAGCTCACCAGGCTCGTTTGGACATTGGGGGCAACGGGTCCTTTCTCTCTCCTTATTCCTCCTTGTCTGTCCCTTACAAGAGTGGTGGGCAAACTGCTGCCTGCGGGCCACATCTGGCCCGTGAGACCCTCCTGCTTGGCCTTGGAGCTCCCAAACTGCGAGGCTAGCCCCTGGTCCCTCCTCTGCTGTCCCCCCACCCCCACCCCCACCGCCTCAGCTCGCCATGCCGCCAGCGCTCTGGGTGGCAGGGCTGCAAACTCCTGCCCCGGTGCTCTAGACTGTGTGGCGGTGTGCCTGGCTCCGGCTTGGCGGCGCAGCTGCCAGTCCTGGTGCTCTGTGCAGCATGGTAAGGGAGCAGGGAGGTTGGATAAGGGGCAGAGGGTCCCGGGGGTGGAGGGGGGGAGGGTGGGGACAGTCAGGGGGCAGGGAACAGGAGGTGGAGGTTCTGGGGGTGGTGGTCAGGGGACAGGGAGTTGGATAGGCATGGGAGTCCTGAGGGGCCTGTCAAGGGTGGGGGGGTTTGAATAGGAGTCGGGGCAGTCAGGGGATAGGGAGCAGGGGGGGCTGCAGGACCAGCTCCAGGTACGAGCAAAGCAAGCATGTGCTTGGAGCGGCACAATTCCAGGGCTGGCATTCCGGCCATCCATTTTTTTTTTTTTTTAAACACACCTTGGGCAGTTGTGCTCTTGGAGCTTAGGATGGCAAATTTTTTGCCTGGGGCAGCAAAAAACCTAGAGCCGGCCCTGGAAGGTTGGATAGGGTGGGGTCCTGGGGGGGGCAGCTAAGGGACAAGGAGCGGGGGCAGGGGGTTGGATGGGTGGTGGGTTCTGAGGGGGCAGTCAGGGGACAGGAAGTGGGAGGGACAGATAGGGGGCAGGGTCCAGACTGTTTGGGGAGGCACAGCCTTCCCTATCCAGCCCACCAGACAGTTTTGGAACCCTGATGTGGCCCTCAGGCCAAAAAGTTTGCCCACCTCTGCCTTACAAGTTGATAGTGTTGCAAGAACTAGGGTACCAGCACTATGATTATGCTTGCCTACTGCATGGATACGGAGGCAGGTGAACTTGATGGGGTTCCTTGTGTCCTGTACCCTACTTACACACACACGGTAACTAATGGCATAGTTTGGTCCTAAATGACCTATAGTCTGCTACAGGATTTCATCCCAAACTTATCAGTGCACATTTCCTACTTCATTCAAAATTAGGAGACACCTTCTGCACACAAGAATCTTGAAAATAGGCTCCAAAGTTTTCCCCTGTACGTTTTTTGAATAATGTCAGCTCACTATTTAGACACCAGTAGACAGAGGAGTAATACTGAAATGCTTCAGAAAGGCAGTGAAGCACCCTTCCCAGTCACTACTATGGAAGGATGTTGCAGTTCAATGACAAGACAGGACAAGGCTTTAAGCAAGCTGGTCTGCTAACAGGCTTCTGCCTGTCAGCTTTCCATCCTCCCTTTTATTTCTCTCCCTCCTGCACATTACATACTCCGACCGCAAAAGGCATCAACAAAGGAAATAATATGACTTTGATTAATATTCTTATTTACCAGCCTCTATCTACTACAGTCCTTGTTCTCAGGCCTTGAGCCCAGTCCAAGGAAGCTTCCCACGGTTCATGTCCTCTGGGTGACTTCCCATGGTCCATGTCCTTGGACAGAGCAGTGTGTGCACTGCTCCTACACAACACTCAGGGTGTGCCCTGAATGTTTCCAGGTGCATGAACTCTACATGAACCCTTCAGAAGGAACTAGGTCAGAGAAAAGACTGAAAAGTTCAAGTGTCTTATTAATGACTGGGTAAACTTTTCAAGAGGGCCTACATGCAATAAATGGAAGAAAACTTGACAGTTTTTTGTGTGTGTGCGTCTGTTTCAATGTAACTATTGAACTAGGGGCTAACTTCATTCCTGAAGCCTAGTGCCTCCAATACAATTTTGTTAGCTCTGACAATATTTTCATCTGCTAATTTCAGATATTCCATAGCAACCCCTTCCACACTGAAGTGTTCACTCCCTTAGAGGGAATCATCCAGCCAGTGATTGATGGCATACTTGATGTCATAATAACTACTTAAATGAAGAATAATTTAATTTTAAATGAAATTTAATTAAATTTGGATGGAAGATGTTTGTTCATATCCCCTAGGCTGCTCTAAAGACCTCAATTAATGACCCTGAAATTCAGAACAAGAAACATTGCTTGACCCTAAAAATGTATCCATGATTTTTTTCTACCAGTTTGAAATTTAGCAAATGAAAACTACAGTGCATGGACAGTAACTGAGAAAAAATTGTTTGGTATACTTCAGATTGCCTTTAACACAAAATCATTTATGTATAGTCATTTTGTAACATTCTCTACAGTATGCCATGTATTTACAAAATCAGAACTTGAATTAGCTTACAAACATTCAAATAAGTGGAAAAAAATTCTGGTTGGCAAAGCTAAAATGATGGAGTAAAGATAAAAAAACCTACCTACTAACGTGATCTACAGCTTCCATGGCCTCTACAGGCACGCAAAAACATTTGTTTTCAATTGTTTGCTGCTGGACTGATCTTTTCTTTGTCTGGATTCCATTTTTTAATGTCCAATACTTCTCCTAAAATATATTCAAGCTTGAGTCGTTATTTTTACAGAAAAGTATCAACTTTGAAGCAGCATTTAATTAAATCAATTGGCACAATCCTGTTAAAAAGAAATCAGTGGCTTGATCTGGCCTATTGTGTGTTTAGTTTGATGTAATATGCCAATTCTAGATGTGGAAAGTAAGTTTTGTGGGGGGAAAAATCCTGAAGCAAAGTTACTAATGAAGTTATCATTTGCACTCAATTGCATTGGCCCCAATTGCACTCCCATGCAAGTCATTAGAATGTTTACAGTTGATTCTGGTGGGACCAATACAGGGTCCTACCTCCTACTTAGAAACAGTGGGTATCTAATTTATGGAGTTTGAGAACACAAAATGAAAACCATGCTGTTAATATCTTACGGAGTTTTAGAATTACAGATACTCTTAATTTTTTTTTTCTAACTTTCCTTCCTTTCCTTCCATAGATATGAGATCAGCAGTAGATGAAGTGTGGATTGAGTTGGAATAGAAACCTGCACTTTAAAAAACTCAAAAACCATTTGTCTTTTGACCTTAAAAGTTTCTTATTGACTCTTCAGTTTTGATAACCTATTGCAAACTTCCTGCCTAACTGCCACTTCTGATTGTAGCTTTTCCACACATCTAAGGTATGAGATTCCAGCCCTGAGAAGTGGACAATATGATGGTGGTGAAATCAAGGGGGAAAAAAAAACAAGCTCTTGTTCAGACTGGAAGTATCTGTAGCTAAGAATGATAAAGAGCCCTCTGGTGCCACTTCTGTCATCAACATTCTTATTCCTTTCTATTGTATGCCAGTACTATGGGATTTTATTGTGAGTACGGGGCTTCTGAATAAAATAAAATAGATGGGCCAACACAAACCTCAAAGAGTCAGGAAAGGTTTTCCTTGCAGACTACACAAACCTCAAAGAGTCAGGAAAGGTTTTCCTTGCAGACTAAACATAATGGGAACAAACAGGAGAAAACAAGAAGTTGATATATCAAATGCTGTATAATGATTGTCAGACAGCCTTTCTGTCAATGTTATTTAATTTAAAACTTTATTTTGTCCTAGGAATCATTTACAAGCTTCTTTTTTGTTGTTGTAGATATTGGTTTAGAAGTGACTTTTAAGTGCATAAGAAACAATGAAGAGATACAAAAGTCTGAGTGTTTACTTGATCCCCATACTGACTGATTTTGAATAGCAGAACTCCCACTCAGTAGGAACGGTATTGGGTCCTTAGCATTTGTCATAAATATAAAGGGAAGGGTAAACCCCTTTGAAATCCCTCCTGGCCAGGGGAAAGCTCCTCTCACCTGTAAAGGGTTAAGAAGCTAAAGGTAACCTCGCTGGCACCTGACCAAAATGACCAATGAGGAGACAAGATACTTTCAAAAGCTGGGAGGAGGGGGAGAAACAAAGGGTCTGTCTCTGTCTGTAATCGTCTTGGCCGGGGATAGACCAGGAATGGAGTCTTAGAACTTTTTGTAAGTAATCTAGCTAGGTATGTGTTAGATTATGATTTCTTTAAATGGCTGAGAAAAGAATTGTGCTGAATAGAATAACTATTTCTGTCTGTGTATCTTTTTTGTAACTTAAGGTTTTGCCTAGAGGGGTTCTCTATGTTTTTGAATCTAATTACCCTGTAAGATATCTACCATCCTGATTTTACAGGGGGGATTTCTTTATTTCTATTTACTTCTATTTTTTATTAAAAGTCTTCTTGTAATAAACTGAATGCTTTTTCATTGTTCTCAGATCCAAGGGTTTGGGTCTGTCGTCACCTATGCAAATTGATGAGGCTTTTTACCAAACCTTGTCCAGGAAGTGGGGTGCAAGGTTTTGGGAAGTATTTTGGGGGGAAAGACGCGTCCAAACAGCTCTTCCCCAGGAACCAGTATTAGTTTGGTGGTGGTAGCGGCCAGTCCAAGGACAACGGGGGGAATATTTTGTACCTTGGGGAAGTTTTGACCTAAGCTGGTAAAGATAAGCTTAGGAGGTTTTTTCATGCAGGTCCCCACATCTATACCCTAGAGTTCAGAGTGGGGGAGGAACCTTGACATGGTGGCATAGTGGTGGGATTAACCTGAAATCATTTTGAGATCCAGTTGAGATTTTTTGAACTAGAAATACAGATTTTAAAAAGGAATTTTTTTTTTTTCCTGTGGAAAGGAAGTCCAGAAAGCAGCTTTGAAACTGAAAGCAGCTTGGTTTTTCTCTGCTTTGTGGCCAAGCAGAGACAAAAGGGGATTATCTTTGTGAATTGCAGGTTTTCTTTGCCTGGAGGCAGGGTACTTAACTCCTGCAGGGAAATTCACAGTCTTCCAACCCAGAGTTTTATTTTTCTTTTCTTCCTAAAAGTAAATAGGGGGGGTGTGCTCTACCAATTTGCCTGGAGACAAAAGTGGCAGGGTTGTTTTTTTTTTTAAGGATTTTTATTTTTTTGTTTTACAAGGAGCACAGGTTTGAAAAGGAATTTTTTTTTCTTTGGGCTGGGTAAGCAGGTTTCCAAGTAGTTGGAGGTTTTTTGCTTTAATTTGGGCCCAGAGCAGAGACAAGGGAATTGTCTTTTTCTGTAGGCTGACAATCACTATCAGAGAATAGGTATTCTATTCCAGCACAGCAAAATTCTACAGCCAAGTTTTGTTTGTTTATTTCTAAACCTCTGGTGTAAAGTTAGTTAAAAACAGAGAGGTTAGAATGGCAAAATCCGCGGCTCGACTACAGCTCGAATTAGCCAAATTTCAGGCTGAGGAAAGACAAAGGGAACATGAAAGACAGATAGAACTCATGCGGCTGAAGAAGGAACAAGAAAGGGAGGCAGAACAACACCAAGCGGCTGCTCACAGGAGAGCTATGGAAGCGAGGGACAAAGAACTGGAGGAGAAGGAAAAAGAGAGGAAGTATGTGGAGGAGATGGAGAAGATAAAGGCTCAGCAGAATATCCCAACAAACCCTAGTAATCCTTCTCCAAGTACCACTTCCCATCCCAGAAAGTTCCCCACCTACAAGGCAGGCGATGATACTGAGGCCTTCCTAGGAAACTTCGAAAGGGCCTGCCTTGGGTACAACATCTCTACTGACCAATACATGGTAGAGCTGAGGCCGCAGCTCAGTGGACCCTTAGCTGAGGTGGCAGCTGAAATGCCTAAAGAACGCATGAACAAGTATGAACTGTTTAAATCCAAGGCGAGAGTCAGAATGGGGATAACACCCGAGCAGTCTCGTCGGAGGTTCAGAGCCCTAAGGTGGAAACCAGACATGTCATTTACCCGACATGCCTACCACATTGTGAAACATTGGGATGCCTGGATATCAGGAGCAAGTGTTGAATCTCCAGTAAATTTGCCCTTCCTAATGCAAATGGAACAATTCTTAGAGGGTGTTCCTGAGGAAATAGAAAGATACATCCTAGATGGGAAACCCAAAACTGTAATTGAGGCAGGAGAGATTGGAGCCAGATGAGTGGAGGTGGCAGAGAAGAAGAAAACTGGTCGCAGTTGGAGCGGAGACCAGAAGGGACCACCCCAGACCACACCCTATTACCGGGGGCCGCCCAAAGCCCCACCTACCTCCCAAAGAACCCTCCAGACCCCTTATCGTCCCACCACCCCGTTCTCCAGCAACCCTCCTCGCCCCAGTGACCCGTCAGCTGGACGATGTTTTAAATGTAACGAGCTGGGGCATGTAAAGGCCAACTGCCCCAAGAACCCCAACAGATTACAGTTCATTGCACCGGAATCACACCAGAGGTCCACAGGCCCAGATACCTCCCAGATACCCTTGGAGCGGAGGGAAACTGTGAGTGTGGGCGGGAAGAAGGTCACCGCGTGGAGGGACACCGGAGCACAAGTGTCAGCTATCCATGCTTCCTTAGTGGACCCCAATTTAATCAACCCAGAGATCCAAGTGACGATTCAACCCTTCAAGTCCAACTCTTTCAATTTGCCTACAGCCAAGTTGCCTGTCCAGTACAAGGGCTGGTCAGGAATGTGGACTTTTGCAGTCTATGATGATTATCCCATCCCCATGCTGTTGGGGGAAGACTTGGCCAATCATGTGAAGCAGGCCAAGAGGGTGGGAACGGTCACCCGCAGCCAGGCTAAACAAGCCGTGAGGCCTAGCTCTGTTCCGGAAACTTCTATCAGGACCTGGTCAGAGGTGATGGACCCGGACCCCAGGCCAATGTCTGCAACAGCAGTAGTGGATCCAGTCCCAGAGACCCAGATGGAACCAGCCAAACAACCAACACCAGACCCCGTGCCAGCACTGAATCCAGTACTTGCAACCTCAACACCAGAGGGCCCCACTGAACCTGAACTGGCAGCAGCCGATAACCCTACACAAGAGGCTCAGCCGGAGCCTGAATCCCAACATAGTGCACCAGTGGAGAGCGGTTCACAGTCAACAGAAACAGCTCCATCCCCTATATCGCTTCCAGAGGGACCAAGCCTAGGTCCACAATCCAATGAAGAACTGATGTCCCCAGCATCAAGGGAACCGTTCCAGACCGAACAGGAAGCAGATGAAAGCATCCAGAGAGCTTGGACGGTGGCACGGAGCAACCCACCGCCTCTCAGCTCTTCTAATCGATCCAGGTTTGTTGTAGAAAGAGGACTTTTATACAAGGAAACTCTTTCTGGTGGACACCAGGAAGACTGGCATCCTCAGAGACAGTTGGTAGTTCCAACTAAATACCGGGCCAAGCTCTTGAGCTTAGCCCATGATCACCCTAGTGGCCATGCTGGGGTGAACAGGACCAAAGACCGTTTGGGGGGATCATTCCACTGGGAGGGAATGGGCAAGGATGTTTCTACCTATGTCCAGTCTTGTGAGGTGTGCCAAAGAGTGGGAAAACCCCAAGACCAGGTCAAAGCCCCTCTCCAGCCACTCCCCATCATTGAAGTTCCATTTCAGCGAGTAGCTGTGGATATTCTGGGTCCTTTTCCGAAAAAGACACCCAGAGGAAAGCAGTACATACTGACTTTCATGGATTTTGCCACCCGATGGCCGGAAGCAGTAGCTCTAAGCAACACCAGGGCTAGAAGTGTGTGCCAGGCACTAGCAGACATTTTTGCCAGGGTAGGTTGGCCCTCCGACATCCTCATAGATGCAGGGACTAATTTCCTGGCAGGAACTATGAAAAACCTTTGGGAAGCTCATGGGGTAAATCACTTGGTTGCCACTCCTTACCACCATCAAACAAATGGCATGGTGGAGAAGTTTAATGGAACTTTGGGGGCCATGATACGTAAATTCGTAAATGAGCACTCCAATGATTGGGACCTAGTGTTGCAGCAGTTGCTCTTTGCCTACAGAGCTGTACCACATCCCAGTTTAGGGTTTTCCCCATTTGAACTTGTATATGGCCGTGAGGTTAAGGGGCCATTGCAGTTGGTGAAGTAGCAATGGGAGGGATTTACACCTTCTCCAGGAACTAACATTCTGGCCTTTGTAACCAACCTACAAAACACCCTCCGAACCTCTTTAGCCCTTGCTAGAGAAAACTTACAGGATGCTCAAAAAGAGCAAAAAGCCTGGTATGATAAACATGCCAGAGAGCGTTCCTTCAAAGTAGGAGACCAGGTCATGGTCTTAAGGGCGCTCCAGGCCCATAAAATGGAAGCATCGTGGGAAGGGCCATTCACGGTCCAGGAGCGCCTGGGAGCTGTTAATTATCTCATAGCATTCCCCACCTCCAACCGAAAGCCTAAGGTGTACCATATTAATTCTCTAAAGCCCTTTTATTCCAGAGCATTAAAGGTTTGTCAGTTTACAGCCCAGGGAGGAGACGACGCTGAGTGGCCTGAAGGTGTCTACTACGAAGGGAAATGTGGTGGTGGTGTGGAAGAGGTGAACCTCTCCATGACCCTTGGGCGTATGCAGCGACAGCAGTTCCAGGAGCTGTGCACTAGCTACGCGCCAACGTTCTCAGCCACCCCAGGACTGACTGAACGGGCATACCACTCCATTGACACAGGTAATGCTCATCCAATTAGGGTCCACCCTTACCGGGTGTCTCCTCAAGCTAAAACTGCTATAGAACGGGAGATCCAGGATATGTTACAGATGGGTGTAATCCGCCCCTCTGAAAGTGCATGGGCATCTCCAGTGGTTCTAGTTCCCAAACCAGATGGGGAAATACGTTTTTGCGTGGACTACCGTAAGCTAAATGCTGTAACTCGCCCAGACAACTATCCAATGCCACGCACAGATGAACTATTAGAGAAACTGGGACGGGCCCAGTTCATCTCTACCTTGGACTTAACCAAGGGGTACTGGCAGGTACCGCTAGATGAATCTGCCAAGGAAAGGTCAGCCTTCATCACACATCTCGGGCTGTATGAATTTAATGTACTCCCTTTCGGGCTGCGAAATGCACCCGCCACTTTCCAAAGACTTGTAGATGGTCTCCTAGCGGGATTAGGAGAATATGCAGTCGCCTACCTTGACGACGTGGCCATATTTTCGGATTCCTGGGCAGACCACCTGGAACATCTACAAAAAGTCCTTGAGCGCATAAGGGAGGCAGGACTAACTGTTAAGGCTAAGAAGTGTCAAACAGGCCTAAACAGAGTGACTTACCTTGGACACCAGGTGGGTCAAGGAACTATCAGCCCCCTACAGGCCAAAATGGATGCTATCCAAAAGTGGCCTGTCCCAAAGTCAAAGAAACAAGTCCAATCCTTCTTAGGCTTGGCCGGTTATTACAGACGATTTGTACCGCACTACAGCCAAATCGCTACCCCACTGACAGACCTAACCAAAAAGAAACAGCCAAATGCTGTTCAGTGGACCGGAAAGTGTCAGAAGGCCTTTAACAAGCTTAAAGCGACACTCATGTCTGACCCTGTACTAAGGGCCCCAGACTTTGACAAACCGTTCCTAGTAACAACAGATGCGTCCGAGCGTGGTGTGGGAGCAGTTTTAATGCAGAAAGGACCTGATCAAGAATTCCACCCTGTAGTGTTTCTCAGCAAAAAACTGTCTGAGAGGGAAAGCAACTGGTCAGTCACTGAAAAGGAATGTTACGCCATTGTCTATGCTCTGGAAAAGCTACGCCCATATGTTTGGGGATGGCGTTTCCACCTGCAAACCGACCATGCTGCACTAAAGTGGCTTCACACCGTCAAAGAAACTAACAAAAAACTTCTTCGGTGGAGTTTAGCTCTAAGATTTTGATTTCGACATCCAACACATCTCAGGAGCTTCTAACAAAGTGGCTGAGGCACGCTCCCGTGAAAGTTTCCCAGAATCAACTGGTTAAAATCGTCCTTGAGATGTGGAAAATATTGTTAGTCTTTATGTACTTGGTAGTATATTTAGAGATGCATGTGTCTTATTAACTCTGTTTTTCCTAGAGCTCCAGGAAGAAATCCCAGCCAGTGTTTCACCCTAGCTGAGATTTGGGGGGCGTGTCATCAATATAAAGGGAAGGGTAAACCCCTTTGAAATCCCTCCTGGCCAGGGGAAAGCTCCTCTCACCTGTAAAGGGTTAAGAAGCTAAAGGTAACCTCGCTAGCACCTGACCAAAATGACCAATGAGGAGACAAGATACTTTCAAAAGCTGGGAGGAGGGAGAGAAACAAAGGGTCTGTGTCTGTCTGTAGTCGTCTTGGCCGGGGATAGACCAGGAATGGAGTCTTAGAACTTTTAGTAAGTAATCTAGCTAGGTATGTGTTAGATTATGATTTCTTTAAATGGCTGAGAAAAGAATTGTGCTGAATAGAATAACTATTTCTGTCTGTGTATCTTTTTTGTAACTTAAGGTTTTGCCTAGAGGGGTTCTCTATGTTTTTGAATCTAATTACCCTGTAAGATATCTACCATCCTGATTTTACAGGGGGGATTTCTTTATTTCTATTTACTTCTATTTTTTAGTAAAAGTCTTCTTGTAATAAACTGAATGTTTTTTCATTGTTCTCAGATCCAAGGGTTTGGGTCTGTGGTCACCTATGCAAATTGGTGAGGCTTTTTATCCAACATTTCCCAGGAAAGGGGGGGTGCAAGTGTTGGGAGGATTGTTCATTGTTCTTAAGATCCAAGGGTCTGGGTCTGTAGTCACCTAGGCAAATTGGTGAGGCTTTTTACCAAACCTTGTCCAGGAAGTGGGGTGCAGGGTTTTGGGAAGTATTTTGGGGGGAAAGACGCATCCAAACAGCTCTTCCCCAGTAACCAGTATTAGTTTGGTGGTGGTAGCGGCCAGTCCAAGGACAACGGGGGGAATATTTTGTACCTTGGGGAAGTTTTGACCTAAGCTGGTAAAGATAAGCTTAGGAGGTTTTTTCATGCAGGTCCCCACATCTATACCCTAGAGTTCAGAGTGGGGGAGGAACCTTGACAGCATTCAACTGCGTACCTCAGAATGTATCTAAATTAAGTGCCAGCTACTGAGTATGTACCAAATGATTCTGCAAAAATTCTCAATGGCCAGAAAACACAGATGGATGGGATGTAAGTTAATTTCATCTATCCCAATGATTCTCTGTTATTGACCTAAAAGAAAAAAAAATCTTTGAACAAGTTGGGGGATTAACGTTACAAATAAATGACTTCCACAGGTAGGCATCTGTAACTAGGACACAGTATTGTGTTTAGGCCTGCCATAAGGTTTGCCTGCTTGAATCTAAAATGGAATAAAAAGTAGGAATAGAGGCAAAATAAAGGAACACATAGTAAATGTGCATCTTTGCCTGTCATGCTGAAAGTGACAAATCTTTAAATATTAAGGGTCAAATCCTAGCCCATAGATACACAGATAATAGGGAAGCATAATCCCTTTACCTTTATGTAAACCCCCCCTACACCAGGCTGACTGATCTTCAAATTGTTGGGCCTGGTGCTGGGAGTGCATGATTTCCTTAATCCCCATGTTTATCTCCATGCATTCTGCACCTCTTTTTGCCAGCACAGGAGCAACTCTAAAGCACAGATCTGTCTTGGAGAGAAAATGGTCAGGCCAGTCTCCCCAGGCTGGCATTCCACAACACACTTGTTATATTTTGTGGAATCATGAGAAATCTCTTGTCCCTTTCCAATTGCCTTGGTGGAGGGGGACAGCTCTCTGCCTTGATACCTCTCTCAGCTGCATTTAGAACGGTCAGCCTAAAGCACAGTTTTTGGGAAACATGGTCCTTTCCCATTTCCCACAGCTGGCACTCAGCCATGGGGAACCTTCCCTCACTCTTCCCCAAAACACTGCCCCGCCCCAATGCAGTCAGTGTCTCTAGTATCTAACATCACCCACAAGGGTACAGGTATTGGCCATCCACAGCATGGGCACAAAGGCAGGGCTTGACAACTGGCTCCAAAGCTTCATATCCCTATGAAACGTTCTAGGCTTGGGCTTCTTTATTCTCTTTTTGACCTAACATTTCTTGAAATAACTGTTTATAAGGCATCATCAGTACCTCACATTAAGAAAAAATACGAATGATACATTTTGTATAGATTTGTATTGTACAGCAGCAACACTATACAAACATTAATGTTAATAATACAGGACATCTTCTGAATCATAGTAAGTACTTTATACATACACTTAAGTATGACTGTTCTGAACTCCTCAAAGCACAACACAGATGAAAAATATCAATATTGTATCTTCAGCCAGAGTGTCAGAAGGGTATGAGAATACATGGGATGTTTTGTGAAGAAAGAAAATTTATTTCCTTCAGAAAGAAATACTGACTGCATATTGTTCACTTATAGTAAGAGATATCTAGAAAATGAGTCAAACACTCGGAAACATGCTTGTATTTTGTCATGTTTCTATATTTAATTTTAAAAACTTTTAGTAGCCTCTGAAGAGAAGAAACTAAGGTTGTAGTTCAATATAGACCCTAAAAGTAAGATTCAAATAAGGTTGGAAAGAAGTTCCTTTGGTTAATCTACATAGCTAAGCCTTTCCAAAAGTGTCTAAGGTTTCTTATTACAACAATAAATTCATCTTGCTGTATCTTTTGAAGTTTTTTTTAATCACATACTGACCACTGGTGTTTTTTTGGGACATATTGTAATGCATTTTTCTTTCAGCAAGAGAGGCTTGATCCAAAACTTGCTGAAATCACATTGAGTATTTCCACTTACTTCACTGGGATTTGGGTGAAGGCCTTAGCCAGAATTTTAAATGCCATCTTTCTTTGGTACTTTTAAGAACTAAACTCTGGTTTTGAGTCATATCCACATTAAGGGGTGGAGGCAGTGGCAAGAGGCATTATTCCCACAAATGCAGAAAGTGATCTTAGAGGCAACAATTTGTTCCCAATCAATCCAGTATTTTATTTTAATTCCTCAAATAAATTTGATTAAAGCATTTGAGAATATTTTGTTCTGATTATGAACTTGATCTGCTGCTAGAGAGTGGACAGATAGACTCCGATTGACTCCCATTGTGCCTCAATGTACAATAATTTCTGCAAGCCCATAATCTTACCCTTCATGGTTGATTCCATGCATGTGTGTTATTTGGCTTTGTCTGTCCTAGTGTGACTACCCATAAAGAGTGTCTTCTATGATGACTGTTAAGGATTTTTTAAATAGGAATTAAAGTGAGCGTACCCTCAGTTATGAATAAAACCGCTTACCTGGTCTCAAAACTTTTGCTTCCTTTCCTTATTGAAGAACACCTGGACACCAAACGAATAAGGAGACAGGAAGGCTGACCACTGATGTAGACCTTCTCTGTGATAACATCCAAGACCCGTTAGGAAACAAGCATGTTCCTTAGAGTCTCATGCTTTCAATCCATAAAGGAATCAACTTGTATTACTAGTAAAACCTAGTCTTCACATCAGCTGAACCAAACTGAAAATTCTACTTCAAGATTGATTTAGTTGGGGATTGAGCAGGGGGTTGGCCTAGATGACCTCCTGAGGTCCCTTCCAACCCTGATATTCTAGGATTCCCACTAAACATGAATGGACAGAGATGGAGAATTCATAGCAAACTAAAGAATTCACATGTAACATCATCTCTAACCTAAGAAACTTTTCTGTACTTGAATATATTGTTCTCCAGGTGACAACTTTATTTTAAGTTAACCAGAAAGTGTACCAGAGCTACAGAAAGCATATGCATGGCTTAATTCACTACATTCCTTAACTGTATGTTTACTTGTGTCTGAGTAATAAGGTTCATATTGGGAACAAAGGATTGAAAATTATTTCTCAGCACTCAGTGTCCAAGCAAAAGCTACAGGTTGCAAAGTACAGCCCAACTCCTCAGCTCTCCTCTTCCACCCTTCTGCTGTATGTTGATTATAATTTCAAAGTGGACAACCTAAGCTGCTGTGGTCAGGAGGCGGGGATCTGTCATAGGGTAGTATTTCAGTGGGTGATATGGAAGATTGCTGGGGATGCAAAAAGAAAAGGGGTCATTCTCTTTCCTCTCCCACCTCCCTCCTGTCCAGATGGAAAAACTGGGCCAATTCACAAGAATAAGGCTGAGGGAAAATAGTCCAAGTCTGTCTCCTCTTGACTGTTCTCTCCTAGTTTGACCCGTCTCCTTCAAATCTAGCTCCACCCTACTGTCTTTCCTCCCCCATTCCATTGTTGCTTGGCTTGCAGAGGCAGCAGGGAAGGACTATGCAGAGAGCACATACTTCCTTTCTTGGGTAGATTTGCATTAACCCTTCAAAAGCCACACTTCTCTGTTCTGTGCCTCTTCCCTCATCTGTTTACAGCCAGGGCCGGCTCCAGGCACCAGCTTTCCAAGCAGGTGCTTGGGTGGCACTGAGAACGGGGTGGCAGTCCGTGTCCCGTGGCGGCAACTGCTTGGGGCAGTAAAAGTGGTAGAGCCGCCCCTGTTTACAGCCCATACACTGCAGGGGCTTCAAGGTTTGGATGCTTCAGGGGCCATGTGTAGAGAGCCCTGTATTCTGCCTTTGTGGTGCAAACCTGAATTAGCCCCCCAGAAGTCTATTTTGTGTGTGGGACTCCTCACGGCTGCTTCCGGTCTACATGCTGTAGAGCCAGTAGACACTCACGAAATGCAAGCATAAGGCAGTCTCCAAGAGCTAGAACAGCTTGAGCCACACCAGAAGTCTCATGGTGGTTACTGCTTGCACTGCATGCTGCTGTACTTCAGCCACACAGAATTCAGTCTGCAATATATCTGACAATTGTTGCATTATTGGCGAGGATTAGCTCTATTTGCGCCTAATGACTAGATGCTCTTCATCCTAAGCAGGCTAGTGCTAGCCCACTGGGGGCCCTAAGCAGGAATATTTTGCCTCCTCCCCGAACACATACTAATAATTAATAGGGGGCCTCCTTGAGCTGCTCTGGGCACTAAGCAATTGCTTAGTCTTCTTATGCCTAGCACTAGCTCTGCTCCTAAGTGATTATTAAGAGTGCTGAGACCTTGGCATTTGTTATGTGCAATGTAGGGGGGTAAACCTCTCACTAGATGAACTGAGACCAGCCCCTTACAGCTTAAACAGGAAGTGGTAGCGAACACGCAGAGGCAAAGTTAAGGAAGTGTGTTCAGGGCAGGACGTAGCCTGAATTGAATACTTAAATAGCTTTAAAGTGTCAGATATCAGAGGTTTCAGAGTAGCAGCTGTGTTAGTCTGTATTCGCAAAAAGAAAAGGAGTCCCTGTGGCACCTTAGAGACTAACCCATTTATTTGAGCATGAGCTTTCGTGAGCTACAGCTCACTTCATCGGATGTACCAGAGGGAAAACGTCAGAGCTTAGCTTGATCCAATAGGAAATTAGAATCCTAAAATATTTACTGTAGTTTATGACTTAAAACGTAAGTTTAGTAAACCTGAAGGGAAAAAAAAGGTAAATTGATGATCAGTGGTTATAACTAGGGGATGCATTTCAGAAGAAAGTAAAGGCCACTACAAAAATCATTAGTGTGTATAGGGAGAGTTTGCAATGTCACATTTTGTATATGTGCATGCACATGTGCAAAAAAGTGACTGGATTTTTTGTCTTAATCTGGGGAAATTGGGTTTTGAATTGAATTAAACGACGGATGAATTGTTACCATTATTTGAATTTCTAACTTTAGATGCGATTTTATAACTCACTGATTACTAAATGCTACTTGACAAACTTAAGTGACCCTAAAGTGATTTGAATTAAGGATCCCTGCCGAGATGAAAGCGCTCTTCCCAGAGCAATAAAACAGAATTACGATTATCACAGTGTGAAAGTACTTCTATATGATCCTGATATGCTGATGATAGACTTCAGACAAATTCATGAGGAAGTCTGAAATGGTGAAAATGATTTAAATACTATGCTTTACAAGTGTAATGGTAGAAGAATTAAAAAACAATGTGCATGGGAAGATGGACTGTCCCTCAGCCACCATTCATGGAAGGAATTCTCTCAATATGGATTTCTCCTTTGCCTCTGTGGGACCAATCCCTCACGCCTGCATACTCTGTGGGGAGTGGGAACTAAGTGACTAGGCAATGACTGAACTGAATGAGGCCTGGGACAGGGGATATCACACATGATCTTCACACTAGTCCTGCAGACTTTTCCAAGTAAAGTAGGATGTTATATTCATGTCAAATGAGGATGAGGAACTACCTTCCAGCTCATTAGTGACTAATGAGGATGTTAAACAGCATCTACATTTTTAAGATCAGCAGGGCCAGAACTTTCAGTGCCCTAGGGAATCATTGGCAGCCATGCTGCTGGGGAGTAGGATGTGTGTATGTGAGGGGGACAGTGAGATGGCTGCTGTGAAGACCCTGACATCTTCTGCTAGCTCCTAAGATCCACACTCATCCCAGGCTTTCCCTGTCCCTAGTCCTCACTCACAGTTTCTGGGCAGGCCCCCTGGTCTATTCTGTGAGGGCCAGATCTCCAGGATTCTTTGGCTGTATCTACACTGAATCTATACTAGCTAGCCATGGTGCCATAGCTATGCTGGTATAACCCAGTAGTTTACACACAACCTACACAACCTCCCCCAATCAGTAGGAACACACTTCCACAAACAAAATTACCAATATCAATAGAAGCATTTGTCCATCAACATAGCTGTGTCTGCACAGGGGTTAGGCTGGTATAGCTATGTCAATCAGGGGTGTGCTTTTTCCACCCCGATTGGCATAGCTATGTTGATCTATCATTAAGTGTAGGCCAATAGTTAGTAATTTTTAAACAGGAAGAAGAATGCCAGTTAACTTGCAGGGTATGTTGAACTGCAAAGCATCCCTAGTCTTAGCTGATAAAGATGAAAGAAACTGCTGAACTGCTTAGATTTGTGCAATGATTGAAAAAAAAAAAAAAATCAGCAGAGTTGCCTTAGATCAGGGGTGGGCAAACTATGGCCCGTGGGCCGTTTTAAGCTGGCCCATGAGCCGCACCGCACCACTCAGGCTCCGGGGTGCTGGGTCAGGGGCCGCACTCTGCAGTTCCCGAAAGCATGGCATGGCCCCTCTCTGGCTACTACATGCTACAATGGGAGCTGTAGGGGCAGTGCCTGAAGATGGGGCAGCATGCGGAGCCGCCTGGCCGCACCTCCGCATAGGAGCCAGAGAATGGATGTGGCACTGCTTCTGGGAGCCACCTGAGGTAAGTGCTGCTCAGATCCTGTACCCCCTGAGCCTCTTCCCATGCCCCAATACCCTGCCCCATCTCTCATCCCTCTCCTGCTCTCCAATCCCCTCAATCCCAGCCTGGAGCACCCTCCTGTACCCCAAACCTCTCATCACCAGCTCCACACTCTCCCACACCCCAACTCCAATTTTGTGAGCATTCGTGGCCTGTCATACAATTTCTATTCACCAATGTGGCTCTTGGGCCAAAAGGTTTGCCCACCCCTGCCTTAGATAATTATAGGCTTTATTGTAATATTCAGGTACAGCCCATGGCAAGGGACTGTGTAGCATCATTCTCTACTAGGTCTCTTTCAGAGTTGTAAGTGACTAACAGGGGGCCTCAGCAGGTGTAAATAGGTGTTGCTCCACTGACATCTATGCAGATAGTCCAGTTTGCACTCAGCAGAGGATCTGGCCCATGGTGTAAAGGCAGTGGAGAATGAGGCCTACTGGAGAAATGGAATTAGTCCTGGAGCAGGGGCACTGGAGTGAGGGGAGCAAGGGGTCATAGCCCAGTCCCCTGCCTCTTCTCTTCCCCCCAGAGTACCCGCCCCTTGGCCAGAGCAGAATCTGGATCCTGGTCTGGGTAAGAGCTGCCTGGACAGCTGTGGGGAGTCACGGACCCTCCACCTGCCCAGGGTGGGGGGAGCCCAATAGCAGCCCCTGCCTGTGTCCCCACTCCCCAGGCTCCCTGTCCAGGGTAGGTGGAGGGTCCATGGCTCCCCACAGCTGCCCAGGAGGCTCTTACTATGGCCAAGTTGCAGTTCTTTGGCTGCTGAGGTCCCACCCCCAGACCAGGCCAGAAGCCAGAGACGGCTTGGTGTAAGAGCCATCCTGGCAGCTGTGGGGTGTCATAGACCCTCCATCTGCCCAGGGTAGGGAAGTCTGGGGGATGAGGACACAGGCCGGAGACTGCTCTCAGGCCCCCTGACCCTGGGCAGGTGGAGGGTCTGCGGCTCTCCGACCTGACTCCGGCTTGGCGGGGGGGCGGGGCCTCGTGGCCACCCCACTTTTTGGAATAATCCATTACCCCTGGCATGGAGTGTGAAGTCAGTGTGCAAGGAAAAAATCAGACCTCAGTGTGTGCTACTGGGAGAGTATCCTACAGTCAGAACAATTAAAAACTTTACAAATAAATTGCATTTAAACAGGTCTTGTACTCTTCCAGTCATTGAGTTCTTCATGGCCCAGACCCACAAAGGGACTTTGGCATTGCGATGCTCAGTGTTGCAACATTTAACTTTTCGGCATCTAGAAAGTCATCAGAATCTGCAAAGCCTGAGTTAGGTGCCCAGGCACACTGTGCAATGAATAGGGAGAGAGGAGAGACAGGCTCCTAAGAATGAGATCCACAGAAAGCCAGCATGCTAGTTGGGGAGCCACTTAAGCTAACCAGTAGTCATACTTAAATACTCATTAGGTCAGAGAAAGGGAGGACTCTTTGGCCTTCTCTAATGACTAGTTATTTACCCAAAGTGAAACAGCTTCAACAGGAGAGACTGGAAGCCCCACATCAGAATATCACATATCATATCAGTGATTAGGGCACTGTCCTGAGAGGCGGACATCCTTGTTCAAATCTTCTCTCCCTATCAGGCAGTCTCCCACATCCTGGGTGAGTGCTCCAATTACTGGGCTAAAAGTTATAAAGGAGGTGGCACAGAAAAAACATCATTTCCTCCTCCTCCAGCCAGATTTTGTATGGGACCCAATCTGGTAGGCATATTCTGAGCACACCTACCTGACTGGGCCCTGCAGGCATGAGGCAGGGGAATGCCCATCATCACTTGGTCTGAGGTTCCCACCAGATCATAGGCATACAGACATCTGCACGAGGCAGCAATGTGCATGCCCATAAGCAGAAGCTTAGGTGCTTTCTTTGGGAAAATTCAAAGGGTAAGTGAGTTCAGATGCCTAATTGGTTAGGAAGCAGCTCAGCATGGACTGAGGATCTCAGTGGCACCTAAATTTTGTACTCAGGCTCCTAAAGTGGTGAGTTACACTCCTAGGTCCTTTTGTGGCTTTCAGACCATGTGCCCACACTTACTGTAGACAGCCTCTTCATATTACCTTTCAGGGAGGGGATCACAAGCTCTTTCCTTTGCCTGAGGGTTGAAACTCATTACCTCACTCCAGCTTCTACCACTAAATTCAGAAGCCAATTTACTTCCCTAGGTGGCACCTACCTGTGATTGTCCTCAGGAACATTCCACACAGGTGATCCAAATTATCAAGAACAAAAGCTAAACCTACCTAGCATACCTTAAAAAAAAATAAAGAGAATCACAAACAAAAACATTGAGCAGAATATAAACACAGTTAGACTAAAATATTATGAGCTCAGGAAGCTCAGCTGTGAACTTAGTTGCTCTGAGTATTGGCTAAGTTACCTGAAGATTTGACATAATAGTATAAAGTGTCTCTCTCAACCCAGCCAGCTGTCCGATAGAGTTTAGGATCTTCTGGACAGGAGTGAGTGTTTCCAATCATTTGTATATCCTGCCCCTGCAAGGAAAAGTGCATTTCTTAATTTCTTCCCTATTTCTTTATAGTCCTCTATTGTTTGAGTCTTGATTTCATTAGCATATTCTATATTACCTCATTCTTAAACCTAGAATTGAGCACACAGTGTCATTATATTTTAGTTTTCCCAGCTACACAGGGCCTGTGTCTGTACTGCCTGCTAATCAATTTCTTCTGGCAGAGTAACTTCCATTCTGATTAGATTTGAAAAATTTACAACCAATTCCATAACGGTGGGTGGGGAGGAAGCTTACTAATGTTTAACATTTAACACTTCATTCCAACTTGCTGTTTTTGTGGCTATGTATTTAGCTGTGTTATAATTGCAGTGCTGTGGTTTGATTCAAGAACAAGGGGGTTAATCACCTTCCTGGCTATTGTTAGTGAGGTTAATGTATTAAGATGGCCACCATGTAGTACCAAGGTTTCTGGAATCCTATTTATTATTGTGCAACTCTGAAAAGGTTCAAAATCGATGTTCAGTTTGGATAAGGCACCTATTTGAAGTTTACCTGAATTAGCCAAGACCTCTGTTTGTGAGAGCAGGCCTTGATCAGCTTTCCAGCACTTCTGCTGCATGTCCCTGCCAAAGTTTTGGGAACAGTCTCAGGCTATTTCAGCACAACTAATTACACTCCCAATCAGACAGCAGGAGTAAAACAAGGTTTGGTTCTAATAAAAAAGCAAGCATTTGGAACCAGTTTGATCATCCATAACGTTTAAAGTCACAAAAGTGACCGTCTGTGTGTATTCAGAAATATATATTTTAAGAGCAATTTGAGACAATGAACTGGATTTTTATCTGGCTTCCATACCATCAGCAGAGTTAATTTTCAGTTGCATTAGCTTTCTGACTGGTATAGTGAATATGGTGATATTATTCTTGCATAATACACAGATGATGTGTGATCCAGAAAGACAACAGATTCAGGTTGAATTTAGAGGGTGCATGGGGAGGAAAAAACAAAAACTTTTACTTGTCAACAAAGCAGATATGGAAATCATTGACATGGAACCTAATTTTTACACTAACCTTTCAGTGTATAATTACATTATAATATGAAGAGTTAAGTTAAAGTTCTCAGCAGATGCAAAATGGTTCAGACAGATGGTGTCACGTTTTGGAGAACCCCAAAACGTGTGAAACACATTTGTTTAGATGACACTTCCATTACTCATTAGAATCAGTTAAATATGCTCTATACATCAGTCCCTGCACTAGTAACATCTAATGAAATATTTTATTTTGTATACATAGAACTGAATGTGTAGATGTGCATCTAACATTTCCCAGATGTGTTTTCAATTTTCAAAGGACAGAGGAAGATCCACTACAGAGGAGAATTCCTTCCTAGAGTTTGGTGGATTCTTATAGTTCAAACTACTTAAGCACTTCCATCCAAAAGGAGTTTTCATGGGTTTGAGGAAATCCACGTAGAGGAGGCGGCAGATTTTTGCTACTTTGTTGAGACAGCAGTAAGGCTATTAAAAATGAAATGCTAGAGTCCTGGATTTAATATTCAATTGGAGGTGATGTGTCCAGTTTAGAAAGAGGTACAATTCCTCCCCACACCCCAAAAACATGCAGTTTTCTAAATATTATTGTTCACTTTGCTACTAATTTTTTAGTTTCCTATTATTCTGACTTGGCATGTACATAAATGGCTGCAGATCAAAATGAGAAATTTCCAGTAGTTTTCTTGATACACCTCTGAAGACACAAAAATATCAAATTTCCTTGAAGTGTAGGAGGAATTTGTTTTAGGGGCCTGTTCATTTTTTAGTTTTGTGGCATCCTGGCAGGAAGTGAAACTTTCACTCTGAAGTAGAGGGCAAAATCCGAGTAAGAGACATTGGTCTAGAAGTCAATCACTCCTCTCCTATCATTGTCCATGTTTTTTTGTTCAAGACCCTACAGAAGATGGGTTAGATTCACAAGGGGGAGCGATGCACCTAATTGCAACATTTAGGCACCAGTGGCATTCACAAAACCACCACCTACCCCTATAGGCACCCGAGTTTTTGCTGGTAGACACGTGCAAAGGTATCTATGTCCTGACACCACTGAACAGCTCGACCCTTAGGCCATGCACACCTAAGTCCCAGTGGGATTCATAAAATAGCTGCTCCTCTGCCTATCTCACCTGCAGGGCTTGATCCAGTACTCAGAGCACACCTGCACAAAGGGAAGAGGAGAAGTCTATGGTGGTTAGAGGACTCACCCAGTGTGGGACACCTGGGTTCAACCTCTCAATCTGGATGATTCAAAGCAGGGACTTGAACCCAGGTTTCCCACATAATGGGCGAGTACCATATCCACGGGTCATTCTCTTTCTGCCCAATTGACTATTTAAGTAGTACACAGAAAAAAAGAATAATTTCCACCACACCAGAATACCCTCCGGTAGCCCAATAGGTAAAGCATTCATCTGGGAGGTGGGCAACCTAGTTTCAGGTCCCTGCTCTGAACCAGGCAGAGTGGGGATTTGAACCTGGGTCTCCCATATGCTGGATAAATGTTCTTAGCACTGGGCTAGTGGGGACTGCAGCATCACCAGTACTACCACTTCCTCCTCTGTGGTTTTTCTTGAGCAAGCCCTGGGCAAGTTAGCCCTCCCGCGACAAGAGGATTTAGAGTCAGCACAACCTCCCTGGTTTTGAGAGTCAAGCCCGTCACTTCCTTTGCTTTTACTAAGCAGCGTTCAAAACGCCTAAAGTCTAAACAAAATGTTTCATTCAACCTCCAAACATTTTCCACTTTTTTCAATTCTCCAAGAATCCCAAAAAGTTTCAGTTCAACCCCAACTTTTTTTTGAATACCAGCAAGCCAGTAAATCAATCATGTTCATAGCTCTACTCACAATCCTTGCTGCAGGGTTCTTAGTTCTGTCCTTGCTGACACTGTCCTGTAGCAGGCCTAGCTCCCCACACCTAGATGGCTCTGCTCCCTGAAGCCTTCTACCCAAGAGCTACAACAAGGCTTTATGTCTGGATAACTCCCACAACCCATCTCCACCTTTGAGACTTTCCATCACTGATCTCATGCTGCTTTTGGTATCTCCCAGCACGCCTAGTTCTGAATTATATACTTCAGTCATGTGACCCCTCTATTAATTCCTTCAACCGGGAGAGGTGGGCTAAGACTGGCAGGTGCAACTGAGCTCCCTTCCTCTTAAAGGGCCAGCTCACTGTGTGACAAGCAGCTTAACTATGGACACCCAGTTTTGAAAAGTCAGTCCAATGTGCTTAACTATCATGTCCTCACCACACTGTCAGAGATGCATTTTCCTTCCACAACAGCAGCTATGAAAATCAGTTTTCACACATAGCCAAACAAGATGACTGAAACAGAGCGTAGTTTAAAGAGTTGATGTACTGTCAACCACTTACTGGCTGAAATTACTAATAGAACCCCATGTCCTCAAGTCTAGCACCAGGAGAGGGCATTATGTTTGTGTGTTCAGATCTTTATAATATCATTACTAGTGGAAAAGAACCCATGAGGCATGCAGAATAACTACTTTTTAGACCTCCTTCATACTGTCATGTTAAATTCTTCTTATACATGCCAAATTCAGTCTGCAACACATTTTTATGGTGTTGGCTATAAACTCCTGAAAACGTGGATTTGTATCTGAAGTGTTAACAGGAGCTGAACTGATAAACATTGCTGCTGCTGCTTCCAGATTTGACACGGAAATGAGCTGACATTACAGGGCAGCCACAAATATTTGAGGGATGGTTGATAGCTATGTATTAGGTTGGGTTGCTTTTTAAATGCTGCCCACTTTTGTGGTGGAACATGAGGGCTGCTTTTTTAGTACAGTGGTTTCTAGATTGATGGCTATGTTGAGATAGATAAAACTGAAGCTCTGGTTAAGAGCTGAAGCTACTAAATAACCCCATAACCTTGATATCATTCATGATCTTGAACTCCCCTCTTCCTACAAAAATCCCTCTGTGATGGGGTGTGACTCACCGCTGCAGCATCTACTGCTGGCTGTCCCAGGGATTAGCTCTGCTAGCCAGTGCACCTTCTTCTGGTGATGTCTCACCACTGTCACTTCTGCTCCTGGAAGGATGTCATTCCAAGGACCACAGCATCTTCTTCAGGATACAGCCCTCCAGCTGTGCCACACTCTGTGTCCCTTTCGGCGGGGGATGTACTACAGTCCAGCCACTTCTTCAGTGGCAAGGAAGGAGGAGACCCAGGCCTGCTCACTACTCCAGATCCTGGCCCAGGGACCCTGTAAATGGCAGCCATGCACTGCATCCCTTCCAACCTCTCAGTCTATTTTCCTGGGCCACTTCCCCACAACCTCAGCACCTTTTCTTCTCTTATCTCAGGGCTTCAGCATGCCAGTCTTAGCAGTCAGCCAGGAGCTCACACTTTCTCCCCTGATCCTGCCCAGCACTTCTCTGTCCAACATGCTAGCTTGCCTCCTCATGCAAGGCAGTCAGTACTCCCTCCTTGAGCTCCAGGGAACAACTACAGCTGTTTGGCCCAGCAGCCCTTCTTATATGAGCCTGCTCATCCCTGATTGGCTGCTCCTCACAGCCCCTCTCTCATTGGCTGTTTTCTCCACAGTCTCCCCAGTGCTCCATTAATCTCTTACTAGCCAGTGTGGGGTTACCTCTGGTTAACACGGTTACCTCTGCTACATCTCCCATGTATGGGTCTGTTGTGACTAGTCCACTGCAAAAATCATCACCCATATCTTCATATCATTTTTCTTTCACTGATTAATAGAGGCTGGTTGAAAAATCTTCAAGTGGTTCCAGAAAATGCAGATTCCTCCAAGTCAAAATGCTTCATGGGAATGTGTTGATTTTGACTACTTTTTCAATAGGAGAAAGCTGAAAGTTTCAACTTTCTCATTTGTTTTGATAAGGTAAAACATTTTGTTTTGACTTCATCATTTCATATTACTTTGTTTCATAACACTTTTATATTAAATATTAATATAGTATACATTGCATGTGTTACAGTGAATATTTTACAATATTTTGACATTATTGCAAAAAAAGTTATCTTATTAAAATGAAATGTTTTTACCTTCTTGAAATGAAACGTTTTGAATTATCAAAATTAAACCATCATCTAAATAAAACATTTAAATGTTTCCAAATTGAAATGTTTCAGAATTTCTGGTTTACTGTAAATGTAGACTTTTTGTTCTGATTCAGAATGAAAAAAAAATCAAAATATTGGAATTTCCCATAGAATGGCTTAAACTCTGCTAATGAAATTTCTCCAGGCCTTCTTCAAGCTTCAGCTTTCCAGATTCCAGCATCTGCAGAATGCTGATGCCATGCACTTTCTTGCATATACCATGAAGCACAGTCACATCATCCTCCACCCTCCCCATGCTCCACTATACTGCTATTCATTTTAAGATTGAGTTCAGATTTCCATCTGTGATCTAGTAGATTGAGCACAATTCTGGAAGTCTTGGTGATATTCCCAACTCTGTCACTGAATATCTATGGGGCCATGGTAATTCATTTGACCTCTCATTGCATTAGTCATTCCATCAATAAAAATGGGCCTGATAATGCTTGACCACTTTTGTAAAATGCTTTCAGAGCTATGGTGAAAAGTGCTATAAAGTTCTAAGTTAATTCTGAATTATTGCTGTTTTTTTTTAAACCATAAAAAAACCTTCCCATCTCCTTGTTTTTCTACTCTCTTAACACCAGCCTTCTCTTTCTTTCCAGAGAGGTTTTGCACTGTTGATGAGAGCCTTCTCCTCTGCAACTCCTGCCATATTGAACAACTTTCTTCTAACTCATTTAGTCTTCATCACTCTCCAAATCTCATCTGAAAATACCCTTTTACTTTTGCCTTCAGCTAAGAGTATACTTGTATTAGTTCAACTGCATACAAAGTTTTGGGATACATCTGGTATAACGTTGGGGAACATTTGAAAAATGTCTTATGAGATAAAGCTGTATTATTTTTATTTTATTGAATGAACAAACAAAACAGGTTTACTTCATATTAACTTGAGGATCTGATGGTCCCTTCTTGCCTCAAACTCTATGACTATGACAGATGGCCACAGCAAGTACTATAGAAGGGGTTTGCCTGAGGAAGGACAATGGCACAGGTCCAATTCCTTTGAGGATATAGGCCTGTATACCTTTTGGAGGTCAGAGTGTTGGTTTCTGACTACAAGGGTCTATGTTTAAACTGATGTTAGGAAATTAAATAGCAGATAAAAACTATGAAAACATGTTTCATCCTAGTTTTGATTTCATCAACTTTTCTACATCAAAGTCAGAGCTAGATAACTTTGTATAAACTCTACAGCTGACCAAAGAACATAAACAGGGAAGCTTACTGTCATGGTCAGTACTACCAGGGGTGCTGGAACAATAATTATAGTGGAGGTGAGGAGAGCCATTGAACCCAACTGTAAACCCTGTATGTAATAGAAACCACTTGAAGCTAGGGGATGCAGCAGCAGCCATAGCACCCCTAGTTCCAGCACCTATGAGTACTACCCAGAGGGGAATCTAGAGGGACTGAACAAAAAAGTCAGTTCAAAAAGTGAAAAAAGATTGTAAAAGCCTCTTTGATGGCATGGCAGCCCAAGATTGTTCTTAAAATTTTTAGGAGATACATATCAACCTTGTGTTTCACCCTTTGAGGGTTTTCAATGCCATTGGGACTCCACTATACTGTCATGTTGGAGGGTGTTGACAGCTGGGTGGAAGTGTGTCTTGGATCTCTGAGCAACTGCAGCCTTCACTGAAGCTGATAGCTGCATTTCATTCAGCTAGCACAGCTAAATGAGGGAGTGATTAAATTCCCCTTTGTTTAGTGGTAGCTAAAACAATAGAAGCCACCACTGCCCAAGACATAGACCAGCATGGCAAGGTGGGAGTAGAAACTGAGCCATGCAGGCTGAGGGGTTTCCCTAGGAACTGATGGCAAACACAGGAACTAGGCATTGATTGGATTATGGCTGTGAGTAGAAGCAGAAAGCCAGAGTTAGGCACCCAGCTCCCACTGACACATAGGGTACATCTACATTGCAAATTAAAGTGTGTATGTCAGGGATAGGTATACTTGTGCTAGCTTTAATTTAGCTAGTGTGGAAGCAACAGTGAAGAGGTGGTGGCACACATTTCAGCCAATGCTAGCTGCCCCCAAACAAGCCCACTGGGGACACTGGTTACATACTTGAGTTGCTAGCCTGAATCTTCACTGCTATTATGTGTGTAAACTAAATTAAAGCTACCCCTTTATCTACAGCACAGATGTACCCACAGTATGAAAAGGGTTGTCAACAGGCTGGTTTTTTCCTGCCTTTCCAGTCAAAAGAGGTAATGGGAAGGGCTTTTGCTGCATTATTGCAGCTGTGGATGCAGTAGTCTTAACTACCAGCTGCACATATCATGGCTGGGAATGTGCCATGGCCTGGCCGGCACTTAAATCCCACTCTTATCCTCACCTCCCAGGGCTGAGAGGGGCAATAGATAGCCCTCTTTCTATTTCTCTTGTCTTACCCTTTATAAGCTACCCTTAAGACCAGTTTGGCAGCAGGTAATCAGTGCACCAGACCCCATTCCTTCTTAAAGAAGCCAGCCACCCTGTCACATACTTCCACTGAACTGTTTCACAATTTTATATTCACTGTAATCCAAGAAAATAATGAGTGTCAGAAGGGGCAGTTATTGTAGAGAGTGAATTTGATTTTGTGATTAGAACCGGGGACTGGAAATGAGGAGACCTGTGTTCTATTTCTAACCATGCATGGCTTGTAGTTTGACCTTAAGTAAATCAATTAATCTCTCTATCAGTTTCCCCATCTGTAAAATAGGGATACTGCTACTTACTTACCTTTTAAAGAACTCTGAAGTCCCCAGATGAAGAGTATAATTATAGGATAATCCTCTCTTGAATAAATAGCAAGGTCACAATTGTATGACTTCTTTGCAGACTTTCAACACGTCCTCTTTAGAAATTCTCAAGCCAAATTAGTGTCTTTTTGACTCAAAATGCCACTAAAGATTAAAGCAACTGAGAAATTCTCTGCTAGCAAAGGGTGCCAGCTGTGCTGAGTGTAAAATGCCTGATCTCCATAGCATTTAACACTGTTTGATAATCAGGAACAAAGTACTATTTTAGTTTATTTTGTTACCTATGGCTAGTGTTTGTATTTATTTTTTACCTGATCAGCATTATTCTTCACCAGTACTGTGTCACTCCATCTTCTCTTGTGACCCAACCCTACAAAGTACTAAGTACCCTGCTCTGAGCATCATCAGATCCCATTGATTCTACTGTATGTTTGGGGTTCAAAGCACCTTATAGATGTTTCAGGATAAGAGGTACTTTATTCACTCCTGGAACTGTGGTCTTCCCAGCCATTCTTTTGATAGAAAGGGGCTTCCTTCCTAATTTTACAGGGAATCACAACATTTTAATTTAGCCTTTGTTTTGGGAACCAATGTGATTCCAATTAACTAAGAAAGTTGCTTGGTATTTGGATTTCACGCCCCATTTGAAATCTTCCACTGGGCCAGATACTGCTTTCATTTCACTGAAGTAAATTAAATTATTTCAGATTTACAGCAGTATAACCAAAAGCAAAATCTGTCCCTCCTTACCTGCCATATCATGTTAAAGGGTCAGATCTTCAGCTGATGTAATGCAGCATTGCTCCACTGAAGTCAGTGGAACTATGTTGGATTACACCACCTGAGGTTTTGAACGTAAGAATCTTGCCCTTGTCCTTATCTCAAGGTTCTGCCCAGCTCTGCCTTCCATACCATGATGATTTTGTGTTGTTCTGTTTTCCTAATCGAAATGTCATGTGGTTCCAGATCAAATGATTTACAGAAGTGTAAGTACATTACATCAATATTATTACCTTTATCCACCAAATTTGTAATCTCATCATAAACTACATCAAGTAGTTTGACAAAATCTATTTTCCATAAACCCAGGATGATTGATATTAATTATATTACCCTCCTTTATTTTTTATTGAGTCCAATATCAGCTGTACCTTTATTTTACACGGGGCTAAAGACAGGCTGATGATCCTGTAATTACTTGGGTCATCCTGTTTAAATATTATAGTATTGACACAGCATTAGCTTTCTTCCAGTCCACTGGAACTTTCCCAGTGTTCCAAGATTTAATAAAAATCAACATTAATGGTCCAGTGACCACATCTTTTAAAATTGGTGGATGCAGGTTATCTGAACCTGCTGATTTAAATATGTCCAACTTCAGTAACAGCAGTTAAGCATCCTCCTTACTTACTATTGGAATGGATATGTGATATGAGTGAGATTTAAGTCACCATTGCACTCATATCCCAGACCTGTACCCTCTGTAGTTTGTATGTGGCTGCGAATTTGGCCCTTTGGCTCCAATATGTTCTATAGATCAATATGTTGCTTATCATAAATGACAATATGCAAGTTGGAACCTTAAATTAATCACCTTGAAAAGCTAAGGAAACTACTATTTAAGAGACATATCTATCACATGGTGGGCAGATTTACCTAAGAAACCTCAACACGTAGTCCCAAATGATAATATATTTACCAATATATTTACCAGTTTGGCCAATGTATAGTCTCTACTCAAAAGAATAAATGAACACTGTCAAGGTTCCTTCCCCACTCTGAATTCTAGGGTACAGATGTGGGGACCAGCATGAAAACCTCCTAAGCTTACTTTTACCAGCTTAGGTTAAAACTTCCCCAAGGTACAAATTATTTTACCCTTTGCCCTTGGACTTCCACTGCCACCACCAAACATTTATCTGGGTTTATTGGGAAAACGTTGTTTGGAAACGTCTTTCCCCCCAAAAAATCCTCCCAACCCTTGCACCCCAATCATAATCTAATGCATATCTAGCTAGATACTTACTAAGTTCTAAGACTCCAATCCTGTTCTGTCCCCGGCACAAGCATCACACAGACAGACAGTTTTTCCCTCCCCCCAGCTTTTGAAAGTATCTTGTCTCATTGGTCATTTTGATCAGGTGCCAGCGAGGTTATCCTAGCTTCTTAACCCTTTACAGGTGAGAGGATTTTTTCCTCTGGCCAGGAGGGATTTTAAAGGGGTTTACCCTTCCCTTTATATTTATGACAGACACAAATCTGACATCAGGAATCGTAACATTCAAAAACCAGTAGGAAAACACTTCAACCTCTCTGGTCACTCAGTAACAGACTTAAAGGTGGCAATTTTGCAACAGAAAAGCTTCAAAAACAGACTCCAATGAGAAACTGCTGAACTGGAATTAATTTGTGAACTGGATACCATTAACTTGGGCTTGAATTGAGACTGGGAGTGGTTGGGTCATTACACAAATTGAATCTATTTCTCCATGTTAAGTATCCTCACACCTTCTAGTCAACTGTCTAAATGGGCCATCTTGATTACCACTACAAAAGTTTTTTTTCTCCTGCTGATAATAGCTCATCTTAATTAATTAGTCTCTTAGAGTTGGTATGGCAACTTCCACCTTTTCATGTTCTCTGTATGTATATATGTCTTCTTACTATATGTTCCATTCTATGCATCTGATGAAGTGGGCTGTAGCCCACAAAAGCTTATGCTCAAATAAATTTGTTAGTCTCTAAGGTGCCACAAGTACTCCTGTTCTTTCTGCGGATACAGACTAACACGGCTGCTACTCTGAAACTTTCTACTGTTACAGGATGAAGCAGCTATTTATAATTCCACCATATTCACAAAAGAATTAACTGATATAGCAAAGATTCTCATGTTGGGCAAAACTCCCAAGTCTGATAATTGTATTAGCAGTTTTGAATTCGTGTGTGCAGTGAGTAATGCTTTCCCTATCCATTCAATTAACAGTCATCTCTCTACGTTATTTAAGGCAATATATAACATTTGGATGGATAGGTTTCAGAGTAACAGCCGTGTTAGTCTGTATTCGCAAAAAGAAAAGGAGTACTTGTGGCACCTTAGAGACTAACCAATTTATTTGAGCATAAGCTTTCGTGAGCTACAGCTCACTTCATCGGATGCATACTGTGGAAAGTGTAGAAGATCTTTTTATACACACAAAGCATGACAAAATACCACCCCCCACCCCACTCTCCTGCTGGTAATAGCTTATCTAATACACATTGTAAGGAGAGTGATCACTTTAGATAAGCTATTACCAGCAGGAGAGTGGGGTGGGGAGAGGTATTTTGTCATGCTTTGTGTGTATAAAAAGATCTTCTACACTTTCCACAGTATGCAACCGATGAAGTGAGCTGTAGCTCACGAAAGCTTATGCTCAAATAAATTGGCTAGTCTCTAAGGTGCCACAAGTACTCCTTTTCTATTTGGATGGATAGCGTCTGAGATAAATTTGCAGAAGTTAAAATTATGTCTGTAATGCTCTACAGAGAAATCTGACTATCCGTGGGTTGTGTAAAATATTTGCCCTCTTTCCTAATAACCATTTTCCATTTATTTGGAAAGGATGTAGAAATACTAATGGTTTATTTGAACTGCCTAGTCACACACACTCCCCTTCCTTAATAGGGAAACTAATAGATCTGTGCAAACAAATAGTGACCCATGACTGTAGAACTTATTTGTAGAAGAAATGAGCATGACCATGAATCTCTGTGATAATTATTCAGCATCTGCTGTAAAAGCTTGCATTTTACCAGCAAATTCTCACACCACTGTAAAATAAGCAGTAATTCCACTGAAGGATTTACACTGGGGTAAAACTGGTTTAAACACTATTAGTCGACTCCTGCTGTCCTTACCCAGGCAAAATTCCCACTGATTTCAATAGGATTTGGTCTTCTATATCATTGATTACTGCAGTGTGTCTTTATTACTATAATTAGTCACTGGAACCTTTTGGCTTTTATAAGATCCCTCCTTCTGGAAGCATATGAAACTTTAAAGTGAGTATGGCTTTCAGCAAGCACAGTTTTCATGGAAGGTACTAAACAGGATTAACACAGTAGGTGTTAGTTTGTGTTTTCTTCAGAATAAAGATACAGTCAACATAGAAAACTTAGGGAAGACCAAGAATAAAAATGAATCAGTCCTGCAACATTATTGAGGGAGACATCAAGAGAACAGCAAAAATGTGGTACATAACCACTGAAGCTATGCCTATCCTTCAAAACCATCATACTATTTTGCTAATACATATTTCCATGTGACGAGATATGGAATTAAAAATTATGTTCTTTTCTATTTTCATAAATGATTAAAATAGGTTAATTATACTATAAAAAAGATAGGTAGAACACATAGAATGTATCATTGGGCAATGTCCTATTTCTTTCCTATAACATGATGGATTGGTGTTTTTTCTTCCTCAGTGGGTTTGGTGTTTGTTTGCTTTTTTTTTTTTGTAATGGAGATAAGAATTCATTCAATGAGCCATTTGCTAAAATGACTTGTAAAATGAACTGCACAGACACATGGTGAACTAGAGCATGGTCAAATCGTGTTTGCTTTACACAAGACTAGACACAATGGGACTCGTTGTGATAGGATTACTCATGAGTAAGAGTTTGTAGGGTCTGGTCCCATCTGAGTGACAGGAATGGGATTTGGAATCCAATCCTTATGAATTAGGACTACTCAGGTGAGCAAAAGTCTGCATTATCTGGCTATTCGTTAGTAGTTTAGAAATAATTTATTTTAGAGAGACAAGATGTGATGAAGTGGGGTTTCCCCCTTGTTATGTTGTATGCGAGTCTATGTGAGCTTTACTGTTTTGCATGAATACTGTGTGTACCCAGTTTCCCGGTGTCCCGGTGTATTACACCAATGCCTAGGTGGTGGGAATAAGGATATGTGACTTTTGCTGAGGCCCTCAGGGGGCAGGCTGCTCCAGCTGCCTGCACATAAGCAATGGATGGTGCCCTTCATAACCTGAGAACCAGGAGGGAGATGCGATCAGGTGACATCTTGCCCGGGAAACAAGACAAAGACCAGGAGGAGGGGCAATGGGCTTATCGGAGGTCAGGTTGCTGGAAGCTGGGCAGTTGGCTGTTGAGGACTCAAAGGCGGGGAATCTAGGGCATCAAGCCTGGGGTCCCCCCAAGATGGACTTTGCTGAAAGTCACTGATTTCTGGGCTAACAAGGTCTGTTCTACGCTGTGTCCCTGTCAACTAATAAATCTTCTGTTTTACTAGCTGGCTGAGGGTCACTGCTGACTGCGAAGTTGGAGTGCGGGGCCTTCTGGCTTCCCCAGGTGTTCCCATCCAGGTGGACCCACCAAGGGGAAGTGTACAGTGAGAACAAGGATGCTGAATGCTTTGAGGTCAGTCCCAGGAAGGTCATAGCCAAAGGGCTCTTTGCCCTGGACAGCATGCCCTGAGGGGCGTCACACTACCCAGAGTCCTGTCTGGCTTCATACAGAGCAGTTCCAGAGCATGGGACTTGTGACTCAATCACATAAGATGGGTGAGGTATTATCTTTTAGTGTATCAACTTTCTGTTGGTGAGAGAGTCAAACTTTTGCGTTTACACAGAGTTCTTCGGACCTCAACAAGATTTTGAGCTTACACAAAGGTCTGAAGAAGAGATCCATGTAAGATTGAAAGCTTGTCCGTCTCACCAACAAAGGTTGTTCCAATAAAAGATATTACCTCACCCCACCTTGTTTCTCGAATATCCTGGAATATCCTGACCAACATGGCTATAACAACACTGCAGAGTTTCTTTTATCATTTACTTCTGAAATCATTAAGGTCCAAGTTCAAGAGTACATCTCTATAAGGCAAAGTACTTAACCATGTGATTAATTTTAGGCATGTTCTTAAGTGCTTTCCTGAATTGGAGCCTTATCCTGTGAGGTCCTGAGACCAGAGCCTCAAAGATATTTAGGTGCCTACCCCACTGAGCACCTGCAACTCCTAGTGAAATGAAAGGGCATTGAGAGGACTCAGTACAGTGCAACCCCCCCCAAATTCCTGCTATCACTGTTCATCTTTTCAAATTTATCCTAAATACGTAACGACAAACCAATAGACTAATCAATCCAAAGGAAAAAATAATAAGTATATTGTTCTTGTGTTACCATGGTGTGTGATATTTCTTCATGGGTCACAATGGATCACGATGGGGTACAACACATTTCAATATAAGAACCATAATATGAAATGAGTGTTAAAATTATGCTTCAAAGACCTCTGTTGACCTGGCTATGTTTATGGGATAATCTGTGATGCAGATGGTAGTGATATTGAAATTGTTCTTTATTTTCCCCCACAGGACTTTATTTTCCCCCACAGTGGGAATAAGATACTGTGATTCAATGTCATTGTATGATCAGTAAAGAAAAAGGCTGGCAATATTTTAGGGTGTGTGTAAATGGATGACCTGAAACTACGGTGATTAGTAATAGGATAACTATGAAGCTATGAAGAATTACTGGACAAAGCTTCAATGTATTTTATGGTATATTTTCATGGCATTCATTGGCAAAGAAATACCAATAATTTACCAGTACAAATAATGTCAGTCAGTACATTTTTAATACTCTCATCCAATCATCAGTCCTTGATTCCCTTCTGTTTTCTAACTTCCAGCATCAGCTGGATTTCCAGATTAAAAATATAATATATATGACTACTGAATTATGCTTTAGTTAAGATTAGCTACTTAATATCTATGAGTATCAAATGAGATTATTCTCTAGCATCTCAAAATATCCTGGTGAACAGTTTAAAAATTGCCAACATAAATTGGCCATTTCTGTTTAGAAAGGTGTCATGGGAAATTGGTAGGGTAAGTGCTTATTTCAACGATAGAATTTCTTAACAAGAAAATGCTAAAACTATTAACATTTTTGTCATATTGCCCATATCTGATATTTACATAAAATAATAACTCAGTGTACAGGATGGGTATGATTTAATTGTACTATAAAACAGGTACATATTATCCGAGTAAGAATATTATAGATGGGCTGGTAGGACTGCCTATTAATGTTGCCTGACTCTTTCTCTCATAAAACCTTGTTTTCAATTGCTTATAACTTTTCTAAACTGGGCTCAAATTTTCCATGCTGGGTGTCTGTCTCAGGATGAATTTATTTATTTTTGAAAATTTCAGCCAAAATAGTTTAGCCATTTCCGAGAACAAGGTTAGAGGGAAATATATGTTGTCTTGCTCATGTAAAAAAGATCTGTGACATTTTCTTTGAAAATCTCTATCATCCTCATGCTGCAGAGCAGGGGCTTGAAATTTGGCACAGAGGTATCCTTTGTGTCAGGAAGGTATCTTTTGCTGTCCTCATGAAAATCTGCACAAATTTGGTGATGTATTAAGCCTTTGAAAAAGCACACTTTGCACCTCCTTATTAGATACTTCTTAGGTTTTAGCAGCTAAATTCCTTGAAGATTATATCCAAAATGGGAATACTTTACTTTTCTGAGCTGCTGTGGGCCATGCTGGGTCCAGGTCTGAAAACCTGAATTGAGAGCCAGGAGACTCTCTCTCCTATACTTTCAATGACCCTCCTTGCTGGGTCCAAGTCATGTGAAGGACGAAGCTGGAAGTGTGAGGGAGACTGGGACTGGGGTAGGGAGTACAGAGGGGTGAGATTAGAACTTTTTTGGCAAGGAGATTGGAACTGGGATGAGTAGACTGGAGAATGGAGACTGGGGCTGGCTAGATGAGGAGAATGAGACTGGGATGAGGAGTCAGGCTTGGGCAAAAGAAGGACTGGGAGAAGAACAGCAGTTAGAAGGGATCAAACTTAGGGAGAATGGAAAGAAGAGTCCATGCCCATTAGAGAACACTCCCCTTCAGAGCCTAGAATGGAATCCCAGATTCCTGAGTCTCACCATCCCTTTGATGTCAGCAAATAGCTGTGAAACCCACAGGCAAAGTATCTATCTCATCCCCTTCTGGTGCTGAGACACAGAGGACGAAAACCTATTAGTTCTATCTATCCCTTTCTGTGGCACAGAGCTCCTGTGTGATGCTGGGAAAAATCACTAAAACCAAACTTTTCACAGATTGTCACTACGTGTGTGTTTCTCATTTTCTGGGTGCCTGACTGGAGACCTTGGGGTCTGATTTGTAAATGTGCTGAGCACTCACAGCTGCAGTCAAAATCAATGGGAGCTGTGAAGTGCTATACACCAGTAAATATTCTGAAAAATCAAGTCCCAGGTGCTCAAATTGGGCACCCAAATTAGTGGATACTTTTGACCTTGATTGCTGTTGTGCCTCAGTTCTCCATCTATAAAATGGGGATAAAAATACCCCCTAATTTCATAGGGTATTGTGAAAATAAATGCATCCATATTTGTGAAACACTCAGATACTATGGTGATAAGCACCATAAAAAAGCTCATGAGAAAATTAAACATTCTGTATTCATAGTCGGTCTTGACTAGTGTGCAGTAAATAAGGCATGGACTACACATTGAACAATAAGAAGAAAACTAAATATTGAATAGCTACTCATTAACTGAGCACTGTCCATTAACTGTGCACTGAATGAAGCAGAGGTCTTGTGGAAACAATATATGATGATGTAATTAGACAGTATCATAATGCATAAACACAAGGGGGAAGAATTGCACAACGACCTTAATTCTGGCATTTCTGGCTTGAGTCTGAAACCTTTATAATGTTCTTTTAACATAGCTTTGTGTGTGTGTGTATATATAATACAAATAGAGAACAGATGCTTTGACAGCACAAAGGGAATATAAATCTAGAACCACATGGGAAAATGCTCCTGATGCCACCACCCTTGCTGCCCAGCAGAGGAGCATTTTGGAGGTATGGCTGGGGGATAGGAAGTGTGATCAGAGAATCTCTTACTTCTAGTCATATTTAGCTGGTGCGCAAGCTTATTGGAGATGCTGGCAGCTGACTATAAATTAGATCCTCCCCTTAAACTGATAAATGGGGAATGTCACAAACATAGCATATAGACACTGCCCTTCTTCTCCCCACCCCTCCACACAGTTCCCTGAGCTTTGTCAGGCTCAGCATGGTCTTCACTGAAAAATAAGGTGTATATATAAGTACTATGGCATTATAAACATTGTCTCCCTAATCCTGCTACTTCTTGTGAGTAACATTTTTTCCTGTGCCTCTACTGATTAGCAGTCACTAGTATCTTGTTTTAGGATATTTTCTGTGCCAAAGATAAAGTTTTTTCTCTGACTGTCTCTCATAAGAGGTTAAAAGATTGTTTCCCCTTCAAGAACATATATGCTGTGATGTACTGTCCCTTTAAATGTTTAAGCACTCTGTATTCTTTCTCCCCAGCGAAAAGCCACACTTTGGTTTCTATTTTGCTGCCAAAACAATATAGTCACTGCAGCAGATAGATCTGCTTTAAATCAGCTCCCCCTGCATCTCTATCACTTTTTCTGCTGGGTCCAAAAATAACACTGGTGATGCGGACCTTCTATCCCATGACTGTCTCATTGCCTGAACAAGAAGAGTAAGCAAATAATGTTATATAAAAAGGGAAAAAGTTCACCAACAGGTACAAAGTGGCAGACTGCTGTTTTGCTGCAAGGGACAGCCAGCAAGAGAGGGGAATTAGGCAAAGAAGAGAACAAAGTAGGAAGTGGCTGCTAAGCTGCTGGAGACAAAACAGGAGAGCAGCCATTTCTGAGAGGAGAGCAGCCATTTTTGTTCTCATGCAAGCTAGAGAGAGCAAGACTAGTGTCCACCTGCACTCAGAGAGTCTTCATCCGGCACAGGAAGCGTAAGTACAAAGGAGAGAATCCGCAGTGTAAGCACACAGCCAGCAGAGGGAGATCAAGTTCAGCCAGTGCACCTTAAAAAGGAAAAATAAAAAAAGTTTCCCTGTGGAAAAGAAGCCGTACAGGAGGGCACAAAGTTAACAAGAAAAATGAAATGGCAACTTATGTGGTCAATAAAGGCGAGTTTGATGAGAACTGTGACTCATGGGCAGTGTACTTCAAATGTTTGGAACAAGTTATAGTTTGCAATTTGATTCCAGGTAGACAGAGTTTCAACCTAGCTGACATACAGACTGCTGCAAAACCTATTGTCCTAATTATGCTGGAAATGCCATGTACGTGGCAATTACTGTAGCAATGTAGGAACAATTTTCTCCTACTTCATTGATGATAGAAGAACAATGTCAGTTCCATCAGTGACATCAGGGATGTGGAGAGTTGGTAACACAGTTTGTTGCTGCTCTAAGTAAGCTGTCAAATCATTGTCATGCAAATAAACATTAAATGAGCCTTGCATGACCAATTTGTCTCTGGATTGCACAATGACCAGATTCAGAAAAAGTTATTGACTGTATCAAAGCTTACCTTCAAGAAGGCTATTGAGGTAGCTATTGCCATGGAAACTGCAAGAAATGTTCTCTTGAATTTAGTGTGAGCTGAAATGTTCACCTCCTGAATCAGTGAACCACAGGAACATAAGGAATTTCCATGTGGCCATTGTGCACAAACTATACACTCTGAGAATGATTTCTGGACATGCCAGGTCACACCAGGAAGTACCAGAAGATCTGTCACACAGTTGAGTGACCAGTGACACAGTGACCACTTTCCATCAAAGAAGACACTTAGGAAGACAGAACCTAAGAAAGGACAGAAATTGGAAATTCATAATGGGGAAAAAGACAAGAGCTTGGAAGTTGGAGTAAGAGGTGGCATCTGGGTCACACCATTCATTGAGATCATTCCTACAAGACTGGAGCTGCCATTTAACTGACTTCTGTATCTACCTATCACCAGAGTCTGTCACAAGTTCCTCTGGAAGAAACCTCCACAGTTTTGAAGACTTATTTTGGAGAAAGGTTAGTCCCAAAAGATATATTCCAGATGAAAGTTCAACTAGATGGACTATCAGAGGTGTTGTCCTTTATGTGACTGAAGGAAAGGAAAGTTGCTGACAGGTCATTGCCCATTAAGTTCAATTTTTGGACCAAAACATGAAATTCCATCATTAGCTGCTGCTCGTATGCAACTTTGGGCATTTTAAGTTCAGCTCATTCCTATACTATTCAATTCTGTAAAGGGACTTGTACAGCAATGCTGGTGGGCTGTCATGCCCAAGCTTCTGTCAACCCAAAGCAACTTTGGACAAAGTGTTTTATCCCAATTTGATGGATAGGTTACCTATCACTAGGTAACAACAAAGAAACCACTAAGGATGATATGCTTTCTCTTGTGATTGGAATGGTACTACAAGGTACAATGTTGAATCATAAGAATCCTCATTTTACACAATTTGTGTCATGTCAACCTCAATTATATGTGAATAAAGGTTGCATTTTATGGGGAATGTGTGATCATTCCAAAAAAAAACAGTTCAATCTCAGGTTTTGGAAGCTTTTCATGAAGGTCATTTTGGCATTGTATGGATGAAGGCCATGTCTGGTGGCTGGGGATCAGAGACATTGAGAGGAAGGTGAAGTGCTGTACTGCATGTCAGCAAATTTAGCATGATCCTGGTCCAGCTTATCCACACATTTGATGATGGCCTCAGCTTCCTTAGACATGTTTTCATATGGACTTTGCCAGCCATTAAAAGGTTATATGGTTTTGGTCATAGTTGATGCCCATTCAAAATGGCTAGATGTTTTTAGAATGACTTCTACTTCAGCTACCAAGACCATTGGACAACTTTGTACCTTGTTTAGTCCATTTGGTTTACCGTTACAGTTAGTGAGTGACAATGTACCTCAATTCTATTCTGAAGAATTTCCATGAAGTGAGCCGTAGCTCACAAAAGCTTATGCTCAAATAAATTGGTTAGTCTCTAAGGTGCCACTAGTCCTCCTTTTCTTTAAGCTTTAAATGAAATTCAGAACATACATTCTTCTCCTTATCATCCTGCTACAAATAGACTAGCAGAACACTTTGTACAGACACTTAAGTATGCCATAAGAGCTAACAAGTCTATTTTGAGTCATCAGCAGAAATTGGACACCCTCTTCCTTATCTACCCATAAGTCACCTACAACTTTTTTTTCAGTGATCTTTACATACCTGTTGGGACACGCTGCATCCTGATGTTGCCTCATGTGTAGCTAAATCCTGAGCTATGCTAATTGATTGATAATGTGAGACTTGTCATGATTCTTTTCAAGTAGGAAACTCAGTGTGGACTTGCACCTAGTGTTGTAGAGTGAAATGTGTACCTAGAGAACTTGTAAAGTGCAGAACCTGTTTTGTTCATGGTAAAATTATCAGATGGTATTTTACAGAAATGACATTTGGACCATTTGCAGCCTCAATAAATACCAGTATCCAGGGATGTTCCAGTAGGACTTTCTGTTCTTCTGATCAAACCTCCTTCCATTACAACTCCGATTTTCAATGACTATTTGGAAGAAACTTTGGTACCAGATCCAGCTGAGTCATTATCATTGACAGGTTTCAGAGTAGCAGCCGTGTTAGTTTGTATTCACAAAAAGAAAAGGAGTACTTGTGGCACATTAGAGACTAACAAATTTATCTGAGCATCAGCTTTCGTGAGCTACAGCTCACTTCATCGGATGCATTCAGTGGAAAATACAGTGGGGAGATTTATATACATAGAGAACATGAAACAATGGCTTACCATACACACTGTAACGAGAGTGATCGCTTAAGGTGAGATATTACCAGCAGGAGAGTGGGGGTGGGGAGGAACCTTTTGTAGTGATAATCAAGGTGGGCCATTTCCAGCAGTTGACAAGAACATCTGAGGAACAGTGCGGGGTGGGGGGTGGAATAAACATGGGGAAATAGTTTTACTTTGTGTAATGACCCATCCACTCCCAGTCTCTATTCAAGCCTAAGTTAATTGTATCCAGTTTGCAAATTAATTCCAATTCAGCAGTCTCTCGTTGGAGTCTGTTTTTGAAGTTTTTTTCCCTGAAGAATTGCAACTTTTAGGTCTGTAATCGAGTGACCAAAGAGATTGAAGTGTTCTCCAACTGGTTTTTGAATGTTATAATTCTTGATGTCTGATTTGTGTCCATTTATTCTTTTACGTAGAGACTGTCCAGTTTGACCAATGTACATGGCAGAGGGGCATTACTGGCACATGATTGCAGGTGAACGAGCCTCTGATAGTGTGGCTGATGTGATTAGGCCCTATGATAGTGTCCCCTGAATAGATATGTGGACACAGTTGGCAACAGGCTTTGTTACAAGGATAGGTTCCTGGGTTAGTGGTTCTGTTGTGTGGTGTGTGGTTGCTGGTGAGTATTTGCTTCAGGTTGGGGGGCTGTCTGTAAGCAAGGACTGGCCTGTCTCCCAAGATCTGTGAGAGTGATGGATCGTCCTTCAGGATAGGTTGTAGATCCTTGATGATACGTTGGAGAGGTTTTAGTTGGGGGCTGAAGGTGATGGCTTGTGGTGTTCTGTTATATTCTTTGTTGGGCCTGTCCTGTAGTAGGTGACTTCTGGGTACTCTTCTGGCTCTGTCAGTCTGTTTCTTCACTTCAGCAGGTGGGTATTGTAGTTGTAAGAATGCTTGATAGAGATCTTGTAGGTGTTTGAGGGGTTGGAGCAAATGAGGTTGTATCGTAGAGCTTGGCTGTAGACAACGGATTGTGTGGTGTGGTCGGGATAAAAGCTGGAGGCATGTAGGTAGGAATAGCAGGGTCAGTAGGTTTCCGGTATAGGGTAGTTTATGTGACCATCGCTTATTAGCACTGTAGTGTCCAGGAAGTGGATCTCTTGTGTGGACTGATCCAGGCTGAGGTTGATGGTGGGAAGGAAATTGTTGAAATCATGGTGGAATTCCTCAAGGGCTTCTTTTCCATGGGTCCAGATGATGAAGATGTCATCAATGTAGCACAAGTAGAGTAGGGGCATTAGGGGACGAGAGCTGAGGAAGTTCTAAGTTGTTCTAAGTCAGCCATAAAAATGTTGGCATACTGTGGGGCCATGCGGGTACCCATAGCAGTGCCACTGATTTGAAGGTATACATTGTCCCCAAATGTGAAATAGTTATGGGTGAGCACAAAGTCACAAAGTTCAGCCACCAGGCTTGCCGTGACATTATCGGGGATACTGTTCCCGATGGCTTGTAGTCCATCTTTGTGTGGAATGTTTGTGTTGAGGGCTTCTACAACCATAGTGGCCAGGAAGGTGTTTTCAGGAAGATCACCGATGGATTGTAGTTTCCCCAGGAAGTCAGTGGTGTCTCAAAGATAGCTGGGAGTGCTGGTAGCGTAGGGCCTGAGGAGGGAGTCTACATAGCCAGACAATCCTGCTGTCAGGGTGCCAATGCGTGAGATGATGGGGCGTCCAGGCTTTCCAGGTTTAAGGATCTTGGGTAGCAGATAGAATACCCCAGGTCGGGGTTCCAGGGGTGTGTCTGTATGGATTTGTTCTTGTGCTTTTTCTGGGAGTTTCTTGAGCAAATGGTGTAGTTTCTTTTGGTAACCCTCAGTGGGATCAGAGGGTAATGGCTTGTAGAAAGTGGTGTTGGAGAGCTGCCTAGAAGCCTCTTGTTCATATTCCAACCTATTCATGATGACGACAGCACCTCCTTTGTCAGCCTTTTCAATTATGATGTCAGAGTTGTTTCTGACGCTGTGGATGGCATTGTGTTCTGCACGGCTGAGGTTATGGGGCAAGTGATGCTGCTTTTCCACAATTTCAGCCCATGCACATCGGCGGAAGCACTCTATGTAGAAGTCCAGTCTGTTGTTTCGACCTTCAGGAGGAGTCCACCCAGAATCCTTCTTTTTGTAGTCTTGGTAGGAAGGTCTCTGTGGGTTGGTATGTCGTTCAGAGGTGTGTTGGAAATATTCCTTGAGTCGGAGATGTCGAAAATAGGATTCTAGGTCACCACAGAACTGTATCATGTTCATGGGGGTGGAGGGGCAGAAGGAGCGGCCCTGAGATAGGACAGATTCTTCTGCTGGGCTAAGAGTATAGTTGGATAGATTAACAATATTGATGGGTGGGTTAAGGGAACCACTGTTGTGGCCCCTTGTGGCATGTAGTAATTTAGATAGTTTAGTGTCCTTTTTCTTTTGTAGAGAGCAAAGTGTGTGTTGTAAATGGCTTGTCTAGTTTTTGTAAAGTCCAGCCATGAGGAAGTTTGTGTGGAAGGTTGGTTTTTTATGAGAGTATCCATTTTTGAGAGCTCATTCTTAATCTTTCCCTATTTGCTGTAGAGGATGTTGATCAGGTGGTTCCGCAGTTTCTTTGAGAGGGTGTGGCACAAGCTGTCAGCATAGTCTGTGTGGTATGTAGATTGTAATGGATTTTTTACCTTCAGTCCTTTTGGTATGATGTCCATCTGTTTGCATTTCGAAAGGAAGATGATGTCTGTCTGTATCTGTACGAGCTTTTTCATTGACTTTAGCATTGACTGTTGCTGTTGTTCAAGACAATGTTGCACCACGATCACCACATTATCACAACAGAGTCAAAAACAAGCCGTGTGCTTGAATTTATAAATTGTTTATCTAGTGAGTTGCTATTCCAGGTCAGAATAAGCCCTTGTAATTCAAGAGTCTGCAATAGTCCGCCCACAACTTTTAGTTAGGTTATATAGTGTTTTATGTTAGTCATTTAAACAATAATGTAAATATATTTGCAAAGTATTTTAAAGTAGGGTGGAGGAATATGATGTCCTGTATTTTTAAGTGTTTCGGGTGCCCCGCACTCCTCACCCCAGTGAAAAGCCTCACATTGGTTTTGATTTCTGTTTTGCTGTCAGAACAATAAAGCTACCACAGTAGACAGCTGTCTTTAAATATCTCCCCACATCTCCATCACCTTCTCTACCTAGGCCAAATATAATACATATAATGGTGGTTTTGCCTTAAAACATTTTAAGTCTCAAATGGTCTAATTAAAAACAAGATTTATTATGAAAGGAGAGAAAAATAAATTAGTTGTATAATGTCTACTCAAATTATGCAAAAACTAATCCAGATAAAACAGATTCTCAGCTGGTGTAATTTGGAACTTTTTCATGAGCTTTGCGTTAGCTAATGTGTTTTTAAAAACACACTTTTTATGCTAGTGAAGACATACCCCAAGTGTCTCATCTCCCTTCCACCCCCAAGAGGTTGTCTACATGATGAAAAGAGGTGATTCTTGAAATCAAAATTAGTTTTAACATGGCCAGCTAACTGGACTGTAAAGGTGTTAAACTCTATCAATACTGTTAAATGGACTTTCCAGTTATGTTAAAGTAATTCTACTGAACTAACTTGGTTGATGAAAACAACTTTTTTGTCATGTAGACAGGGTCCAGATAATTCATGTCATTTTATGTATAGTCTGAAATCCTTTTGATGTTAAAGGTGCTGTTCATCTTAATCCTAGATAATCCCCAAAAATTTTTACACAGGTGTCCCCTGAAGTGAGAGATTAGAGCTTCTTATAAAAGACATGTTTTTCAAATCTATCAGGGGTGTATTTGCTGAATTGGATAACTACTTTGTGGTTTCTTTGTTTCCTTTTAATTTACAATTCCAAGATTCTCTATTATCTTTGACTTTACCTTGCCCTTGAAAAGTAATAAGGATAGGGAAATGATCATTCCCCACTTCTTCTTTCTTATATATTTCCCAGTTACATTTACTTGAAATATCTGCTGTTATAATTCCCAGGTTTAAGCAGGAAAAACTACCTTCTGCTGCATTAAATCTAGCTGGGATACCATCATTTAAAACCACTGGATAGAAATGCTCATTGATGAAAACAAAGCATGCACCATTTTTATCAGTTGTCTTATTTCCCCACAATTTCTTATGACTATTTAGGTCACCCTATATAATATATGGTCTTTTAGAATTCTTCACTATTTCTTGTAGCTCCAAACTTTCTGATTTCTCACATGGATTATAAATATTATAAATCGTTAAATCCTTGAAGAAATATTACTCTTCTGCATTGGGATCTCAACAGCATTATAGTCTAGGTTTACTTCTTCATTCTCTACGGCTATGTAGTTTAATGTTTCCCTTATGAAAGCACAAACACCTCCTCCTAATTTTTGGTCTTAACTAAATGCAAAATACCCTGGAACTTTAAATGCAAGCTTTTCAACCAACCATGTTTCCTGGATACATAAGACATCTAGTTTAGCTTTCATTTCCCTGATATTTAGTTTTAGTTCTTAACCATGTGCTATCAGACTGCACATTCCAACAAAAGATTGTGATCTCTATACTTACCATATTTCACCATTAGCTTCATTCAAAATTGCATGAATACAGTCCATTGACAAGTTGATAATATACAAGTATTTTTATGCTGCCCTTCCTACCATTTTAAATTTTTCTATTTTTTCCCCAGTTTGTCATGTAATCACTTCTATCATAAATGCAATAAACCTTTCACACAAGTAAAGTTAGGACTTGTCCCTAGATGATTTATGTTAGGATATAGATATTCAGGCCTGTCTGTAAAGGCCTATACTTTAAGAATTTAGGTGTATTCTTATCACTTGGCTAGTTAGAGGTATAAAAGAAAGAATCAAAATCCCTGTCTGCCAGTGTAAGGGCCTTCTCTTACTGTGACAGTCTGAGGCCCTGTTCTTAGGCTAAGGCCTTTGGCTAAGCAACAGAGGCAGCCATAAGCTGGAAAGCGACCGGTCACCTCCTCACATTCCAAACTAGTCACATTGAAATAAGGTGCTATTGGGCTGTTAGGAATACAATCCTGTCCTGATAGTGCCTATCACCTCCAGAGAAAGAGAAGTGCCTAGAAAATGTAAAAGGAAACTTCGTTTGATAGCATCCTTTCTGGCAAGAACTCACTTATCAATAGCTGGGATGTGAAATCCTCACTTCTATATTGTTTTGTCATTATAGTTCCCACTTTGCTATTGTTTGTCTGTATAATCTCTGTCTGGTTCTGTGATTGTTTCTGTCTGCTGTGTAATTAATTTTGCTGGGTGTAAACTAATTAAGGTGGTGGGATATAATTAGTTACATAATCATGTTACAATATGTTAGGATTGGTTAGTTAAATTTCAGTAAAATGATTGGTTAAGGTATGGCTAAGCAGAACTCAAATTTTACTATATAGTCTGCAGTCAATCAGGAAGTGGGTGTGTGTGGCAAATGGGAACAGGGAATGGGGGTGGGGAAATTGGAATCATGTTTTGCTGAAGGGGGAAATGGGAACAGGGAATGTGGGTGGGGAAATTGGAATCATGTTTGGCTAAGGGCAGGAATGGGAACAGGGACACAGGTGTAAGGCTCTGTGGTGTCAGAGCTGGGAAGGGGGACACTAAGGAAGGAAACTGGAATCATGCTTGCTGGAAGTTCACCCCAATAAACATCGAATTGTTTGCACCTTTGGACTTCGGGTATTGTTGCTCTCTGTTCATGCGAGAAGGACCAGGGAAGTAAGTGGGTGAAGGAATAAGCCCCCTAAGATCTGACCATTATTGCAGAATATTTTGCTGCTATGCTATTAAAAAATTTTTAGTATTACCACCTGTCAGGGTTCCCTCCCGACTCTGAACTCTCGGGTACAGATGTGGGGACCCACATGAAAGACCCCCTAAGCTTATTTCGACTAGCTTAGGGTAAAACTTCCCCCAGGCACAAACTCATTGCGCTGGGAGGGTACACTGCCACCACCAAGTGATTTAACAAAGAATCAGGGAAAGGACCACGTGGAGTTCCTATTCCCCCCAAAATATCCCCCCAAGCCCTTACACCCCCTTTCCTGGGGAGGCTTGAGAATAATATCCTAACCAATTGGTTACAAAGTGATCACAGACCCAAACCCCTGGGTCTTAGGACCATAGAGAAATCAGTCAGGCTCTTAAAAGAAACAGAACTTTATGAGAAAGAAAAAAGGTAAAAGAAGCACCTCTGTAAAATTAGAAGGGAAGCTAATCTCACAGGGCAATCAGATTTAAAACACAGAGGATTTCCCTCTGTGCAAAAACTTTAAAGTTACAAAAAGAAAACCAGGAATACACCTTCCTCTCAGCAGAGAGAAAATCACAAGCCAAAACAAAAGTAAACTAACGCATTTCCTTGCTAGTACTTACTAATTCTAATGGAGTTGGATTGCTTGCTTTCTTGATCTCTCTCCGGCAAGCACTCAGAACAGACAGACAAAAGCTTTCCCCCTACCCCCCAGATTTGAAAGTATCTTGTCCCCTTCTTGGTCCTTTTGGTCAGGTGCCAGCCAGGTTACCTGAGCTTCTTAACCCTTTACAGATAAAAGGATATTTACAGGATACAGGTAAAAGGAGGGATTTTATAGTACTGTATACAGGAAGGTTGTTACCCTTCCCTTTATATTTATGACACCACCATAATACTATTTTTAGTCCTTTATAACACAATAGTAAATTTTCATTGTAGGCTGAAATTTAGCATATAATTTTTTAGTCTATGAAAACTTTTTTTCTACATATTAACAAAACCTACTGCCATTTCTAAAGCATACAAGTATAAAAATGCAGGCCCCAATCCTAGAATAACATTGGCATAGGTGAATCCCTGGGCCTATATGAAGCATCACTGAAGTCAATGGAACTTGCACAGATGCAGGGGAATGTCATTGCAGGATTGGGACTTTAGACCAATACAGGTTTAAATAACATGTTAAGCTTTTTAAAGTGCTTGTTTTCCATTTTTTAACAACGCATAAAAGGCATTTTTAAAAACATTTCATTTGTAATTAATGATACCTCATTCCTTTATGAACAGTAAGAAAAGATGGGGAAGAGAGAATCCCTATCCTTCTTTCTTCCTAACTTTGACCCTGATCCTGATTCTGCAAACTATTAAGTGCATGCCTAACTTCACTCATGTGAGTCACAGACTTGATGGGACTAGTCATGTGAGCAGTTACGCACATGCTGAAGATCAAAGCCTTTGGTTGCACTCCACACAGAAGAAAGGGGCTGTGCAAGCAGATCCTAGCATAGAATTGGGTCCTTAATCTTCCTTCCATCCTCATGAAAATATCTTTCCCCCTTTCTCACCCTTCCTCTAAAGGGGAGCTCTTCTTCCATAGCATACACAATGGGAGTTTCTTTGTGCCTAGCAGAGGAGATAGCATGCAGGGAAAGGAAGAGATTATTCTTCCTTGTTAAGATTACAAGGGTCAAGATCTAAATCCCATTGAAGTCATTGACAGTCTTTTCATTGACTTCTATGGGCTATGGACCAGGCCACACCACACCATTAAAAAATGCTGGGTATGCTATAGAGGAGGTAAAAAAATAAAACCAAAAACCACAAAGCCAGTTGTGGCATTTTCTGTTTTTTTATTGTTGTTGTTTTTTTGTTTTTAGTATTTTTCTGCATCTGGTTATCAATTTTTGCTAGTTGCTCTACTTTGTATTTTACATCAAACAACAGAAGAGAGGGAAAATAGAAATTAGATTGGATGTGACCATGTTGTGTCCTTGCAGCAATCAACTATACCAATCTCCACAACAACAGACATGGATCCAAATTTGTCCAATATATTTTTGTTTTGTCATTGTATTTTATATCAGCATCTTTAAAAATACAAAGACATTGACAGAAACTATCTTATCTGAATGGTTTATTTTTTGGAGGTTGCAGGCAAAAAGGATTTGGAAAAAATAAAAATAAACATTTCAAATAATATATATTTGTTTAAATCCTGTGTAATAGGGTAGCTGGCCCCTTAATTGAAATTGGGGTCAGCTCTCCTGTTCCAATATAGTTGTGCTGTGGTTGGTGTAATGAGGAGGATGGGGCTGCCCTTGGGAGCTATAAATGAAAGACATCCCAAAAGCAATAAATAACAAAGAACCCAGAGTCCAGAATGTGAGCTGGAAAGTCCTGAGACTAGAGAGAGCTTAGGAGAAGAGCAGTGCTACCTTGAGAGCTTCAGTGAAGAGATGCCTTTGAAGGAAGAAGCAGTAACAATCCCCTAAGGAGTAGTAGAGCCAAGTAAGGCAACTGGGATCACTTACAAACTTCACCAGGTCAGATAGGGCTGAAGACTGACAGCAGGAGAGGGATATCCCGGCTGGCTCTCAAAACTGGAGAGCTGAAGCCAGGGAAGGCTAAAGGCTGCAGAGTGATGAAGGGGTCAGCCTTCTGATGATTCTGGGCAAGAGTTGGATCCATGCCTGGGAAGGAAACTGTGTGGAGAAACACCCCAGCTAGAGAAGCAGGGGTAAATAGTGGTGAGAGAAGCTGGAGCCACACCTGAGTGTCTAAGTATGATGAAAAATGCCAGAGTTATACATGGTATGTTGCTGGACTGCTGGGACTTCAAAGATTGAATGCACTGTTTGGATTGTGCTGGGGATTATGGCTGTGATATGGCTGACTATTACTCTTTTAATAAATTAACCCTGCAAAGGCTGTCTGTATGTGGAGATACTGGAGACTCTGGAAAAAGAGGAAACTAAGGCAGGATCGCTTGTTATGCCATGACCTGATGAAGGAGGGTGCCCCAGCTGTGGCTACCTTCTCACGTATGGAGGACAACCTGGGCAGCTGATCAGGCCAAGGGAAAAGGAAAATTGAGGCAGGGGCACTAATATATATTAGTGTTTTTATTACATCTACCTTTCTGTATTTATGGTGCAGTACATTAAACTGAACTTGTAACTTATTTTGTGGGGAGGAGGGGAAGGACTGGAAGCTCACTGTGAACAGGGTGATGGAGGGACAGGGAGTGGGGTGAGGAGAGCTAGTGACTTAACCGGGGGAGACAACTGGCTCTCCGCGGGAAGTGTGGGAGGTCCTGCCGGTTCCTACCTGATCCCAGGCCCTGTGGTGGTTGCTCCAGCCCCTCTGCATCCCACGCTTGCATCTGGCCCCCACCGTGTGTGTGTGTGTGTGAGTTTACGTGAGAGTGTGTTTTTCTTTTTGTCATGACCAAAGTGTGGGTGGTCAGGGCTAGTGGCTGAAACAAGGCTGGGAACAGGAGTGATCACAGCTGCAGTCATAAGTGCTGAACAGCCAGTGACCTGCTGCTGCTAAACTTAAAAGCAGGCCTGCTGGTTCCCTTGTGTCAATCAGGTAGTCCTACTGTAAGTAACCCAGCTGAGCTTGTTCATGCGCCTGGAGGCTGGCCTGGCTAGTCCTCAGCCTCAGCTAAATGAGCTCATTCTTGACACTTCTAAATCCCCAGCTATTGCTTGCTATTTGTAAGAATGCAAAAATCTCTTAAGCATTTTAGGGCAATAAGTGCTTGATTCAAAGTCCACTCAAGTCATTGGGAATCTTTTTATTGATGTCAATGAGTTTTAGATCGGGCCCAAAGGAAAGATCATATAAATTAGAGCTACTGTGGGTCAGCTCTAATTTATTCTTCCTTTTTTTTTGTCAAATAACTTATTCCTGTTCTTCCCCAAAATGTAACTGGCTAGCTGAGAAAATTCATTCAGTCTAATCACTGTCTCTGATCCACTTTTGCTGATCTCGATCACTGAACTCTCAAACACTTAACTTTACTCAATGTCTGCAAATAGCCTGATGGGTAATGTCAATATCATGATTTTTTTCAGTTGCCTGGGCTATTTTGGGGTAGTATGGCTGCAGTATTAACATATTTAAAAGTTCTTTCTTCCTCAAGCCACATGTGACTCCCATTCATTTCAATGGAGTGTCACCTAAAATCATAAAGGACAGTATTTGTTTGTGCACAATGCCTATAAATACTAATCCAGATCAAAGATCTATGGGTTAATAATAAAGAATTTTTTGAGCTAGACTATGGCAAATTCCCCTCCCCCCCAAAAAAAAGGCATAAATCCAGCTTTATGTGAGAAATCTTAACTGATCAAAGAGTTTTTATAGGTTGAATAATGAAAGAATATACCCTTTCAAGGGGGCACTCCTTCAGTCACGAGGCTGAACTTCCATTGCCTTTAGTAGTGATACTATCTATGGAAGGACATGCAGATTTGGCTCATAATTAGTCGATTTGGGGTAATCCTAGTAATTGCAGACCAGTGAACTTCACTCCAGTACCAGGAAAATTTGTGAAATGATAATTTAAAAATGGAATTATAAAACATGATGAACATAATATAAGAAGAACAAACCAGTACAGCTTTCTCTGGAGGAAAATTCTGCCTCTCTAATCTATTAGAAATTTTTGAGTGTCAACAAAATAATGAAGTGGATGATACAATTTATTTAAACTTTCAAAAGTCTTTGATAAAGTCCCTCACATGAAGATACTGAAGAAGCAAAACTCTTATGAGGTGAGAGGTAAAGTACTGTCATGGCATAGAACTGGCTAAGAGATAAAGTGGAGGACTAAATAGCCATTTTTTGACATGGCAATGGGTTAAGAAGATGCAATAGGGTTCTATGTGGGCCTGGTGCTGTTCAAAGTATTTATCAATGATCTGGAAAAGGAAATGAACAGTAAAGTGTCCGAATTTTAGATGACACAGGGTTAGTTTGGTTAGTCAAGACTAAAATAGACTGAGGAATTTCAGAAATACTTAATAGTGTTGGATGAACAGGTAGCCTGAGCCTAAGGGCAGGTCTACACTACCGATTAAGTCAACCTAACTTATGTCACTCAGGGATGTGGAAACCCTTCTCCCCACAGTGATGCAAGTTTTGTGCTCTCCACACCGGCGCTTTGTCAGCATGAGAGCATCTCTCACCAGCATAGCTTCCACTTCTCGCTAAGGTGGAGTAATTATGCTGATGGGAGAGCACTCTCCCATAGGCATAGCGTGTCTTCACCAGACATGCTACAGCGGCACAGCTGCATTGGTGTAGTACTGTAGTGTAGACTTGCCCTAAGTGAAATTCAGTGTTGACAATGCAGGATAAGGTGCATTGGAAGAAATATTCTGAAAAACTCATATACATTATTGTGTCCTAAAGTAACCAGCCATTCAGAAAAAATAATATTTGGGCATTATTGTGGGTGACTTAATGTAAACCTCTGCTTAATGTGCAGTGGCAATTAAATAAATAAAAAACCCTCAAACAAATCTTGAAAGCATAAGAAATGTGATTGAAAAATAATAATTGAAAGATTAGTCCATGCCTGGAATACTGTTTAGTTCTGTCGCTTTCTAAAAAGGATACAACAGAAATAGAGGGGGCTTAGGGATGGACAAGAAGTACTAAATGCATAGAGACTTAATGAAGAGAGATTTAAAAGTAAAGAATTCTCTAATTTATAAAGGAAATAACAAGGGATATGGCAGAAGTATACAAAAATAATGCAAGGGATAGAGAAGGTTAATTAAGTGCTTCAATTGATCTATTCTCAGAATACAAGGACAAAGAAACATTCAGTGAAACTGAAAAGCAACAAATTTAAAAATGATAAAAGGAAATACTTTTATGCCACTAGATATCACTGAGAAGAAAAACATAGTATGATTTTTAAAAAAGATATAAATGTCTATGCTTCAAGGAATAAGCCAATCTTTATCTGCTGGGGGTTTAGAAAAATAAAACAAAACAAAACCTCCCAAAAGAGGGAACTTTTATTCCATAGTTGTCCACTATGGGGTTTCTTGCACTTCCTTTGAAGAATCTGGTGCTGGCAAGTATAAGAGGCAGGATACTGGACTAGAACCACTGGTCTAATGCAGTATGCAAATTCCTCCAGCCAAAACTTTCAAAAGCAACTAGTGCTTTAATTTGTAAGTGTCTAACTTGAAATGTTTTGAAGGTGTCTGAATTTCCAGAAAATACTCCGCATCTATCCTCTGAAAATCAGTACCCCTTAAGCTGCCTCTGGTTAGATGCTCAGTAGTGGAGGCACCCCAAATCACTGCTGAATTGATGAATGTTCCTATGTACAGTCACTTTAAAATCTTGGAAGGGATAAATAAGCATGTCACCCTAGCTATAATTTCTATTCCAGAAACATGCATTTAAATATTTGTAAGTGCGTGTGTGTGTGTGTGTGTATATATATATAATGTTAACTCAAATCTAACTTGTATTTTCCAAAACAAATAAAACCTGGTTAAAATACATACTACTTTGTCTGATAATCAAATGTTATTGTTTATAATCACCCAAGTAAGATTTCTTTAAAGCACTCAGTTTGTCATATTTGTTTTCTCATTTTTAAGTAACAAGGGTGGAAGATAGAAATCAAATACAGTCTCCTTTGCCTGTACCAAAGCTCTCTGGGGCAGGGACTGTCATTTACTGCATATTTGTACAGAGCTTAGAACAACCTTGTTGTGGCCTTTAAGTGCTCCTACAAAGTGATTAATTAAAAATAGAGGTTTCAGAGTAGCAGCTGTGTTAGTCTGTATTCGCAAAAAGAAAAGGAGTACTTGTGGCACCTTAGAGACTAACAAATTTATTTAACCATAAGCTTTCATGAGCTACCACTCACTTCATCGGATGCATTCAGTGGAAAATACAGTGGGGAGATTTCAGTGTGTATGGTAACAGCCATTGTTTCATGTTCTCTATGTATATAAATCTCCCCACTGTATTTTCCACTGAATGCATCTGATGAAGTGAGCTGTAGCTCACGAAAGCTTATGCTTAAATAAATTTGTTAGTCTCTAAGGTGCCACAAGTCCTCCTTTTCTTTTTATTGAAAATAGACAACGCCTGTCCATGCCTCGCTGGTTTTAGAGTCTCCTGTAGGTATGGTAGAGATGCAGGTCTGCTATACAAGAGGGGAGCAAGGTTCTGGAGGGCCATAGAGCAGTTGTTTTCAAACTGTGGGTCATGACCCAGTACTGGGCTGCAAAATGTAAGGCACTGGGTCATGGTGGCTCTGGTCAGCACCTCTGACTGGGCTGTTAAAAGTCCCATTGGCAGTGCTGCCTGGCTAAGGCAGGCTAGTCCCTACCTGTTCTGACCCTGCGTTGCACCCCAGAAGTGGCCAGCAGCAGGTCCGGCTCCTAGGTGGGGGGACCATGCTGCCCCCCCCACCCGAGCACCGGTTCCCGGCCAATAGGAGCTGGGGGCGGGGGTGTGTGTGTGCCTGCAGGCAAGAGCCACATGGAGCCACTTGTGTGCCTCCGCCTAGGAGCCAGTCCTGCTGCTGACCGCTTCCGGGGCACAGCATGGTCTGCGGTGCCAGGACAAGCAGGAAGCCTGCCTTAGCACCCCCACTGCACCACTAACCGGGAGCCACCCTAGGTAAGCTTGCATCCCAACCCCATGCCCCAATCCCCTGCCCCAGCCCTGAGCCCCCCACGAACCCAGAGCCTCTTCCTGCACTTAAACACCTCATCCCTGGCTCCACCGCAGAGCCTGCACCCCAGCCCAGAACCCTGACCCCCTCCACACCCCATTCCCCTCCCCCAGCCCAGAGCCCCCCACACACCTTGAACCCCTCATTCCTGGCCCCACCCTGCAGCCCTCACCCCTGCATCCCAACCCTCTGCCCCAGCCATGAGGCCCTCCCACACCCCAACCCCCTCATCCCCAGCTCCATTTGGGTCGCAGGCATCAACAATTTTCTTCAACTGAGTCACCAGGAAAAAAGTTTGAAAACCATTGCCCTAGAGGACCCTGTAGAGTGCAGGTGGAACTTTACTGTGGGTGGGGCTAAGCATCCATTGGTGCATAGATCTTCCCCCATAGTCAGCTCAAGGCCATTGGGTTGGAGTAACCTCTGAGGAGCTGCTGCAGAACTGCATTGTGACTAGGACAGGGAGATGATTCATCCTCCTTGACCCCTAACACATCTGTTAAGCATCCTCACCCCCTTACTCAGGCTGAGTGCTGGACTGCCAGTGTGAGGCTTAGTGCACTCAGGTTAGGCAGTCCTTGGCAGGTTTAACAATATTTTTGATTAAATTTGTATAGGTCTTATCCTGAAAGATGTTGCATATCATCATTTCCTACTGAAATGAATGAGATGTGAGGGCACTCATTGATTCACAGAACTGGGGTTCATTCTGCTAAAGAAATAGCACAAAAGCTCTCCCAGAGGATAGCTGCTTTAAAAGGGACAAGGATGTAGCTTGATTCACTGAACAATGCTGTAGGTTACAAAATAACATTTCACCAGAAGGAAGATAATGGTTATCAAATGTTGAATGACACAAAGTAGGATTTCAATTTATTTACGTAAGTGGCTTAACATTCTCATTTCAAGGTAGATGAAATAATATGTAGTGATGAAAGAAAACTAAGCTGTCCAATAAGCATTTTAAAAAAATCTCTTCCTATTTCATTTCTAAATATCAGGGGAACAATTTAAATGAAGGGTTTAACTATGCATTTATTTTTTCAAATACAAACCAATTGTCATCAAAACAAATAAACAAAACCCCATAAATATAAGAGACTTTCACAATAAACAACTGTCACCATAATGATTTCTCTTAATTAAGGAATTTGACAATGAATAAAGAAAATGAGAAATTGGCCTGAAGCACAAAGAGCCTGATTCTCCATTCACATCCCCATGGACAACTCTCGCCAGCCCTCTCTGAAGTCAACAGGGCTGTGGGTCTGGCCCCAGGGACCTGATTGCAACAGTAGGGCCAAAGTCTGTATGTGGAGCTGAACTTCCTCCTAGTTTGGAGCCAGGCTTTTGACTGGGCCCACTATCAAGGCTGCTGCAAGCTGTGAAGTTTGGCTGGAGAGCCGAACCTGCCCAAAGCTGAGCAATGGTCCGAGCTGGGGATCGAGCCCATCTCTATTTCAAACCCCACAGCCAGGGGTGGCTAATGGGTTGCGTGCCAAAACCAGCGACGCTGGAAGGGTCAGAAAGGCTCCTTGCGCTGTACTGGAGACAAGACGCCCCGACTCAGCCAGAGCGAGCGGTGATGGGCCGTTTCCTGCGATCTGCCGGGACCTGGCACCTAACATCCCGCTGATCAAACCAGGAGCGGCGGGGGCTCGCCCATTCCCTCCCGTCTCTTGGCGGCCTTCAGAAGCGCCGGGGGCTCCCTGGAGGCTTGGGGCCGTTGTCTGGCAGGTTAACGTTTGTTTTGCTTGCTCCGACGCCTTCCCCTGTGCCCGGAGCGGGCCAAGCTCAGCCCGAGCCCGGCTGCGCCGCGCTCTGCTCTAGCACCTGTTGGGTCGCCAGCTGGAGGCCAAAGGCAGAGAGCGCGAGCCGGCGGCGGCGGCGGCAGCAGCTCCGCTTCCCCCGCTTCCCGGCTGCCCCGCGCAGCGGCAAGCTCCCCCCACCCCTAGCAGCCCCCGCCTGGGCTGGCCACTCCGGCTTCCTGCGCGCCCCTCCCGGCGACGCTAGGGGTAACCTCCGCCGGGCGGGAGCCCTGGGCCAGGGCGGTTCAGCCGGGCGGCCCCGGGCAGAGGAATTGCGGGGTGCGGGGCAGGAGGAGAAGGGGGATCCGCGCAGAGGGGGCGGGGGAAGGTGAGACAGCAGGGAAGAGCCGAGGGGCTCTGGGGGAGGAGGGGGACCGCGGGGAGTAGGGGCAGGCTCCTGGGGGAGGAGGGGGACCGCGGGGAGTAGGGGCAGGCTCCTGGGGGAGGGGAGCCGGGCCGGCTTGCTGGGGGCTCCGGGCGGCGGAGCTAGTCTTGACTCTTTCTTTTAACGCGAACCGCTGTCGCGTCAAACTCAAACCAGGTGCCGGGCTCGGGCTGCGTGCAGCCGCTGGCGGGGGAGAGCGGAGCAGCAGCCTGCCCCGGCTGCGTGCGCTGGGACGGGCACTTTGTTCGCGCTCCCACCCCCTCCCCTGAGGCCGGGCCGCCGGGGGGCAGGGCAGAGACACGCGAAGGAGGGGGGAGCGGAGCCCTGCGGAGGGGCTGAGGGACGCTGCCCGGCTGGCAGCGCGGCTGTCTCGCAGAGGGCGAAGAAGGGGTTTCTCAGGGAGCTCGCCTTGCTCTCCGCCCCCTCCCCGCGCTGTTCCTGCTGTTTTGCTTGTGGAGCTGACAGGTGCCGCTCCGAGGCGGCGGCGAGTCCTCTCGTCCCCTCCGCCCTTGGCCCCAGTGTGCGCTGGGCGCCTTCGCCAGCCCCGCGCGGATTGCTGAGCCCTTGCGAAGCTGGTGTGGGTCCAGCTTTTGCTTTGATCCTTTAGCGCCCCCCGCCCCCCCCCCCCCCCCGAGACACGGAGAAAGGCGCTAGGACAAAGTTTTGGATGGGATTATGTGGAAACTACCCTGCACTTCTGCGCTGCCAGAGCAGGCTCAGGGCTGCTTTCTCCCCAGCGGCGCAGCCATCGCCTGGTGGTGGTGAAAGAGACTCGCGACTTGCCGGCGATCTGAACGTGCCTGGTGTGTGTGATAACTTCCCCCGGTCAGCCAAATGCTCCTCTTCGCCTTCCTCCTGCTGACATCTGCCCTGGCCAGCCAGAGACATGGAGCCCAAGCGGAGTCCAATCTGAGCGTCAAGCTGCAGTTCTCCAGCGCCAAGGAGCAAAATGGTAAGGCACGGACAGTGTTCCCAGCCAGGCTGGGGAAGGAGGGGAGGGTGCATTAACTCTGCAACTTCGGACGCCGGGCTGTCTCGAACCTGTGGCTCTCTCAACAGAGTGTAACTTCACAATGCACAACACACCGTGCAGGCAGTCCTGAGCGAGGCTGTAAATATCTCATTGAAACTCACTGCGGGAGGGGAAAAAAAAATCTTACGTCGCCCAAGTGAGCCTTTAAGATCGAAGCCAAAATGAATGAGACTTGGCAGGTCTGTCTTCGCTGTGTGTTTGTTACTCCAGGAAACTTGTCAGCCTCGTTAACTGAAGCAGGGGAGGTAAAAGGGCACCAATTAACTAGCCAGAAGATAGCAAAGAAGGAAGCTCACAGCCTGTTTGGAGACTTTATTTTGTGGGTGGTGGTTTAAAATGTTTCTTTTCTTTCTTTTTGTTTTTCTAACCACACCTTTGTGCCCTAATCCTTCCTTCTCTGGTAGGGTGTTTTTGTGTCGGTTGGTGAATGGGCACTATTTTGTATGTGCTGGAAACCAGCTATTCCTGCATAGGAAATGAGAATTACTTTCAGCTTTCAAGTGTACCTGAAATGTTTAGAAAACTCTCAGATGCAAGTTCCCTTGGGCGGGGATTGCTCAGAGCTGGAGAAAGGCTCCTTTCATACAGCAAGGGCAGCTTCAGGGTGTGTAATTTGCTTAGCCTCTGAACTCCATATGATTTACATTATTCAGATTTTTAAGGGCCTTTTCTCTTGATCTACTATTATGAAGTCATTTTAAACACTACTTTAAAAACAGAAATGTTATGTACCACATGAAACCACACTATTTATGCAGAATGTCTACAATTAGGCTATTAAACACCCTGTTTTCCAGTGATGTATGCCAATATACAAGGGGGAAAATCTTAGCAGTTTGTCTGTTAGCTAGACTGTTGTTTCTCCTAGACAAACCAACATAAAGGTGCAAGCAGAATACTCCCAAAGTTTTAGTAGGTTATAAATGAAATATAACAAAAATGCAAATTTAAAGACTTGTTCAGTTCAGCAAAAACTGTCATCTTGAACTTGACTCTCTTGATATAAGTATTATATGCTGCATCTTTTAATACAAAACAAATAAAGAACTAAGTGGCCTGTTACAGGCATTATGTGAGTTAATAGAATGTGTGGTGTTACCAAATTTAGCAGAAGAGATTAATATTGCTGCTGTTTGCTAATGTGATGACATATGGCACCTGCAGACTGCCCGGGCTACTGATCAAAGAGCAGCACAGGGATCAGTCTCTAATCAGAGCAACTGCAAAGGGCTAGGGGAAAGTGATCAAAAGAGTCAGAAACCTGACAGGAAAATTAATCAGGCTAACCTTTGTCCTCAGTACAGGAAAATATCTATGTTGTGTGAGAATGAAATATCTCCCATCCTCCCAATTCATCTGACTGATGGAGGTTTTAGGAAGCCAGCTAGAGACAAAGTGGATTCAGGGCAAATGTAATGAAAATATGCTTTACTCTTTTATTTATGTGGTGTATACAAGGAGCATATTGAAGTGTTTGAATTACCATTGTTTTCTCAACGCAGACAAAGTTCATGTGAGAGACATAACAGGTTGTCAGCCTTCCACAAGAGATTTGTTATATGACAGTGCAACAGGGTCTTAAATAGACACTAAGGCCTTATTGCCTAGTTGTACAATAAAAAAGTCTGAAAAGTGAAACTGCTACACAGGAGAGAGGTAGAATTGCTATAAAATAAATATTTATGGATAATATAAATAGTTATATCTGACAGCACAACTTAGGCACTGTTCATACACTGGTAATGCAGCTGCCTGAGGACAAGCTTCAGGTGGCTAATGATCCAGTTTGTCACTTTGTGAGGTACAGTAACTACATCACGGTCTTGTAACAATTACAAAACCAGAAGAAAGAGAAAAGAGTTCCAAAAATGTTACTCTTAATATATTAAATATAGTTCATATAGTATAGCTATCTGAATAGTTGTTGACCTATGCTTTCATTTCCAGCTCTTAACTGTTGCACTTAGTCTAATGTAAAAGTTTAGCTAAAACTAAAACCAATACTTAATTTTTTTGACACACTTTAATTATTTGTGGGATCAGTAACGTTGGTCAGACCAGTTTTAACTTGATTTAATTAGAGTGATTTTTTTTAACTCTGTAGCAATCTAAAGAGTGTATAGCTTTTAGCTAGAGGCAGGTTAAAACTCCATGTAGTTGGCTAGGAGATGTTGCTGTTCACATGCCAAAGCTTTATATACAATGTTTTGGTTAGAAGAAAAAAGCGGGGGGGGAGGGTGGCTGGGAGGGAGAAACACTTATCTCCTTCATCCTAGAAATAAAAAGTTCTGACTCCTAATTGCTAAATTGATATCTAGCCAAACAGTTGTACTACAAAACAAATTAAAATCGTACTGACTGCATGCTAGAGTAGCTATTATTGGTTCAAACTGCTCTGGGAGTTAGTTAATAACTTATTGCTTGAATAAAGTTAAGCATGTATATAAGTATTTGCAGGATCAGGTCCTTTTTCTCAAGAGTCCAAACCATTAACTTGAAGATGTAACTGTACAGTGTGACTCAATGTGGTTTTTTTTTTTTTTGGGGGGGGGGGAGGGGCGGAATGTAAGGTGTTCTCTTGTTATATTGCATATTAGGAATTACATTTTAGATACTGGTTTCCTAGTCTGAATTTTTGTACACAATTAAAAGGTAGAAATTCTCATCAGAAATAAGTATTTTACTGCCATCTGCCAGGAATTCAACATGATGGGTGCTGTGGGGCCAATATAGTTCTACATGAAACCACTTAAAACTACATACTTGCTTTTGTCAGCCCTCTGGTATAATCAGTTTAAGTTTCTTGAAGGTTTATTTGTAAACTCTGCTTGGCATTAAGCAGTCTTAAAATTATTTAATTCTGGAATATCTTTACTCAGTTGAATTACAAAACTAAAGATTAATAAGTTGTTACATTTGGAGGCTCAAAAGTGAGTGATCATTTGGTAGGCATGAGATTGGAGTATGTGCTATACTTGGTGGAGGCTGCTATTTATATGGATGAATTGTTTCCACATTTCTGTGTAATTTTGACCAAGAGGGTTCTGCTTGAATGGGTTGGCAAGTTTACAAAGCTTTGTAAGTTTCTATCATAGCTCTCTAAAATACATTCATTACCATCTTTGTACCCATACCAAAACAGGGTCCAAGAAAAAAATTCTGAGATTCAATTACTCTTTTGAGAAGTTCCCAATCTCCCTTGCATAAGATTTTATTACATTCATTGCATTTTTTCCCTCCTATTACCCCTCCCCATCTCTCTTTTCCTGTTACTCCTTTCATCCTGCCACCTCTGAACCTCTCCTTTTGTCTTTCATTCCCCCATTCATGGTGCTATAGTTTCAACATTTGATAAGTTGGATGGGTCAAATTCACCACTGGCAGAAGTGAGTGCAACTCATTTACCACAAAGGAGATTTGTTTATTGATCTCTCAGCAAATTTGGCCGCAATATAGCAGTGACCGGAGAATGTAGGTTCTCTAGCCATATTTTTGGCTGTTGTGGGACAAGATAAGTTTTGTAAAGCAATTCTATTAAACGATAGAAATCAGGGTATACGTACAAGAATATTACATAATACTTCTTTATGTAAGATGACAGGAAAACCTATTATCAGATGCCATGTATAACAAAATAGTTTATCTGTAATCTGCATTTAAAAAATAAACTACTGTAGAACTTCAGGAGACCAAAGGCTTGAGATGAATCAACACACAACCAAAATCAACTGGTTAGAAATATTAATTCACATGGAATCAAGTTTCGAGCATGAATAACAGCAATCACAGGTAGTGCACCAGTGTTCTGTTGATTTTCTACAAGTTATTGTCTCATCAACGGAGCCTCTGCTTATGATTTAGTGATCTAGTTCCTGTAACAATTTGTTAAATGATGGTAAAAAGTGTAGTTCATAAAGAATTCTGGAATGGAGAGTGACAGCACTTTTAGTAAAGCTGTCTGAATTATTTGCAACAAATCTGAAGTCCACTGGAGGTTGATACACCCAGAAACCTCCAGGCTGTGGCCTGCAAAAAGCTCCATGAACATGGGTGGAGTTTCAATGTACAGCTGAAGAGCCAGTATTCATTGAATCTCCTTCCCATGGCTGGCCTCCCACATTTCCCCACAATAACTCAAACCAAAGCATTGGTTGCCCACTTCTTACACCACATATCTTCAGAGAGAGATTGAGGCTGTGTAGGGGAAGGTAATTGACTGTAGTATGGTCAGGGGCTGGTGCTGGATTTTCCTTGGAGGATTGAGTTCACTTAACTCAATCCTCTAAGTAGTCCTGTAGAAGCCTGTGCATTTTATACATCCCCAATCCAAATCCTGCAAGACTCAGAAAGTCATGATTTCAAGAATAAACTGAATTTAAATGGAATATTTAGAGAAAAAAACTACTCACAATAAAACAATGCATTTCAAAACAGCCAGATCTAAATGTTCTGCTATCAGCTATAACTGGTCTGACAAATACGAAGAAAATCTGCTGACTAATGCTGGGTGGTGCAGTTTTTTTTCATTGGCAAATAGATGTCACATGTTCAGAATTATTTATCTAAAAGGAAAAGTAGACATGAAAAACTTCTGAAGTTTAATCTGTTTCTGTTTAGTTCAAAATGTGGGTTTGGTGTGAAACTTTTAAAACCCTTTTATGGAAAGAGTTAAGGGTTGTACAACACCCTTTTTAAAGTTTTAAACAAGGGATTATGTGGCAAATTGGAAAAGTTTTAACAAATCTTCAAACACGTAATCAGTGTAGTAAATAACTGCAAGAACATTTTAAGACTCATCATTGGCTTTGAAGTTTACTGTTAACGTTAATACCACTACTATTTATAGTACTACTTGTAACCTTTCTTTATTTCAGCTTCTCCTCTCTGTTACGTAAAGTTTGTTTTAGTAGTGTGGAAAGTTCCCTACATGTTTCCATTTCTGTGCACTCCTGCCTTTTGTCTACATTTGTTACATATCTAGACTTGAATATTGAATGCAGTTTGCTTAAAATCTGATTTCTTGCAGTTATTGTTTTCTAATAGATTTACAGAACTTGAACCACAAATTAGTATTTAAACTGTGTTGTTTTTTTTTTTTTGCACCTCATGCAGTCCTTTCATATCAGAGAGGGAAACAGAATGTATACCTTGAGCCCATGAGAGCCATTCTAGTGGAGGTCTCATGTTGAACTCTGTAGATAAAGTCATCTACATGGTTAGGATTTAATCCTAACCTTTTGGTTCTAATTATTATTCCAGCCGACATGTAGTAGCAAAGTTGTGCTTTGCTGCCTGCAGCAGTGGTATTGCTTTATAGCAACGTTTTTCATGTAGTCATTAGACCTGTCTGGCCATTCCTAACTGTTGCAGTCTGCTCTCCTTTTCACAAGATTAGCTTATTTGAGTGGAATTTAGGCTGTTGCTCCACCTCTTTATGGCTTTTTGTATGTAAAAAAGAGCTATTTTCACCTCAGTCACAAAATGGATGTCATGCAAAATGAACCTCATGGTGGGTGAGCACTTTGGAGGATGTCCCAGTAGACAAGTAACTTTCAGCAGAGTACATAGCTTTGTAAAGGAATTGTACTGCAGAACAATAACAGAAGTAACATTCCCATATGTGAATGTTTAATAAGCACTTAAATAAATTTATATGTACCTGATTGCTTTGGAGCCAGTAAATGATTTGCCCACTGTGGTTGACTCAGACCTGTTACTCCTTGTTCGGAAGACTTGTGCAGCTTTTATTTGAATCTGAAATATTTGGGAACACCATGTAGATGAAACCTCGTAATGTTTTATCAGCACAAAGCTGCAGTATAATTTTCACATTCTTGAGAAACTTGTGGGATACTATTTTAAGTTTTCAGAGTCCAGAAGATTTATGCATTCTTGGTCCACATTTGTGTCAGCTGCAGTATGCACCTGCCTTTTGATCCCTTTGCAGAGAGAGCATATTGCCAATATTACACTGGGGTTATATACAGTTAATCTCATGCTCCCACAACATGCTATCTGGATTCAAGTCCTATTGTATTAATGGGTCCTCTGATGTAACTACAAATAACCGATAAATAATGTTATAAAAATAGCTAATCTCTGTACATTGGTGGGATGGTTGAGTCGAAACAAAACATAAACTGGAGAAAATCTTTATGAACAGAAAGCAAGCAAGGTAATATGAGCAAAAGGAAATATCAGTTAAAAACTTCCTCAGTCTCTGAGTCAACACAGTCCTTAGAATCAGGTTAGTGAGCGCTGACTTGCCCAGAGGTTCTCCTCCTGGGCTGGTGGGTTAATACTCCACTCTATTGCAAATGTGTCAAATGAATGCTAAGTGGTGTAAAATATTGTCATTCTTATTTGGCATTTTACATTCCCCTTGCACAGGTGTAAACAGCTGTGCAAGGCAGTGGAGTATCGGGCCTTCTGTCTCTGAGGGCTTGTCTTCAGTGCAGAGTTTGCTCAGGGTTGTAGCTCAACTGTTGCCCTGTGGGTTTTTTAACCTATACCCTGTGGGTATAAGTTGCACTTGAGATAGTAGAAACTCATTAGCTGCTAATACAATCCATCTGTACAGCTTGAGTGTTATTTGCCAGTGTGGCTGCTCTTACTTGAACTAGGCTAACTGCTGCGGAGTTAACTCTGCAGTGAAGACATAGTCTTAGTTCATCCTTTTTATAGCCTTTCCACTTATTCGTGGGAGGGTAAAAGAATCTGAGTGAACCTCTCATTTACTGGGGACCATGTAGTATCCCTGCACCTTGTCACATTTCAACTCTGATAGAAATAAGGTAATGTTCAAAAGTTATTTTTCATACAGTCAAATTCTCTCATTGTACTAATAGTGGAAGAGATGCAAAGAAGGAGTCCTTAAAACATTATCTTTTTTCTATGGCAATTTGGCTCTTATTAATTAATTTTCATGAATGAAGTGTAAACATTTACTGAAAATATGATTAAAAGCAAGGTGAGAAGATCTTTCAAGTCTTATCCTGTTTCCTCTGCAAAAAACCCCAGGTACTTCCACCCTTGAAATTCTTCCTGGATTTTTCTTAATATGTTTTTATTTTTGAATCTATCACCAGAGTAGAACTAGAGAGAGCAATCGGTTAAAATGTGGAAAGGCACCAAGTCTGGATAACATTCCCATGGGGGATTTTAAGGTGGACTCAAAGAATACAGTAGACAGTTTGACAGACCTCTTCCAAAACATAATGGAAGAAGGAAAAAACAAACAAACAAATGAGTGGGGAAAGGGTTATATAACGAAGCTGCCAAAGAAAGAAGACTTCAGTCAGTGTAAAACATGAGGGGCATTCAATTGCTGTCTCTCCCAAGTAAGATATTTACACAGATTTTTTCTAGATAGAATAAAGGTGATGATGAGAACTGGCAGGGGTCAGACAGGTGAAATCCTGTATAGATCAAGTAGTAATGATAATCCTGTCATCATAGGACTGTTGGTCAAACAAATCTCATAGAATCTCAGGGTTGGAAGGGACCTCTGGAGGTCATCTGGTCCAACCCCCTGCTCAAAGCAGGACTAATCCCCAGTTTTAGCCCCAGATCCCTAAAGGGCCCCCTCAAGGATTGAACTCACAACCCTGGGTTTAGCAGGCCAATGCTCAAGCCACTGAGCTATTCCTCTCCCTGGCAGTCACTCTTTTATATGAATTTTATAGATTTCCAAAAAAGTCTTTGATATAGTGGAAAGGACAGTTTTACAGAAGTTGCTACACCACTATGGAATCCCTCAGAAATTTGTGAGCAGCATTCAGAGCTTCCATGAAAATATGAAATGGGAAGTTATACATAATGGCGAGCTGACTAAGCCATTCAAGGTTACTGCAGGTGTCAGACAAAGATGTCTGATGTCACCCATGATCTTATTGGTTGTGGATTGGGTAATGAGAGAAATTATAGAATAGCCAAGAGGCATACAATGGACTTTCACAGAGAAGTTAGAGGACCTTGACTTTGCAGATGACATCAGCTTGCTATCCAGTACCCACAGAGATATGATCTCCAGGCTTACGTACCATTAAAGAAAACTAAAAGCATGAGAATCAACACACAACAAAAAACACCAAGACCACTTTCTGGGACTGATATAGAAGAGGTCCGATATTTCATATATCTTGTCAGCTTTGTAAATACAACAGGTGGTACAGGTGAAGACATTAAAGCCAGAATAGCAAAAGCTAAACAGGCTTTTGTAACCTTAAAGCCGATCTGGATAAATAGAAATCTTGCCCTCCAAGATAAACTTGAAATATTTAACACCATTGTAAAGTTGGTCTTCCTGTACGGTGACTTGGAGACTTATTAAGATTTTACTATCTAAACTCCAAGTTTTCATAAACAGCTGTCTTCGACAAATCCTCAATAACAGATGGCCAGAAAAATTCACCAATGAAGAGCTCTGGTGGAGGATGAAACAGAAACCAACAGGAAAGGAAATTATGGAATAAAAATGGAGATGGCTAGGACACACATGGAGGAAAGTAACATAATAAGACAGGCATTGGACTGGAACGCCGACGGCAAGAGGTGATGAAGTAGACCAAGGAGAATATGGAGATGTACAATAGAAGCAGAATTGTAAGCTATCAGAATGACTTGGTAAGAAGCTAAGACTGCAGCAGAAGACAGGCAAAGTTGGAAGGCACTAATGTTCCTCATGGACTAGTGAGCCATAAGAGAGAAGACATGATTACTTGTTTTAAAGTAGTGCTTAGGGTGCCAGAAGGCGTAGGCCTTCATTATGTTAGGTGTTGAACACACAGTGAGAGATTTTCCCTGTCCCAAAGAGCTTACAATCTAAATAGACAAGACAGATGGGGAAATGGCAGAAAATGTATTTCCTTGCAGTCACACAGCAGGTTAGTGGCATAGCTGGGAAGTCTCCTGACTCAAAGTTCAGTGCTGTGTCTGCTAGATCATATTTCTCCCAGTGTAGCTATCGTTATGCATTCCTTATTATCAGTTTCAAAATGTTAAAAAGGAGAGTGAGGGTTAGGGTTGCCAGGTGTCCAGTTTTTGAGTGGACAAAGAGGGACACCTGGTTGAAAAGAGACCCTGGCAGCTCCAGTCAGCACCGCTGATCGGGCAGTTAAAAGTCTGGTTGGTGGTGCAGCAAGGCTAAGGCAGGCTCCCTGCCCGTCGTGGCTCCGCACGGCTTCTGGAAGTAGTGGCATGTCCCCTCTCTGGCTCCTAGATGTAGGGGCAGCCAGGGGACTCCGCATGCTGCCCCCGCCCCAAGTGCTGGTTCTGCAGCTCCCATTGGCTGGGAGCCACGGCCAGTGGGAGAAGCGGGGGCAGTGCCTGCAGATGGGGCAGTGCACACAGCCGCGTGGTTACGCCTCCGTGTAGGAGCCAGAAGGGGGACATGCCGCTGTTTCCGGGAGCTGCCTGAGGTAAGCACTGCCTGTAGCCTGCATCCCTCACTGCCTTCTGAACCCAACCCCCTGCCCTAGCCCGGAGCCCCTTCCTACACTCCAAACTCCTCAGGCCCAGCCTGGAGCCCCCTCCTGCACCCTAAATCCCTCATCTCTGGCCCCACACCAGAGCCTGCATTCCCAGCCAGAGCGCTCACCTCCCCCCCCCCCCGTCCAAACACCCCAACCCCCTGCCCCAGCCCGGAGCCCTCTCCTGCACCCTGAACCCTTAATTTCTGGCCCCACCCTGGAACCTGCACCCCCAGCCCAGCCCCTGTACCCCCCTCCCACACCCTAACCCCCTGCCTCAGCCTGGAGCCCCCTCCAATATTTCAAACCCCGCAGCTCTACCCCCAACCCCCTCCTGCACTCCACACCCCTCACCCTGTCCTCACCCCAGAGCCCGCACCTCCAGCCAGAGCCCTCATCCCTTCTCACATCCCAACTTACTGCCTCAGCCCGGAGCCCCCTCCCGCACCCTGAACTCCTAATTTCTGGCCTGCAGCCTGCACCCCAAGCCTGAGCCCTCACCCCCTCCTGCACCCCAACCCCCTGAGCCAGCCTGGTGAAAATGAGTGAGTGAGTGAATGAGGGTGGGGAGAGCAAGCAACAGAGGGAGGGGGGATGGAATGAGCAGGGGCGGGGCCTCGGAGAAGGGGTCAGGTTCGGGGCTTTGGAGGAGGGACAGAGGACGGCACAAGGGTGTTTGGTTTTATGCGAGTAGAAAGTTGGCAACCCTAGTGTGGGTGGGCATCAAAACCTTTATCAAAATTCTGGAATCATCTGTAATGATTGACAAGACAGTGTTAAACTCCATTATCATCGTCCTTTCTTTGTATTTTTGAAACATTGTTATCAAGAGCCAGTATACGAAGACCGGCTTAAATTCATCGAAATCAGTATGTTAGTGTAAAATAACAAACTTATTTGAAAAAAAGATCCATAGCTGCTTATGTTCATCAAAAACTGTGTTAACATTATTTTACTTTTGGTTCTTACCACATAGTCTTGATATGAATTGATAATAAATGACGTAAAAAGGAAGAGAGGCAGGAGGTTAGGTGGTGCATTTAGTTAATGCATTAGCTGTGTAATCTGATAACTCTGCTTCAAAACAGCTTTAGGATATAAAAGATATACGAGTGATGTCCTTAATGTAGTTCCCAATATTTCACATCTTCAAACTGTTATTCAGTTTGGTACATATCAGTAAAGTTGTATGTTTCTACTGAGGAAAAGAGCCCAGATGTAAAATACTAGGGAGTGTTTTTTGTGAGGCGTGAATTGCACTAACAGAGGTTTTTTGGAGAAGCTTGCATTACATCTGCTTGGATCGATCCAGTGCTGCTATTCTCTGCTGCTGTTTTTCAAAACAAAGGCAGTAGGAAAAATGAAAAGGAGTACTTGTGGCACCTTAGAGACTAACCAATTTATTTGAGCATAAGCTTTTGTGAGCCACAGCTCACTTCGTGCATCCGATGAAGTGAGCTGTAGCTCATGAAAGCTTATGCTCAAATAAATTGGTTAGTCTCTAAGGTGCCACAAGTACTCCTTTTCTTTTTGCGAATACAGACTAACACAGCTGTTATTCTGAAACCTGTCAGTAGGAAAAATGGGTTTGCTAATAGAGGTGCAGATTCATGAAGTAACAGGTAATACTACTGCAGCCGGAAAAATACTCTTGTCACCTTAATAGTCTTTAACAAGAAGTTCAGTTAGTATTCAGTTGTCCAGCTATGCGTTTTATAATGTTCCCAAAATAAAATGACTGATTAGAGTTGAATTTCTGATTCCCCCCCAACCCCCCGCACTGAGTAATTTACATTTTTCTCAAGGTACTGAGAGATGCAAGTCTTACTGGAGGTGTCTCTCTCTGTTACTTGAATGGAAAGCGGCCCTCATTTTATACAACAGCCAAGCATTTAGAAAGACAAAAGGCACAGGAAATTCTCTTGGGGTGTGTGTTAATGTATGGTGTTTCCAATCTACAAACATTGGTCTGAATATTTCACCAGTAGTGGTGAATTATAGGAGGCCACTTCCATTTGAGGAGGGCCTGCTTAACTTGCTTGTGGTTCTGGGGCTCATTCAAACACTCTAAAACAAAATAAAGGGAATGGATGTAATAACTTCTTTATGGAAAGGCTATAAAAAGCTACAGGGCCATGTCAACAAATTGGGTCATTTACTAGATGTTTAAGTGATGGGTTTGCAGTCCAAATTCAAGGGCGTGGATTATGTTTTATAGGCATCTTGACTAAATTTCTTCCTTTTAATGAAAGTCTCATCTAACTATTATTTTTCCCAAAGTTTCATTATGGGTGACAAATTAAAATTCACTTTTAATATTTCAGTTTCCTTTATCATAATACTAATTTGTTCTTAATATTCTCTATTTTATTTTTATTCTTTTCTGGGTGAAGAGACAACTGTTTTCTGGGAAAGTGAGGAACATTTCCTTCATGATAGGGGCAGTTATAGAGTTATGGTAGCATCATGTACTGTTCTAGAAGAAAAAAAATCGAACTGCAGTTTTCCTTCTGAACTCTGACGTGCTTGGACTAATCACAATATAACTGTTTTGGCTCTCAGGAGTGTTCATATAAATACAACTGTTTGTTTAATTGAACACATGATATTCTAAAAGGATAGTACTGTAAGCATCCTCGCTTAGTATTTCAGCTGCTTTCTTTAAATGTTTAAATGTGCTAAATGTCATGTTGCTACTTATCAGTTTCTTGTGTAACTTCAGAAACATCTATGCTACATTTGTTTTTAATAAACATTATGACTTGCAAATAATTATTGGAATGTCTCTAGGTCTCTCAATTACTCATTTTGTTCCTTTGAAAAAAAGAAAAGTTCCGTCTAAACTCCAGATTCGGCCCGCGGGCTGTAGTTTGCCCGACGCTGCGCTAATCCATCTCTGAGAGAACAATTAATATTTAGGCTTGGCAGAATTCAATTTTTTCCCCATAATTTCAGCAGATAAGCATTTTTAAAATGTTTTAATCATTTGAAATTTTCACAGTTGTGGAAAATTAGGCAGTGTCAGACAACAGTGGAGTCAGACCACTTAGTGACAGTAAATTGAGATTCAAAAAATTAAAATTTTTCAACTGTTCAAACACATTTCAAAATATAAGAAGTGAATATCTTAAGTCAATCTATGACAAGTTCTTAAGCAACATTTTTCTTTCTTTGCCTGTGTGTACATTTCAATGATTATTGATGGAAATATTTTTTTCATCAGTGTGTGTATGGAGAAATCAACAATTACCAATACAATTCTAATAATTCCAAGTCTATTTATATTTCAACTCTGAGGAGTTTCACACTTTCTTTTTAAAAGCAGCTAGTCAAAGATATTTTTCCTTCTCCCTGTGACCCATAAATGGTCCCCTGAAAGGGCACTAACCTGAAACTGAGAAATATGTAATTCTGGGTCAGTGACAAATATCAAGACCAATATTCTGTGGGCCATATGGGTTAAAAATAGGGGGGTTTTTTATACCAAGAAACTCTGCAGCTCTTGCCGTATGAAGAAGATATTTGCCTGTCTCTTGGCTAATGACAGCAAATGAAAAGTGCCTGGGTTTAACTGAAATTATCAATATTGCCTTCAAAGAAGATAACCTGCCAACATGCCATGGTTCACCTTGTTCATCAACATATAATGCTCACAGGTGCTCCAGATTCTGCTGGTCCTGTTTCCAACCTTCAGTCCCTTGACAAATTAATCAAGATGATGAGTATCGAAAATCTGAGAGTATACAAACACCCTGAGCCCTCCACAATCGAGTTTCAGATTGGAATGTGGCTATTAAATCTCACTGCAATTTTCAATACAGTTGATTACAAAATGTTGCTGACTAGATTACAAGAGCTAGCTGTAATGGCTTCAATCATTCCTCTCAAACAGGGCTTGGAGTAGTGATGGGCAATTTCCACATCCCCAAGGGTCCTCACATATAGAATCATAGAATATCAGGGTTGGAAGGGACCTCAGGAGGTTATCTAGTCCAACCCCCTGCTCAAAGCTGGACCAATCCCCAATTTTTGCTCCAGATCCCTAAATGGCCCCCTCAAGGATTGAAATCACAACCCTGGGTTTAGCAGGCTAATGCTCAAATCACTGAGCTATCCCTCCCCCACAGAGTGCCCACCAATCAATACTGTCCATTTTCCTTTTCAATATTTATATTAGACCTCTTGTGAGGTGCCACAGGCTTCATTGTCATCATAACGGTGGTAACTAACTTTATTTGATGCCACAATGCCTGCAAGAGAAAAGGACAATGATGAAAAACAAGTAGTTTAAACTGAGCCCTGAAAGGATTGTCCTACATGATGGTAGGAAGAAGAAAATTCTTTTGAAGAGCTAGACAAGGCATTGACTGACATCTCAAGTGAGGAAATTGACACTGTGATTGCCAGAGTAGTGAGTCTTGGGGTCTTATTGGCCTCTAACTCATCCTGGGTGTTTAGAGAATAGTAATGATAAGAAATCTGTTTTATTAACTTTATAAACCACCAAGTAGGCAGTTATTTAAAATGAGAATAATCCAGAGTCTTTTCAATCAAGTTGTCTCTGTCAGTAGACAAACAAGCATATTTTAGAGTCATAGAATTTAAGGCTAGAAGGGACCACTAGATCATCTAGACTGACGTCCTGTATACCACAGGCCATCAACACTACCCAACAACTGAAATGAAACCAAAGTATTATAACCTGCATGAGACAAGGATATTTTGTGCCACAGGTTGAGAATGGGAGGGACCGAAGTACACCAGTGCTTGGGGCCCCTGCAATTCCTTGGAAATGACTGAGAGATATTTCCAGATAATCTTGTCAAGTGCCCTGTACCCACATGGAGCACAGGAAGGCAAAAAAGCCCCAAGGTCACTGCCAATGTGACCTGGGGGAAAATTCTCCCCTGACCCCCAGATATGGGGATCAGTTTGACCTTGAGTATGTGAGCAAAAGCCAGCCAGTCTAACACCTGAAAGAGAGAATGCTAGGTGCCACCTCAGAGTCCTGATCCACTCTGTCCAGTGTCTCATTGCCAGTCATGGCTATCTCTGATACTTTGGGGTGGGGTCAAACAAACAGAAAACCCCGGAACACATTGGGGGAAGGAGAAATCCCTTCTTCACCCCTGCAAGTGGCCAGCTGAAACTATGAAGCATGAGCTTTTAGGGACATATGACATAAAGTGGAAATGAGCTGCAGGGCTTCTGAGCCCTTCCCCCTACCATCACAAGCAACTCCGTCATATAATCACACTCCCAGATTTGTCCGTCTCTCTCTTTTAAAACTATTTTAGTTATTTGCTCCCACAGCTCCTATTGAGAGACACACCCAGAAACACACCCCTCTGAAGGGTAGAAACCTTCTAAATTTCTATCCTGACTTTGTTCCTGGCTAGTTTATATCCATTTGTTCCTGTGCTATCCTTATCCTTTAGCTCTTCATCCTCACTGTTATTTACCCCCTAATGCATTTATTGAGAGCATTCATATCTCCTCTCCACCTTTTTTTTTGCTAGACTAAAGAAGCCAAGCTTTTCAATCTCCTCTCATAAAATCATTCTAGCAGCTCTTCTCTGCACTTGTACCAGTTTAAATTAATCTTTCTTGAACATGATTTCTTAAAATCAATCTTTTTTGAATTGTACGCAGTATTCAAAATGAGGTCGTACCAGTATCACGTACAATGTCATTTAATACTTTTCAATCTCTACTGGAAATTTCTTGACCTATACATCCTAGGATCGCATTTTCTTTTTTTGCAGCCATCTCCCATCGGTGTCGCATAGTCATTCTGTGATCAACCCACCCACTCAGGTCTCTCTCCTCCTTTTTTGCTTCCAACTGATGAGCCCACAGCTTGTAGGAAAAATTCTTATTGTTAGACCCTAAATGGTTGTCCTTGCACTCATTTCTATTAGCCATACTGCCTTCATGCACAGGTTCCATATTATCATAGTTATTGAAAAATGAGGCAAAATATTCATTTAGTTCTGGGCCCATACCTAGATTATCTTTCATCTCCTTCCCATCCACACTATGTAGCAACCTAACCTCATCCTTCTTTATTCTCTTTTTATTTATAGAACTAAATAACCTCTTGGTATTTATTTTAATTTCCTTGGCAAGAGCTAATTCAGTTTGACTTTCAACAATTCTCACGTTATTCCTACAACATGGAGGTTAGAAAATGTATCTTTCTTTACTGATCAAGCCTCCCCACCCCCCGAATTCCTTATAGGTTCTCTGCTTACTCCAATAATCTTTTTGAGGTAGTTACTCATCCAGCTGGATCTGGAGCCTTTCCCTGCAAGTTTTTTCCCTTGCTTGGGGGATGCAGATTTCAGATGATTTTTTGTATTGTTGATATGAAGACATTTCAAGCCTTCTCCACATTGAAGTCCTTAAATTACACTCTTACTTCATCAATGACAATTTTATATCACTTAGAATTCTTTGAATTGTCTCATTAGTCAAGATATATCACAAGCATACTTGTGTACTTACACAGTATATTGACAGTAGCTAATGAAACAATTATGGGTTTTTTTTGGTACACTAAGGTTGTTGCCACTCAACTGTGTCAAAAGCCTTTTTTTCCAATGCAGGGAGAAGGCTGTGAAAAGAGACCTCCATAAAACTAACATTATGAATATCTATTTCAGAATCTTTGAAGCAGCGTGCTGCCCTTGTATAAACCTAATTTAGCTTTTATGTATCAGATTGCACATACATTTATAATAATGTTTGTGGTCCTAGTCTTTCTGGTTTACATTTTTCCCAATAGAGAGATGATTTTACTTCCTTATGAACAACAGTAAACAACATAGTTTTTGTTGTTTCTGGCAGGAGGCCTTTGACACATTATTTACAAGTACTTAAATTTGTGGTTACCGTCCATTTTTGTGTGGTATATTCTAAGTATTTTCCTTCTGTCTATGTATGTTTTGAATGTTTATTTGCTGTAATTGTTTTAGAATTAGATCTAGTTACTGAGATAACATTCAATAATATTTAAATATACTTGAATGGTTTATTTGTTTTTTTCCCTTTTGTTTTGCTTTTCAGAATCTTTGTGTTTTATCTTAATGCTTACTATTTATATAAGTGTCTGTTTTTACGTAGTTTCTTAAAACTAACAAAATTCATTGATTTAGAATGATCTAGACAGAAAAATACTGAATATTTGATAGTTACTATTAGTGAATATTGGGGGTAGGTAGAGGGGGAAGTGTTTTAGACTTTATTAGAGGTAGCTTAGAAGGATACTAAAGATATCCTAAAACATACTTCCATAAGTAAAATATGGAAAATATGCAATTTTTGTATATCATAATAATGGTATTCTATGTCTATACAATGGTCAACATTTGCAAGTACATTCCAAACTATTATCACTGGTCTATCCTATTCAAATTCTAGGTGATAACTGTTGGAAAATACTGTTGGTTTTTTTAATGGCAGTTGGGGTGTGTGTGTATGGGTGTGTGTAATTTATTTTTCATATAGAATATGTGTTTATTTCTGTTCTACTTCTTATACATAGACTAATGCACTTTCCCTGATGTTCTTATACTAAAATTTAGTGTTAATTTATTTTTTCATTGAAAGGAAAGGATAGTGTACCATTTGGGATTCAGTCCTATTCCTGTATGCTAGATCACATCTCCCAACTGTCTTAGAAAACTGATTATGGATACTTATTAGTTAATTTTCTAGGATACTCAGGGATATACCGTGGTACATATAAAAATTGAGTGTGTCTTTAATATAAACAATCAATCATGCCTGGAATGATGAGGAACACATTGATTTTTTTTGTCGTCTCTTGCACCTCTGGAAAATACCTGTGGAATATGTTGAAAATAGATGGATTTGTAAACAAATCAGGACATCTTCCATATTTGTATGGCACCTAGAACAATCCCTGATCCTCATGGGGGACTTCGGGCACTACCACGATCCAAATAACACTGCACTTCAGAGAAGACATTATCTGTTGTATGCTGTGTGTAGCCAATATTCCTAATAATACTAGTTACTTTTCACCTGCAGTTGCCAGCATGTTAATTGCTTGGGAAAACTCAAATTCTGTAATAAATATATTTCTTAAAAGTATATTTATCTATTTTTCCCCAGTAATTTATGCTAGGCATTCTCTTGCCTTTACTATAGCCAGTGGGAGTTTCCCTATTGATTTTAAATGACAGCAGCATCAGATTCACTACTGAGTATACTGTATGTCTGTGTACCAGTATGTAGCTTTTTTAAAAAAAGTAAAGAATGAAATTTGTCAGAGACAAAATACCAGTAAAGCCATAGTAGCTCTAGTCCATAGCTACACATTACAAACCTAAATATCTATGTATTGCAATTTTTATGTGAGTTTGCAAGGTACAATGATCAATTTGAATCACATGGAAGAGAGAGTTGTTTACTATGGGAAGTGTAAACACTTATGGCCATGAATGACTTTAATCATCATGTGAGGAGTCCCACTGAAGTTAATGAAGTAAATGGAATAACTCACTTTTGCCAATTATTCATATGTACTTTTGCCATATGAGGGCCTTTCTCGTGAATTCAAAACAAGGGATAAGGAAACAACCAACAGATTTCTTTTCCGGACTTCTGATTACATCAGTGAAGCATGGAGTTAAATAAGTTCAGCAGTTATTTACTTCCATAGTTTTTAGTGTGCTTTCTTACATCTATGTATCTAGTCTATAAAATCCCTGGTTAGATATAAATTATCTCTCTATCTCTTACCTGAAAAAAGAATATATAATGGAACTTACTGAATCAAATGTGTGAAAGTCTAATTATATCTATCTATAGAAAATGCAATATAATGTAAAAGTATGACTAACTTCTGTCCTCCAAATGAGCTGCATTTTTAATTATATTAATATTCTTTTCCATTTGAGGCTGTACTTTCATCATTCATGGTAGGCAAATAACAAAGTGGAGGTTAACAGGTGGGACAGCATTTAGGGGTGACTGGTTCTGAGGCTTTTCACCTGTGGATGTAGCTCCTTGCAGCTAAAAGGTATACAGAGTATTGCTGAACTGGCAGAGAAAACTATTCTTTAATATAGGAGTTGAAAATACCTTAATAACAGACAACAGTCGTGGTCACTCTAGTGTAAGACGATCTTTTAGGCTGTTCATTGAGATCCTTGACTTCTTATCCTTTTTGCTGTGGGGTAGTCTTTTTCTGTTTTCATTTTAAAAAACATTTTGATTTATGTTGGTGGAAAAAAAACATTCTCGTCCCTGCAAGGTGGCTGAGTGAAACTGGATGCGTTATGAGATAGAGAAAATGGTATGTGTTGAAAGTGAGATCAAATGTGAAGAGGAGGTCAGGGTGTTGAAAGCCATCTGCAAGAGAAAAGGATTTTAGTGTTATCAGTAAACCACGCTAAAGTGATGGCCTTTTTACATAAATACTCCACCTCCCTTGAGGGGATGGAATAAAAAGGGGTCTTAAACTTGAAACCTTTACCTAATTCTACTTTGCTAGTAATGTTAATTACCAAAATGATGATGACTTTTATCTTTTAAGTTTTTATGCTTCAACTTCCGCTTTAATCTTCCATGTCTGCCACACAGAGATTTGTCCTGGTTTTTCAAGTCTTGGAGGGGAACTGGAAGTCGGTGTGCATTCTCCCTTTCAAACCTTGAACTTCCAACTCCTCACAGAATTTGAAATCTTTCACTAACACTTAGCAATGAAGCATGCTGTGTACAAGGTAGAAGGGCTGCAGTCTAGTAGTAATCTTGCAGAATATTGCCTTGTATTATTCTCCATTGTGCTTATTTTAACTTCCAGTCCTCATCAAATGAGGTGTCCGCGAAGTACCTTCTGGTTATGTACCTCACTTCTGTCACAGACATGATTCCTGGTTTAGCTGGTGTGCAACCTCCTAATCCCTTACTAATAATTTCCTGAAATTGGTTAGTTACAAAGAAACATTGCAACACAGGCCATTGGTGTTTTATTACTCCCTAATGACCAACTTGAATGTAGTTAAACTTCTGAGGAAAAGAAACAAGTGAATGCTAGCTCCTTTTCCCTGTCAATTTTGCATGTTAATCAAAGAGTTCCTATCCTGAGGGTAAGAGGGAAATGAATACTTTCAGTTATTGCCATTATTCAAATTAAATGACTTTTTCTTCTGTGCAGTGTAAGTATTTGACAATCAACAACAAAATACTACTGCCATGCTCTGAAATCTTTTTCAGTATGGGGTCTTGAATGCGAGCAGGCCTTCCTTCTGTTTCTCTCTTTTCTCTTCCTGTGCACCAAAGACAAAATTTCAGAAGTAGCCTCTGATTTTTGAAGGCCTCATTTTGAGGGTGCATAACTTGAGATGCTACAGGCCTGATTTTTAGAAATTGCTGTGCACTCACTGGTTTGCATGGGAGCTAGTGGTGCGCATTACCTCTGAAAATCAGGCTCAGGGTGTTTAAAATTGAAAAACGGTGGCATCCAAAATCTGATGCCTCTTTTTGCAAAATGTTGGCAATAAGCCTTTCCTGACCCTCTTGAGTGCTGCTCAACTATAGGGACAAGAGTGTGATCCAATCTGCTTCTTACTGCAGTACTAGAAAAATTAAGCTATCACCCCACAAGAACTTCCTAGCATCCAGAAACCTGATAAATGAATTCTAAGAGTGATGTTTCTTTTTTAACTGACTGGCAGTGTCCTTGGTTGGGCCTTTATATCTATGATAATTGCTCGTGTGGCCATTTGAAACTTGATTCTAATAAAGCAAAAAATAAAAACAAAACAAAAAAGCCCAAGCAACCACATGACTGCACCTTGATTCCAAAATAGAATCATTGTAACCATTTGTATCTGGCACTTTTGAAGAGAAAGTAATTTCATAAGACCTAAAGTTTCTTCTGAGAGACTGCTGCCAAGATTTATCACTTTGTCTCTTTTTTACCCTTAATTTAATTTTTTTTAGATGCTAATGAACTCTAAATCCTATTTCTAAGCAATAAATGTAAATATATAGAGACATATATTTCTGTGTTTTGAACACTTGTGAAAACAGCTGGATTGTACCATTAAGTCACACTTCAAGAGCTCTGTTTACAGAGAGGATTGTGTGTGTTTATAAAGTATTAAAAACAATGCTTGCAGAAGCAGCTAGCTGCAGTCTGCGTGGGCCAGTATATGTGCAGAAACTCTCATGTATGGCTTAGTTTAAACTGAGCACCTAAATAAAACTGACAATTGTTTTTGTAAAAGTGGGTATCAAATGCCAGTGGACTAGTTTCCGAGTAGATACAGATTTAGTCAAAATGACAGAAAAATGCTAATACCCCAGACACCACATTCTCTGGATAGTCAGACAGTCAATTAGCTGTTAAATTTAATATTTTCAGATGTATTTTAAAAAGCACTTTGTTTGCATGTAGCTATAGTGTCTGCTGGGAAATGCTGACTTTCTAATGGTGACTTCTGTGCAGATGGACCAATAAAGATTACCTCTGAAAATATATTTTGGGGGAAAAATATTGCCAGATGTGTTTCAATGTGTTTGTGCTTGTGCAGGGGAAATGGGATGAGCTGCAGCAGATATCTGTAGTAATTGAGTTCCATTAGGGTTACCATATTTGAACATTCAAAAAAGAGGACACTCCACATTGGGGTGCTGTTGGCCCTGCCCACAGTCCACCCCCGCTCCCACTCTGCCCCAGGTCCCGCCTCCTCCCCGCTCGGCTCCGCCACCGCACCCCTCCTCACCCCCTGGCCTGCCGCTGGCTTGATGCATCCCTCCTCAGTCCCCCACCCACCGCTTGCCTCCTCCCACCTGCCGGAAACCCCCATGCCCGCCCGAGAACCCCCGCCTGCCGCTGGCTCGCCGCTTGCCTCCTCGCCCCCACCTGCCGCTGGCTCCCTTGCCGCTGGCTGCCTTGCCACTCGCCTCTTCAACCCCTGGCAGCTTGCCGCTGGCCTTTTCACCCCCCCACCTGCCACTAGCCCGCCGCCTGCCTCCTCACCCTCCCTGCCTGCCGCTCGCCTCTTCACCTTCCCCGCCCGCCACTTACCTCCTTGCCCGCCAGCCAGCCACTGCCTCTCTTGCTACTCGCCTCTTCACCACCACCCCATGCTCGCCTACCACACTGGGAGAATGGGTTGACAGCAATGGAGTGTGTCTTGCACCTGGAAGAGAATGTGAACCAGTCACTCCTTGATCTGCACAAGCTGGCAACTGACAAGAATGACCCTCATTTGTGTGACTTCATTGTCCCTCTGGCTCCTAGGATCAAGGGCAGCAGAGGGGTCTCCACATGCTGTGCCCACCAAAAGTGCGAGCTCCTTGGCTCCCATTGGCCGGGAGAAGTGCTAGTGGGAGCTGCCGAAGCCGTGGAGCGGGACTTGCAGGCACTGGCAGCGTGCAGAGAGCCCTCCGACCCGACCTTACCCTAGGACCCAGAGGGACTTGCCGGATACTTCCTGGGAGCCGCTCCAGGTGAGCACTGCCGGGACTCCCCACCTGATCCCCTGGCAGTTCCCTCTGGCTCTTAGGGTAAGGTGTGGGGGTGGGGCGGAGGACTCTCTGCGTGCTGCCGGCACCTGCAAGCCCCGCTCCGAGGCTCCGGCAGCTCCCATCTATGGTTACCATATGTACCTATTTTCCCGGACGTTTTTAGATATTTAAAAATTCCTCCCCTTAAGAACTAAAAAGGGGGACATGTCTGGGAAAATACGGACATATGGTAACCCTAGTTCCATACCCTAGGAGCTACCACAGCCGAAACTACAGTCACCTGCTGATACCAGGCTCAGTGGGTCAACGGTGATATCCAGACGGTGATCCAGATGGTGGATACTGTTAGAACATGTGTAATCATCATGGTAAGGCTACAGGAGGAGGTCTTGAATATAACTGGGGCCCTGTGTTTTTCAGGGCTTTGAAAACCAAAAGAACCAGCCTCAGATCAACCAATGTAAAGAACATAAAGCAATCATAATGTGATGATCATGACTGTTCATTCCTGTGAGCAGCTATTGCTACTGCATTCTGTACTAGCTGCAAGAACAGAAACCCTGCTAAGAGGAAATTACAGTAACAAGTTAATTGTGCAAGACTATCATGAGATAAAAGGGGGCAGCCTGTGCAAGTTGCACATCTGGAAAATCAAATTTATACCATGTTGGACAAATAACTTTCCGTAGAAAGAACATGGTAAAAAATAATGCCCAGGTTTTCAACCTGACTACTGTAAATTAGATGCCTCCTCTTTGACAGTATATGGTGGGTGAGTTGGGTGTATGCCAATCCTTCTGTCTACATACAGGCAAATTTTCAGTTTCAGAATGGGAAGGTCAGGACCAGACAAGAAACAGCAGAATAATTATATAAAAAGTGTAAGTACTTCTATTAACAAGCACAACAGCCCTAATAGTAGATTCCAGTGATTTATTATTTAAGTTTTCTTTTTTGCTCTGTAGATCCTGTCTTTCTCAGCTTCTTCCAGGCTATGCTGGAACTTCCTTTCCTTCCAGAATTGTGACTGGTGTTTTATCAAGGGGCCCAAATGGCAAGTTACTCAAAATTCAGTTCTTTCATGTTAAGTTCCTCTGTTTCTGGCCTCTTTAAAGCCACCATCACATTCTTGTTTGCTGTCTGCCTGAAGATCCAGAGTAGCAGCCGTTATAGCTCCAGTTCTTCAAACAAATGTCAGAGACTATTTCTGTGAGCAAAGTTAAGTATGTAATTGCTTGGGCATTACTCTGCTTACGAACATGCAACCTCATTAAGTGGAAAATCAAAGGATAAGAGTCCTTGTTTGGGATGCCCCTATCAGCAGCAAGACCTTTTTTTTTCTTCCCTCCCCTCCCCCCCCTTGCGGTTGAGATAAGGCAGCTCCGTTGTATCCAGCCGGCAACGCCATCCAAACACCCTTCTGTGGTAGAAACAAAGCTAGCAGGTCCTGGTGAAAGATGTATAACTATGTTTTAGCAGCATACCGCTGATTCTCTAGTTTGTGGTTTTTTTAGAAATTATCTTTCCTTACAAATACATGAGAGAACATAGGAGACAAGACAGAACTTACAGGAACTCTGCCTTTGAAATTCCTTAGTGAAAACACACAATGTACTTACAAGAAACACAAGGTGGGTGAGGTAATATCTTTTATTGGATCAACTTCTGTTGTTGAGAGCTGGTCCAATAAAATATAGTAGCTCATCCAACTTATTTCTCTAATATCCTGGGACCAACATAGCTACAACAACATTGTATACAGCACTGCGTACAACAAAGTACTTACAAAGCAGATGGAGTACTGTTGTACATTCTTCCACCTATTTTTTGAATCTTTTATAAACAAATGTAAAGTTTTCACCACACTTTCGCTGTTCTTCTTTTAGAGTAACCACGGGTAAGTGGGTTTTTCTTCCTTTTTTTAAAGCACTATTTACTAGGTCTTGTATTTTTAATACAAGCTCTATTTCTTTGATGAGATGTCATATTTAAAATAGTAATCTCCCTTAATAACCTTAAAAACCTCAATTAAATTACCATATTTTCTTATGAAAACAAGTCTCTCATTCCTTGCATTTTTGAGACTTGATAACATTCTGCTTGCTTTGTGTATCTCAGACACAGAACAGCATTTATTTTTGGTCCAAGTTGTTAAAGTATTTTGGGTGAGGGCTTACCTCAGAATATTACCGTCTCAGCATTTGATTTATAACTTCTGAGCTACAGTTATAGATTAGGCTCCAGGCATTGTTAATGCTTTCCACAGTAGCTCAAAAAATCTTTCAATGTCTGTAAGCTGTAGGACACTTTACTTACAATTTATTTTTATTGGTTCCTTCATACAAAAATATTGCCAAGTACTTTAGCTATCTATAGACTTTCAAAGTAATGAGTTTTATGTTACAGTCTCACTTAGGTAATAACTGCAGATACCGTAGGGCAGGGGTGAATGAGGGCATGAAGTTTGCTGTTATCCAGTATATTCTTGAAAGTTAATCTGAGTTGGGTTTGGCAAGTAATTGGACGTGGACTTCCAAGGACATCTGAAATGTTGGAGAAAGAGGTGCTAGTGATGAAGTATGTGGCACTCCTACATCCTGGAGAAAGATGAAACAACTATGTTGCACATATGCAGCAAACAGGAGTTTTGTGAGGGAGGTTTCCAGGTGAAGGAGGAGTGGCTATGTGACACTTGGGGTGAGTTTGTTGTTGCTTGGTTGTTGTATATAGTATATGTACTGTAGTATACAGTGTTGTCTGTAGGAGCGGGGGGCAGTGTGCTGAGCCGAGTGGCCTTCGAGGCAAGGGTTAGAACTTCTTAACAGGTTTTGATCCCTAATCTCTTTAGGATTCATTAACAAGCGGGCTGGGCTACTCAGGGAGAACAGGGGGTTTAAAAAGCCATGACCAGAGGAGCTAGCAAACAGGAGTTTTGCAAGAGAGTTTAGACAGTGTGTGAGAGAGCCAGATACATCTAACATTCTCTAAAATGAGGCCTGGTCTACATTATGGGGTTAGGTCGAATTTAGCCATCTTAGGTCGATTTTAAAATGAATGCATCCACACAACCAACCCTGTTTCGTTGACTTAAAGGGCTCTTAAAATCGATTTCTGTACTCCTCCCCAGCAAGGGGAATAGTGCTAAAATTGACCTTGTTGGGTTGAATTTGGGGTAGTGCAGACACAAATCGACAGTATTGGCCTCTGGGAGCTATCCCAGAGTGCTCCATTGTGACTGCTCTGGACAGCACTTTGAACTCCGATGCACTAGCCAAGTACACAGGAAAAGCCCTGGGAACTTTTGAATTTCATTTCCTGTTTGGTCAGCGTGGCATACTCAGCAGCACAGGTGACCATGCAGTCCCCCCAGAATCGCAAACGAGCTCCAGCATGGAATGAAAGGGAGACACTGGATCTGATTGCTGTATCAGGAGAAGCATCTGTGCAGGCAGAACTCCAATCAAAAAGAAGAAATGCAAATATATTTGCCAAAATCTCACAGGGCATGTTGGAGAGAGGCTACAACAGGGAGACACAGCAGTGCTGTGTGAAAGTTAAGGAGCTGAGGCAAGCCTACCAAAAGACAAAGGAGGCAAACGGTCGCTCCAGGTTAGAGCCCCAGACATGCCGCTTCTGTGATCAGCTGCATGCCATTCTAGGAGGGGATCCTACCACTACTCCACCACTGTTCATGGACACCTGCAAGGGAAGAGTCTCACGCAACAGGGAGGAGGATTTTGTGGATGAGGAGGAGGAGGAGAATGCGCAACAGGCAAGCGGTGAATCCGTTCTCCCTGACAGCCAGGACCTTTTCATCACCCTGGACCCAATACCCTCTGAATGCAGAATCCCTGACCCTGAAGCTGGAGAAGGCAGCTCTGGTGAGTGCACATTTGTAACTACAGTACAGGGTTTAAAAGCAATAGTGTTTAATGTTTGATTTGCCCTGAAGAATTGGGATGCGTTCGAGGCCAGTACAGCTACTGGAAAAGTCTGTTCACATGTCTGGGGATGTAGCGGGAATCCTCCAGGGACATCTCCATGAAGCTCTCCTGGAAGTACTCTGAAAATATTCTGGAATCATTGCAGTACAAAGCATGGCAGCGAATGGTCCTGGGTTTTGGTTGCATTCAAGCAACATTTGATCTATATCTTTCTGTGTTAGCCTCAGGAGAGTGATCATTCATGGTCACCTGGTTGAAGTAGGGGAATTTTTGTAAGGGAACAGTAAAAGGACCCCGTTCATGCGGGGCTGTTTGCTCTTGGCTAAAAGGGATCATCCCAGAGAATAGCCACGTGGTGGGGTGGGGGGATGTGTGCGCTGCACATCCACCCGAAAACCACAGTCCCTCCTTTTAAATGTGAAACCCAACCCATTGCTTGCTATTGGAAAGGATGGTGCTGCAGTTTGAAACCATTCCCACATGTTATGCGTAAGAAGACAACCCTGCATACCCTTTGCCTTACCATGGCTGCATGGAAACCGAATTCTGTAGCCTAGCCGTGTGTGATGTGTCACCATACCGGCAGGCGCTCAATAGAAAAGGCAAAATGCGATCATGTACCTAAAGCACATGTGCTGCCTGCTGTGAATTGCTTGATTCACTGTGAAAGAGTCTCCCTTTTGTTCTCAGAAATGTATCATCTTAAATTTTACTCTCCCTTTTTATATCCCCCCAGGTGCAAATGTTTCTAGGCTCCCTCTATCATCTCCGCCCCTGAGGTTATCGCAGATTAGAAGGTGAAAAAACCACACTTGTGATCACATGTTTTCCAAGCTCATGAAGTCCTCCCGCACTGATAGGGCACAGCTGAATGCATGGAGGCATTCAGTGTTAGAGGCTAGGAAAGCATTAAGTGAGCGCGAAGAGCAGAGGCAGGAGGCGATGCTAAGGCTAATGGGGGAGCAAACGGACATGATGCTGCATCTGGTGCAGCTGCAGGAAAGCCAACAAGAGCGCAAACCCCCGCTGCATCCATTGTACAACTGCCTGCCCTCCTCCTCAAGTTCCATATGCTCCTCACCCAGGCGCCCAAGAACGCGGGGCGGGAGGCTCTGGGCACCCAGCCACTCCACTCCAGAAGATGGCCCAAGCAACAGAAGGCTGTCATTCAAACAGTTTGATTTGTAGTGTGGCTACAATAAGCAATGTGGCCTTGTCCTTCCCTCCTCCCCTACCCCACCCCACCCGGGCTACCTTGTCATTATCTACCTTTTTTTAAATAAAGAAAGTATGCATGGTTTCAAAACGATAGTTACTTTATTTCAAAGGGGGGAGGGTGGTTGGCTTACAGGGAATTAAAATCAACAAAGGGGGCAGGTTTGCATCAACGAGAAATACACACAACTGTCACAACGAAGCCTGGCCAGTCAAGAAACTGGTTTTCAAAGCCTCTCTGATGTGCAGCACGCCTTGCTGTGCTGTTCTAATCGCCCTGGTGTCTGGCTGCTCAAAATCGGATGCCAGGTGATTTGCCTCAACCTCCCACCCCGCCATAAACGTCTCTCCCTTACTCTCACAGATATTATGGAGCACACAGCAAGCAGCAATAACAATAGGAATGTTGGTTGTGCTGAGGTCCGACCTAGTCAGCAAACAGTGGCAGCGAGCTTTTGAATGTCCAAAGGTACATTCTACCACCATTCTGCATTTGCTCAGCCTATAGTTGAATTGTTCCTTACTACTGTCCAGGCTACCTGTGTACGGCTTCATGAGCCATGAGAGCAAGGGATAGGCTGGGTCCCCAAGGATAACTATAGGCATTTCAACATCCCTAAAGATAATTTTCTGGTCTGGGAAGTAAGTCCCTTCTTGCAGCTGCTTGAACAGCCCAGAATTCCTAAAGATGTGAGTGTCATGCACCTTTCCCGGCCATCCCACGCTGATGTTGGTTAAACATCCCTTGTGATCCACCAGTGCTTGCAGCACCATTGAGAAGTACCCCTTGCGGTTTACGTACTGGTTGGCAAGGTGGTCCGGTGCCAAGATAGGGATATGCGTTCCATCTATCACCCCACCACAGTTAGGGAAACCCATTGCAGCAAAGCCATCCACTATGACCTGCACATTTTCCAGGGTCACTAACCTTGATAACAGAACATCAGTGATTGCACTGGCTACTTGGATCACAGCAGCCCCCACAGTAGATTTGCCCACTCCAAATTGATTCCCGACTGACTGGTAGCAGTCAGGCTTAGCAAGCTTCCACAGCGCTATCGCCACTTGCTTCTCAACTGTCAGGGCAGCTCTCATCTTGGTATTCCTGCGCTTCAGGGCGGGGGAAATCAACTCTCAGCGTTCCAGGAAAGTGGCCTTACGCATGTGAATGTTTTGCAGCCACTGAGAATTATCCCATACCCGCAACACTATGCAGTCCCACTAGTCTGTGCTTGTTTGCCGGGCCCAGAATTGACGTTCTGCTGTATCAACCAGCAGCACTGCCAACATGATGTCCCAATTGCCGCAGCCCGTGCTTTCAGGAATGTCGGTGTCCATGTCCTCATCAAAATCGTCCTCATGCTGGCGTCTCTTAGTCCGGTTCTGCATACACTCCAGGATAATGCGCGGTGTGTTTACAATGCTCACAACAGCAGCGGTGAGCTGAGCAGGCTCCATGCTTGCTGTGGTATGGTGTCTGCCACGAGATGATGATGATGACGAATGCCACGAGAATAGATATTTATACAGAACGACGAGAGGACCTGCAAGGTGGATTCATGGCACCAGGAGAGCAGAGTTGCAGCAGAAGCGGTGGATGACGACAACATGGAGAAATTTGCTATTGAGACTGAGCTCATTTACAAGAGCAGGAGAGCAGAGTTGCAGCGGAAGCGGTGGATGATGACGGTTAGCAGTTGTACTGCACCGTCTGCTGAAAGCAGCACCCAGGACACAACAGCAGTGGTGATGGTGAGCTGAGCTGAGCGGGCTCCATGCTTGCCGTGGTATGGCGTCTGCACGGAAAAAAGGTGCTAAACGATTGTCTGCCGTTGCTTTCACGGAGGGAGGGGCTACTGACGACATGCACCCAAAACTACCCGCAACAATGTTTTTGCCCTATCAGGCATTGGGAGCTTAACCCAGAATTCCAATGGATGGAGAGGACTGTGGGATCGCTACCCATAAGTGCACCGCTCCATAAGTCGATGCTAGCCTTGGTAGTGAGGACGCACTCCGCCGACTTAATGTCCTTAGTGTGGACATACGCAATCGACTGTATAAAATCGATTTCTAAAAATCTACTTCTATAAAATCGACCTAATTTCTTAGTGTAGACATACTTTGAGCCAATAAACATGCTCCCCCACCAACAAACAAAAAAAGAAAACAAAGCTAGAGAAGTAAAAAGAATGCAGGTAGACATCCAGCAGCAGAGTGGGGCTATCCAGTTTATTGCACTGAATGCAGAATGTATGATTACCTTCCATGTGTGTAGGTGGTGTATGTATGCATTCGGTGCAAGGAGCTCATGGCCCTCAGAGACTGAGTGCCGACTCTTGAGACTAGAGTGGCTGACCTGGAGGAGCTAACGGAGATAGAGGGGTACATAGACGAGACTTTCGGGGATACAGCAGAGTGGTCCCACTCCCAATCTGGCAGCCTCTGTGCAGCTGAGGAGGATGAAAGTCTTGGGGAAGGAGAACATCAAACTGCAAAGGAGGAAAATGATCCCATAGTTGAGACCCTTCTTTTAGATGATGTCCTGGTACACTCTCATACTGGGTATACCTCTCCAGGTGGGAGAATCCCAATGATTAGGATGAGACAGGTAATAGTAATGGGGGATTTGATCATTAGAAATATAGATAGCTGGGTTTGTGTTGACCAGCAGAACCGCATGGTGAATTGTCTGCTGGGTGTGAAGATTGGGAATCTCTCAAGACATCTAGACAGACGTAAGTGCAGTGCTGGGGAGAAGCCTGTGATCGTGGTACATGTAGATACCAATGACATAGGGAAGGATAGGAGAGAGGTCCTGGAGGCCAAATTTAGGCTGTTAGGTAAAAGATTAAAGTACAGGACCTCCATGGTAGCATTCTCTGAAATACTTCCTGTTCCATTTGCACGACCAGTTAGAGAGGCAGAACTACAGGGTCCCAATGCGTGGATGAGATGATAGTGAAGGGAAGAGGGTTTTAGGTTTACTAGAAAATGGGAAACCTTTTGGGAAAGGGGGAGCCTATACAGGTAAGATGGGCTCCACGTAACCCAAAATGGAACCAGATAGCTGGCATATAAAATTACAAAGATCATAGAGGAGCTTTTAAACTAAGGATTGGGAGAAAACTGACATGTGCAGAGAAACACAGTTTGGACAAAGGTGTCCCATAGGGGAGGATCTGTTAACAAGGATTCTCTATATCCTAGTAAAGAGGAGAGGATAGTATTATGCTTATAAGAAGCACACGGGATCTTTTTCAGAGAAAAAAGGCAATACGCCACATTTATTGAGAATACAGCGGTTTGCATATGCATTCAATTACACCACACACACACACACACACACACACACACACAGACACACACACACACACGTCCTGCAGCCGAGGCTTTGCAGGTCTGAACCTAGAGTTTCATGGCAAAACACCCCATCTTTATAGTTGTAAATTCCCATTTGAGTCCATGCATTTTGCAATGTCATCCTGTAATCATTAGCTCTTAAGTGGTGTTAATCTTGGGGTTTTCTGCTGTTATCATTTGATGGTTATTGTCAGGCTTCCCATCATTGTCTCCTATTTGTTGTCTCGCCTTTGGGGGTGCCTGCCTCACCTCTGAGGTCATCAATGCTGCTAACATGTTTAATATCGGAAACAATGGATGTTTTCTGATTGTCTCCTAGTGTTTCCAAGTCTCTCACTTTTTCTTGACCTCTGGACATTTGTGATGGCTTTCACACTCATCCTTAACCATGCACACATCCTTTACTCAAACCAAACAATTTTACAGAGACTTTTAGACAAGATAACATTTTGGAAAGGATTATATTGTTACTAAAGGGATTACAAAATAACCTTACACAATTTAGTTGGCAATGCATAACAGAAGCAAGACCTTATAGCAAATACTGTAATGAAATCTTATCCTAAAACAAAAGGTGACCATAATCAGCCATAAGGACTATTCTGATCTATTCCTGCCTTGAAATAAAAAAAGGGTGGCTGGCAGGATGAAATCAAATTATACATTAATACATCAAATCTTACATTAATACATTTAATACATACTACATTATTATAACTGTTAATCATTATAACCTCTAATACAAATATAAAATCCTACTCCTACAATGGAAGTCGATAAAGTACGGATAGGAACTGAAGAGAAACAATCAAATGAAAAAGTCTCATTCTATTACATTACATGAAGGCGCAGAGCTAAAAAAGTGACAAATTTTCTAAGTGCTTTTATAAAAATGCTAAAAGTCTAAATATTAAGATGAGTGACTTTGAGTGCTTGTATTAAATGAAGATACTGATATAATAGGCATCACGGAAACTTGGTAGCATGATGACAAATCAATGGGACACAGTAATAGCAGGGTATAAAATATATAGGAGTGACAGAATAGGTTGTGCTGGTGGGGAACTGGCACTATATGTGAAAGAAAGCACAGAGTCATATATAATAAAAATCTTAAATGAATCAATCTGTACCATAGAATCTCTATGGATATAAGTTCTATGCTTGAATAATAAGAGTGATTGCAATAGGAATATACTGTTAAACTCCTGACCGTGATGGTGATTGTCAAATGCTCAGGGAGGTTAGAGACACTATCAAAATAAAAAAACTCAATAATAATGGAGGATTTCAGTTACCCAGTCAATATGGGGATAGATGTCACCTCAGGATGGGATGCAAAAATAAGGTTTCTAGACATCATTAATGACTGCTTTTTGGAGCAGCTAGTCCTGAAACCCACAAGGGGTGAGAGAATTCTTGATTTAGTCCTAAACAGAGCAAGGGTCTGGTCCAAGAGGTGCATATAGCTGAACTGCTCGGTAAAAGCAACCATAATATACTTAAATTTAACATCCTTCTGAGGGGGAAAATGCCAAAGAAGTCCACCAAAGTAGTAGTTACCTTCAAAAAGGGGAGCTACACAAAAATGAGGAAACTAGTTAAATGGAGATTAACGGGAACAGTCACAAGAGTGAAATGCCTGCAAGCTGCATGGAACCTTTTTAAAAAGCACCACAATAGAGGCTCAAATTAAATGTATACCCCAAATTAAAAAGAATAGTAAGAGGATCAAAAAATGCCACCCTGGCTGAACAGCAGAGTAAAAGAGACGGTTAGAGGCAAAAAGACATTCTTTAAAAATTGGAAGTAAAATTCATCTGAGGAAAATAGAAAGGAGTGTAAACTCTGGCAAGTCAAGTGTATACACTCGAGTCATTCAGTTTAGGTGACAAATCTGAGGAATTGTCCCAGATTGAAGTGTCAGAAGAGGTGGTTTTGGAACAAATTGATAAATTAAACAGTAATAAGTCACCAGGACCAGATGGTATTCACCTGAGTTTTAAAGAAACTCAAATATGAAATTGCAGAACTACTAACTGTGGTATGTAACCTATCACTTAAATAAATTTCTGTACCAGTTAACTGGAGAATAGCTAATGTGACACCAATTTTTATAAAAGGCTCCAGAGGTGAACCTGGCAATTACAGGCCAGTAAGCCTAAATGTCAGTACCAGACAAATTGGTTGAAACTGTAGTAAAGAAGAGAATTATTAGACATATAGATGAATATGATTTGTTGGGGAAGAGTCAACATGGCTTTTGTAAAGGGAAACATCTCACAAATCTATTTGAATTCTCTGAGGGGGTCAACAAACATGTGGACAAGGGTGATCCAGGAGATACAGTGTACTTGGACTTTCAGAAAGCCTTTTGACAAGGTCCCTCACCAAAAGCTCTTAAGCACGGTAAGGAATCATGGGATAAGATGGAAGTCCTTTTGTGGATCAGAACTGGTTAAAAGACAGGAAGCAAAGGTTAGGAATAAATGGTCAGTTTTAGAATGGAGAAATAAATAGTGGTGTTCCCCAGGGATCTGTACTTGGACCAGTGCTGTTCAACATATCCATAAATGATCTGGAAAATGGGGTAAATAATGAGGTGGCAAAGTTTACAGTTGATACAAATTCCTCAAGATAGTTAAGGCCAAAGCAAACTGCAAAGAGTTACAAAGGGATCTCATAAAACTGGGTGACTGGGCAACAAAATGGCAGATGAAAATCATTGTTAATAAATGCAAATTAATGCACATTGGAAAACATCATCCCAACTACACATACAAAATGATGGAATCTAAATTAGCTGGAGTCTTGGAGTCATGGTGTGTATAGTTGTCTGAAAACATTTGCACAATATACAGAATCAGTCAAAAAAGCCATTAGGAAAGGGATAGATAAAAAGACAGAAAATATAATGCTCTTATATAAATCGATGGTACACCCATACTTTGAATACTGCATGCAGTTATGGTTGCCCCATCACAAAAATGATATATTGGAAAAGGTACAGAAAAGGCCAACAAATGTGATTAAGAGTATGGAAGTTCTTTTTTATGAGGAAAGATTAAAAAGACTGGGACTGTTCATCTTGGAAAAGAGACAACTAAGGGGAGATATCATAGAGATCTATAAAATCATGAATGGTGTTGAGAAAGTGAATAAGGAAATGTTATTTACTCATTCACATAACACTAGAACACTAGAACCAGGGGTCACCTAATGAAAATAATAGGCAGCAGGTTTAAAAAAAAACAACACATAAGGAAGTACTTCTTCACACAACACACAGTCAACCTGTGGAATTTGTTGCCAGGGGATGTTGTGAAGGCCAAAACTATAACTGGATTCAAAAAGGAATTGATAATTTCATATATGATAGGTCTTTCAATGGCTATTAGCTAACACGGTCAGGGATGGAACCCTATGCTCTGGGTATACCTAAGCCTCTGACTGTTAGATGCTGGGAGTGGGCGACCGGGGATGGATCACTTGATGGTTGCCTTTTGAAGCAACTGGCATTGGCCACTGTGGGAAGACAGGATAGTGGGCTAGATGGACTATTGGTCTGACCCTGTATGGCCGTTCTTATGTTTTTATCTTGCGTCACTAATGAACGTGACTGGCTGACTCACCATGAACTGATGACAGTGCTGTGCTCCTAGGGGTGCATCTTTTGGTTGAATTGTAAAACTAACAGATTAACAATTTGTGAGCATTAAAATCTCATGGCAGTTATCTCAATAGCAGAATGGAGATGTTACATTGCTCTGGCCAAATTCTAATGGAATAATTGGTTCCCTTCCCTTCAAATTTCTTTTCTTTTCAGTATTATTGCTATGTGTCAATAACTTCCCCTACCTCAGATGTGGAAGGTGGCAGCTGTTTTACTACCTTTTTTTGAGTTATAGCCCCACCCCACCCCAGCTCTCAGATGTGAGAATAAAACTACAATTCTATTGGTCACTGTTTATATATCTGTGTATCTATTCTAGAATGGCTTGGGATCTTTAGATAAAAAAAATGACATTTAATATGCATCTATTATTTATTAGCCAAATTGCAGGGAGAATAATGATATGTGATTAAACAGATTTGTGTTGACCACAGAAGAGTAAATTGACAGTCAAGGCAATGGGAAATGAAAGCATGGCTGGAGATTTTAACAGAGATAGAGAAAAATCAGTGTTAATAAACAAAACAATGCTGCAGAGAGATGTTGACTTCCAAACATAGGAGATTTTATAGGAGGAGGAGAAGCAAGAATTAGTTAATTCCATCCAGGTTACATACCAATAAGGTAAATTTAAGATAGAACTGTTCTTGAGGCTCTTTCTCTTATTCAAATAAAACAATGCTATCTTTGAAACATTTTACTAAAAGAAGTTGAGATAAAACTGACTTACTTTGTAAAGGTAGTCATGGAATGGTTATTAAAGGTATCACAATATGTGCGCTTGGGTTTTGTCAATTGTAATTAAAAGTGAAGATTGAGATAATATGGAATAAAATACAATACTGCAGATTAGAACTAGTAATTGACTTTGGTTGGACTCCATTGTGGAGTGGTTTTGGCACAGAGAAGGCACTATCAAGAGAATGATTGGGAGAATATCTTTTAGGCAGTAGTGGAATTATGGGCATGGTCAACAGCTACATTTGTAGGGAAATGATTTAGAGAGGTGGAAGATTCCATCAAGTTGTATAGAGCACTTGGGTCTTGGAATGACCAGCAGTAGAAAGGAAATCAGCCACCTCATGAAGGAGAACTGTTTCCGTGCTATGGTCAGAATACACCTCTACTGACAATGATGAAGGATATTGTCATGTGGGAGGTGACTGTAAAGATGAGAGTAGACAGTCTCAAGAACTTTGCTGAGAAAGATAGGTGTAGGTTAGCTGTCTCAAGAGTTTAAGAAGGGATTGAACTTTCCTTCTTTTCTTCTTTCTTTACCAGTTTTGCTATTTTGTAAAAATTAAATAAGCAGAACCAGTATCTGCCTTCACCTTATGGAGATTTATGGTAGGGGTGAGGGGTGTGTGTGATGGGGTATACCTGCCTTTGTGGCTCCCTACAGGAGGTCCTGCAGTCTTCCAACAACTATCCCCAGAAAGCAGTGAAGTGATAGGAAAGAAATATAACGAAGATGGGTCTTGCAGGTTTGCCTAGCAAGGCCTTACAGAAACAGCCAGTTGGAGCCCAGGAGGCTCAGATAAAAAGGAGCTGCAGGGCCTAAGTGAGTAAGTTCTTGGCTTAAAGAATCATAGAGTCATAGAGTATCAGGATTGGAAGGGACCTCAGGAGGTCATCTAGTCCAACTCCCTGCTCAAAGCAGGACAAATCCCCAACTAAATCATCCCAGCCAGGGCTTTGTCAAGCCTAACCTTAAAAACCTCAAAGGAAGGAGTTTCCACCACCTCCCTAGGTAACGCATTCCAGTGCTTCATCACCCTCCTAGTGAAAAAGTTTTTCTTAATATCCAACCTAAACCTCCTCCGCTGTAACTTGAGACCATTACTCCTTGTTCTGTCATCTGCTACCACTGGGAACAGTCTAGATCCATCCTCTTTGGAACGCCCTTTCAGGTAGTTGAAAGCAGCTATCAAATCCCACCTCATTCTTCTCTTCTGCAGACTAAATAATCCCAGTTCCCTCAGCCTCTCCTCATAAATCATGTGTTCCAGTCCCCTAATCATTTTTGTTGCCCTCTGCTGGATGCTTTCCAATTTTTCCACATCCTTCTTGTAGTGTGGGTCCCAAAACTGGACACAGTACTCCAAATGAGGCCTCACCAATGTCGAATAGAGGAGAACGATCACATCCCTCGATCTTCTGGCAATGTCCCTAGTTATACAGCCCAAAATGCCGTTAGCCTTCCTGGCAACAAGGGCACACTGTTGACTCATATCCAGCTTCTCGTCCACTGTAACCCCTAGGTCCTTTTCTGCAGAACTGCTGCCTAGCCATTTGGTCCCTAGTCTGTAGCGGTGCATGGGATTCTTCCATCCTAAATGCAGGACTCTGCATGTGTCCTTGTTGAACCTCATCAGATTTCTTTTGCCCAAATCCTCTAATTTGTCTAATTTGGCTTGGACCAGTGGGGCAAGGAAGTGAACTATTCTCTAGCTAGAGGAGCTTGAGAGATAACTAGAGTTTGTTTCTGGCTGCATTTACTTAAGATGGGTTTGCAGGGAGGGAGAGGACCTAAGAACCTTAGCCCTAAGGTAAGGATGAAGTTAAAATAGGACAGTCAGGAAGAGTACCAGGGAAGAAACAGCAATAAACTGAAATCAAGCAATGCATAGCTGTGTTTATAGGGTCCCTGAGTTGAAATACAGAGTAGTGGGTGGTCCTGGGTCCCCTACCTGCCACAGTGGCATAAACCCCAAGAAGGGGACAGGACTTATTTGAGAGACCAAACAAAGGGCTGAATTTAAAGGGCCCAGAGCAAGGGCTGAAGATATTAGCGAGGGCAATGGGACTCTTCATTTATTCAACTCTTTACTGCTTTGGAAGGGGTTCAGTTGGACTTTGTGACTTGGCCAGAAGGCCAAAACACAGAAGACCCATCAAGGATGGCCAGCAGTCTGTAGTGGGTGCCAAGTGTGAGTAAAAGATAGCAGTACCACACCCGGCCGCTAGGAGGTGCTTAAGAGGCACCCCATTCTAGGTGCCAGATATTACCTCTTATGGAAAAAGTTCTGATCTGTCTGAATTCAGTTGCTTTTAAATACACTTATTCCATATACTGGAGGCTTCATTTTAATGTAGATCGCTGGGTGTTTTTCTTTAGGCAGCATCAGTATGTCATGTTGCATATAGAAGTGTTCACTTTGGCTTCAGTTAAAAAAAATACTCATTTTTACAAAAAGATTTTTTTATATAAAGATTTTTCTTCTCCCTGTGCATACCTCTGATGGATTTTTGTAATTTATACTGAGCAAAATCAGGTTAATTAACATGGGCCTCACACTGAATAGCGCCTTACTCTGCTAATAACCCAATTAATTGCATTGGGCCTACAAGTACTGACCTATAGTTTACTTGTTCTCTGACTTTCATAGTGTTAAATTCTTCAGGTGGATTACTTGGAACTATTCATTTTTGATCATGGAAACAAACTGGTTCTTAGATTTAATCTATTATGAAAGGTTAAAGTTAACCTGTGATGGTGTTTGGGTAATATTTTACAATGGGCTGTTCTATATTGAATACTATTTCTGAAAGATTATACTTTCCATCTTCTATTATGTTTTAAAAATATAAAGAAAATTAAATAGTTATTTAAAAAGGGGATGAACTCTGCAATCTTTAAGGGCCCAATCCAGCTCTCACTGAAATCACTGGGAATCTTTTCATTGATTTCAACAGGAGTTGGCTCAGGTCCTTAAGCAAAGCCCAGATTTTACTGGTGGAGAATTGGTCCCTTCTCAAGGAAAGTATCATAAAGTAATTGACAGTGGTTGTAATGTATATAATTCTCATTGGTTCCGATCAAGTTTTAAAAAGAGCAGCTGCCTTTTTGCAAGTCTCATTTGCATCCCCAAGATATTTGCATAAACAATTAAACACCAGATTCAAATCTTGGTGCTAAAACAGGCCATTCATTCAAAGTTACTACGAAACTTGTGCATAAGTAAGATAGGTAGAAGTGCAAGTGTTCGAAATTACTCATTCAAGCCACTGATCAAAGAAGTTTGCCATTAGTAGAATTTCTTGTTCATTGTTATGCACAACATTTATCAGTTAGCTCTTTCTTCTCAGTCTCCTACATCTGCCCTCCTATTCTTGCAAAAATCACAATCAGCGTTTGCGTGGAGGGGGAGAAGGGAGGAAGGGTGTGGATGGGATATATGTATTTGGGGAGAAATTGCATGTCCTTGTACAGTATTTTACAGGTTGAGTATTTAAGCATTTTTCAGAAGGTAGTAACAATTTCGTATTTTTCTTTATTCAGTGAATGCTACACAGACATTTATCCACTAATATGAACATAATTAAACTGATATATGAAAGTATATGCCAAAACAAAATCATGCTGGGACAAATGCAATGGAAATTTCATATCCTATTTGTGCTAGACTGCTGGTACTTCCTTTTCTGGCTCACTTTCAACTGTGCCTGTAAGCGCAAAGGAATGGCATGTATTTAGACATTTGTAAATAAGATCCCACACACACTTTCCTCTTGAGAACATGCTTACATACCTTTTATGGTCAAAAGGGGTGTTTCCCTTTGTCTGTGTGCTAGCCACAGAGTTACCCATATCCAAGCATGCAGTTCAGAATGCTATGTCTAATACTTTGTGAATTTGAATTAAAATGCAAAAGTTATTGGAGGTAGAATGAAACAATACATTCATCTGTTTTCATTTGTTTATAGATACTTCTGCAATAATAAAATATATTTTAAAAAACCTAGTTTCTACCTCTCCGCCTCTCCTAAATTTGTGTCCACTCCTGTTTTACTTCTAAAAATAGTAACTAAATCAAACTCACTTGAGCACATTTCTTCTCCTCTTGCAAACTGTCAGTTTTTGGGAGAGAGGTCAATTATATAGTTAGGTTTTGGGACACTGAATTGTATCTGGATGTTTGGTGTCAGTTCATTAACTTCTGATATGAAAATTCCTGATCTATTTTTTAAAAATATTCGGATTAATGCTTTCTTGTATGACAAGTACAAAATTCTTTCAGACAACAGAAACTGATCTCTCATGTTATCCACTCTTTCACTTAATTGCTGTAGGCATTTCCTTTGATCATTTCTGAAACTATGACGTTGTGCAGAGACCAAATTTATAACTTCAGTGAGTCACACAACTCTGCATTATATTTATTGCAGAAATTATTTAAATGGCATAAATGTCAGAAACTTGAAAGAACACAATTAAAAAATCTAATTTTACATGTCATAAAAGTAGAACATTAGGTTTATAATGTGAGGTACTAGTTTTTATTTGGGAAACTATATAATTTAAAATATTTATACATTTGGGCGAGTTTCCTCTCTATACTGCTGATACATCACCATCAGTATTTTTTATAAGATTACTTATACTCTGGAAGAGCCTATTGGGGCCCATTGTTAACAGAGCCAGCTCTGTAAAGGAGAATTTTGTCTTTTATATTTTTCAGTAGCCATATTATATATATGCAGAACTTTACTCTGACTGGCTACTATAACTCTTCTGTGATTGGCTCCTCTACTAAACATTTTTTCATTTTGTCTTCCATAAACTAGTTTGCTGCTTAGCTGCTTGTTCTCTTCAGCTAAAGCAGAAAAACTTCAACATTTGGATGAAAAAGAAGCAAAAATATCCACAAAATGAAGAAAAAGATATAATAATAATGATGAAAAGTTGCCAAACTGCTGGAAGGGAAATGTTTTAAAACTTTGACTCAATTTTTCCTCTTTTTGCAACTCCAATCAGTTAGTTTTGCCATTGACTTGCTGACTGTTGTGTTGCTGAGCCATCTGATCCACATCATCTACTTATGATGCTATGAAATATCATAAATAGTTAAAATCAAACTACACATGTCAATATAAAGAGCCAAAGTTTGCATTTTACATTGAAGGAACCCTGTAGATTTTGTATGTGTGTTCATTTGGGCTCCAGTCAGTGGGGCCACTCTTGTGCTTAAAGTTAAGTTTTTAAGTGCTTTGGGAAGCCTTGTTTGTTCAATTTACTAGTATCAGTGATCGCTAATGACTCTAACTAATAACACTCTGCTAATACCATATACCATTTAAGGCCACAGTCCTACAAAGACTTATGTGCATGCTTAAATTTATACACTGTGAGTTATCCCATTGCAGTAATGGGATAACCCATAGTGTGTAAAGTTAAGCTTGTGCTTAAGTCACTGTAGTCAGAGGGATTACTCACGGCTTAGTTACACATGTGTTTAAGTCTTTGAATCCACGGACTTACTAATTTTTAAATAACCATATCTTTATTCTTGAATGTGCTATCATTGAATCAATGTTCTGATAGAACAATGCAAGTGAGTATCAATTGTGTCAGGAATTTAGGCTGGACTAGGATTTAAGAGGTTGATCATTTTGGAGATGTTTTTAATAAAGTGACCTTGCTCTCTAATGGTCCTGGTCTTGTATTTATTAATGTTTGTGCAGTGATTTGAAGATGTGTAGTAAAGTGCTCTATAAGTGCTAAGCATTATTTATATTTATTAGCACTTACCCATGCAAAACTCCCTTTAACTTTAATGAGTGTTGAGCCTGGATTCCTAATAGGGAATGTGGGACCAGCCTAAAATCGAATTGTCTCAGGTTCTCCCAGTGTTAGTTAGTGGGCTCCAATTTTCAGTTTCCTGCAGGGTTTCTTTAGAAAAACAACAACAAAAACCTTTTAGGTTAAAATGATAGTAAAATGAAATACCAATAAGAGCTGAGTCTGTCTGAATCTGCAGTATTATATTTTCCTTCTAAGTGAACTTTTACCTCTTACCCATCATATCTTGTTTATGAATGAGTCAGTAACTCACTTTCTTGTCTAAGTCACATTGTGCAGAATTTTGGCCTGGCTCTTGGGCTCCTTAATCTAAGTCCTGTAATATACCCATCTGTTGCTCTAGGATGAGTCAAGACGTGAGTTCCAGTTTTAGAGAGTAAGAAATGTTGGCATAGTGTACTTGATAGGACTTTTAGTAGTAGTGGAGCACGCGGAATTGCTGTTTTTAGGTCTAGAAATCCCAGTGCCTCTAGTTAATTAATGATGTAGTTCTGAACTTTGCTCAACTACAGGCAATGAGAGAGAGATTATTACTTTAAATTAAAATTAGTGGGCAGGACTTAAATAGAGAAAATAAGGCCTGAAGGGAGTGTGCGATGTGCTGGTGTATTCTTAGAGTTAAATTATTCATGTCACATAGTGTTTTTAAATATCTGTTGGTTCACAAGGAGTATGATACATAATTATTTAGACATGCAAAAAACTCCAAATAAAAAATAAAACAAAACCCAAACCTCCCAAACCACTAAATTATATGAACCAAAGAGTTCCTTTGTACAGGTGTTAGACTCTGCAGAAAGCATATTTTACATATCTTCCAGTCTGGAATGATCTTAAGAAAGGTTGAAAGCGGCATATAAGGTTCTCTACTGTTATGTGCTCATAAAACTCCTTGTTCGGACTTCTCTTTCTGATTCTGTACAAGTGGCTAAGTCTCTTATCGAAATATAGGTTTACATTTCTTCATCAAATCCCCAAGAGTGATTCTGGTGTGGTTCACTTTTCAGAGCAATAAATGTAGAACTTTATCCAACCTTTGCACAAGGCTAAGTTTTTACTCTACCTCTGCAAACTGGGAGATGACTTTACTCCTTTTCCTTTATAACCTACCAAAGTTCTTCCATTGTAGTAGCTTTAATTTTTAACCCTATAGGGATTGCCATATTAAGTCATTCCGCAATCTGGAAATTACTGTATTATAAAGTGGTTTATGAGAAATAATGATTGGTAAATGATGACTTTTTGTGGTGACCTCTGTATCATTGCTTGTTAATGATGTTTCTGAGGAGAAGTCTACATTTCAGTTAGAGGTGTGGTTGCAACTCGAGTAGGCATACCCATGCTAGCTTTTAATTTAGTTAGCACAGCTAGAAATAACTGTGAAGATGGGACAGCATTGGCCCCAGCACAAATTAGCAATGCAAGTGTGCATATTTGGGGTTCTGGGCAGGTTTGTACAACCCTTACTGAAGCCAGAGATGCTGCACCATCACTTCTATTTTTAGATGGGTTAGCTAGATTAAAGGTAACATAGATAACCAAAGCTGCAAGCATACCTCTGATTGCGGTGTAGACATACCCTGAGTGAGCAGTGTGGTATACTGTGGAGCAAATTAGTTTTCGCTAGTGGTTGAATTAATAACTCCACTGAGTATCAGGAACGGACATGAGCAATTCCAAATTCTTCATCACACCATGATTTAGCAAGTCCAAATATAAGGCTCCATCCTGCAAGATGTTTAGCACTTTGACCCTAATCCAGAAAAGGATGCTAAGGAACTATTTGCATGCTTCAAGTTAAACATGTGCTTAAGTTCTCAGTACTTTGGAGAATAATTTTTCTCCATTTTGTGCATATTTAAATTGATAATTAAATATACCTGTAGACACTTTACTGAATTATTTATTTGTTTGGATCTCTCCAGCTATAAAAAGAGGCTGCTTTAGTTTGATTGCTCAGGACTCAGAGGTATACCTATACTGCACTAAGAAAAATGCTTGGTACTGACTCTCTTGGAGCCCGGGTCAATTGACTCAGGCTCATACTGTGGGACCAAAAAATGCAATGCAGATATTCAGGCTTGGGTTGGAGTCTGGCCTCTGAGAACCACCCCTCTCATTGGGGTTTTAGAGCCCAGGCTCAGCTCTGAACATATTTACTGCAATTTTTAGCCTTGCTTTTGGATCCCTGTGGGCCTGAATCAGCTGACCCAGGCCAGCTGTGGCTGTGCCATGAGTCTTTTTTTGCAATGTAGATATTCCCAGAGAGGAAAAATCATCATAAAATTTGATGAAACTTGAGAAATTGACCTAACATAACTACTCAACCCCTGATGTTGAAATTGTAGAGTTTGACATCCGGACCTTTCAAAATAGAAATGACTGCATTATACCACTGAATAGGAAGATTTTTGGCTTTGTAAAATATAAAATAGTCATTTCTAGCTCCACCTCATAATATCTCTGATTTTAAATTTGTGGACTGAATGTGACCCATCCTGTTCCTTCACATCCATTTAATTTTTGGTAGGAGAGGATGAAAGGAAACAAGGAAGACCTGAAACAGCCATGAATAACTGTGTGTGTGTGTGTGTGTGTTCCTGTCTTTTGTCCTTTTATGCAAATGGCCAAAAGCTTAAAGCCTTGTTTTTTGGAGGTGGACTTTCCCACAAATCTTCCTTACCTTTGTCATACCAGGACAGGATTACTACAACATGCTCTATATGGGGAACCGTACCATGGGGTTGACAGAATAGGTATTGAAGTAAGTGGACAGATTCACATTCACTTCAATGACTGGTGGATTAGGCCCTGTAGAATCACTCAAACTTCAGCTGATGCAGAATGCAACAGCCTTTTTGTTATGGTGTGTTTTTTGCAGGGCCATATCACACCAATATCTGTACTGGTTTACAAACATATGGGTGTAAGTTAAAGTGTCGCTATAAGTTTTACAGGAGCTTGTTTGGTTGTCTTGAGACCTCTCATCTTTCCTTGTGTGATTCTGAGGCATTCAAACTAAGTGACAAAAGGTGGAGGTAAGCTTTTCAGTGATGAATCCTCAATTGTAAAATTTTCTTCCTTCTTTCATTTACTTGATTAAAATTTGTTGACTTTCAGGTTTTTTTGCAAGTTCCATTTGTTCCTGCTAGTTTGTCCTGGTGGGAAGGATGCGTTATTGGGTTGTGAGTGTTATTGGGTTGTGGAGCTCCAGTTATAGCGGGATCTAGGGGTTAATGCTCCATTTGTTTGGCATTAGCTCTATTTATTTTTTGTACTTGTGTGTGTGTATATGCACCCAGACCTTTAGATAGATATGTCTTTATAAACTGAAATTATTAAATGAATAATTCTGAGCTGTCAGGGTATTGAAATGCATGCACCAGCAAAAACAAGTTCATGCTCTCATGAGTTGACCAAGCCTGTAATTTTTACTCTTCTTTCTAACAGAAACATTATCTCCTTTACATTGTAGCTTCAGGGCACTCTTTACAATCTTTTTATTGTCACTGCGGGCAGTTATCCTCTCTGCATTTGAATCAGGGGAAGGTAATCCAAAAATGTTTTTTAATAACAGGAAATATTTGCCATTTCACCCACAATACAAAAGAATTCATGTTTGCTGAAGAGCTAGGTCATCCATCTGGTTTCAAGTTCTAAAGGTCAGCATTCTGAAGCTTGTCACATGCTTTGCCTTCACAATTCTTGTCACTTTTGTCTATTCAGAATCAACTTCCCTGCTATCCCAGCAGACAGTGTCTGACTTTTCTATAGACTACAGGAAAACAGTTTGAAAATATAATTATGAGGTTTCTGGGCAGGAAAACTGAAGCATTGTTGTTAAGCTGATGAGGCAGAAAATGTGACACGAGATTATTGTACGTTATATCCAACTAAAACATATTTTTGACAGAATTTCACAAATGTAGTATCAGAGTAACAGCCGTGTTAGTCTGTATTCGCAAAAAGAAAAGGAGTACTTGTGGCACCTAGAGACTAACCAATTTATTCGAGCATAAGCTTTCGTGAGCTACAGCTCACTTCATTGGATGCATACGGTGGAAAGTATAGAAGATCTTTTTATACACACAAAGCATGAAAAAATGGGTATTTACCACTACAAAAGGTTTTCTCTCCCCCCACCCCACTCTCCTGTTGGTAATAGCTTATCTAAAGTGATCACTCTCCTTACAATGTGTATGATAATCAAGGTGGGCCATTTCCAGCACAAATCCAGAGTTTAACAAGAACACCTGGGGGGGGGGTAGGAAAAAACAAGGGGAAATAGGTTACCTTGCATAATGACTTAGCCACTCCCAGTCTCTATTCAAGCCTAAGTTAATTGTATCCAATTTGCAAATGAATTCCAATTCAACAGTCTCTTGCTGGAGTCTTGTTTTGAAGTTTTTTTGTTGTAATATCGCAACTTTCATGTCTGTAATCGCGTGACCAGAGAGATTGAAGTGTTTTCCGACTGGTTTATGAATGTTATAATTCTTGACGTCTGATTTGTGTCCCACCTTGATTATCATACACATTGTAAGGAGAGTGATCACTTTAGATAAGCTATTACCAGGAGGAGAATGGGGTGGGGGGAGAGAAAACCTTTTGTAGTGTAAACACCCATTTTTTCATGCTTTGTGTGTATAAAAAGATCTTCTATACTTTCCACAGTATGCATCCGATGAAGTGAGCTGTAGCTCACAAAAGCATATGCTCAAATAAATTGGTTAGTCTCTAAGGTGCCACAAGTACTCCTTTTCTTTTTGCGAATACAGACTAACACGGCTGTTACTCTGAAACCTGTCATTATGCAAGGCACTGCATTTAGCCATATGGAGTGGAAATCTATTAACTGCATGAAAAAACTTGTACAGATACAGACAGACATCATCTTCCTTTCCAAATGCAAACAGATGGACATCGTACCAAAAGGATTGAAGGTAAAAAATCTATTACAATCTACATACCACACAGACTATGCTGACAGCTTGTGCCACACGCTCTCAAAGAAACTGCGGAACCACCTGATCAACATCCTCTACAGAAAACAGGGAAAGATAAAGAATGAGCTCTCAAAAATGGATACTCTCATAAAAAACCAACCTTCCACACAAACTTCCTCGTGGCTGGACTTTACTAAAACTAGACAAGCCATTTACAACGCACACTTTGCTTCTCTACAAAAGAAAAAGGACACTAAACTTTCTAAACTACTACATGCCACAAGGGGCCACAGCAATGGTTCCCTCAATCCACCCAGCAATATTGTTAACCTATCCAACTATACTCTCAGCCCAGCAGAAGCAGCTGTCCTAACTCGGGGCCTCTCCTTCTGCCCCTTCACCCCCACGAACATGATACAGTTCTGTGGTGACCTAGAATCCTATTTTCGACGTCTCCGACTCAAGGAATATTTCCAACACACCTCTGAACAACATACTAATCCACAGAGACGTCCCTACCAACACTACAAAAAGAAGGATTCTAGGTGGACTCCTCCTGAAGGTCGAGACAGCAGACTGGACTTCTACATAGAGTGCTTCTGCCGACGTGCACGGGCTGAAATTGTGGAAAAGCTGCATCACTTGCCCCACAACCTCAGTCGTGCAGAACACAATGTCATCCACAGCCTCAGAAACAACTCTGACATCATAATCAAAAAGGCTGACAAAGAAGGTGCTGTCGTCATCATGAATAGGTCGGAATATGAACAAGAGGCTGCTCGGCAGCTCTCCAACACCACTTTCTACATGCCATTACCCTCTGATCCCACTGAGAGTTACCAAAAGAAACTACAGCATTTGTTCAAGAAACTCCCTGAAAAAGCACAAGATCAAATCCGCACAGATACACCCCTGGAACCTCGACCTGGGATATTCTATCTACTACCCAAGATCCATAAACCTGGAAATCCTGGGCGCCCCATCATCTCAGGCATTGGCACCCTGACAGCAGGATTGCCTGGCTATGTAGACTCCCTCCTCAGGCCCTATGCTACCAGCGCTACCAGCACTCCCAGCTACCTTCGAGACACCACTGACTTCCTGAGTAAACTACAATCCATCGGTGATCTTCCTGATAACACCATCCTGGCCACTATGGATGTAGAAGCCCTCTACACCAACATTCCACAAAAAGATGGACTACAAGCCGTCAATAACACCATCCCCGATAATGTCACGGCTAACCTGGTGGCTGAACTTTGTGACTTTGTCCTTACCCATAACTATTTTACATTTGGGGACAATGTATACCTTCACATCAGTGGCACTGCTATGGGTACCCGCATGGCCCCACAGTATGCCAACATTTTTATGGCTGACTTGAACAACGCTTCCTCAGCTCTTGTCCCCTAACGCCCCTACTCTACTTGCGCTATATTGATGCCATCTTCATCATCTGGACCCATGGAAAAGAAGCCCTTGAGGTATTCCACCATGATTTCAACAATTTCCATCCCACCATCAACCTCAACCTGGTCCAGTCCACACAAGAGATCCACTTCCTGGACACTACAGTGCTAATAAACGATGGTCACATAAACACCACCCTATACCGGAAACCTACTGACCGCTATTCCTACCTAATGCCTCCAGCTTTCACCCTGACCATACCACACGATCCATTGTCTACAGCCAAGCTCTGCAATACTACCGCATTTGCTCCAACCCCTCAGACAGAGACAAACACCTACAAGATCTCTATCAAGCATTCTTACAACTACAGTACCCACCTATGGAAAGGAAGAAACAGATTGATAGAGCCAGAAGAGATCCCAGAAGTCACCTACTACAGGACAGGCCTAACAAAGAAAATAACAGAACGCCACTAGCCGTCACCTTCAGCCCCCAACTAAAACCCCTCCAACGCATTATTAAGTATCTACAGCCTATCCTGAAGGATGACCCAACACTGTCACAAATCTTGGGAGACAGGCTAGTCCTTGCCTAAAGACAGCCCCCCAACCTGAAGCAAATACTCACCAGAAACCACACACCACACAACAGAACCGCTAACCCAGGAACCTATCCTTGCAACAAAGCCCGTTGCCAACTGTGCCCACATATCTATTCAGGGGACACCATCACAGGGCTTAATAACATCAGCCACATTATCAGAGGCTCGTTCACCTGCACATCCACCAATGTGATATATGCCTTCATGTGCCAGCAATGCCCCTCTGCCATGCACATTGGTCAAACTGGACAGTTTCTACGTAAAAGAATAAATGGACACAAGTCAGATGTCAAGAATTATAACATTCAGAACCAGTCGGAGAACACTTCAATCTCTCTGGTCACGCGATTACAGACATGAAAGTTGCGATATTACAACAAAAAAACTTCAAAACCAGACTCCAGCGAGAGACTGTTGAATTGGAATTCATTTGCAAATTGGATACAATTAACTTAGGTTACCTTGCATAATGACTTAGCCACTCCCAGTCTCTATTCAAGCCTATTTCCCCTTGTTTTTTCCTACTCCCCCACCCCAGGTGTTCTCGTTAAACCCTGGATTTGTGCTGGAAATGGCCCACCTTGATTATCATACACATTGTAAGGAGAGTGATCACTTTAGATAAGCTATTACCAGCAGGAGAGTGGGGTGGGGGAGAAAAAACCTTTTGTAGTGGTAAACACCCATTTTTTCATGCTTTGTGTGTATAAAAAGATCTTCTATACTTTCCACCGTATGCATCCGATGAAGTGAGCTGTAGCTCATGAAAACTTATGCTCAAATAAATTGGTTAGTCTCTAAGGTGCCACAAGTACTCCTTTTCTTTTTGCAAATGTAGTAGGATTCTTCAGTTACCTGTCTGAGTCCTGGGTAAGGTCAGTAGTTTAGTTAAATTTAAAATGTATAGCTATATAGATATATTCGAAATCATTGATGGTGTGACATTTTGCAGATCATCCAGAAAATCAAGAGTTCTCTAACGTCTGTCTTGTAACTTTGGGAGTCTTAATGCTATGCTACTGTGGCTCAGAGTTCTGACACCAGTAGCTAACCTACAAGCACAAAGGTCCCAACCCTGGCTTCAACCTACCTAGCTGTTCCTTGCAGGGTGACCCCACTATCTGTTCTGGTCTCGAGACCTCCCAAATCCATCTTCCTGAGTTCTTAACTACCAGAGACTCTGACTTTTCCCCTCCTTTAATTACCCCCAAAGGAGTGAAACCTGTCCTCAATTATCAGTTCACTTTGGCACATATATTCCACACAATCTGCAAAGCAGAGATCTGTTTGGGGTAAAAATTAACAGGTTATTTAATAAAAATATCTTAGATTCAAAGACGAAATGGTGAGGAAAAGCAAACACATACAAGTTACACAGAAAATAAACATAAAGATGCATTCTCAGGCTTTTCACTTAGCTATTCCCCCCACCCCCTTTTCTCCTAATATAAATTACCTATTGCCTCTGAACAGTTTCCCAGCACCTCTCTTAGATGCTTGCCCTCAGTTTCTGGAAACCATCATCCCTTTCAACTGCAGTTTTCTTCCCCCTTTTTCTGATTATGGTAACTCGTGGAAACTCCCCCCCTTCCTTAGTTTTCCAATACTGTGGTTTTCTTTTTGGTTTCAGTGTTTTTCCATTAATTTTCATGGTGCAGCATTGTCTTTCCCTAGGCTGTAAAACGTTAGGTGGTTGGAGTTAGTTTCATATAAGCTAGCCTGGGAGATGGCCATCCCTGCCTGCCTATTTCATTCTTGTTGTGAGGTGATGCTGCAGTTGAAATCTAGTTACAACTATAATGTTCTACCATATGCACAGGCATACATTCATAACCATAACCTATATACAGGTCTCCTAAGGACCATCATGTTTAGAACATTACATCCTTTCCTAAAAGACCTTACTTGACATATGTTTATAAGCAATAACATTGAATGCAGTCAATTGCTTGTTCTTTGGGATAAGACCACCTGTTCTCCTCTTGGGGAGTCTGGACCCTGATTATCACAGATGAGCACAAGTTTATTTGTCTCTCTTTTCTTATATTTTCTAAATGTATGTCTGCCTGGGTTTCCTATCTGTAAAATGGGGATATACTGATCTCTCAGTGGTCTTGTAAAAGTAAATTAATGAATGTTTGTGAAGTATTCATATACTACATTGATGAGGGACCACAGAAGTATTTAGGTGGATAAGAAAAGCCTAAATGAGCTTGAATCTTGCTTGTCAAGACTGATATGTGATTTTTTTTTAAATGACAGTCAATACATTTTTTTTTATTTTTTGCAGTGTCTAATTGCTTGTATTAATTTAATGAAGCAAAAATCCATATGGGGGAAGAAATAAGCATAGCTTATTATGAAAACAGAGCTTCAAGCCTTTAATCTATAGTTTTGTTAGCTTGTGCATAGAATTCATGTTTGTATTTTAAATTTCATTCCTTACAATATTATACATAACAGCACCAATGGACTGTGCATGTCTACGGTAGACCATTAGCAAGGTGGTTACCTAGCTTCTCTCCACATCTCCTTTTACTTTCTCATCTCCTGCCATGTCTCCCTTACCCCTTTCTTCTCCCTTTTTTCTTTCCATTTATCTTGTCCCCTCCTAAGTAACCCCTCCCACCTCCACTCCCCCCACATACCCCAACCAAACAAAAAATCATGCAACTATGGTGTTTGCTGCCATCACATAATTCACCTCTTGCCCCACCTTGTGTCTGTTTTATCTAGATTATATATGCTTTGGAGCAGGGACTGTCTACTGATGGGGCTTCATTCTTGGTTGGCCCTCAGGCATTACTATAATAGACACGATTAATAAAAAATAAATAGTTCTTATTTTTACTTGATAAATGTAGACCCGGAAACAGCTGTGCTCAAGCCAGAAATAGATGGTTGAGAGTTTGTCTTGGGAATTGTCAAGATTTTATCTAAGTCGAGAAAGAATTCACTTATATATGACGTTTATTTCAAGGACAAATATGCTACCAGAAAATTTCATCTGCTCAGATACAGTAAGCCTATTTATAAAAGTTTGTATGTTAAGGTATTGATATAGGAATATGAAGCAGAAATTCTGCACACATTCTATCTCAAGTAGATAAGTCTGTATATTTTAAAGTTATTAGCAATGTGAATACAAGTCTCATAAGTGGGCATAGAGGAAGTACAGTCAGTTCCCGGTCTTTCCCCCCTTTGTAAATACGTGTTTAAAAAGTTCAGAGTTCAATGAAAAGAAAACTTAAAGTACAATCTTGTTGCTTTTTTTGTAGGACTACATTATAATCTGAGGATTAAGTATTGTAAACTAAGTACACACATGTATAAATCATATTAAGGCTAATTAGCTCTAGTGCAAATAGCAAGGGGAGAATGGACATCTAAAGATGTCTTTCAAAAAATGTGAGCTGGTTTTGTCAGGAATTCAGTTCCATAATAAACCCTTTTCAGTACTATATAAATGAGGTGGGTGGAGAAAAGGAGGGCTGTTTTGGTATGGGTTTTGGGACACCCTTGAGATTTCTGGTTTTATGGCTTATCAGCAGTTGGAAGCATCACTGAATAAGTGGCACTTAAGATTTTAGGTTATGGGAGTTGTGTTTAGGAATCGTTTGTACTGTGATGATGACAATGCCATTCTAAAGCTTTAAAATCTTCACCCAAAATTTTGAAAAGACTCCACTACACGTGGTTCCTTAAGCTAATACAAAGGGTCTGTGTCTCCGAATGGGAAGATTTTGGCTTTCAATATGGACACACTTTTTTTTTTTTAAACATGCACCCCTCTATATACTTTGGCTACACTGAATCCTTTGTTCTGTCTCTTTCATAATCAAACACTGCTGCTGCTCTTTTTACCTCTCCTCTGTATGCACACCTGTTCTCTTCTGTTTATTGGAGGCATTATACAAGCCAGTCATTTCTGAGTAGCCGCATGTAAGAATCTTATCCTTCACTATTCATCCTGGACCCCTTCAGCTTTTAGGTAGGGCATTGCCTGTTGGCTGATGAAATTACAGTCTCAACTTCATCAGCTGCTAGTTCTTCTTTGTGTTGTGGACACCTGCATGGATCTTTAATGGACATGTTCTCTGGTATCCCTATGTAATAGTGGATAAACACAACCAACTGACTCTAATCAACAGTATGTTCTCATAAGGTTTAGAGTATTAGATAGTCTAGGGCTTGAAAAATCCACTCACTTATTCACCAACAGTGAGCAGGAGCTTCCCTTCACACACAGTGCCTGTGTGTATAGATAGGGGGACAACAGGTGGAATGGAAGACATCAATTTCTGAAGAACTTTACTGTGTTATTTGAAATAAATATTGTTTCTTGTACTTATGGTTGTACAGATTACTTTCCAAATGGAAACTGAATGCAAACCACCATAGCAGTGTCTCCTGAGAGTCCAAAGAGAGAGCACTAGAACCTGTGCTGCTACTTACAGCTTTGCCAGACAGAAACAAAGTGAAAGCAGAGAAACTGTTTAGCAGCCACTCCTCAGAACCATCTGGCTATCAGCAAAATTGACAAGAATTTGGTCAATTTAATTCTCCTTCTGTTTTGAAAAAAATATTGATAGCAGCAGAGGCAAGCCCTGGAGCAGTTTGTGGGGTAGGAGAGGGGAGAAGGCTAAAAGTAAGTTGGAGTAATGGTAGAATAGTATATTCTCAACCCAAACAGTCAGGTGGCAGAGTAACAGATCTATTAGTCATAGGCCAATGTGAACGATGGAAACCCCAAACAAGATCTTGGGACAGCACCCTGTTCTATCAGTTTCAGCACCCTCCATTCTTTCCCTCCCCCCCCCCCCATCACCATCTTATTTATTTGTATTTTGTTTGCTTCTGGCTAGTAGGTTTGTTTGTATCTGGTATACTTTTCAAACTCTGAATAATTTAGAGTCACTATTTTGTTTGTTACTACTTTGTGTTAAATCAGTTCTTTTGCTTTAAGTTTATCCCATCTCTAATTAAAAATGACAGATGGATATTATTGCTCTGTGGGAACATAAGAACGGCCATACTGGGTCAGACGAAAGCTCCATCTAGCCCAATATCCTGTTTTCCGACAGTGGCCAATGCAAGGTATCTCAGAGGGCATGAACAGAACAGGTAATCATCAAGTGATCCATCCTCTGTCACCGATTCCCAGGTTCAGGCAAACAGAGGCTAGGGACACCATTCCTGCCTATCCTGGCTGATAGCTATGGATGGACCAATCCTCTTTTTGGTTGGCTGAACCTTTTTTTCTTACAATAGGTGGCTATGAAGAGATGGATAGAGAGAGTCTCCTTAAGATACAGAATTTTGGGGCCGGGAAGGTGGTGAATATGATAGTTTATGGGTAATTCTGTTGATTTAGAAGAATTTTTGATTAAATTAATCTTTTTTTCTTCCAGTGATGTAAAATTAATTTAATATTGAGAAGAAAGTTCACACTGTGGTATATAGAGGTAAAGTTTCTTAATTCTGTAGTCAAATATTAAGTGTTGAGCCAGCAGACTCCAAAATGATTAAATGATTTAAGTTTATTAATTTATCCTTTTTACTCTTACTGCTTTATGAAAAAAGGGACAAAAATGGTTTCACCAGTTTGATTTGTTATGCATTGGCCAAATTTCTTCATTTGCATGTGAATACCAGATTTAATTCTGACATTACTTTTTGGCTCTGACATGCATGATTTTGACCAAATTATACATGTATCTATTATCAATTTCCAGTTGTTGCTGCTAAAGACAGAAGACAGGATAATGGGCTAGATAGACCATTAGTCTGATCCAGTATAGCTATTCTTAGGTTCAAATTGCCCCCATTTGCTTTATAATAAGTAACACCCTGGGTGATTAAAATTATGTTCCTTTGTGTATTTTCTCCTTTCTTCCTGTGCAATGTTGTCTGCTGAACTTATTTGTTATCGTGCTTGGCTGTCTTGTATATTAAGAACCATGGCGTGGATAAACACTTAGATCTTCAGTAACCACAAAATTCTAATCTCATGACAACTAGTGTTTGAAAAATTGGGTTCTCATGTAAGCATCTTGTGGAAGAAGAAACATTATAGCCAAGTTCTGTTGGAAACCATGTATTGCATAAACCCATTGTCTCATGCCATAAAAGGAGTTTTCTAACTTTAAACAGAGGCAATATAAAAAAACAGAAACAAAAAGGAGGAAACATTAATTTAAATGACATTTTAGTTTGCTGACGTGGGTTTTACTGTCAACATAATACTGCAATGAAAAGAAAAGATGTGATGTGAATGTGATAATGCCCTACACACACCTGGTCTAAGTGGGCGGAGGGAATGATTAGAGCAGCGTTTGGAATGGATGTCACAGTAAGGCCATATCTATACTAAAGAGTTAAGTTGACACAGCTATGTCGCTCAGGGTGTGAAAAATCCACACCCTTGAGCGACGTAGTTAAGCTGATCTAACTCCTGAAGTAGACAGCACTAGATCTATGGATGAATTCTTCTGTTGACCTAAGTACCACCTGTTTGGGAGGTGGATTGATTAGGTGATGAGAGAACCTTTCTATCGCTATAATATGTGGGTATGCTATAGCAGTTTAAGTGTAGACATATCCTAAAAGGACAAGGAGAAGCATGCCTAGGAGTGCACGGCTGGGCTCCAAGTGTTCTCCGCTTTCCATTGGTCAGGCAAGGCAAACTGGGAACTGATTGGCCCATCACTTTCCCCTCATTAATTTAAAACTGCCTAGGCCTTTGGGAACCTCTGGCTCCCTTTAGTTGCCCTGCCCTCCTTCCCTGTAGCAGTAGAAACGGAGCAATGTTTTTAGAATGCTGCAGGTCTGATTGATTGATTGATTGATTTTTTTTTAACTGACTCCCAGAACATAACTTTTGATATTGGGGCCAAATTGCAGAGACCTGGTGGATTTTTTCCCAGTTTCCTCACAGCACCACGATTCAGTTAAGCAGGATTAGGTCTTAGAAATTTCTGTTAGAAAACTGTTGAAACTTGCAGCTGGTGTTCAGTGCAATAAAGGGGAAAAGGGCTATGTCTTAAAATAAGAGATCTGGGATTTCACTTGTAGACCTTTGTGCCTATGGGAGAAGGAGATCTCTGAAGTCTTTGCAGACCAAGGTCCCCTGTTGGTATCAACTGTCCCCTGGGATGGGGGAGAGGTTGAGATGATTCAGAAGTGATGTAGGCTGAGGAGCGTCTACCCCAAGCTATTGGTCACATGGTAGGCACACTGGAACCCTGCATTGGAACCAGTTAAATGCCTGGTAGGTCAGAGATGAGTTGAGGTGGGGCATATAGTACCACTTCCCAGTATTTAAATTAATGAAATTGTGGCCTGCTGCTTAAACCCATCCCTTTGTCTGTTTTCATTCACCTGTGTGTCCTGATTATTAGTGAAGGACAATTCAATTTGACCTTTGTTCTCCTCTACGAGCAACAAAAGAGCAATGAGACTCTCTGGAGCATGCAGAACAAATTAGGCCCTTAATCTTGTAAACATTTATGCACATGAATATTCCCACTGGACCCAATGCACTTCAGTCTCACTGAAGCATCTGCATAAATGTTTCCAGAATCAGAGCCTTAAAATGTAGCTGATAAAGTGACTAAAAGTGGGTGAAATAATATCTTTTATTGGACCAACTTCTGTTGCTCCAAAAAAAGATATTACCTATCTACCATGTCTCTCTAATATCCTGGGACCATCATGGCTATGACACTGCATACAATCTGAGCATTTTCATTTCTACAGTAGGTCTAGATTTAAATCAAATCTGTGTAGAAATTCTGATGTTCATTTCTCCACATGTTCATTTTCTTATTTTTACAGTTTATTAGAAATACCTATTTTAATAAGACCATGTCCAGAACATGGACACACTGGTCATGTGTTGTAATGGTTATGTAAAATCAGAAAAAAAAAAAGAGAGCTTTCAGACACGCTGCAGTGTCCTGCTCAGCAGAGACGAGTCAGGACCTGATAGTCATGAATATACAGTAAAGGGTCTTTACTTAGGCTGCAGATTTCAGACACAGATTGTGCCAAGAATATAAGGGGAGGCTGCTTGGGAAGGAAGGCTGATTTATGAACGTAGGATTATGATCTTACTGGGAAACTCTGAGATTAGAAGAATTTATTAAATTTCTAATAGTTTGTAAACTGCTTTGTGACTGCACTTCTGTAGACCCAGTATGACCTTACTGTGCTACGATTCCAGACCAATATATGGTCTAGCTCCTTCCTCATCTGGCCATCGTTGGCTATCCAGGTTTACCAGGAGATGTCTACGGGCATGAACCAACTGCTGGTGATGGTAATGTTGTGAGAAGCACAAAAGGACAGTAATCTTACAGAGTTGTCATTTATTGTTCCAGAGCAAAATAGCCTGAGAATAGTTTCAAACCATTTCTGGGACTTAATGTGGCATTCACATCTCAGAGTATATTAAGTTTCTTGTTCAATAGAACAGATTGTATCACTGCTGCTAGCTGTTCATAAAATTCATCTTTATTAGCATCTGTACCTTTCTTGGTGGGAATGTCAGCTATGATGATGGACAGCTGAGCATAGTGATACCTCAACCTGGTATATAGCAGTCAACCAGAAATAGGGTGCCACGTTTGTATGTCATATATTAAAAGGTGATCAGAGGATGAGTACCACCGCCTTGTTTATATGCCTGATTTCTCCAGAGTACATTAGGCTTGCATCCACCACAGAATGCTGACCATTATTCACTAGTCTTGCCTCAGTGATTCCAGCAACTGCAATGTTATATCTTTCCAGCTGTCGTTAAGGGTCAGTACATTCCAGGTGGCAAATCTGGTGGATTTTCTCAAATCAATCGTGAAATATGGAGTTTGGCCTAGATTATGAACCATGTTTTATCAGATGCCCCTTGAGTCACTCTTTGGGACAGGGGAGATGTAGAGTGGTGATTTTGTTTGTGGACACCAACCCCTCCATGTGTAGTAGATGGTTTAATCGTAACTCATCCACCTCCACCACTGTTTAAGGCTCTGTTTCCCTTCTCTGTTCGGTCCACTGTTGGCCTTCGGTCATAACTCTGAGCAGGGGCCCTTATTGGATATTACCAGCTGGAACCAGCTGGAATGGAGGCTAATGTTGGCAGGAATGACCAGACCCTGAAGTAGTGCAGCAAGTACTGCCATCATATGTGCTACCAGGACTAAAATCCCATGAGACACTGTGGCTGTATTTCTGAATCAAAATTTTTGGCTTTCAGCCAGAAATTTTCAGTTTTTGTAAAAACCAGAAACATTAGCCTTAGAAACTTTGTATAACCCACTTACGATGGTGAGAGGAAAATCCTGTGTGTTTTGACTGTCTAGATGTGTACTTGTTTATCTCTTTGGTAGGAGGGAAAGAGAATTTAAATTTCTCTTTCTCTGCTGGCTTATTCCTTGTCCCTTCACTCCCCTCCCCCCAAAAATATCAAATGTGAATAGAGGAATCAGTTTAAAATGACTTTGCTGTACAAATAAAATGTAAAGTTATCCTTCTGCAGAGAAATACTTGAAATTAAACTTTTCCTCCAATGATTTATATTTTTTTTTCATTTAAACATATACTGTCCCTTTGTGTTCAGAATTTGAATACCAGTCTGTGCCCAATTAATATTTTGTAACCAATCTTTAGCCCTGTGAAAGCAGGAATTTGCTGAAGAAACATGGACAGACCCTTAATTTCAGAAATATGAGTAGTGCCCATATAACATAGTGCATGCTACTTAAATAATCCATGAATTGGTCACACATTTATCAGTTACACAGTTGCTCAGTAGAGCTTCTCACTGCACTGCAAACACTGAGTCCCAAACAGCCTTTTCCAGTGTTCAGAAAAAAAGGTTTAATAGGCCTTACTATTTATTTGTTGTATAAAAAAACCCACTAAATTTTAAAGGAATACTGTATATTTTAAATTACTGAGTAAATCTTTATCCATGTGTTTGCATCACCCATAGCTTTGAGTAAAGTGTGCATCAGTTGGCTGCTGTCAAAGAGGAACCACAAAATATTAAATTATGTATGATAAATTAGTGGCCATTTGTTTTAAATTAATAATGGAGTGGCAGATTTAAAAATAACTAGTTTCTCCAAAAGTGTCTTAGACTTAGATTATTATCTTGGTGGTGAGTTCTTTATTCTTGGTAGCTTTATTAACACACCAGATCATAAAGGAGCAGATAAATTTTGTACTTGGCCAAATCCTGCAACCCTTATTCCTTTGAGTAGATCTTAGTTGCACAAGTAGTCCCATTGACCTCAATATACGTAAGTAAGTAAGAGTTGCAGGATCAAGCCCAGGGTTTGTAAGTGAGAAACTTCTGATGATAGTTGTAGGGTTTAATTCTGTAGTTACTCCATGTATATAATTCCTATTGAGTTCAGTGGAAGTTCTGAATGTAATCAATTTACAGGATTTAAGACTTGTCTTAATCATTTTCGAACACTGAGCACAAGTAACACCGTCAAATAAGCCAACAAGTTGTACTACGCTAAATTTGAGATTTAAATTAGTGAATAAATACATAGAAAATTATAGATGGGGTTGTTAAGGTCTATAGATCAGATAATGAATAATTTTCAAAGTTACTATACAATAAAAGGTACTTACCTATTTTGCACTTCCTTGTGCATTAGTGAGCATTTGTTGCCTCAGGGGCTTTAAGTGGTAAAAGCCAAAACTTGTAAAATTAAGGCAAGTATTTCTGACACTGCACTGGCACTCCATAGTTGACAAATGTCCTCCTGCCTTCTTTCTCATAATAAAAGGTGCAGTGTCTGTCTTCAAGTGACAAGATAGGAAGTGCAAAGTTAAGACCTGGCCTGGTATTTAAACATAATAGGTAGTTACAAGAACAATGTCAAGTAATGTTTTTTAATTGATTTTATTTCTTGTTCTGTTTTTTGAGTGGAGCTGAAATGAACACGTGTCTCATTTTAAAAAAAATTGACAGTATTCTCAAGGTGTATATCTCCATGTCATGCTGAAACATAGTTTATGCAACCACATAACTGACTGATTATAAGAAACAAACACCTGACTATTGGAATGTTTTGTTCCTCATAATTCTGTGATTTGATTTTAGATAGTAGTTCATTGAACAATAATATTTCACACATTGATTCAGACACTGGGCCCTGTAACGGTCTACTATACTCTTTGGAAGACACACTGGGCCAAATTCTGTTTTCAGCTATGCCTAGGTAAATGGATTGGACTTCAATGAATTTACTCTGGATTTACCTCTGACTTTTTGTTTGGACTAATTCAGCCTTTGTGTTTCCTTTTTGTGCCTTGTCCCATCAATATTTGTTATTATAGAGATTATTGTGATATTTTATGAGCTTTCACTCACTTCTCACATTTGAGCTCAACATTAGGATACTTTTGTAGGCCTAATTATTACAACAGGGCTTTTGGTGATTTTATAAAGAGAAATATAGAGATCAAGCAGAAATTATTTAGAAGGGTCTGTGAGCCCTGAATCAAATACCCAGTAAAATTAATGGGAATCTTTGGGTGTTGTATCAGACCGAGCCTTATTTATTTAATTAATTAACTTAAACAATGATATTCTCTCTTCCCCCCCCCCCCCCCCGAAAAAACCCACCCTCTTTTATACACAGTTTCTAAAACATAGGGCATTTTTAAGATCTTTCAATTTTTATTGAAAACCCCATGGATTGTTTTTAAACAAAGTTAAATAACTTGTTGGTATTAATCTCAACATTTGCTGGCTAGCTTGAGACATACAGTAGTACAGAACCCCTCGGGGTAGTGTGATTCACTGTTGCCTTTGTTTGACCCGGCTATTGTAATCAGCTGTTTCCTCAGCATGGAGCCCCCACCCCCCCAATGCATCTTAGTAACTGGCCTCCCCCGAAGAAGCAGTGATTGAGTGTTCTTACGTGATTTATTTAATCTCTACAGTAAATCTGAAGTTCTGTAGATAAACATTTCAGCTAAATGCCTTCTTTGGTGTTGTAACTCCAACTGTGTTGTGTTCTTACGTTAAAGGGGGATTCCCTTCCCCAGCCCAGCAAAGTGATTTTTTGTGTGGTCTTCCCCTCTGACTTTGCCATCTGTCCAGGTTTTGACTGGATAAATTTATTTCCCACCCACCATCCCTAGCAGACTTTCAGCAAAGGGCTGTCTCCAAGCCATGTTCTGCTTCTCCCTAACACAGCCCCCTCACAAATACTGGTGCCTCTTGTTTTCCCATTCCTCTGCCAGTGCCAAATGGCACTGGACTGAAGGCAATAATTTCCCTCCTGACTCTCCCAACCCCTAATTCAAGAACCATCTCCCTCAAGTGGGGGATATTGGGTTCCCTGTATCTTAAATAGCAGAGTAGGAAAAGCAGACAAATTTGGCTGGTACACGAGGACAAAGATAGAGGATGGTCAGGTTGTATGCAAAACTTTTGGTTTGTATAGGAAGAGGGTAACTCCCTGCAGAAGCTGAGAAGTTAGAAGAAGGGAAGCTGAGCCTACATCGCAGAGAGTCTGGGAAGGAGAGAGGAATAGCACTGAACTTAGAGATCAGGAGAAACCTGTGGAGGAAGAAGAAAAGAAGTACTTGTGGCACCTTAGAGACTAACCAATTTATTTGAGCATAAGCTTTCGTGAGCTACAGCTCACGTCATCGGATGCATACTGTGGAAAGTGTAGAAGATCTTTTTATATACACACAAAGCATGAAAAAATACCTCCTCCCACCCCACTCTCCTGCTGGTAATAGCTTATCTAAAGGAGAGTGGGGTGGGAGGAGGTATTTTTTCATGCTTTGTGTGTATATAAAAAGATCTTCTACACTTTCCACAGTATGCATCCGATGAAGTGAGCTGTAGCTCACGAAAGCTTATGCTCAAATAAATTGGTTAGTCTCTAAGGTGCCACAAGTACTCCTTTTCTTTTTGCGAATACAGACTAACACGGCTGTTACTCTGTAACCTGTGGAGGAAGCAGGGACAAAACTGTCTAAAGAGCTTTAAAACCTATAGGAAGCAGAAAAGGAGTGAGTAGTATTGTAGTGATGGATATGGGTAGGGTCCTACCAACTTCACAGGCACGAAAAAAGTTACGGACTGTGAAATCTGATCTCTCCTGCTGCTGGGAGCCCAGGGCTCCAGCAGGGGCTTGGAGCAACCTGGGCTCAGGGGTTCTTCCCTTGCAACTCCTGCCAGGGCTTGGGGTGACCCAGTAGAGGCTTCTCCATGGGGCTTCTTCTGGGGCTGGGGCACCATTTTTCTTGGGGCCCCCGAAATTGGCCAGAGGCCCCTGCCTTAATCTGTCCCTGGCCTGGACTAACAGCTAGGAAGCCCCGGCTGGGGCACTCTCAACATCATGGGGGAGATTCTACCCACCTCAACCTCAGGGAACCTCCTAATTGCAGGAAGCTGGGAGGGTGCTGCCTTCAGAGCCCATCTGTGAAGGCAGCACAGAAATGATGGTGGCAATCTTGGGATCCCCTTACAACAACTTTCTAACCCACCTCATGATCCCACTTTGGGTAAGGACCCCCATGGTTACCACACCCTGAAATTTCAGATATAAACATCTGAAATTGTGAAATTGACCAATTAAAAAACCCTCTGGCTGTGAAATTGACCAGAATGGACCATGAATTTGGTAGGGCTCTATGTATGGTGTAAATGCCTACATACATAGAGAGACCTGTGAGGATATGAATTGGTAAGAGAGGAAGAAGGGCACAAGAGGAAAAAGAGGGGCATTTAGTTCCCTTCTTCTAACGTCTAGTGTGGGGTCTGGGGAAAGAGAAAGAAATGTGAGATTCAGAGGAACAGATTTGCAAGGAGAGAAATGCATTTTCCTGTGAGGGGAGGAGAAGAAAAAATATACTGGGGATGGATTGGGGAAGTGTGTGTGACTGGATGACTTGGTTAAGTACCTTGGAGAGACAAGGCGGGTGAGCTGATGTCTTTAATTGGACCAACTTCACATTGTGAGGGAGACAAGCTTTCAAGCTTACACAGAACTCTTCTTTATGTCTGGAAAATGTACTCTAAATATCTGACATTCTGCTTCAATTGTGCACACACTGAACTTTTTGCACAAGTAGTTCCATTAAACTCACAGACAGAATTCAGTTTTGGTTGCCCAGTGTTTTCGTGTTGTAAACCATAGAACTTGGAAAACTAGGGACGCTATTTTACTGTGTTCAGTGGAAAATTGGTTAACAGTAATGGATTCTGACATAGACCTGTGCTGTGCTGACAATCTTGAAAGTGAGTGGGTTTGGTACTCTAGAAGTCTGGTGGCAAAGCCCAATTTGAGAAGAAAGAACCTACTAAACTATATCTTTTGCACAATAGGATATATTATCCAATTACACAGTCCTCTCTTGTTTTCATGTTTTGATTCATTGCAAGTGTTATCTCTCCTGTACTTTTCTTTTTCTTTTGTTGAATGCCTGAATAAAAATGGACCAGATAACAACAACAACAATGGAAACTGCAGGCACAGATAATTCTGTTGTGGTACAAGGCATTGCCTTCGGCATTGTTTCGGGGGGGGGAAGCTTTTTTATAGTACTGCTCCTTGTCAATCTCAATATTTCTCTGTCTCATAGTGCATCTGCAGCAGTTGCTGTGCAATTCCAAAATTTCCAGTGTCTAAAACTGAGTTTGATTTGGTAATGCAGGAGATAATTTATTGCTCTTAATGACAACTATTTTATAGTTCACAAAGATGTACTATGTGCTTCACAAAACTGATCCTGAAAACTCTTGTGCCTATCCTTAACTTTCTGCATGAGTTCCATTAAACTCACATACATCTCATGTCACAATGAGTGGGGATGATGAACAATAGGGAGAGGACAGTAAGGAAGCATGACAGCTACAGCAATACATTTTAAAAAAGGTATTCAAATGTAAATGACTTTTATGTTGTTTAGGTTACAGTTTAGGCTTTTATTATTAAAATGCATTAAACAAAACAAAAACAAACAAACAAGCAAACACACACAAAACCCATGCCAAAAGGACCTCAAATGGGCTAGTTCTCAGAGATCCTATAAGCTTTTATTTTCAGCTATATGTACCTGCACGTATGAGAAATTTGCTTATGCAGTGTAGCAAGGCATGCTTAATATTCCCTCATGTTTTCAGTCAAAACTGCTGTTTGAGGTATATGCACATTCTGGTAATGCTGGAAGGGCTTAATACTTATTTCAAATCTAAAAGAGCAAGTAATTCCAATATTTAAATATGGTAACAAACATTTTATTCTTGAAGTGTCTATATTATTTGTATTTTCTTGTGAGGTCAGTTGCTATTGTTTAGTGAGATTATTTTAAGCGAGAAATGATTTTTAGTTTTGGAAATCTTATAACTAAGCATAATTTTATTATGCCTGGCTGCTTTAGTCTTTTTACCTTGTTTGTATTTCGCCTCTATGACCTTTTGTTCTATCCAGTCCACACCAGAGCAACTCGACTGGGAAAAACAATGAGAGCGGTCACAAGGGAAATAAATACGGAAGTCTAGGCCTTGGTCTACACTAGGATTTGAGGTTGAATTTAGCAGCGTTAAATCGATTTAACCCTGCACCCGTCCACACGACGAAGCCCTTTTTTTTGACTTAAAGGGCTCTTAAAAACGATTTCCTTACTCCACCCCGACAAGGGAATTAGTGCTGAAATCGGCCTTGCCAGGCTGAATTTGGGGTACTTTGGACACAATTAGACAGGACTGGCCTCCGTGAGCTATCCCAGAGTGAGCTATCCCAGAGCTAACCCTAAGCACTCTCAACTCAGATGCCCTGGCCAGGTAGACAGGAAAAGGCCCACGAACTTTTGAATTTCATTTTCCTGTTTGGCCAGCGTGGCAAGCTGCAGGTGGGTGCAGAGGTGGGTGCAGGTCAGCAGAGGTGACCATGATGGAGTCCCAGAATCGCAAAAGAGCTCCAGCATGGACTGAACGGGAGGTACGGGATCTGATTGCTGTATGAGGAGAGGAATCCGTGCTATCAGAACTCCGTTCCAGTTTTCCAAATGCCAAAACATTTGTCAAAATCTCCCAGGGCATGAAGAGGCCATAACAGGGACCCAAAGCAGTGCCGCGTGAAACTTAAGGAGTTGAGGCAAGCCTACCAGAAAACCAGAGAGGCAAACGGCCGCTCCGGGTCAGAGCCCGAAACATGCCACTTCGATGATAAGCTGCATGCCATTTTAGGGGGTTCAGCCACCACTACCCCAGCCGTGTTGTTTGACTCCTTCAATGGAGATGGAGGCAACATGGAAGCAGGTTTTGGGGACGAGGAAGAAGATGATGATGAGGTTGTAGATAGCTCACAGCAAGCAAGCGGAGAAACCGGTTTTCCCGACAGCCAGGAACTGTTTCTCACCCTGGACCTGGAGCCAGTACCCCCTGAACCCACCCAAGGCTGCCTCCCGGACCCGCCAGGCGGAGAAGGGACCTCTGGTGAGTGTACCTTTTAAAATACTATACATGGTTTAAAAGCAAGCATGTTTAATGATTAATTTGCCCTGGCATTTTGGCTCTCCTGGATGTACTCCCAAAGCCTTTGCAAAAGGTTTCTGGGGAGGGCAGCCTTATTCTGTCCACCATGGTAGGACACTTTACCACTCCAGGCCAGTAGCATGTACTTGGGAATCATTGTAGAACAAAGCTTTGCAGTGTATGTTTTCTGGTGTTCAAACAACATCCGTTCTTTATCTCTCTGTGTTATCCTCAGGAGTGATATCATTCATGGTCACCTGGTTGAAATAGGGTGCTTTTCTTAAGGGGACATTCAGAGGTGCCCGTTCCTGCTGGGCTGTTTGCCTGTGGCTGAACAGAAATGTTCCCTGCTGTTACCCACGAGGAGGGGGAGGGATGAGGGGCTAGCCATGTGGTGGGGGGAGGCAAAATGCGACCTTGGAACGAAAGCATATGTGCTATGTATGTAATGTTAACAGCAAGATTTACTGTGAAAGAGCGTACCCATTGTTCTATAAAATGTGTCTTTTTAAATACCACTGTCCCTTTTTTTTTTCTCCAACAGCTGCATGTGTTTCAAGGATCACAGGATCTTCTCCTTCCCAGAGGCTAGCGAAGATTAGAAGGCGAAAAAAATGCACTCGCAATGAAACGTTCTCTGAGCTCATGCTGTCCTCCCACACTGACAGAGCACAGATGAATGCATGGAAGCAGACAATGTCAGAGTGCAGGAAAGCACAAAATGACAGGGAGGAGAGGTGGCGGGCTGAAGTGAGGGCTGAAGCTGAAAGGTGGTGGCAGCGTGATGAGAGGAGGCAGGATTCAATGCTGAGGCTGCTGGAGGATCAAACTAATATGCTCCAGCATATGGTTGAGCTGCAGGAAAGGCAGCTGGAGCACAGACCGCCGCTACAGCCCTTGTGTAACCAACTGCCTTCCTCCCCAAGTTCCATAGCCTCCTCACCCAGACCCAAGAATGCAGTGAAGGGGCCTCCGGCCACCCAGCCACTCCACCCCAGAGGATTGCCCAAGCAACAGAAGGCTGGCATTCAATAAGTTTTAAAGTTTTAAACTTTTAAAGTGCTGTGTGGCCTTGTCCTTCCCTCCTCCACCACCCCTCCTGGTGCTTCTCTCCTCCACCACCCCTCCTGGGCTACCTTGGTAGTTATCCCCCTATTTGTGTGATGAATTAATAAAGAATGTATGAATGTGAAGCAACAATGACTTTATTGCCTCTGCAAGCGGTGATCGAAGGGAGGAGGGGAGGGTGGTGAGTTTACAGGGAAGTAGAGTGAACCAAGGTTTCATCAAGGCGAAACAAACAGAACTTTCACACCATAGCCTGGCCAGTTATGAAACTGGTTTTCAAAGCTTCTCTGTTGCGCACCGCACTCTCCTGTGCTCTTCTAACCACCCTGGTGTCTGGCTGTGCGTAACCAGCGGCCAGGCAATTTGCCTCAACCTCCCACCAGACCATAAACATCTTCCCCTTACTCTCACAGATATTGTGGAGCGCACAGCAAGCAGTAATAACAGTGGGAATATTGGTTTCGCTGAGGTCTAACCGAGTCAGTAAACTGCGCCAGCGTGCTTTTAAACATCCAAATGCACACGCTACCACCATTCTGCACTTGCTCAGCCTGTAGTTGAACAGCTCCTGACTATTGTCCAGGCTGCCTGTGTACGGCTTCATGAGCCATGGCATTAAGGGATAGGCTGGGTCCCCAAGGATAACTATAGGCATTTCAATATCCCCAATGGTTATTTTCTGGTCTGCGAATAAAGTCCCTTCTTGCAGCTTTTGAAACAGACCAGAGTTCCTGAAGATGTGAGTGTCATGTACCTTTCCCGGCCATCCCACGTTGATGTTGGTGAAACGTCCCTTGTGATCCACCAGTGCTTGCAGCACTATTGAAAAGTACCCCTTGTGGTTCATGTACTCGCTGGCTTGGTGCTCCGGTGCCAAGATAGGGATATGGGTTCCGTCTATGGCCCCACCCCAGTTAAGGAATCCCATTGCAGCAAAGCCATCCACTATGACCTGCACATTTCCCAGGGTCGCTACCGTTGCTATCAGCAGATCCTTGATTGTTTTGGCTACTTGCATCATAGCAGCCCCCACAGTAGATTTGCCCACTCCAAATTGGTTCCCGACTGACCGGTAGCTGTCTGGCGTTGCAAGCTTCCACAGGGCTATTGCCGCTCGTTTCTCAACTGTGAGGGCTGCTCTTATCTTGGTATTCTTGCGCCTCTGGGCAGGGGAAAGCAAGTCACAAAGTTCCATGAAAGTGCCCTTATGCATGCGAAAGTTTCGCAGCCACTGGGAATTGTCCCAGACCTGCAACACTATGCGGTCCCACCAACCAGTCTGTGCTTGTTTTTCCTGAGCCCAGAATAGGCGTTGTACCGCATGAACCTGCCCCATTAGCACCATGATGCCCACATTGCCAGGGCCCGTGCTTTGAGAGAAGTCTGTGTCCATGTCCTCATCACTCTCATCACGGCACTGACGTCACCTATTTGTCCAGTTTCGCTTTGCCAGGTTCTGGTGTTGCATATACTGCTGGATAATGCGTGTGGTGTTTAATGTGCTCCTAATTGTGAAAGTGATCTGAGCGGGCTCCATGCTGGCTGTGGTATGGCATCTGCACAGAAAAAAGGCGTGGAACGATTGTCTGCCGTTGCTCTGACTGAGGGAGGGGCGACTGACGACATGGCTTACAGGGTTGACTTACAGGGAATTAAAATAAACAAAGCGGGTGGCTTTGCGAGAAACAGAATGGCCCCCTCAAGGATAGAACTCAAAACCGGGTTTAGCAGGCCGTTGATTTCATGGAAGAAGGGAGGAGAAAATGAATACAAAACAAATCTGGTTTATTTCTTGTTTTGAGCCACTTCATCTATCTTTATACATCTTGCTGGTAGCAGACTGTGCAGTACGACCGCTAGCCATTGTCATCTCCTGCGTGTTCGGCAGAAGACGGTGCAGTATGACTGCTGGCCATCGTCTTCTGCTGGCTGCAGATTAAAAGACGGTGCACTGCCGGTAGGACTGGATCTCCATGAAACGAAACTTAAAAGGGAAATGACTTGGCTGAGTCACTCCCATGTTTGCCCAGGCACCCCTGATCTCATCGAGGTCGGTTAAAAGAGCACCTTGGACTACGTCGATGACGGCTACCAGTCATACTGCACTGTCTGCTGCCAAAAGGCAATAAACTGTTGCTGTGTAGCAAGGCAGTACCGCATCTGCCAGCACCCAGGAGACATATGGTGACGGTTAGCTGAGCAGGCTCCATGCTTGCCGTGGTATGGCATCTGCACAGGTAACTCAAGAAAAAAGGCGCAAAACGATTGTCTGCCCTTGCTTTCACGGAGGGAGGGACGGAGGGAAGGGGGGCCTGATGATATGTACACAGAACCACCCGCAACAATATTTTAGCCCCATCAGGCACTGGGATTTCTACCCAGAATTCAAATGGGTGGCGGAGACTGCAGGAACTGTGGGATAGCTACACACAGTGCAATGCTCTGGAAGTCGATGGTTGCCTCGGTACTGTGGACACATTCCGCCGTCTACATGCACTTAGAGCATTTGTATGGGGACACACACAATCGACTGTATAAAAACTCTTTCTACAAAACCGACTTCTATAAATTTGACCTAATTTCATAGTGTAGACATACCCTGAGTAAATGTCTGTGTTATGCAGAATTATGCATCACATAATGCTACAATTCAGGACTTCTCAATGTAGGAAGACTATGAAGTCGCACCAATTCAACATGGACTAAAATGTGCGAGGGCATTTATTCTTGAGAGGCTTTCAATAACAAGTCCAAAAAGCCCCATTAATGTGATAGACTAAGATGAAAATTATAAAATGAGAATTGGACATGTAAGCGTAGGTTTCATAGGGAATCAAAGACTAAAATCTCAAATGAAAAAAACTTTTATTTTAAGGAATAAATATAACTATTTTGGATTTGAACTTCTTCCCCTGTTGTACAAGTTATGCGCTATAGGGAAAAACTAATTAAGGTGTTTGCAGTAAAATTCATCCAAGATGCTTTTTCTCTAAGAACCTCAGTTTATATTGATAGACACTATGCTTCTGTAACTTAGTGTTTTTGTTTTTTTTAAGTAAGTTCTGTACACTTGTGTGAGAATCAAGTATACTAGTGGTGAAGGCAGTGTGGTGCTGATAGCTAGCTTTTTTGACAGGTAATGGAATTGCCAGTAGAAGAGATTCTTAAATATGGTAGGAGAAGTTATGTACTTTTTAATCTTTATGGACTCTGTTCTGTACTAACTCAAACCCCATGCAATTCTATTTGTGGTCAGTAGACTTAATTACACTACAACTATTGACTTCACTGACATTAGCCAGTGCTAATTCTGAATTAGGGATACTTTGTGGTGCTGTCTCTTCTTAACCCAGATCCTGTTATCTAAAGTCTTTCTTTTTTAACAGTAGGTTTTTAAAAAGTGCATGAATTAGTTTTTCATTTGTAGAATGCCTGAGAACCCAAGTCTGCTGTCATTGAAATAGGTTCAAAACAACTATTGAATTCAGTATGAACAGAAATGAGCCTTGAGACCGTAAAAGCAAGGATTTAGTAAAAAGACTACCCATCTTTCATCAGGGTTCTGTGAATGGCAGAACAGTGACATTTATAAAGCTTCCTAGCTAAGATTTCTATGAGATTTTTTTTCCTGAGCCCAATACTGGTATATTTCTCTCAGCAAGCCTGTTATTTTAACTAACATAAGGCCTTTTATTTATGAGCAGTACATACTTCTCCTGAGAGAGAATATTAAAGTAGTCTGCTCCATTTTCTACCATTTGGGTCTGTTGAATAGCCAGTATTTGATTTTAAAGGAAACATAAATATATAAATAAAATCTTAAACATAAACACTTCAACGTATTTGAGTGCAATGTAACACATACACATATGAGCTATAATGTTAATAACTTCTTTCAGCATCAACAGTATCTCCTTTTGAGGTATTTGTAGTAGCTCATGTAACTACTGTAATTGCAAAGGGTCAGATTGCCCTCTTCCAGTGGAAAAATGGCAGGAGGGAACTTGAGGAGGAACACTCAGATGTTCCGTGTGTGCGTGTACGCGTGTATGCCCAGGATGGGCACGAGGATGTGCCCCAGGTTTTGGCTTCCAGAATATGTTGTGCATTAGATCCCCAGGATCCATGGGTCTTTCCAGAGCTGATTGGATCTTGAAGATCTGCTAGGGGCCAGGAAAATCCATGTGACATCTTTGTGCTTCTACCATATCTGGGAGCCTCTGCCCCATCTCCAGTTCACTGTCAGCTGGTTACAGTTGAATTCCTGGACAGGTAGTCTGCAGAGATGGTACAGGGATTGTGCAGATCCTCTTGACCTCACAGTTTTCACTGTAATGAGGGCCTCTAGGTATTTGCCAATATCTGTTTCTCTTGTTTGTCTTTATCAAAAGGGTATCTAGCAGGGCAAGGCACATTTTTGTTTCAAAAGTGTAGAAGAAATGTCTCAAACATTAATATTGTTGGAATGTATTTATCAGACTAAAGTAAAAAGCTTTCTGTTACATTTTTATTCTTTCTATGTCCTTTTCTTTGTACCAAATATCACATTGCTGTGCCCCAAGATTGTTTTATATTTCAATTTCATTTGTGAATAGTGCCCGTTGACAGTTTAGAATTTACATTTGGAAGTGATTTGGTTTATACTCACAGACATTTTTGTGGCTCTGGAAACATTATTTTAATTTGTAAGTAATGTTGGAGACATGTTGCAACTTGGTAAGTGTTAAGTCATGTGTGTGAGTAATTTTTGTGTATTTATACACACACATTTCTCTATAAATTCTCTATATATCACAAGTGTACTTCCTAGTGCAATTGCTTATTTTTTAACAATTTTTTTCACTTACCAAAGATTTGCACTCAGCCTTGGAATTTCAGAAACACTTTTATTGAGAATGAGTTTGTTGGCTTATGATGTGAGGGTGCAATCTACTAGTTTCCGAAAGTTCTGTGGTCTACCGAAGACAGGCAGAAAAGATATTAGTTTAACATCTTACAAATGAATAAATTGTTCTCTTAATATCATTTCAATGACCATTCTACAAATTCTGATTTATTAAAAATATTAAAATGTAGAGTTGTTAATATCCAGGTACTTTTCTTGCTCTTATTCCTGTAGAATCTGAGCATTTCATCACAATTGATGGATTTTTCCCCTCACAACATCTCTGTGAGATAAGGAAATACTATCCCCATTTTACAAGGAGGATTAAGTGAATGCCTGTGGTCAGGCAGGAAATCTGTGGCTGAACTAAGAATCGATCCCAGGTCTTTGAAGGCTAGTGCTGTATCTGATCCACTAGACCATTCTTTCTATTTGAGGGATAACAGGGAAAAATCATACATCACTCTTAAAAAAGATGAAAAAAGGGGGGGGGGGGAAGGGCACCAATGCTGCCATACTTACTTAGGCAAATTCCCATTGACTTCAATGGGTCTGACAGATACTGAAGTCTTTAATAATCTGTTGGTACATTCCGCAGATAGTGAAAAGACCAATAGTAATAGCTTTTAAAAAAATCACTTCCTAGATTCTATTGAAAAAGTCTTTTGGGAAGGCTGGTTCTAGTACTAATTTAAAGTTTAGTTGTACAGTTCAATATTTAATATATTTTTGTTACCCACAATTCATAATAAAATATTAGCTCTCAATTATACCTTCAAGGCATAATCCCACAAATGGGCTTGCACTACCCCAAAGTGGAGCAGAATCAGATGTAAGATACTCCTCTTTCCCCTTCACTCCTGAGTATCAATCTGACAACACATGCCAGTGTGGAATAGAGAACAGAGCCCTTTGAGTGTTGTGCTTCTCTGAGACAGTATGAAGGGTGCAATCCTTGTACTCCCCTATGTGCAGGGACTCTGATTGTCCCTGGTCCTTCAGTGAATGCAACCTTCTGCTGTATTTCTTTTCCTTGATTGTTATGTTTTTGATTGCTTTCTTTCTGAGGTGGAAGAAACAAAACAAACTCATGTGGCTGTTGTTCTTCTGTTATTGACCCCATATTAATTTAATCCTCTCATTTGAATATTTAAAAAATAGCCTGCAAATTTAAGCTAAATTGCATAATCCTACTGTACTAGTGGAAGTTTTATAGACATTATCTTATTGCACTAAAAAGACCTCCTGTTTTCCACTGTGAGATATCAGGTTTCAGAGTAACAGCCGTGTTAGTCTGTATTCGCAAAAAGAAAAGGAGTACTTGTGGCACTTTAGAGACTAACCAATTTATTTGAGCATGAGCTTTCGTGAGCTACAGCTCACTTCATGCTCAAATAAATTGGTTAGTCTCTAAGGTGCCACAAGTACTCCTTTTCTTTTTGTGAGAGATCAGTTATGTATAAACTTGTACCCAATAAAGCCCTAATCATACAAAGACTTAACAGCTTGTTCAACTTTATGCAGGTGAGTAGTCCCATGGAAGTATAATGCAAACAGCTTTCCAAATCTGTAAACTGATTTAGCCAACTTTTAATATTAGAGAGCAAATTGTAAAAAAAAAAAAAAAAAAAAAAAAATTCTAGCAAACAGAAGTGAGAAACTAAACCAATGTCTATTTTCATGTGTTAGGCCTTAGATTTTGAACTGGAACTTAAAAAAAAATTTTTAGTTTGTTACAAACTTCACCATAGATGGTAAACTCCTTGGGGCACGGATTTTCTTTTTATTATGTATATACGCTGCTTACCACAACGGGACCTGATCTTGTTAGATCACTGCAACAGAAATAATAAAATGTGTGCATTTCAAAGGGACAGCAACTCTTGTAGATTTACAAATCCACACTTTCATTCTAATAAATGATAGTTATCAGGTAGTCAGAAATTATTATGGCAAAAATAATTGGTACTAAAACATGTGTAGCCTCTATTGTTAGAGAGAGAGGACATCAATTTGAAAATCACATTTCTGTCTGAAAAGTTTGGATTACTGTAGCTACAAGTAACACCTAAGAATATTAGCACTGAAAGAACTTAAGGGATTTTTTTTTTTCCAATTTGTTTACTCTGTTTTTTGGTGTATTAATTTTCAGTTTCCCTTGTATTGTGAGTTTCTTCTTTGGTGATAAAACCCTTCTAAACATCAGCCAGGGTAACTAAACCCTTAGAAATTTTAAAGGATATTTTTAAAAATCAGAACTTTTTAAACAAAGAAAAACCCCCACAAAAACAAAAAAAAACCTCATTGCTCTGACAAAAACTAGATATTTTTGAAATCAATGAATTTTTAAAAATCTAAGTTATGTCCCTTTGAATACTTTTCAGTATTTTCTCTTTTCTTTTTAAATGAACATTTTTAAACCATATCTCATTTTTTGTGTAGGGAATGAAACTTAAATAATTTATAGTACTTGCATGTGGATTTTGATTTTCCTTTTAGTAGATTTGAGATAGAGCCTGTTTGGCAATATAGTCATAGGAAGAAGAAAAATAATAATATTTATACATCACAATGTAACTTTCGTCATCATTTACCTTCAAAAATGAGTTTAGATACACAATGCTATCATAAAAGTCCTAGCTATTCAAGGGTTCTTTCCTGTATTTTACTGAATGAGAGAGGTTTTGTTCACTTCCTATGCAAGGCACAGATTTGTTTTGAATCTGGTAGTTTATAATCCAGTTAATGTAAACAGATCATTAGCTATTTTGAACTGTTTTTCATTAATACTCAGTTTTAGGGGGCATACCTGGGAATAATTCTTGCTTATCTTAAATGGATCCTGTCAAGATTGGTAGGCTTAAAATGTAGATCTACCAGCTATGCTATGGTTTACAGGCCTCAGAGTGGGTGTTGTACAATTCCTTTACCCTGAATGCATGTTCAGTTCTTGCATATTAGATATTGAACCTTACGTGATGCTGGTGTCACGACACTGGTAAATATCAATCTCATGGCTGATCACAGATCATGCTGTAAGACAAATGTTTTCATCATACCATTCCTCAAAGAACCAGAATGGGAACAGTCCTGACAGAACCTCAAATGTAACAGGCTATTATTAAACTTGGATCAGAATGGAGAATTAATATTGGACGTAAAAATAGGAGCTGTGATCACACTGAGAGTAGGAAAAACAACTGACTGTCCCCTGGGTACACTCCCTGTGATTTTAATATTTGTCTTGGGTTTGGTTACCATGGTTGACAGGTGCTTTAATAATCTAAATAGATAGAGTAAAAAATCATTACTATCCTGGTGGTGTACTGAAGACCCAATCTGTTGAGGTGCTGAGCATCTCCTAAGGGGTGCTGAGCATCCTCAACTCCCATTGATTCTCAGCATCTTGGAATACGGGCCTTGAGTCCCTATCGAGCTAGAAAAAAGGACCCACACCAAGATCTTCTTTGGGCCTTTGCTTTTAGGAAGGCTCTACCTCCTGCTCCCTCAAATCTGTATCTAGGTGAAAATAGACCTACTAAATCAGGTAATTGTAACTGCCACCAATGGTCTCTGAAAAAGTAGCAGCTTTTGAGATAGTGTAGGCCTGTCCCACTAAGGGCTTTCTAAATCTGTATCAAAATCTTCAGTGAATTGCACATTTAACTGAAGAGGAGGCTATGTACATTATTTTATCATGGGAACAAATGCTACAGTTAAGGCCCCATAATGGTCTTCACCCTCATCCTTCCTCTACCCTCATATCTTTCCAGAAAAAAAAAATCTTTCACATTTTGGGCTGAAGTTTTTAGGAGTAGCATGCTGATGATTTTTTTTTAAAGCTTCAGAATAAATAGTACAATTTTTTTTAAGAATGACAACAAAAAGTGTGGGGGAAAAAGAAGACCACTTTCCCCATTACAAAAAAAAATTCTTCTGAAACTTTAGGTTGTGGCCGCCCTTCCCGCAGCCCTCATTGGCCTGGAGCGGCGAACCGTGGCCAGTGGGAGCCGCGATTGGCCCAACCTGCGGACACGACAGGTAAACAAACCGGTCTGGCCCGGCAGGGGCTTTCTCTGAACAAGCAGCGGACCAGCTTTGAGAACCACTGTAATAGATTACTTTTGGTCAGAGATATCAGGTTACTTTTTTCTAAGCTACATCTTGTTTTGTTATTTCCTACACACATTTCTAAATTCTGGGTCTCTTCACATAAGTTTTCTTTCCTCAGTGGTATCCCTGGCGCTTCCTAATTTAATATCCGTTGTGAATTTTATTTTCAGATTGTTCATTCTTTTTCTTATTAATTATGAAGGATGTTATTAGCAATATTATTAGGTAACATTTATCTCTGTTACAAACACACCTGCTTTTCTGTTGCACTTGATCATATTATAACATGACAGTTTGGTAAATTTGTGTGTTAATTCCCTAAGATTCCTGATTTATTGACAGCTATGCTTCCAACCCCACACGCTTTTTTTTTTACCTTCACATATGTATCAACACATCTAGCCATCAACAGATCATTTTAAGAAACACAAACATCTCTTATTTACACTGAACAAAAAGGGCAAAAGCATTGAGTACTTCAGCTTTTTCCACATCATCTGTCACTAGGTTGCCTCCCCATTCATTAAGGGTCCCACACTTTCCCTGGCTTTTTTCTTGTTGCTAACATACCCTGTTGAAATCCCTCGTTACCCTTCACATCTCTTGCTAGCTGAAACTCTAGTTGTGTTTTCCCCTTCCTGATTACAGCCCTTCATGCTCGAGCAATATTTTTATACTCTTCACTATTCATCTGTCCAAGTTTCCACTTCTTGTAAGCTTCCTTTTTGTGTTGAAGATCAACATAGATTTCACTGTTAAGCCAATCTGGTTTGCTATTCTTTCTTCACATTGGGATGGTTTGTTCCTTTGCCCTCAATAAGGATTCTTTAAAATACAGCCAGCTTTCCTGGTCTCCTTTTCCCTTCATATTAGCCTCCCAGATGATTCTGCCCATCAGTTCCCTAAAGGAGTCTTTTCTGAAGTCCAGGGTCTGTATTTTGCTACTCTCCTTTCTTCCTTTACGGTTCTCCAGTAATAGCCTTTAAGAGGGGCCTTTATTCAATGTTTGTCAGGTGGTTCCTTACAATTGAATGGAAAACAGAAATGTGTGTTTTTTCCCTCCTCCTCTTTTCCCCTATCAGCAAACAGCATATACAGAAAATACATTTCAAAGACTCAGAAATCAAACTGGTTTATAGGTTTAGTTCATCATTAAAAGCTATGCATATATGTACAGTTCATATTAAAATTAAATATTGTTTGTTACACACTACCACTCTACAGTGGCTTCAGATCTGCATAGAGATTAAAATATCTCTATTACTGATCAGTCCAATTCCCTAGATAAGTTAGCTTCTAATAAATTTATCAGTTGGCCTATAATCAAAACAATGAAGCCTTGGCATTTGTGTTGAAACTCATTTTTGGAAATTTTTAAAGATAGTGACAGGATCAGAAAATTATTATTAATTCTTATAGCTAAATAATACATTCTAAAGACCACCTTAATTTTGGCTAGCTATAGTAAGAGATTTCCATTTTTTTTTGCATTACAAGTGTTTTGAGAACTATTAAAGTATCATAAAGTAAACTAAATAAATCAATGATATGAAAGCCACATTTTGTTCTATTTTCAAACTACTTCCTAATTTTTTGCGGCCTCTGTATTAGCTTTGTAAGAGAAATAGTTTATTACAGTTTTTCCTGTCTAAAGTTTGCACTCTGTCTACTCAGTTACTGAACATTTTTTTGTCAGACTTAAGTTTTTCTGAGATTATTTAAAGACAGCTATTTCAACATCCTGTTAGAAAGTACATCAAACAGATCTCACAATGGAAGGGATTAAGCACATTAAGGGTTCAGTGAATTTAATTTGAACAATTTCATTTTACCTGAGCTTTTACTGATAAAAGGATAAGCTAGAATTAACTTTAACACATATGACTTCTTATGGCATGGAAAGAGACATGAAAGTCAAACCTCACTTGAGGCACATCTGTATTCTTCAAGCATCACAGAAAAACCTTTGTTATGTTTCAAAAATAATAATAATGATGATAATATTAAAAGGCTAAGTCAACTTGCCTTTCATACTTTTTTCATTTACCTTCAAAGCATGCTTAATTATGATGAAGTAAATATAAAATGTTTAATCTATTTCTCATCTCTTGCACTTATTTAAACATACTCCGAAGTAGTTTCATGTCAAACTCTGTGTGAATGATTCTGGAGAGTAACTAGCCTCTTGTACACAGTTAGGTGTCCCTTAAAATGTACAGTATATGAGAAAACACCTTGAAATATAAATGTACCATAATTTTTTTAAAAATGCAGGTTTTAGTAATCTGAAAAATCAATGTTTCTGGGAAGTAAAATTGATATATATCTGATTCTGGGAAAATCTTTTGTAGCATTACAGACTTTTCATATATGTTGTAATAGAAAGGACTTTTTAAAAGTGATGGAATTTGGGTAAAAACAGTACAAAATAATATTTTTAGAACTTTCAGTTTTTCCTAGGATTTAAATTACCCTCTGCAAGAGATTTTCATTTATATTAAAGAATACTTCCTATCATTTTGAACTTGATATCTTTATTGTAGCTTTTAAAAATGATATCTTTAAATTTTGTATATTACATTTGCTACGGTAAACTGTAGATACATTTTGATAAGAAATGCATATTGTGATAAAGTTCCTCCTCTATCTTGGTGGGTCCTGCGCTTATTGGTGGATTTTGCTCGCCTCAGAGATTCACAGTAGCCCTCAGTTTGGCCACTTTCATGGCTCAAATCTGCCATTCACTCAGATAACCTCATCACTGGCCAGCATGGGGAAAAAAAGAGTAAGAACAATCCCCCCAGTCTCTGCTGATCCACCATGTGGGTCAGGGAACAGCCTAGAGACCTTCCCCTCTAGTGGAACCTCCTGTGTTGGATCAGGAGTTGGAAGGTTTGGGGGCAACCCAGGCCGGTCCCCTACCCCGGGTTCCAGCCCAGGGCCCTGTGGAGTGCAGCTGTGTAGAGTGCCTTCTGGAACAGCTGTGTGACAGCTACAATTCCCTGGGCTACTTCCCCATGGCCTCCTCCCAACACCTTCTTTGTCCTCACCACAGGACCTTCCTTCTGATGTCTGTTAATGCTTGTACTCCTCAGTCGTCCAGCAGCACATCCTCTCACTCCCAACTCCTTACACACACCTCACTAACTGGAGTGAGAGCCTTTTTAAACCAGGTGGCCTGATTAGCCTTAATTAATTCTAGCAGCATCCCAATTGGCTACAGGTGTCCTAATTAGCCTCCTTGCCTTAATTAGTTCTGGAAAGTTCTGGAGTGTTCTGGACTAGTCCCTGGTATTTTACCCAGGGAAAAAGGACCAGCTTAACCTGGAACTAATGTATCTCCCTTCGACCACTGTTCTGTAGCCATCTGGCCTGACCCTGTCACAATATGAATGTAGGAGGACCATTTGCTATGTCTTACATATTAAGATATTATATGCTGGATAACAGCTGAAAGCTATTATGTAAGTTTACCAGATACGAAGAGTGAAAGATAGGTGGCACTAGGATATGAAAGCAGGACATCTGCCAAAATGAAGGGCAACACATGACTGAAGTATAGGGGAACAAACTTGTAAGTGGAGGAATCTTGTTCTCTAAGAAAGAATGCATCTTGGAATGCAGATTAAATGGAATGAATAAACAGTGTGATTGACAGCAACAGAATGGATACCCAGTCGTGAGCGAATCAGTCAAGAGCTGAGTATGAAAATGAGCAGTTTAAAAGGTACTGTGTGGTGATATACAATCTAAAATGGATAATCCAGTTGCAAGAGACCTGGTAATGCTGTGGTCATTTTATTTGAGATGTCGGTAATGTAACCTATGTTACATGTTAGATGTATGTGACACAAGCAATGATTAAACCCCCCTCAAAATTACTTTACATTATTGTTTTCCCCTTTGGACCTCAGTATGATTTGAATATATTTTCCTTGCCATTTATTTTGCAAAGTTGAGCTATGTAGATTCCAGATTGTATATAATGCTTTCCTTATTTGACATATGGTAGGTTAGTAATACAGTGACAATCATGGCCATGCTAGCAATATAAAATCTATGTTGTAGATCACATATCATAGCAATCAGTTCACATTAGGGGAATAAGGACGTGGCTTAACGTGCACTGAAAGTCAATCGTTCCTGGGAAATAAAAAAATTGTCTTCCTGCTAGAATATAAATAAATAAACCCTACCCTGAGCTGCAGTTAACTCCACTGATATCACTTTTATGACAAATCTTCTTTCCGCACTTTCAAGCTCCACCAGCTGGAAATTGAGATGCTCACATTCTTAGACATAATTGGAAACAATGGAAATGACCGATGGGAGAAAATATTTTTTGGTATCTACCTTTTTTTTTTTTTTTTTTTTAAATCCTGTTCCTTATGAAACCTCATCAGTATATGTTCCACAATATGTGGTGGTTGCATCAGTGACTGCTTTTTCTTCAGCATTTTCTTAGGAGATTCACAAGAGAATTTACAAAGACAAATATCTTTGGGAGATGGATAAATGACAATGCGAGGGAATGATCCACACATGGTCTGGTGATTTGTTTTTTCATTTGGGTCCTCAATATTCCAGGTTCCTTGGTGGAACTAATAAGAATGAATTACTCTTATTGGAAAAATATGGCTTTGTATATAAAAATTGAAATTGCAGCATGTTCTTATCTCTAACTTCCTGAAAAATCTCATACTTCTCGGATCCTACTAGAGGTTGCAGACATGCTCAGAATGACCATCTTCAGGCTAGAGTTTTGATTTCTAGCTCCAGCCTTTCCTGTTAAAGTTGGATGGCAGTTCAGTTCTGTCATCTAACTGGAAGTGTCTGGTGGTGCCTGAAGCTTACTGTACAAGGGACAAGCTCTAACGAATTCTGTGTGCTTTTGGGGCTGGGTGGGAAGGAGCTTTGACATTTATTGTAGTGAAAAGGAAAACTTTGATTATGCAGGTTAGGAATAGAGAACCTGGATTGTTGAGTTTTAGGATATATTTGAATTACCTCTGCAAACATTTGAAAACAGCACTTATAGGATATAAGCAAGGTGCATCTATAGTGAGTTCAATGCACTTCCTTACACTAAATTGGAATTTGGCCGTTTTGGTGGAGACTGTTTGAATTAGAAAGTAAATAAGTCTTTGAAAAATCATATGCCTAACCTGCTATGCAACTACCAGTCTCGGCATATTCTCTGTGCTTCTGGGAAATATTTAAATATTGTCCAGTAAATCGCCATCTAGAAACACAAGAAAAACATTTGCCTTGGTTCAGCTGGTGGGCAGCCTTTTTCACCAGACAGAACGTCATTCCAACTGTCTGTTGGCAAAGTGTATTAAGATATGTCTGTGTAATCAGACAATAGAAGTGGATCTAGACTGTTCTCAGTGGTCGCTGATGACAGAACAAGGAGTAATTGTCTCCTTTGCAGTGGGGGAGGTTTAGGTTGGATATTAGGAAAAACTTTTTCACTAGGAGGGTGGTGAAACGCTGGAATGCATTACCTAGGGAGGTGATGGAATCTCCTTCCTTAGAAGTTTTTAAGGTCAAGCTTGACAAAGCCCTGGCTGGGATGATTTAGTTGGGGATTGGTCCTGCTATGAGCAGGGGGTTGGACTAGATGACCTCCTGAGGTCCCTTCCAACCCTGATATTCTATGATTCTATGATTCTAAGTGTTGTGGTTTCATTTTGAATGGCTGATCAATCCTTAAAATATTACATTTAATTATTTTTAAAGGTGCACACTCTGTAGAATCCTTAGACCAGGCTCTGAAGGGCTATATTGCATAAAGAGATTCATGTCTCGCCTAAACAGGAGTCTAACTCTAAACCCAGAATGAAAACTCTACAAATGACCACTCTTATTAGGCAACCACTTGTTTCAAGAGAATTCTACAAAGACTTAACATTGCCTTTCTATCCTGTATTGGGAGTACTTAAAATATCCTGGTCCTTATCGTCAATGCCTGAAATGGACTTGGGTCAAACTGTCTGAAGGACTCCTCAGTCAATAAACTAACTGCATTCCCAGAGTTCAGTATATTCACGCATCAAAATGTTGTGGGCACCCTCATGGAGTCTTGACCCAAGGCTTATGAATATGACCCATATCCTTCCTGGCCTGTGAAAGAGAATAATGAAAATACGTTCCCTCCTGACTGATATAGCTAATGCATCATTCAGAGAAGAAATCTTCCCTACCTACACCAAGACTTCGAGTGGATATATCCGTTCTAGCCAGCTACTCTCCAATGTCAAACCTCCCATGCCTGAGCAAGCTCATAGAGAGGGTAGCTAAAACACATCTAACTGAAGCTCATGTCTTTGACCCAGCACAACCTGGATTCAGGCCAGCACATAGAAGTGAAACTACTTTAGTGGCACTTACACATGACCTCTTTCTGTCAATGGACATCCATTCTCATCCTGCTGGATCTAACCACAGCTTTTTCCCTGTCAACTGGGAGATAGTACTGTATCACCTGAGAGAGGTGGCAGAGTTGCATTGTAATGCACTACAATGGTTTGAGTCCTTCCTGGAGGGACTTATGAAATCAGTAATGGTGGGAAACTACATTTCCACCACTAGATCCCTCACGTGTGGAGTCCCACAAGGATCAATTCTCTCTCGGGTCCTTTTCAGTATCTTCATGCAGACATTAGTTGAAGTGGTCAGGTGACATGGACTCAAGTGCCAGCCATATGTCCATGACATAGAGCTCTATATATGACTAGGATGGTCCAGTGCTTGGATGAGATCAGTTCATGGATGAAGAACAGCTGGCTGAAGCTGAACTTGAGCAAGACACAGGTGATGCTGGGGGACAGGGGAAAACTTTTTGAAGCATTCACAGCCCAGGTGCAGTTTCCTTTTGTTGAAAGCAACACCCACAGATGGTCAGTTCCGTCCATAGTTTAGGAGTACTAATGAATTCCTTGTTGATAGTAAGCTGTTATATAGTAGCATCAGTGAATAACACTTTTTAACATCTCCAGTTGGCTGTGAAACTGTGTCCCATCCTGGTATATGATGATCTGGCCTCAGTTATTCATGCCTTCATCTGTTTTCAGTCGCCCTACAGTAATGTGATATACCTGTGCATCAAGCCTTCGACACTTAGGAAACTCCAACATGTACAGAACATTGCAGAGCAACTCCTCATCAACACAAGCTACCATGAGTACATCAAACCTCTCCTCTGCTCTTTACACTGGGTTTCCATAGAATATTGACTCAAGTCAAGGTCTGAGTCCTTATCTTCAGTGCACTCCATGGATATCTAAAAGGCCATCTAAAGCTGTGGGATGAAAATCATGGTTGACAACTTTGAACCTTTGGCAAAATGGAATCCTCTATGAGAGCAGTAAAGCTCACCTGTGTGGGAGACAGGACTTTCTAGGGGGCCAGTCCAATGGAATGAACTGCCCCTCTCCCTCTCCTCCCCGCTCCCCCCCGCACCCCAAATAAGGACCATCACAACTCACTGCTTTTGGCTCCAAGTGCAAGATACATTTAATTTAGGTTGCCTTCTCTAACACAAATAACCATGTATATTAAAAACAAAACAATTCAAAAGAACCCGCTCCCCCCCTCCACATGCCCGAACAATATGACACACCCTGAAACAATCAGTAAAAGTAGTAGAGATCTTTTTAACAGGTGTTTCTCAGCCAATGGTTTCTGTAACTAAAATTTCTAAGACCTTTCTATGTGTTGGCAGCTAAAAGTCAGTGAAGGAAACAAAGTTGGTATGGATTATATTTTATTGTAAATCCTATTACAATTCCATTTCAGCAACAGCTATTTTTCATGTCAGGCAGCAGAAAATAATTCATTAGTTATCTGAACTAAACAAAAAAGACCCATCGTTGGCTAATATATAACATTGCTTAATTATTCCATTACCATTCTTACTCTTTGTTCTTCCTTCTCCTTAAATTGTCACCCAGTTTTAGAATAAATTTATCTGAAAAATTTGGTCTCTTTTTGCTCACTGCATATTGCTATTTCCATGTACTTCACCTTTATTCTACATTATTCAATATATTTTGCATTTTTATCTCTGTATTGATCACAAACAATTATTTGTAAATATTCAATATTAATTTTTATATTGATATGGCCTATGTTGGTTTGTCATTTAGGATAAATCCGATTGTATGATTATGTTCCGAGATTAGATTATCATACAAATTCTTCTAAAGTAAATAGTCATCCAGATTAAAAACCCTGTTTCCATAAATATTCACATATACAACTTGAAATTCACTTTCTGCAAACTTCACAGCAATATAGCTTGATCATGTGAATATTCATGGATCTAGAGCCCACAAGGGGCATAGGCATGGATAAAGCATATTCATTTATAAATTGGAGCAGTTATTTAAGAATGTTTGGCAGTATTCATTCAGCTCTGTTGATGTTAAAAATTATAATTCCAGGAATAGAAATGTCTCAACTGTTGTAATAATTTTCTCTCATCTGTTTGACTTGCTGCTTTAAAATTCAAAAATCAGGGTATGCTATGTAGGTGATATAATATTCTTCATTCTCCTGATAACATTAAAAAGAAGCTAAATTAATGTCATTCCTCATGATTTTATCACAAGCATTGCTCCCACAACTGTATCTCTTCTATCCAATCTGACATACAACTATAACTGAATTTGATTGGTTGTTCGTTGGGAAAGGCTGAAAAGTTGGTGAAAATGTGACTACAAGAAGTTTGATTTGTGAAATTTCAAAGGGAGAGAAGTTTTTTGGGGACGCGTGTTCAAAATTATAATCAGTAGCCTCATTTGAACATAGCTGAAGGAAAGCAGTCTGAATAGCATTATACTTTCTAGCCCTGGAAACTTTGAGTTTGCAGTAATCATTCTCAGCCTTCTTGCTCGTATGATCAGATGTTCAGTTTATATTTCTGATACTATAGAGTATCACAGTAAAGATCTTTAAGGTTTTCTCACATTTTTGTTTTTTAAGCCTAATTTGATTTCAGGGAAACAGAAAACTAGCTAAAACTAATGGAAAAGAATTAACATTTTCATTTGTTTAATGGAGCATGGTTACTGGGGCTACAGCTCTAAGCAGGTTTGTTTTGTCTACTGTTGGGTGGTGTACTGTAAAGAAATCTAACACTTTGCAGTTTCCTGTTATTCATTTTGTTTAACTTTTGGCTGTAAATTACATTAGGCTCAATTACAAGGCTTTAACTAGATAATCAGGAGACAGGAAGAAATAATGTTGATTGTTTTTATTTTATAAATCTGCTTTATCACATGCAAGTCTGGTGTAGGATGGAAAAAGAGGAAGGTTTCAGAAGACTATTCTAGTTGGTAATGCACAGTAGTTAATTAATCAGAGATGTTTATCTTTTTCAACTTATCCACTTAAGCAAACAAAATAATTTTGCAGTTTTTGTTTTTATTTTTCTGCTGCTGTGCTTTATGCATTTCTACATTGGCATGGCGTGTGAAATGCACTTGATATTTTATTGATGATTACTACTGTTATTATTAACATTGTTTAGAGCACCAAATGTGCATAGAGCTGTACAGAATTTTCACTGTAGAGCTATACAATCTGAGGGCCCATTCCTGTTAACATTAAATACTGTTTGTAGTGCTTATTGCTATGAATACCCTGGCATTAAGTGTTTGCAGGGTTATACCCTAGATTAGACATAATATGATGGTAAGAGACTGGGGAAACTCAGGTCAGGCAGAATAAGTGTGAGAAATGGAAAGTTGTTTGATTCTGCATAGATTTTTTTTTCTACTTAGATTTTACTAGTTTGCATGGGAGTGTGGGTCACTGTTGGAGACGCTGTGGAAAAAGGTGGGTTTTGAATACAATTTTCATTTAATTAACACTAGATCAGTCATCGCTCATCCAGATGCCTATGAAGGCAGTAACTTCACTTGAAATGCAGAAGCAAAACTTGATACTAAAACACAGAGTGAGGGCCCTAGGATAACTACAACTGGAGTTCTTCAGTATGGACCAATTTGAACATGTTGAGTTGTGACACTAAATGAGAGATCAGAGACTTAAAATTAAACAAACAAACAAAACCCTCTTGTTTTATATACTTCCAGCTGCAAAGCTTGTCTCTTTACCCAGGCTCAGTTATACACAAAGAACCATGCAATGAAAGGAAAAGGAAAAATAAAAAAATAAAGAGAAAAAAAATAAAGGCATAATCAGATCTATTGCTGAAATAAAGAATAACAATGTAGTGGTTTTACAGTGTGTATGTGGGGGAGGAGTACTCTCAATTAGCTTCTTGCCTTCAAGAATGCCCATATTTGTACATTCAACCAGAGAAGAATGCTTTGACATTGAAATTAAATATGAGTCTTCTGGTTACTAGCACTTATATAATCATCCTACCATTTCACTTGAAAGCTTTGTACAATCAATACGTTTTTGTATGGCATTTAACATGGAACTTTTATTTTCGTTCCAGCTGCCAATACCTGATGAATGTGTCTACAGACGTTTTAGAGCCCATGCTTTAGAACACCACAGCTGAAAAGAACATTTTCTTTCCTAGAACCTGTGGCATGTCTATCATTTTGTCAGATGTTGTAATTCTGTCCCGAAAAGATTCTATCCTGTTGTGGAATGGTCTTAGTATGCCTGATTGGTATGTCAAGGAGATATTTGGCAGTTCCCAATCAAAACTTCCACTTTCTAGGAGTTGTTTGGGGTTTATCTATGTGGCTTTTGTTTACTTTTAATTGGACTTTTGTGGCTAAAAACTTGTGTGTTGCTGCAGAATTACACCATTGAATCTATAAAGGCCCAGTTCCTTGGGTACATGTTTTTGGGTTTTTTTTGCATTCCTGCAATATGTTCAAATGGTCTCCTATTTGGTTAGAAGATTCCTGATTTTTTTTAAGAGTTCCCACCTCACATTTTATTAGGCAAACTTATGAATTTTGAGGTGCTCTGTGTTTCAGTAGTTAAATATATAAGAATATACTGTTCTAACAATTTGTACATCATTTAATCCTGTGTGACGTGAGACAGTAGGAAGAATCTTACATGGAATGATTTGGCATGCAATGCCATATATAGTGACTTCACACAAAAATTGAGATATCTCTTATGGCTGCATTTTCAGAAGTTAATAAGGATATTGCAGTCTTCCCATATTAAATTTTTTCTGGCTTTTTCACAGTCTCTGGTTCTACTGTAAACCTTGCTTAGATGAAATCGCAAGCTCTGGGAATTATCAATTTGTAAGAGAAATAAATCCATGCATGATCAGTTAACAGCAATTTCTCATCAAACTTCTTCCAGATTCTTATGTCTGAGAGAAGGCTTAGCTGCCTATTCCCATGTCTCTGTGGAAGTAGTAGTTTCATGGAGGCTTTCTGTGTCTGCATCAGCTCCAACAATGCTTATCTTCTCTTTGACCTCAGTATTGCTATTCCATTGGATTTGACTGCCTATGGCTGCCTCTGGAATCTCATTAAAGGGGGCTTTGCAGTATAGAAGGGCTCTGCATAAATATTACTACGTCTACAGGCTAAAATGTCTTACCCATGGATTCCCTGCAAAGCTGATATATAGTACATCTTTCCAACCCTCTGCATGTGTGGATCCCTAGGCAACTGATGGCCCACCCTCAGGGCTAGAGGAGGGGTGGTGGTGGTAGTGGGATATATTGCTGTGGACAAGACTGATGCACTCCCATGTATATATTTCCGGATGAGCAGGGGTGATGCATGCATGATGATCCACGTAAGAATCAAAAAAATTCTTGATTTCGCCATTGTTTCTTATGGTAAATAATATTTCATACAATGAGTAACATTGAAAGCGAATAACATTAAGAAGTGATAGGTAAGTGTGATGTGGTGATCTCCCATCACCTGCTAGAGAAGGAAAAAAATAGAGATATGCTCCAGGTGTAAGTTGATTGACTGCCTCATGGCCAGCAGAACTTGGTGATGAGCCATTAGATACCCAGGCCTTATAAGGTGTCTGTAGGAACTCAGCTGGGGAGGAGGGGGAAGACTGCAGAGAAAGGAGGACGTGCAGAGAGAGAGAGAGAGACTGAAGGAGGGAAACAGGCTCTGATGAGGCAACCTCTAGCCCTGGGGCGGAGTAGAAGGTCTTTTTGTTTCATGGTTATTTGGCGCTTATAACATGGGCCTTTTTGTACCCTGAAAGAGGATGAGACTGGTGAAATGTCTAGCTGGAGGGCTCTTTCAGAAGACAAAAGACAAGACAGTGGAGAGGAAGCAGCCTAAAGGGGCGCTAGAGGTACAGATCAGTGAAATGCTGACTCATAGAATGGAGGCGCTACGATGGTTACAGGGAGCCTTAAAAATTACAGTTTGGTCTGAATATCTCAGACCACAATTAGTTCTGTAAAATTAGACTGGAAATCTTGTGAAATCAGGCCTTTCTTACAGAATTTTGGAAGTAGAGACGTAAAAAAAGAACTAAAAGCTAAAACAAAGTAAAACTTTTTTTTCCAGTCTCAGAAAACCAAATAAACAAAAAGTTTGGGTTCATTCTGACTTAATCTGAAAAGTTTTGCCCATCCCTGTGTTAAGGATGCTCTCTTATATCACTTATATAGGATATAATAAAAATAAGATAAATAAAATAATTTTTTCAGCTGTTCTCCCTGTAATGTAAGTTCACATTCATTATATTGGAAGCAAAAACTTGCTGTGGCTGTTTTAATACTTCCAACCAGGTGCTTTTTCTGTTACTTATGTGAGTTTCTTGAAAGTAATTGCTTGTTCCTTGAATTAGATCAGACAGAAAAGTCAAATTGAGTTTAAGCTCTAAAAATGGACGCCAAAACCTCTGTACTCTTGTGATTATAGGATGCAGGCCAACAGGTAGACCTTACGTTAAAGTTGACAGTGTGCTAGTGATATAAATGTTGATAGTCAAAACTATTTAAAGTGCCTTAGGTTTTCATTGGAACTTTGTAACTTGGAGGGAAAACTATTTAAAATCAAATTTTATATGATTACAGAAAGTTTTCTTATTGGAAATTCAAACTTTTAGCACCTTAGCTTAATTGCTACTATTGATTATATATGCCCATATATATGTAATATGTATAAGGAACTGTAGTAGTCTGATCATTTGGAAGAAGATCAGTTTTTAAATGGAGAAAGAGGAATTAGGCTATACTGTGTATTCCTAGCATAGATACCTGAAGTGCCATAGTGAAAAACTGGTATGAGAAAAAGATGCCAATAATAAACTGTAAAGAGAGTCGTCCAAATAGGGCTGCAACCAAGATTTACGAGGGCATGGAACTAGATGTAGAAGACTAATTGAATCCACTAAGGAAGTGGTATTTGTTAATGTTTGACTGAGGGCTTGTCTGCACTTACTGGAGAATCAACGCTACAGTGATGGATGCATCGGTGGTAGATTTAGCAGGTCTAGTGAAGACCTGCTAAATCAACCGCCGATCGCTCTCCCGTCAACGCCGGTACTCCACCTGATCAAGAAGAATAAGGGGAGTCGACGGGAGAGTGTCTCCTGTCGACATCGCATAATGTGGACACCACGGTAAGTAGATCTAAGCTACATTGGTTTGAGTTACGCTGTTCACGTAACTCAAATTGCATAGCTTAGATTGACTTTTCTCTTTAGTGTAGACAAGGCCTGAGAGTTGGTAAAGTCACAGGAGAGGTGTACCTGACAGCTGCTAAAGAATTTACCATAATTTGAATAAACATTATGCCATTTGTATCCCCAGATACAAGAATTTTTTTCTGATTATTTAAGAAAATTTCATTCTACAGGGAAAAATTCCAAAAGTGAAATGATGTTTGGTTTTAGTTAAAAACAAAACAAAACAAAAAAACAAAAAAACAAAAAAACAAAAATACAATGCCCCCCGCCCCCGAACAAAACAAAACATGCATGCTGTAACTTATTTAGGGTAAGTTATAGTAAACTAACACTACAAGAATTCGACATAAAAATAGATTGTTAAATACTAACAAAAACCAAGAGAACTCTACAATATTGTATTCATATGGCTAGCAGATCAAAATCCATTCTCCATGTGGGAGAGAACAGTTTCCTTTCCTGTCAGTCTTTCAAAAAATTAAGATAGAATGTTCCATCATACATAAAATGCAAAGAAAATATATTTGAATGTTTTTAGTTTATAAAATACTTGGACATACACTATGTATATTTTTAATAATATCTATATTTTGTCATAAAATTTCAGCAGCAACTTTCTATACATATGCAGTAATTGACTTGCTTCTTTTCATTTCATTTCTTGTTTCTACATTTTTTCTTATTCTCTCTTGTTTTTGTCTCTTCTCCCTTATTCTACATTTCTAAGTTACTTGTTTGTTGATAGAGACTAACAAATTTATTTGAGCAAAAGCTTTCGTGAGCTACAGCTCACTTCATCGGATGCATAAGGTGCCACAAGTACTCCTTTTCTTTTTGCGAATACAGACTAACATGGCTGCTACTCTGAAACGTGTTTGTTGATGTTAGTTTTACCTGAAAAGTATAAGGCACTGTATAAACATAGGAAGACATGATCTCTGTCCCCAAAAGTTTACGAGTTAAGGCCTCCGGCAAAGACTTTCACATGTGTTTAACTTTACACATTGTAAGTGAAGACAAGAGGACTATTCACATGCATAAAGCTAAGCATGTGAATGACTCTCGGTAGGATCAGGGCCCAGGTCTGTTTTTCTTTCAACACTTAGATATCTGCTTAACACTATGGAGGTGAGTATTCTCTCATTACTGCTACATTTCAAGGGGGAGGAATTGGGACTCCTGGTCAGTGCCCTGTGGTCAATCTGAGCCTAGAATAAAATTTTTGGTTATTTGCCCATGATGATGGTCACCTTGGGTCCAAATCCAACCCCTCACATTGGCATTTTTTTAATGTTAAACATGTCTTTGTCATACTATGTTTATAACAAACTTCTGGAGAAAGACCTGATACGTGCCACTTCTTTTCAACCCCCTTCCCCCAGGAGAAAGAATCTAAGCACTGGGATTCTAGACATAGACTATCTGTGATTCATTACTTGTTCTTCCTACTTGTGAGTTTCAGGTGGTACATATTGAGAAATGAGCCTTGTTCCTTTGTGTCTTGTAGTGCACTTTAGTTATATATTTGGGAAATCTTACATTACATGAGATGATAGTTTACAAAACAATACATTTCAAAGAGAGAGTTGCATATGCAGAAGTTGTACAGTGTAAAGGGAAAAATAAATGGTTTTGTAGCAGAAATTGGTTAAAAGTTAATGCGTATGAAAGAGCTAGTCCAGTCCCTAATCCCCAGCTGGGGATTCTACAGTTTAACACCTCTGTACTTCTGCTGTTGATTTATCTCAAAAGTCCTAGTATTGCCCTTATTCAGGTCAGAGGATCCACACAATAGTGGATCTTCTGGCTTCACATTTTTCCTGCCCTACCATCAAACACCCGATTCTCCAACATCTCACTATCGCTTGATGTAAAGCAACTACACTGCTCCTGGTGCCAGAGGACCCTCTGCAACCATGGAACTAAGGGCAATACTTGTCCCAAAGTGTAGTTCAACTCTAAAGTGACACTATGCAAATGACATTGTAGGGGTTCTAAGTTTGTGGAGTCTCATGTTTTATTGTATTCATTCACTCAGCTTATATTAGTAAATGTGTGTGTCAATGGCACAACTGAAAATTCAACTTTGGATCTGCAAGATTTGTTCTTTCTGGTTTGCATGCAACTACCAGTAATAAAAATTCTGCTTGCCAAATCTGCCCTGAATTATACCTCTGCAAATCCTATTATCTTCAAATTCTGCTTTAAGATGTATCTGTGCAAGCATTGAAGCAGTTGCAGTATTGCCAACCCAAAGAGTTCAAAAATGAGTCAGGCTCAACAAAACCCATGATACTGGCTTAAATCCTTAGTTTTCTTTAAACTATATTATGGTTTTGAGTTCTTCTTATTTGTCTTCCGGTTTCTGACTCTTCAGGGTGCTCTCACCTCACATTTTCAAACTTTTCTTCACAGCCCTTAAAGCCAGAAGCCTACTTAAAAAAAGAAGAAGTAAATAAAAGCTGAGATTCTCAGGCAATCTCATGATTACAGCAGCTGGGACTTTAAGGAAAAAAACACTTGGTATAGTGAAACTCATGATAAAATGATGAGTTAGCCGCATTGCAGCTGCACAAATGAAACTGAGAGCAGGATTTGGAACTGCTTGGAAAATGAGGAATTTAATATGAAGCTGATTTTCTGCAGGTTTGTAAATGCCCCAACTAGTATCAGAATATGGCTGTCTGTTGGAAATATCAAAAGTATTATAAGAAATAAAATGTGTAGGTTGGTCAGGAGAAAACCTGAGCATGGTGATTCATTTTCTGATTTCATAAGGTTCTGCCAGATTGATTAAGTAAGGAATGAGTTCAAAACCAAACCAAACAATCAAACACAAAAATACACACACCTAACTGCTTTGGGGAAAACCAGGTTGTAGTGGATTTAGTTTTTGATACTTTGGGAGGTGCTCAGATACAGGTGTACAGTGAAGGAAAACATTATGAGAATTGGGTAGATTGATACTAAATACTCTGTCTTTGGATTCTGTCTTTAAATGTATCTTCAGGAAAGCATGCTTTTCACCATTACATTCATAAAGAAGACAGACCACCTTTGAGTTGCAAAATTTACAGGCCTATATGACTTATTCATCAGGATTGCAAGATGCTTTTGAAAATATTTACTGTAATTATCCAGAGGGAGATTTTCAAAGGAGCACATGGGAGTTGCTCAATGGGATTTGTGTGCCTAATTCCCCTCTGTACCTTGGAAAAATCTCTTCCCTACAGACATGATTCATCCTGAGCAGATTTCTTAAAAAAAAAAAAAACACCCACACCTAGTCTGTAGGTGATACAAAATACCTTTTAAGCAATAAAGATTAGCTATAGCTAGAAGTGTGCTCATTGTAGCTTTCTCCCTTGGTGCAGAGAGAGTGATTGGTTGAGTGGAGTTCAGAAAAAAAATCCTTAAGGATTGTATATAAACTTTTTTACATGAGACCACTGCCATCTGTTGTGTATAATAGAGTGTACTCCGAGAAAGTCAGTTAAGCTGAGTGTATGCATCAGAAAGTTCTTCCGTCTCTCTTGTTGATTCATCTAGTGATGGAGCCGCTGGCAATCAAACTGGAAATAAGCTCAAATGAATAAAGAAAAGGAGTACTTGTGGCACCTTAGAGACTAGCCAATTTATTTGAGCATAAGCTTTCGTGAGCTACAGCTCACTTCATCGGATGCATACTGTGGAAACTGCAGAAGACATTATATACACAAAGACCATGAAACAATACCTCCTCCCACTCCACTCTCCTGCTGGTAATAGCCCATCCAAAGTGACCACTCTCTTTACAATGTGTATGATAATCAAGGTGGGCCATTTCCAGCACAAATCCAGGTTTTCTCACCCCCCCCCCCCTTTTTTCCAAAAACTACACACACAAACTCACTCTCCTGCTGGTAATAGCTTATCCAAAGTGACCACTCTCCCTACAATGTGCACGATAATGAAGGTGGGCCATTTCCAGCACAAATCCAGGTCTTCTCACCCCCCCGCCCCACAAACTCACTCTCCCGCTGGTAATAGCTCATCCAAACTGACCACTCTCCTTACAATGTGTATGATAATCAAGGTGGTCCATTTCCAGCATAAATCCAAGTTTAACCAGAACGTCTGGGAGGGGGGTAGGAAAAAACAAGGGGAAATAGGCTACCTTGCATAATGACTTAGCCACTCCCAGTCTCTATTTAAGCCTCAATTAATAGTATCCAATTTGCAAATGAATTCCAATTCAGCAGTTTCTCGCTGGAGTCTGGATTTGAAGTTTTTTTTGTTGTAAGATAGTGACCTTCATGTCTGTAATTGCGTGACCAGAGAGATTGAAGTGTTCTCCGACTGGTTTATGAATGTTATAATTCTTGACATCTGATTTGTGTCCATTTATTCTTTTATGTAGAGACTGTCCAGTTTGACCAATGTACATGGCAGAGGGGCATTGCTGGCACATGATGGCATATATCACATTGGTGGATGTGCAGGTGAACGAGCCTCTGATAGTGTGGCTGATGTTATTAGGCCCTGTGATGGTGTCCCCTGAATAGATATGTGGGCACAGTTGGCAACGGGCTTTGTTGCAAGGATAGGTTCCTGGGTTAGTGGTTCTGTTGTGTGGTATGTAGTTGTCGGTGAGTATTTGCTTCAGGTTGGGGGGCTGTCTGTAGGCAAGGACTGGCCTGTCTCCCAAGATTTGTGAGAGTGTTGTGTCATCCTTCAGGATAGGTTGTAGATCCTTAATTGTTGCGGTTCAATACGAGACAGGACACGGCTTTAGGCGAGCAAGCAGGCTGGTTTGCTGACGGGATTGGCCCTGTCAGCTTTTCCACCTCTCTTTTATTTCTCTCCCCCCTGCGCATTACATACTCCGACCGCAAAAGGCATCGACAAAGGAAATAATATGACTTTGATTAATATTCTTATTTACCAGCCTCTATCTACTACAATCCTTGTTCTCAGGCCTTGAGCCAGTCCAAGGAAGCTTCCCACGGTTCATGTCCTCTGAGCGACTTCCCATGGTCCATGACCTTGGACGGAGCAGTGTGTGCACCGCTCCTACACAACAGTCAGGGTGTGCCCTGAATGTTTCCAGGTGCATGAACTCTACACGAACCCTTCACTTAATAATGCATTGGAGGGGTTTTAGTTGGGGGCTGAAGGTGACGGCTAGTGGCATTCTGTTATTTTCTTTTTAGGCCTGTCCTGTAGTAGGTGACTTCTGGGAACTCTTCTGGCTCTGTCAATCTGTTTCTTCCTTTCCATAGGTGGGTATTGTAGTTGTAAGAATGCTTGATAGAGATCTTGTAGGTGTTTGTCGCTGTCTGAGGGGTTGGAGCAAATGCGGTTGTATCGCAGAGCTTAGCTGTAGACGATAGATCGTGTGATGTGGTCAGGGTGAAAGCTGGAGGCATTAGGTAGGAATAGCGTCGAATTAGGTAGAATTAGGTCAGTAGGTTTCCGGTATAGGGTGGTGTTTATGTGACCATTAATTATTAGCACTGTAGTGTCCAGGAAGTGGATCTCTTGTGTGGACTGGACCAGGCTGAGGTTGATGGTGGGATGGAAATTGTTGAAATCATGGTGGAATTCCTCAAGGGCTTCTTTTCCATGGGTCCAGATGATGAGGATGTCATCAATATAGCGCAAGTAGAGTAGGGGCGTTAGGGGACGAGAGCTGAGGAAGCGTTGTTCTAAATCAACCATAAAAATGTTGGCATACTGTGGGGCCATGTGGGTACCCATAGCAGTGCCGCTGATGTGAAGGTATACATTGTCCCCAAATGTAAAATAGTTATGGGTAAGGACAAAGTCATAAAGTTCAGTCACCAGGTTAGCCGTGACATTATCGGGGATAGTGTTCTTGACGGCTTGTAGTCCATCTTTGTGTGGAATGTTGGTGTAGAGGGCTTCTACATCCATAGTGGCCAGGATGGTGTTATCAGGAAGATCACCGATGGATTGTAGTTTCCTCAGGAAGTCAGTGGTGTCTCGAAGATAGCTGGGAGTTCTGGTAGCGTAGGGCCTGAGGAGGGAGTCTACATAGCCAGACAATCCTGCTGTCAGGGTGCCAATGCCTGAGATGATGGGGCGCCCAGGATCTCCAGGTTTATGGATCTTGGGTAGTAGATAGAATATCCCAGGTCGAGGTTCCAGGGGTGTGTCTGTGCGGATTTGATCTTGTGCTTTTTCAGGAAGTTTCTTGAACAAATGCTGTAGTTGCTTTTGGTAACTCTCAGTGGGATCAGAGGGTAATGGCTTGTAGAAAGTGGTGTTGGAGAGCTGCTGAGCAGCCTCTCGTTCATATTCCGACCTATTCATGATGACAACAGCACCTCGTTTGTCAGCCTTTTGGATTATGATGTCAGAGTTGTTTCTGAGGCTGTGGATGGCATTGTGTTCTGCACGGCTGAGGTTATGGGGCAAGTGATGCAGCTTTTCCACAATTTCAGCCCGTGCACGTCGGCGGAAGCACTCTATGTAGAAGTCCAGTCTGCTGTTTCTACCTTCAGGAGGAGTCCACCTAGAATCCTTCTTTTTGTAATGTTGGTAGGGAGGCCTCTGTGGATTAGTATGTTGTTCAGAGGTATTTTGGAAATATTCCTTGAGTTGGAGACGTCGAAAATAGGATTCTAGGTCACCACAGAACTGTATCATGTTCATGGGGGTGGAGGGGCAGAAGGAGAGGCCCCGAGATAGGACAGCTGCTTCTGCTGGGCTGAGAGTATAGTTGGATAGGTTAACAATATTGCTGGGTGGGTTGAGGGAACCATTGCTGTGGCCCCTTGTAGCATGTAGTAGTTTAGAAAGTTTAGTGTCCTTTTTCTTTTGTAGAGAAGCAAAGTGTGCGTTGTAAATGGCTTGTCTAGTTTTAGTAAATTCCAGCCACGAGGAAGTTTGTGTGGAAGGTTGGTTTTTTATGAGAGTATCCATTTTTGAGAGCTCATTCTTAATCTTTCCCTGTTTGCTGTAGAGGATGTTGATCGGGTGATTCCACAGTTTCTTTGAGAGCGTGTGGCACAAGCTGTCAGCATAGTCTGTGTGGTATGTAGATTGTAATGCATTTTTTACCTTCAGTCCTTTTGGATAAGCTATTACCAGCAGGAGAGTGAGTTTGTGTGTGTGTGTTTTGGGGGGCGGGGGGGGAGAAAACCTGGATTTGTGCTGGAAATGGCCCACCTTGATTTTCATACACATTTTAAGGAGAGTGGTCACTTTGGATAAGCTATTACCAGCAGGAGAGTGAGTTTGTGTGTGTAGTTTTTGGAAAAAGGCAGGGGGGGGTGAGAAAACCTGGATTTGTGCTGGAAATGTCCCACCTTGATTATCATACACATTGTAAGGAGAGTGATCACTTTAGATAAGCTATTACCAGCAGGAGAGTGAGTTTGTGTGTGTAGTTTTTGGAAAAAGCCGGGGGGGGGGGGGTGGGTTTGAAAACCTGGATTTGTGCTGGAAATGGCCCACCTTGATTATCATACACATTGTAAGGAGAGTGATCACTTTAGATAAGCTATTACCAGCAGGAGAGTGGGGTGGGAGGAGGTATTGTTTCATGGTTTCTGTGTATATAATGTCTTCTGCAGTTTCCACAGTATGCATCCGATGAAGTGAGCTGTAGCTCATGAAAGCTTATGCTCAAATAAATTGGTTAGTCTCTAAGGTGCCACAAGTCCTCCTTTTCTTTTTGCGAATACAGACTAACATGGCTGTTACTCTGAAACCTCTCAAATGAATAAGTTCTTGCAAATTGTGGTTCTATGTTAATGACATAACTCTTGCCCTGAATAAATCGGATATATTAATTCAGTCTTCAGGGAGTAATGGCATCTCATTTATTTTCTAAATTCAAGATGAAATGGGAGCTCTTAACTGCACTTATACCACTAAACTTCATTTTATCCCATGCTATCACACAATATATATTTACAACATTTAAAAGCTTTTCTTCAAAGAAAGTGTGGAGCAGGGAAAGACTATTAAAGTCTAAATGGCCTCTTTCCAGTAGGACGTTTTTACTTGTCTTATGTTTTGTTTGTGCTAATAGTAGCCTTCTTTCAATTTATAATATTTCGTATATGACAATGGAATATTTTCATTTTGTGCCTTTTTAAAGACCTTAGGGAAAATGTGTTAAAAGGATGATATATCTTATCAAAACTGGAGGCAACAAGTTTATTTATTTGTTAATGATACTTAGCCAGTGATTTTTAAAAGGAAGCCTTTCTGCCTATTTAGTACCATAAAGTTACTGTCTAAATAATACCAGCTAAAATAATAAATAAATTAAATAAAATTAAATAAACCTTAGATAAAAACGAATCTGTAACCTGAGCCCCGCCTAGGGCTGAAGCTCTCGAGCTTTGGCCATGGGTGGTGGGGCTCGGGCTTCAGCCCTAGGCCCCAGCCAGTCTAAGCCAGCCCTGGCAACCCCATTAAAATGGGGTCCCGACCCACAGTTTGAGAACCGCTGGTCTAAAGCACTGTGTAAATCTAGAGTTTTAAATAAATGATTATTGATGCCTCCCTCTTCCTACTGAAAAGTTCCAAGATTTTTTTTCTTATTTCAGAATAATCAAAACTGAGAGTGCAGAATAATCTGCAAAGAACAAAAAGTTGTCCTGCTTCCTGATCATCTTGACTTTAGAGGAGTCACACATCAGCACTGGGGTCCCAGTTCGCAATACCAAACATTTGCACAACTGCTGCCCCTTTGATAGCAATGTATTGTTCAACACATGATTAGACTTTTGCAAAACCAAGAATAACATATAAAGCTATACTTGATATCCCTTATTATTGACCTATCTATGCTCCAAGTTCTAGACGCATATTGATTGTTATGGAATGTCAGAGATACCGGGTTATTAAGGGCAAAATGGGGTATCATATTTTCCTTTAAAGACTCTTGAGTTGTTGGAAGCAGAATACTGCTACATGGACAGTTGTACTCTCTTAAAATGGCAGTTTGGTTTATATGTTTGCATTCTTCTGAAAACCTTTGTATTCAGAGGTATCTGCACTTTGTCGAACTAGCTGAGCAATGTCTAATCTTGACTAATTGGACCATCTGTTATTTTTTTAAAGTAAATTACAAAAAGAAATTTGAGGGAGGGCAGCATTATTAGGAGGTAGAAATGAGATCAGACAGGTGATTTTTTTTTGTATGAGAATATTTCAACCTGAAGGAGGTATTAGGCTAAACTTGCCACTCAAGTTAAAGAAGGGGAGTAGGAGGGGAATCCCTTTACTGCTAACATGTTGTCATTAACCTTTTATTTAATAGTCCTCCAGTTTTATAACACATCATTAAAAACCTTATTGCTAAGAAATGTCCTTGGCCTCTTTGAGAGTCAGGTGTGCCAATACTGTACAGCATAGGTTGATTCTCTAAGGTTATAGCAAAGGTAGAATAGGTCCTTAATATGAACAGCAGCACAGAACATTTCGTTTATTAGCTCAGGGTTCTTCTTTTTTCTCTCTCTCTCTCTAGAGGATTGATCAGGCCACCCAAGATAACGATTTAAAAATAGGCGCTGCTGCTTTCCCAACTGGCATTCGCTCTGCCTACTCAGTTCCAGTTATATCAGCGTGGATTACAGAACTATTCCCCTTCTTATTTAAAAGCCAGAGAAACCATGTAAAAATGTCTCCTTTGCGTAGGAAATTAACTTCCTTTCAGCTATCTATTGTTGTATTAAAGACTGGGGCATATACTCCTTCAGAAAGAAATTCTTAATGAGTTTAAATGCTGGCATTAATTTTTTTTTGGCATACAGTCATCTCTAGACTGTTTCTATTCCTGGCACTCTTTGGAGAATTTTGTTAAAAAATTTGAAGAGTAAGAAAAAATGTCAATTCACAGATAAGACAAGAAGCCTTGTTTTAGAGATTCAGGTGTTATTGAGAAACACTTTATGTAAAAGATAGAATTTCCATTAGTGGGTCATAAGGTTGCATGTTGTGCATTCCAACCCAATCTTTCTTTAAATATATATACACACTGTGGCAAGATGGCTGATTTTAGTCTGGTGGGTCCTGCGCTTTTCTTGGCAGGGAGCTAAGATGCCACCCTTTGCCCCTGCTCTTGGGTGCCGAAGGCCCCGCTACTAGCCCGGGAAAATGATAGAGGAGAGAAGTGGGGGAGGGGTCTGGGTTTGCTCCTCGCTCTGAGTCTTAGCCCCTCTCAACTCCTGTGGGTTTCTTACCCTCGTCCCCCTTAGATGGGGTTACCCTCGGTCCTTAGATGCTGGGGGGAAGGGAGTCTCCCTGTCCTGCTGGGCAGGGTCTCCCCTACTTCAGTTCTCAGATCTTCCAAATCTCTCAATACCCTTCCAAGCTCCAGTCCTTTCTCCTTCCTCAGGAGGGGTTTTATTAGGTTCCTAACCGGGCCTTAATTGACTGCAGGTGCTCCAATTAACCTGCAGCCACCTTCCCTAGTCTACAGGGAACCATGCCTTAATTAGCCTTGAGCTTATATATTCCCCTCTAGCACTCTCCCACTGCTCCCTGGCCCTCCTGTATCACGTCTTCTTTCCTCCGCGCCCCCCCCCTCCCCCCCGCTCAACACCACAGGGTTGGGCTACTTGGGATGAGAGACAGTGTTGTTGTGACAGGCTGTCCATATTACCGTGTTGGCTTCCGGCTCTGTGCTTTATCTGTGTCATAAATATAAAGGGAAGGGTAAACCCCTTTGAAATCCCTCCTGGCCAGGGGAAAGCTCCTCTCACCTGTAAAGGGTTAAGAAGCTAAAGGTAACCTCGCTGGCACCTGACCAAAATGACCAATGAGGAGACAAGATACTTTCAAAAGCTGGGAGGAGGCAGAGAAACAAAGGGTCTGTGTGTCTGTCTATATGCTGGTTTTCTGCCTGGGATAGACCAGGAATGGAGTCTTAGAACTTTTAGTAAGTAATCTAGCTAGGTATGTGTTAGATTATGATTTCTTTAAATGGCTGAGAAAAGAATTGTGCTGAATAGAATAACTATTTCTGTCTGTGTATCTTTTTTGTAACTTAAGGTTTTGCCTAGAGGGGTTCTCTATGTTTTTTTAATCTAATTACCCTGTAAGATATCTACCATCCTGATTTTACAGGGGGGATTTCTTTATTTCTATTTACTTCTATTTTTTAGTAAAAGTCTTCTTGTAAAAAACTGAATGCTTTTTCATTGTTCTCAGATCCAAGGGTTTGGGTCTGTGGTCACCTATGCAAATTGGTGAGGCTTTTTATCCAACATTTCCCAAGAAAGGGGGGGTGCAAGTGTTGGGAGGATTGTTCATTGTTCTTAAGATCCAAGGGTGTGGGTCTGTAGTCACCTAGGCAAATTGGTGAGGCTTTTTACCAAACCTTGTCCAGGAAGTGGGGTGCAAGGTTTTGGGAAGTATTTTTGGGGGAAAGGCGCGTCCAAACAGCTCTTCCCCAGTAACCAGTATTAGTTTGGTGGTGGTAGCGGCCAATCCAAGGACGATGGGTGGAATATTTTGTACCTTGGGGAAGTTTTGACCTAAGCTGGTAAAGATAAGCTTAGGAGGTTTTTCATGCAGGTCCCCACATCTGTACCCTAGAGTTCAGAGTGGGGGAGGAACCTTGACAATCCGGAAGTAGAAAGGTTGTAGGGATAGAAATCTAGTCACTCGTGCATTCCTCTCCTTGTTTGTCTGCGTCCATTGGAGTGGGGCATGGTCTGTCACAAGGGTGAACCACAGCCCAAGCAGGTAGTACCGTAGAATCTCCATGGCCCATTTAACCATTAGGCATTCTTTTTCTACTACGGCATATCGTTGCTCCCTGGGCAGGAGCTTTCAGCTAAGGTAAAGGATTGGGTGCTCCTTATCCCCCACCATCTGTGAAAGGATGGCCCCAAGTCCTACCTCCGAGGCATCTGTTTGTAGGATGAATTCCTTTTTAAAATCTGGGACTATGAGGGCTGGATGACTGCAAAGGGCTGTCCTTAGGTCTGTGGAAGCTTCTTCTGCCTCTTCGGTCCACTTAACTATCTCCGGGCCCTGAGCTCTTATCAGGTCCATCAGAGGTGCTGCCCTTGTGGCAAAGTGAGGGATGACTGGCAATAGTACCCCACTATCCATAAAAATGCTCTGACTTGCTTCTTGCCTTCACTTTGTTCCATTGGGGCTTCACCAGGTCCCTTCCGACTACATATCCGAAGTATCTGGCCTCGGCTAACCCTATTGCACATTTGGATGGGTTAGCGATGAGGCCAGCCTGTCTAAGAGCATCTAGTACCGCTTCCACTTTCCCCAGGTTCGTCTCCCAGTCAGGGCTATGGATTACCACATCATCTAAATAGGCGGGAGCATACTTGGCATGGGGTTGAAGTAATCTGTCCATCAATTGTTGGAAAGTCGTGGGGGCCCCATGGAGCCCAAAAGGGAGGACAATATATTGGAAAAGGCCATCGGGTGTAGAGAAAGCGGTTTTTTCCTTGGTGTCCTCAGCCAGGAGGATCTACCAGTAGCCTTTTGTCAAGTCCAAGGTGGTTAAATATCGGGCCTTGCCTAACTGATCCACCAGCTCATCAATATGTGGTATTGGATAGGCATCAAATTGGGATACCTCATTTAACTTCCAGAAGTCATTTCAAAACCTCAGGCTGCCATCGAGCTTGGGGACCAAGACAATAGGGCTGGACCACTGGCTGTGTGATTCCTCAATCACCCCAAGTTCCAGCATCTTCTTTACCTCTGCCCTAATTCCTTCTCTTTTTGCCTCTGGTATGTGATAGGGTTTTATTGTCACCCTTGCTCCGGGATGATGTGGTGCTGGATCAGCGTCGTACGGCCTGGTTGTGTGGAGAACATGTCTTGGTTCCTCTGGATCATTTCGACAACCTCTGTTTATTGTTCTGGGGCTAATTTGGGGGATATCTTTACCTGCCCTTGTGGGCCATCTGCCTGGGATGGAACTGGCAGGATAATCAGGCACGTCTCCCCATCATGCCAGGGTTTCAGTAAGTTAACGTGGTATATCTGTTCTGGCCTTCGACGGTCTGGCTGCTTCACCTTATAATTCACCTCCCCAACGTTTTCCATGATCTCATAGGGTCCATGCCAACTGGCTACGAGCTTACTTTCTGTTATTGGTACCAGCACCCGTTCTCCTGGTTGAAATTTCCTTGTTTTTGCCCAACGATTGTAGTAGGTTCGTTGGGACTCTTGTGCTTTTTTCCAAATGCTCTCGTACTATGGGAGTCACTTGGGCTATTTGTTCTCTCATCTGGGCTACATGTGTAATGACATTCTTCCCCGGGTTGGGTTGTTCCTCCCATTCTTCCTTCATGGTGTCTAATATGCCACGTGGGTGGCATCCATACAGTAACTCAAAGGGGGAGAATCCAGTAGATGCTTGGGGAACTTCTTGTATTGCAAACATCAGGTATGGGAGGAGGGTATCCCAGTCTTTTCCGTCTTGAGCCACCACCTTTTGGATCACGCTCTTGAGAGTTCAGTTAAATCGCTCAACCAGACGATCTGTTCGGGGATGGTAGACCGAGGTTTGCAAGGCTTGGATGTGGAGCAGGGTACATAAGTCTTTCATTACTCTCAACATGAAGGGAGTCCCTTGGTCTGTCAGGATCTCCTTAGGACTCTGTCCAGGGTCTTGTCTACTACTAAATGTCCCCCAAACATATGACTGTGAGCTAACTCTAATATGGCCCTTGTGTGCTTCTGTAGCACCAAGAGTTGTTCTACTACTTCCCCCCGTATTGGCACTACCTGGTACAACAGATCCTGCTTGATTATATAGTAGGGCCCTGGGCCTTTCGTTTTCCCTTCTACTTGCTCGCCATTTACCTCTACTACCTCCTCCCTCATGTTGCATACAGTGGGTCATTGGCTTGGTCCTGCCCAAAACAGTCGCGTGCGGGACTGATCTGGCCTGATTCTATTGGAATGGACTCCTCTCCTTCTCTTGGGGTGCTTCTGCTTGTTCTGGGGGCCATTTCTGGGTCTTCCCGGGACCTCCTCCCAACTAGGGCAGCTCTTTGGTTTGCTGCCAAAATCCTGGTTCCTAGTCTTTTGTCTGCCCTCCTTTCCTGTCTGGATTTCCGAGACTTCCCAGGGGGTGAAAATAACTTTGGGAAAAACCCAGCAAAAATTGTGGTATGGTCATCCATGGAAGCGTCAGACTCTGCTCGGGGTTTACTTCCCTCCCCTAACTTGATGCGGGGGAGTAAGCTCTCGAACCCAGGAAAGTTCCTGCCGATTAAGACCAGATAGTGGAGCTTGGGGACCACCCCTGCAGTCATCTTGGTAGTGTTCCCCTGGATCTCAATCCATATTAGAATTGTGGGGTAGAAATTTACGTGCCTTGGACACATGTCACTCCAGTACGCTTGGCCTGGCTCAGTTGGTCTTGTCCAACTAAATTCCCTGAGACCAATGTGACAGCACTCCCAGAGTCCACCAAAGCTATGGTCTGGATGCCGTTCATTTTTATTGGCCTGGTGTACTCATGTGGGGCCATTGTGACCCCTACCAGGCTGATTAGTCCACATTGGTCCACAGGATCCCCCAGATTACATTGCATGGGCTCCTCCCTATTGGGGCACTGGGCTGCTATATGCTCCAACTCCCCACACTCATAACAGTGATATCTCATCCCGGAGGTTGCCCTCTGTCTTAGACCCTCTGACTCGCTCCCCCAACTCTCTCCCCCTGGTTCCCCAGGTTCTCTTGGGGCCTCAGGCCGTTTCTTGGGACCTGTTCTTCCACCTATGGCTTTCTTGGCCTTCTTGATGATCTGGGTCCTCGGGGTCGGGACTGGTTTCCTGAAACGCCATGTTCCACCTCCTGGAGTTTCAAACAGTTCATGGGCTGCCAGTTGTCTCTCGATGAGGGTGACCAGTTCATCATAGGTGGAGGGGTCATTCTGGCCTACCCAGGCTCGGAGGCCCGAGGGTAGTCCTCTCATATAGGGGTCCAGCACCAGGAGCTCCATCATTTTCTCTGAGCTGAGCGCCTCCAGGCGTAACCACTTCTGGGCTAGGTGAATTAGGTCAAATAGTTGTGATCATGGTGTCTTGTCTTTGCAGTACTGCCATTCATGGAACCTCCGGGCTCGCAGGGCCGTCGTTACCCCTGCCCTGGCCAGGATCTCCACCTTCAGTCGGGGGTAATCTGCCGCCTCCTCTGTGGTCATATCATAGTAGGCCTTCTGGGTCTCCCTGCACAAAAATGGGGCGAGGATGCCTGACCACTGGTCTTGGGGCCAGGCCTCCTGCAGGGCTGTCCTCTTGAAGGCCAGGAGGTATGCCTCCACATAATCCTCCCAGGTCATTTTCTGCAGACAGTAGCTGGCCTATATGGTCTGCGTCCCATCATACCCACGGCTCCTCTCCATAAGGGCCTTCACCTGGTTCACTAGTTCCTGTAGCATGACCTGATCTTGGGTGGCCTGGGTCATCAGCAGGCGATTGGTCTCTTGCTGCAGCCGCATGGCCTCCTGCTGGGCAGCTGCCTGGACCCAGGTAGCCTCCTGCTGGGCGGCAGTGGCTTGCACCAGTGCTTTGACCACATCTTCCATTTTGAGGCAGGGTGGTTGTGACCCCACTGGACTATGTTCACGGCACAGAAATCCCACTTCTCACACCACGTGTGGCAAGATGGCCGATTTTAGTTTGGTGGGTCCTGCTCTTCTTGAGGAGCTAAGATGCCACCCTTTGCTCCTGCTCTTGGGTGCCGAGGGCCCTGCTAATAGCCCAAGAAGGTGGTAGAGGTGGGAAGCGGGGGAGGGGTCTGGGTTTGCTCCTCACTGAGTCCCAGCCCCTCTCAAACCCTGTGGGTTTCTTACCCTTGGTCCTTAGATGTTGGGGGGAAGCAAGTTTCCCTGTCCAGCTGGGCAGGGTCTCCCTTACTCCAATTCTCAGGTCTTCCAAATCTCTCAACACACCTCCAAGCTTCAGTCCTTTCTCCTTCCTCCTCCTCTTCTGTTTGCCTGACAAAGGGGGTTTTATTAGGTTCCTAACAGGGCCTTAATTGACTGCAGGTGCTCCAATTAACCTGCAGCCACCTTCCCTAGTCTACAGGGAACCACGCGTTCATTGGCCTTGATCTTATATATTTCCCCTCTAGACTCTCCCACTGCTCCCTGGCCCTCCTGTATCACAACACATATACAGGGTTTACTAATCTGTCCAATTTTTTTTATTCCTCCAAATTTTGAAAATTATAAGATTGAATTTTGAGGTGGGAGCAAATGTGCATAGAGTTACATTATAGTTATAATATTGATGGATTATGTACCAAGTCTACTCAGCCACCTACAATGGATAATAATGAGAGTAATAGAAAAAAAAATAACTAGAGGAACTGAGGGTGTTCTTAGGAACACTGGATGCATTGAATACATCCATATACAGCACCTATTTGTAGTAGAAAGGAACAGCAGCACTGCAAATCTACTGAGCTGACTTCCGAAACCATGAATATCTGAATTCTTTAGAAATTCTGTCTGGCACTGTTGAGCATTCCTGTGGAGGAAACCATTGCCAATATACTTCAGTCAAGTCATTCCATAGTTCCCAGATCTTTTTAATGAAAAGAATAGCTAACTAGGTATCCTCCCTGTCCACCCTCCCAACTTCTCATGTATACTGTGGAAACAAATCTTTCAAATGGTCATTTGACCAGTGCTGGTAAATTTCTTACGATCAGTTTTTTCCTCAGATGTGTGTGCAGCACTCCTAAAAGTTATGATACTGTTCAGGGTCAGAGTTTGTTCCTAATTCTGGTGTCATGCACAATAGACCATGACATTTAATATCTCCCATTAGAGCAATATTTAAAAAAATTTTAAATACCAAATAACATTGTCCTTACTTTATTACATGAATCTTTTCATCTTCTTTTCATTTTGTCCAGATTGTGTCATGTCTAGGCTCTTTAAGGGCACAGTCCTGTTCACTATTTCCCAGTGGTTGTTGAGAGTGCTTGGTACATTGTAGTATTGCGCCCCATAGTGTCTGGGTGAATAGGAAGAGAGACAAGAGTTAACTGGGTTGACTAGAAAGAAGTTATATTAGTTTGATTGGGGAAAGATATTCTGTATATGGTGAGGGTTACTTCTCTGTCATCATTGAGGAAATTTTTGTCCCTTTGTCCAAGAGGTTTACAATTTAGGGTGTTTTTGGACTCCTGGCTATTCCTGGAATCCCAGGTACTATTAGTGGTGCAACTTTTTTCACCCGTTTTTATTCCATATGGTTAAAGTAAACGCAGCCAGTTCACTCAGTTCTGTGCTTCACCACAGTCATTCTTGTTTTTATGACTTCAGATTTAGAAAAGAATGGATTACTCCAGTATGCTCTACTCTAATATGCTCTATCTTGGAAGTTGAAGCTGACACTGAATAACAGTGACTATCTCCTTGTTGGTGATGGCTGTAAAGAATATGTTTTTACTTGCGCATCATAGAAATTTCATCTGGTTTGGGTTCTGGCTATGTGAGATACCATATCTTTCTCCATGTGTTGCTGAGCCAGTTGAAATAGGTGAAGACCTTGAGCCACCAGTGTCTCAATTTAAGCATCTTGGGATCTGGGATGCTGTCACAGTATCCTCAGTAGATGATCCTGGTCTCTGGAATTCAGTTTGGCTCCATCTGATGAGCAGTGGGTGTCATTTAGTGTAGAAAAAGACCATCTTTTTTTCTCATGCTTTGTCTGAGTTGGGATGGGGTGGATGTAAGAATTTAGTTTCAGGCAGTATTCTCTTCTTGTTGACTTCTAGCTATAAGAGTTGTATATATTTAACAAATATGAGTTTACTAATTAAAAAAAAAATCAAGGATTTTTGTTGGTGGTGGTTTAAATGAGATTTTATCATATGTGGCTATCTCTTCAGTTAGGGATTAACCCTTAATATTTTAATTACAGGAAGACTGGGCCTTAAATTGATCCTGTAACAGGATGTAACCACCCCTTGCATAGTAGTATTTCTTGAATAAATGGACTGGTACATAACCTGTCCAAAATGTATGCTGAGCCACTCCTAGCTGCAAACAATTTACTACCAGGACCACTAACCTTGTTCAAATCTACATTGCCTAGTGATCCTGAGTAGTTTTATTTCCTACAGATTAAATTTTTGCCTTCACAATAGTATGTGTGACAGATTTTTAAAAAAAATATCAATTGATTTCTCTAATATTCACAGCACCATTTGTTGACCCAGGACCAGATTCTACCCTCGTTATGGATGCTGAGTAGTATGTTACTCTGCAAGTAGTCCCTAAAGTTAGTGGGGATGACAGAATCTGGCATTTTTTTTAGTCACATAGGTTTGGGTGCAAGAATTTGCAAGAATGTATTCAGAAATTAAAGACCCCTTGAATACAAGTGTAAATAAATATTGGGAGAGTATTTAGATTGGAAAGGCTCTGAGATATTTTGAAAAGCTTCTTATTTTTCACTTAATAGAGCCCTGAAGCAATTATGAATATTGAAAGTTTGAGACAGAAAAAAGGGGTGAAGGGAAGTTAGACTCCTGTTAGAGCTAGAAAATAGTAAAAATACAGCATCCAGCTAGAAAATAAGGATGTTGTGAGGACTGACTTTGATAATGAATCACATGGCACAAATTGAAGATTGTTTTTATTGCAAAAGCTATTTTTCCAAACTATGAATGATGAACACGTTTTCAGAAATTACCCTCCCTTGCAGATAACCTGTATCCAGAAAAATGATGCAATTTGTTGGGTATGATACAATTATTGCAGTGCTGCTATGATGATATGAATAAATTCCTATTTATTCAGTATTTCATGTTAAATCAAAATAGTATCTTCTTTATGTACTGTAGTATAAAAGGTCATAAAATGTACTGAAGTTCAATTAATGTCCTCTTTTAAAAATAGTCAAAAATTGAAAACATAATCTGAGGTGGGTATTTCATAGTTTACACAGCTGAACAGACCGAACAAAGACAGCTGCAGGAGTAAGCTTTTAAAAAAATTATTTATTTAGCTTGTACATTTCCCTAACCACATGCATATGGACAGCCCATCCTTCTGGAGATAGACACCTGGTATTAGAATGTTTTGTCTTGGTAAATGTTTTTGTACAGATATAGCACTTCCTTGTTTGTTGGAAAAGTAACAAGATGTATTCCGTGATTATATAAATAGAATATGTAGAGCCTCTAAATGTAAATGTAAGAAACTTATTCTGTCATAGAGGTAGCTGTGCTATCATTTCTGCAAGTATGAGAATAATTATGTTTTTATGTATATGTAGTGGTCGTAGTATCAATAACTGGATAAAGAGAAAGGAGAAAGCTTATCTCAGAGGAAAAATGTTTGAAAATCTGGTTTTGGAACACAGGAATATGGATAGACTTTGGAATGTATTATTTTTAAATGAACAACCACTTGAATTTGTTTCTGGTAGATAAGCGTTTTTGATCTCTGTTCTTGTAGAGGTTGTATTTTAACTGTAATTCTACAGATGGAAATGGTTTAAAAGAACAGTATTACACATCAACAAGGAAGAACTCCCAAACTAGAATAACATTTGTTAGAAAAATAGGAAGTAAGATCTTTATTTACACACTCTGCCAATAATAATAATAATAATTAATAATAATACATAAAATAACAATCAAATGACTTGGCACAAAGAAGGCGAGATTCTGTACTTTTTTCCTTCCTTTGAAATAATTGAGTAAACAATGTTGACCCACAATTCTTAGATTAGAATATTTTGTGGTATTCAATGCATTATAATAGAAGCCTCTTATTTGTAAACAGTGGAAAGAGCGGAAAAGCTAATAAGCTTTTTTTACCCATTTTTAAAGGCAATTATCTTGTTTAACAGAAATACATAGCTCCAATTTAGTCGCTATTGAGGGTCTTGAAAACAAGCATAGTACATATGTATTAAGTAGAGCTGGTCAAGAATAGGAAAGAGTTTTTGGAGGAAAAAAAATAAAAAATTTGAAGTTGTTTCCTTTCCAAGGAAGAATGGATATTTTTCTTAGTTTCATTTTGCCTTTTGCCACTCTGTAACTTTTTGGAGGTTGAAGATTTTTGAAAAGGAAAAAAAGGGGGGGGGGAGAAATGTAGAAAAAATTGTCAATTTTTCCCTCTATCAAATTCCTTGGGGGAAAAAAGAGATTATATTATATATTCAACAGTTCACTCCTGTTAATAATCATGAACAAGGCATTCCATGTACATTGACTATGAAAAATGACTAGATACTTATCAATATTGGGGATTTGGCCTAATCAAACCATCAGTGGTGTAGCTGCACTGATGCAAACTCTCATTTTTATTATTTGTATTGTTGTACCACCTAGGGGGCCTAGTCTTGGATTGGGGCCACATCATGCTAGTCACTGTACAAACACAAAAATCCCTGCCCCAAAGAGCTTGCAGTCGAACCACTAATGTGTTCTCAGGCAAAGCTGCTGTTTGCTTCAGTGGCACCAATCCCTGCTTGAAACCAGGGTAAACTCAGCTGCTGAAATAGCAGTTTACAGCTTTTTAACCCTGTCTGAACAAGGCTTTGTACTAGTGCAGGTATACTGGTGGATGGCCACCAATGATTGAAATCTGGGCAAATTCTGAGGTGCACCTAGGCCTTTTTTCACTTAATTCAATGATTTGTTTGCATCGCATCTGTCCCTAGGCTATTATTCCGATTAAGTGTCTGTACCATTCATCAGAGTGCTGATTAAGTGAATTGAGTTGAATGCAGCATGTACAATACACTGTGTCAGACTGAAAGACAAATCATCCTTCACCTTCAAAAGTACAGTGATTATATTCCTTTAACTGGTGATCTTGTATCACACTATTGGGTTCCATGTGATTGGGAAGAGGAATTTTGAATATCCGTCAACTCTATTATCAATAGATGCCTGTGTGCCCATTAATTTGCGTGTGGTGTGTGCGCTTGTGAGACATGCAAATGCGAATAAAGGCAGTGTGACCAGGAAGAAGTATGCAACTCCTACACTCTGGTCCTGGCTGTCTGATTAACAATGTGCCTGTGGCCCAGTCACCTAACCTCTTTGCATCTTTTTCTTCCCATCTGTAAAATGGGAGTGATGATATTTATGTATGTCATAAGGATGTTGTGTGGATTGATTGATAACTGTAGTATTGTATCAGAAAAAGTGTTCTAAATTTTCAGTCAAACTTCTGCTCTTTATCTTTGGCCAAAGTTTTCAAATACCTAATAAAAGAAGCTGAACAGTTGAGAGGAGGTGCTATATCCTATCCTTATTAGGATAGGTAATGCCATTATGGCCAGGCTAGCCACTTTGTCTCATGGCCTCATGGCCAATTCTGGAGGTGACCCTGCATAAGCCACAGCAGTGGGCCAGCATTCTCACCCCTTTTTTGTGCAGAGAGGCCCAGAAGGCTTACTTTAATCTGCCCATCGAGGACACCGCTGACTATTCCCGGCTGAGGGCAAAGATCCTAGCACAATCAGGGGTGACGGCAGCCCAGAGGTTCCAGGAGTGGAAATACCAGGAGAACAATTATACCAGGAGAACAAACCTCCGAGGTCCCAACTATTTGACCTCATACACCTCACTCGGAAGTGGTTACCGCCTGAGGCATGCAGCCCAGAGGAGATTTTGGAGACTTTGGTCAATGACCATTACATGCAGGGACTGCTGCCAGATCTCCGCAAATGGGTATGCCAGAATGATCTGTCCACCTACAATGAAATGATCACATTGGTGGAAAGACGGATGACAGCCAGGGAATTGACCCAACTACCCAAGGGAGGCCCTTCATGAAGCAAACACTCGACCCTGACCCTGGGGGGGACAGGTGGCCAAACCCCCAGGGTGTCCTAGGTGGGTTCCCAAAACCCAGCACATAGCAGCCCAGTGTCATAGTGCCCATGCAGTGTAAGCTGGGGGATGGGGCAGACCCATGCAGCCTACTCAATCTTGTAGGGGTCGCAGTCACCCCACATAAATATACAAGGCAGGTAAAGTTGGATGGGGTAGAAACCATGGCACTCGTAGACTTGGGGAGTGCTAATTTCGGGTAAATTAGTGAAGCACAGCCAGTTAATGCAGGCTAAGTATACGGGGGTAACCTTTGTCCATGGGACTGTTAGTTACTACTCCGATGAAAATTGAAATTCAGGGAAATGTCACCAGAGTGAAAGCAGGGGTAGTCCCAAACCTCCCATACCCCGTGCTCATAAGTAGAGATTTCCCTGGGTTTGGAAATTTGCTTCCACTGGAGGGATTGGAGGGAGGGGAGCTCCCCAAACTTTTGGGAGGCTTCCACAGCAGAATGTCATCTCCCATTTTTCATGGAAATGTCCCAGGAACTATTCCCTGTCCCGGGGAAAGACAGGAACACCAAGAGAGAAAGAAGGGCAGCCAAGGCCTTGGGTACCCGAATCCTGATATAAGGACAGAGGGCCACCTGTATAGGCAGACATACAAGGGGAAGGCGAAGGGGAGGGCCCCGAGATGGAGGAGGGGTCAGAGAACGGCTCCAACCCCAACCTCACGGAGCCGGCTGAGAGGACAGGGACAGATCCCTCAGAGTAGGGACAACAGAGACTGTGGGAGTTCTCTCACCAACCTCCTTGCTGGCTTATGATGAAAAGGGCTCAGTAGACTGTAATCCTGGCCCTAGAGAGAGAAGGGCTACGTGGAAGGTCGCAGTGAGCCTCTGAGGCTAGCATAAACTGCCTGGAAGCACGGGAGCCAGGGGGACAAGGTTGGAGCTCTGCCACAGTGTGCATTATGATGTAGTCTTTAATTATATGATCACATACTGTTTTCCCACAGGTCCCATCTACATATGAGTCTGGCTGCTTCTCTTTTTACTCCCTAAGGAGGGGGGAAACAGGCATTGAAAATGCAGGAGAGAGAGTCGCCCTGGTCTTCGTCTCTGGCACCACAGCATCCAGCAGCCCCTGGAATGAGCAATTGCAGGGAATGTCCTGTTCAGCCCCTGCAGCCCCAGGCTGGAGCATGCTCAGTACAGACAGAATCTTTGGTGAATTTAGCTGGAAAACTCTAACAAGTCTCTGCTGACCATGCGTGAGCTAAGATTTTAACTTGGCCAAATTTGGGCTCTTTTCCCCAGGGGCATCAAAAGGCATATCCCTGGCACAAAGGCAACCCCAAATTTCAAGACCATGCTCCAAAGCATGGAGGCACTAGAACTTCTTAATGATTGTAACATTTTTTCTAATATGGGAAAAACAACATATTTTTCACTAATCTCACTCATGGAAATGGCAGAACAATTTTTGCTGAAAAGTTTCAAAAAATTCAGCCGAAGATAGACATCTGCTATGGGAAATTTCAGCCTGAATGGTTAAAGTTTAGTAAGGCTATCATTCTGTCATAGAGATCATGGATTCTGTGACTTTCGGGGACCTCAGTGACAACTTCTGGGGCAGGACTGGAGCAGCTGTCAGTCCCGGGGCCACTTGAGCAGCAGCTGCCAGAACAACTGACCAGTGGCCAGCCCCGGGGCCGTGGCCAGCCCACAACATTTTGGCATCTGAGGCGGGGAGCTCGGATGACGCCCCCATGTCCCCTCGCTTGGGCCAGAACTTTGAAAGGTCTCAATTCTGCCTTCTTCCTGTTCTTCTCCTCTCATGGTACTGCTCTGCAACCTACTCCAATAAAGGAGAACTAACAACTTAAAATGCCTTGTTCAAAAATTTTAAGTAACACTTAACTTTCAACCTGAACAGCAAATGTAACTTTTCTTGTCTGCAATGTAAACACTGGCATTTTTATCTGTTTGAATAATCAAAGTGGTGCTTTTCGTGCCTTCTTGGTTGCAAAGATTTGAACTGCTTCCTGCTGAAGGTTCACAGTCTGGCCCAGCTCATGCTCTATTGAGATGGTTGCAAGGCCGACCAGCCTCTCCTGTGTCATTGTGGAGCGTAGATGTCTTTTTATTAACTTCAGCTTGGAGAAGCTGCGTTCTCCACTGGCAACTGTTACAGGAAATGTTAGAAGTATGCGCAGAGCAACAAAAGCATTTGGAAAGAGGTCATCTTATTTGTGCACATATATTCCAGAACAGCCTTTGGAGTTGATCCTGCTGAAACGTATCTTGAAAGGGCTTTCAGTTCATCACCTAAATCACTCACATCAATATCGTGCATGACATCATGTGTCAACACTGTCTTTAGTACCCTGCATTGCTGGTGTAGATCTTCTTCAGGTATAGGGAGGAGTTTTGTAATATCATACAATATCCCAAATATACTGCTGTGTTCCTTGAGCTGCATGAAACATTCTTCAGATGACTGTATTGCACAATCTAGCACCTGGTTAAAGAATTCAACTTTGTATTGTTGTTTGTGGTCTCCTATGGGATTATCTCATGCCTCGTAATCAAAATGTCGTCTTCTTTGGTGACTCTTATATTCTTGAATGGGTGGGAAAATAGCTTCAGTGTGAAGTTCCTCTGCCAGCTTCTGTGCATTCTTCAGAACGTTTTCAAATTCCTCATCTGACCGGTATGGTATCCCTCATCAGACTGTAGGTATGACTTTGCTTTGTCCAGTTGTTCCATTGTTCCAGATGTATCAAGGTCAACACCTTGGAGTCTCTTGCTTATGACATTTATTTCAAACAGCATGTCATACCACAACACTAAGCCACACAGAAAATTGAAGTTATGTATGTTTCTGGTGATTCCATTTCCCCCTGCCACTGTTCTCCTACAAACCGTTCCTGTCATAGCATTATCCTCCATAATGGCAACTATGGCATCATCTATCTTCCTAATTTGGTGTTTGATAGGCTTTATCGCCTCCACTTGGCTTTCCCATTGTGAGGCACTCAGTGGTTTCAATGTCAGAGAGGATGTTCCAAGATGTTGCTTCAAGATTTGCCATCAATGAGTTGATGCAAAGAAAAATACATTAAAAAATTCAGCAGCCTCACTAGAAGCTGATGCTGCATCACTGACCACCAAGTTCAATGAATGAGAACCTGCATGGGAAAAAAAAAGCTTGAGGGTTTAACTCTCGGATCTGTGTCTGCATTCCTCTGTTCTTTCCTCTCATTTTGGCACCATTATCGTAGCCCTGACCTCTCATGTCAGCTATCACAATTCCCTTATCTTCCAGCTTTTTAAGAAGCACATTTGTCATACCAGCTCCTGTACTATCATCAATGTCAATACATTCTAGAAAATGCTCTCTGACAGTCACCATTGCAGGGATATTTTCACTATGTTCTCTTGTTGTTACAAAACACACCATTAAAGTCATTTGTTCCATAGGGCTGATGTCAGGTGTGCAGTCCAGAATAACAGAGTAATATCTTGCTGACTTCAGATCTGCCACAATCTTCTGTTTGACTTTTGTTGTCAGTAACGGTATGATCTCATTTTGAATTGTTTTTCCAAGGTAGTGGTGTGTGTACATTTCTTGGGTGGTGACTCTTCTTAGATGCTCCTGGAGTACAGCATCAAACTCAGCCATCAGCTCCACAATTTTAAGGAAGTTTCCGCTGTTTGGCACATACAGCTGATCTGAAGTGCCACACAGTGCTAGGTTTTGGGTAGCAAGCATTCCCACAATGGCAATGAGCCTTTTCAGAACATTTTGCCCGTAAAGAGACTCTGATGCAATCTTCTCTTGATGCTGATCATCTATGGTGGCCTTTAACCTTAGTCTCCTCTCAAGCTCTTTCCACCTATGGAATGCTCTCTGGTGATTTGCTGCCTTCTCATGGCATGCCAGATTTCTAGCCAGATTTTTCCAGTCCTTTGTTCCTGTAGAACCCAATGTGGCTGGAACATTAGACTGGAAGAGTTTGCAACAAAAACAGTATGCAGCACTCTGGGTTTTTGAGTACATAAGCCCTGGCCTCTCCACTTTGTCACCATTGGGGATTTCACTCCAGTAATGTGTTGGATGGAAACTTCTATTTTCATTGTCTTTGGGGAACGTGAAGTTTTTCACTTGCTGTGGCCCATGCGGTACAAGGAAGTCCCTCAGGCTACTGCTGAAGTGGGTCCACAGTCCTGGATCATCCACACTTAAGGAACTAAACTGAGCAGCAGCTGTTTCTTGCGCCTCCACCACACTCTTCTCTGATCTACACTGTTCTTCAGGAATGTGCATGGTTACATCCATTTGAGACGGAGATATGGATGCTGCAATAGCTGCCAGGTCACCTGCACTCTGACTAACTGGAAGATCAGGCATCTCCCCTACACTCACATCCGCACTGGGGCCGGAAGGCTTACCGTGAACATTTGTGTCTTATGCATCTCAGGAGAGCTCCTTCCTGCTTAGATAGAAAAGCTTCCTTTGCTTTCTTTCTTTTTCTGAATGCTGCCCCAGAGGGGCCTTTTCTTCTTTCACTCATGACTGCTGTTCTGTGCCAGCTATAGTGGCTCTCAACACTCAGTTGAAGGGGACAAATAAGCAGGCTGGTAGCAGGGCCTGAGTGAGGGAAGATACCAGCTTCTTAAGGGCCTAACCGTCTCCTACTACTTCAGTTGATTGCCTGTTCTCCTCAAGTGGGTTCAGGGAAGCAGCAGGAAACAGGAAGCTCCCTGAGAAGCTGGTGTTAATCAGTCCAGGCTCCTGGGGGTGCTAGAGAGGTACATAAGAGGTTGCTCTTCCTCTCTGTCCCTGCAGCTCCAGCTGCTTTCTGTTATTCCCTCTCACCTTTTCTCCTGCTTGCCTGTTATGTCTCTTGTGCCCTCCTTCCTCCAGCACAGCACTCCACTATCTCTGCATCTAGAGCAGAGAGAATATATATGCACCAGCAGCAGACACAATTTTCTACACTCTGGGTCCTAGTGATGCCCCCCCACAGTCTGGCACCTGCGGTAGCAACCTCAGTTCTCCTTATGGTAAGGCCAGCTCTGCCTGGGGCCGCTGGAGCAGCAGTTCCCTGCCACTGGAGCAGCAGCGGGGTTGGAGCAGCTGCAAGCCCTGGCAGTGCTCTCTCTCTTCTCAACCCCCCCCAGATTTTTTAGTAAAAGTCAGACAGGTTGCAGGCTTCTGTTAATTTTTGTTTATTACCTGTAACCTGTCCCTGACTTTTACTAAAAATACCCGTGACAGAATCTTAACATTAGTTATAAGCAACTGGAAATAGGGTCTTATAATGGGAAGCGTTGAGTCATCATAGACTTTAAGGTCACAAAAGACCATTATGATCGTCTAGTCTGATATCCTGCACAACACAAGCCACAGAATCTCACCCACCCACCCACTCCTGTAACAAATCTCTAACCTATGTCTGAGCTATTGAAGTCCTCAAATCGTGGTTTAAAGACTTCGAGGTGCAGAGAATCCTCCAGCAAGTGACCTCTGCCCCACGCTGTAGAGGAAGGTAAAAAAACCCCCAGGGCCTCTGCCAATGTACCCTGGAGGAAAATTCCTTCCTGACCCCAAATATGGCGATCAGCTAAACCTTGAGCATGTGGGCAAGACTCACCAGCCAGACACTCAGGAAAGAATTCTCTGTAGTAACTCAGATCCCACCCCATCTGACATCCCATCACAGGCCACTGGGCATATCTACCTCTAATAGTTGAAGATCAATTAATTGCCAAAATTAGGCTATCCCATCATATCATCCCTTCCATAAACTTATCAAGCTTAGTCTTGAAGCCAGATATGTCTTTTGCCCCCACTGCTTCCCTTGGAAGGCTGTTTCAGAACTTCACTTCTTTGATGGTTAGAAACCTTCATCTAATTTCAAGTCTAAACTTCCTGATGGCCAGTTTATATCCATTTGTTCTTGTGTCCACATTGGTACTGAGCTTAAATAATTCTCTCCCTCCCTGGTATTTATCCCTCTGATATATTTATAGAAAGCAATCAGATCTCCCCTCAGCCTTCTTTTGGTTAGGCTAAACAAGCCAAGCACTTTGAGCCTCCTTTCATAAGACAGGTTTTCCATTCCTCGGATCATCCTAGTTAGCCCTTCCCTGTACCTGTTCCAGTTTGAATTCATCTTTCTAAAACATGGGTGACCAGAACTGCACACAGTATTCCAGATGAGGTCTCACCAGTGTTGTTACCAGCTCTGCCACTAGTTAGTATTGGACTGAAATTTTTGTACATGTTTTCAATCAAAAGTAGATCCATTTGCAGTGCCTTGTCCATAAAATTTGCTGACAATAGTAGGCTTCCGTAAATTTTTGTTTATTACCCATAACCTGTCCCTGCCTTGTACTAAAATATCCATGACAGAATCTTAACATTAGAATCATAGAATCATAGAACCATAGATTATCAGGTTTGGAAGGGACCTCAGGAGGTCATCTAGTCCAACCCCCTGCTCAAAGCAGGACCAATCCCCAATTAAATCATCCCAGCCAGGGCTTTGTCAAGCCTGACCTTAAAAACTTCTAAGGAAGGAGATTCTACTACCTCCCTAGGTAACGCATTCCAGTGTTTCACCACCCTCCTAGTGAAAAAGTTTTTCCTAATATCCAACCTAAACCTCCCCCACTGCAACTTGAGACCACTACTCCTTGTCCTGTCATCTTCTACCACTGAGAATAGTCTAGAACCATCCTCTTTGGAACCACCTCTCAGGTAGTTGAAAGCAGCTATCAAATCCCTCCTCATTCTTCTCTTCTGCAGACTAAACAATCCCAGTTCCCTCAGCCTCTCCTCATAAGTCATGTGTTCTAGACCCCTAATCATCTTTGTTGCCCTTCGCTGGACTCTCTCCAATTTATCCACATCCTTCTTGTAGTGTGGGGCCCAAAACTGGACACAGTACTCCAGATGAGGCCTCACCAATGTCGAAAAAAGGGGAACGATCATGTCCCTCGATCTGCTGGCTATGCCCCTACTTATACATCCCAAAATGCCATTGGCCTTCTTGGCAACAAGGGCACACTATTGACTCATATCCAGCTTCTCGTCCACTGTCACCCCTAGGTCCTTTTTTGCAGAACTGCTGCCTAGCCATTCGGTCCCTAGTCTGTAGCTGTGCATTGGATTCTTCCGTCCTAAGTGCAGGACCCTGCACTTATCCTTGTTGAACCTCATCAGATTTCTTTTGGCCCAATCCTCCAATTTGTCTAGGTCCCTCTGTATCCTATCCCTACCTGCCACCGTATCTACCACTCCTCCTAGTTTAGTATCATCCGCAAATTTGCTGAGAGTGCAATGCACACCATCCTCCAGATCATTTATGAAGATATTGAACAAAACTGGCCCCAGGACCGACCCTTGGGGCACTCCACTTGATGCCGGCTGCCATCTAGACGTGGAGCCATTGCTCACTACCCGTTGAGCCCGACAATCTAGCCAACTTTCTACCCACCTTATAGTGCATTCATTCAGCCCATACGTCTTTAACTTGCTAACAAGAATACTGTGGGAGACCATGTCAAAAGCTTTGCTAAAGTCAAGAAACAATATATCCACTGCTTTCCCTTCATCCACAGAACCAGTAATCTCATCATAGAAGGTGATTAGATTAGTTAGGCATGACCTTCCCTTGGTGAATCCATGCTGACTGTTCCTGATCGCTTTCCTCTCGTGTAAGTGCTTCAGGATTGATTCCTTGAGGACCTGCTCCATGATTTTTCCAGGGACTGAGGTGAGGCTGACTGGCCTGTAGTTGCCAGGATCCTCCTCCTTCCCTTTTTTAAAGATGGGCACTACATTAGCCTTTTTCCAGTCGTCCAGGACTTCCCCCGATCGCCATGAGTTTTCAAAGATAATGGCCAATGGCTCTGCAATCACAGCCGCCAACTCCTTTAGCACTCTCGGATGCAACGCATCCGGCCCCATGGACTTGTGCACGTCCAGCTTTTCTAAATAGTCCCGAACCACTTCTTTCTCCACAGAGGGCTGGCCACCTACTCCCCATGCTGTGTTGCCTAGCACAGCAGTCTGGGAGCTGACCTTGTTCGTGAAGACAGAGGCAAAAAAAGCATTGAGTACATTAGCTTTTTCCACATCCTCTGTCACTAGGTTGCCTCCCTCATTCAGTAAGGGGCTCACACTTTCCTTGGCTTTCTTCTTGTTGCCAACATACCTGAAGAAACCCTTCTTGTTACTCTTAACATCTCTTGCTTGATTAGTTATAATCAACTTGAAATAGGGTCTTATAATGGGAAGCATTGAGTAATCTTAACTATAGGTGTTGTTACCAGCTCTGCCGCTAGTTAGTACTGGACTGAAATTTCTGTACATGTTTTCAATCAAAAGTAGATGTTACATTTGCAGTGCCTTGTCCATAAAATTTGCTGACAATAGCAATTTAACAATATATAAAGCAATGTTCAGTATGTTTTGTGAAGTTATGAAGCTGAGTTGGTATTTTTTATTACTAACATCTTGCTGCAATAAACAGTCTAATATAATAGCTGTAACAGCACCATTTATTGCTGTAGCTACAATTCCACTTATAATTCCGCTTTGACCAAATGCCACTTCTACTTATTCTGTATTCATCCAAACCTAAAATTAAATATTTAGTACATCCTTAGTTTAACATTTGCACGGTGCTTTGAAAATGTAAAACTCTGTGATTATTAATATTTATTAATTAGTGTATTAATCATGTATGAGTCAATGTTTTAGCATGCTTATTTGGCAGCCCTGCTACTTGATATATTACCTAGAGTCTGCTATGCCCTGGAACAGCGAGAGGTGGTACTGAGGTGATGAATGGGTGTTTGATGTGAAAGTGGGAATAAGATGTAAAATTTTCAAAATGCTTTAACTCCCATTTTCATAAGTTATTTAGGCATTCAGAAGATTTACGATGAGGCTTAGAAGCCTGACTTTTCTCTAAGAGAATTAATTATGATTATGATGCTGCTCAGCTCTTGTGCAGTGCTTTTCATCTATAGATCATAAAGGAAGGTAAGCATCTTCCCATTTTATAAATAGGGACAGGGACATACAAAATGTATGTGTATTTTCGTTGTTGTTAAGCTAGCACAAGAGGTAACCAAGGGGTGTCCACATTTTAGGAAAGAGAGATTTTTCTTTCTTGTGGGGAGATATCATGATAGGGTTCTTTTTAACTGAACTGACCTTGATTAGAATTAAATTAGTATGAACAGTGATAGAATAAACCTACCTTTTTGTGGGTAAAGAAGAACACTTGAGACCTAGAGTAGAAACAGGCAGCTGTGCTTTATATTGCATCCAGATTGGATCCACATTATTATCTGAAATGTAAATGGAATAAAAGAAGGCAATGGCAGATGAGAAAGATTCCATTGGATTATGTCATCAAAGTACTGTGACTAGTCTAAATATTCAGGTGAAATAGTTCTGTGAATTGGAAGCTCCTCTTTTAAAAACTGTTAATAAACACATTGACTTGCAAAAAAACTGTAATGAATTTCTGTTATGCCACTTATATAACCTAATGCTAAATCTTAAGGGTGAACTGTCACCTGAATGTGTATTTCTGCTATTAGAGTGGCTTTTATTGGTTTTGTTAAATATTCAAGGATGCCATATGTGGTACATTTATTTCTAGCTTTGACTCTCTGAAAGACAAAATCCTATTGCATTAAAAAAACAGAAGTACTGGTGGCACCTTAGAGACTAACAAATTTATTAGAGCATAAGCTTTCATGTATTAAAGATGCTGGATTGGTATACATTATTAACCTCGTCTTTTCCCTAAAAGCACTTGAAAACATGCTGCCTAATGAAATGCCATTATACAGAAATACAGAGTGTATTCAACGTTATTACTCATATTAGGCTAGATTAAATAGTCTAGATTTTGTTCTTCCTTGGTTGTGTGGAGTCATTGGGATAAAATATTTCTGTAAGAGCTAGGTGGTATTATTATTATTTTATTTTATCATTTTATTATTACTCATAATTAAAGTTAAATATGTGCTTAAGTGCTATGCTGCATCAAGTGACAATGCTCAGCATCTTGAAGGATTGAGCCCTAAGGATGCATAGATGTAACAGATGATTATCACTAGGTGTTTTAGCCATCTACATTTACATGTAATATCTTTAAGTGACATAAATATCTCATCTCTGGCCTTGTCACCCTACATGTAGACTATTTACTTGCCCAGTGACAGAATGTGAAATAATACCATTGAAACTAGTGGTGTTGCACTGAAATCAGAATCTGGTCCTTATTTACAGTAACTCTAAGAGAGGAAAAAGAAATATTGCTTCATTATAATCTTCTAACTTTTAGAAATGAATCAAACTAATTCCAAACACTCTTTCTTTGAAAATGGATGTGACTGGTGGCTCTTGTGGAATATTTCACTTGGATCCTTTTGTATAGGATGATCAAAAAGAAATACTTCAGAAAAAGACATTGCAACCACTAAGTAATTTAGGTGATTCTGATGAGAATATTGACTTAATGAAGCTATTTGGGCAGGTGTTATCAAGAATAGATGTCTGATATTTGCTGATCTGCAATCATCGAATCAGAAATGTTGGACTGGAAGGGACCATATAGGCAGTCTGGTCCAGTCCCCTGCACTGAGGCAGGACAGAGTATTATCTAGATCAGGGGTTCCCAAACTTGGTTTGCGGCTTGTTCAGGATAAGCCCCTGGCAGGCCGTGAGACGCTTTGTTTACCTCAGTGTCCTTAGGTATGACCGCTTGCAGCTCCCAGTGACTGCAGTTTGCCATTCCTGTCCAGTAAATAGAAGACAGATGGAGGAAGGCTCTCTCTATATTCTGCTACAGTAGTCTCATAAGGGTTCTTTGAATGATCCTTGCTGCATATGCATAAGTGGTGGGAGGAAATCTTGAACCCTTATTGTATGTTTGGCATTGAAACTTGCTTTCTAGTAGTTAAGGAACGGATTGATTTTCAGTCCCACCTGCAGTGGGCTTCACACATCTCCAATTACAGGCAATTAATGTCAGCATCCCATAAGAACTATTTTGGTAACATTATTTTATGTGTAAAGTGATACATAAATGCATTTATAAGGCACCTACCACTGCAGGTCACTTTGCATGGCTTATATTAGTATATGATTAGCGTAGTATACTTCCACACCGCCTAGAGATTTAAGACTGAGAATGCAAAGTGATCTGGCTGGTCAATTGAGGTCAGTCTATACTTAGATTAGATCAGATCAGTCAAAGAATCCAGGGCAAAGGCCTGGCAAGAGTCTAACAACTTTAAATGTGGCGAGGCTTAATCTTAACAGCATTTCTGGGAAGCCGCTCTCAAAGATGTGGGTGCAGTATCACAGTGTTGCCAAATGTGAGAATATCACATGAGATGAATGATCTTTGGCACCTCTGTCATAAAAACACTCAGATCAGCTGAGATGTCATTTATTCAGCTGGGCTGCAGGTTCACTAGGCCTCCTGGGGCTGCTGTGATACTGCACTGCAGGCAGGCAGGCAGGCAATCTTGCTGCTCCCCCTCCTGGATCTGAGTAGAGAAGGAGGAGCTAGAAGTGATCCCAGACTCCCAGCTTCCCACCTAAGTAGTCCCTGTAAGCCCAGTGCCCTACATATCCTCCCAACCCAGAGGGCGGCCGGGGGGGAAGAAAAGGGGGGAGGTGAGAAAGGAATTTCCCAGTTTTCCCACCATCTCTACCTTCTCACCTGCCCAGCCACAGCTTTTGTGCCACCCTATGCCTGGGGGCTGGTTGGAGCGCGTTGGGTGCACTGAGAATGTCCTGCCTTAGCCCCTGCTAAGATTTCCCTTCATGCAGTGCATTCCAGCATTTCTGACAGTCGTATACCATTTGTGGTTGGAGACTCTAAATTTCAAATTAACCTGAATTTAGGGTGTTGATGACTTTGTGTATAGTGACACTGAATTTTACACAAGTAGTTCTGAGTGAGTGCAGAGCAGAGCATGATTATGCTGTACTCTTACCAGCCCACCGAGACACGGGACAAGAAGTGTCTGCATTATGGGCTAACTGGAGTTTACAAGTTGCTTTCACAGACAATCCCAGAAAGAGCCCATATGAGCAGTCAAGAAGACATATCACAAAAGCATAGATGTTTAAGGCAAGATTCTCTTCTATGGAAAAGTGCATGCAGATTTTTTTGTCAGCCATAGATGAAAGCATGTGGTTCTTGTAACTGATGCAATCTGGAATAGAGAGCAGTGTAGAAAGACCATCTAGGCTGCAGACTTCTTTGACTACAATCTGGCTTATACCCTTAATTGATGGAGCAATTTAAAGATTGTGTTGGTCTCTGAAAGCACATCACCCTGATGAATACATCTTCTCCATCTTGTCCAGATTGAGTTGCAACCCTTATTGTCACATGATCTTCACCCAAGTGGCTTCAGCTTAGAAGTACAACAGGAGAGGAGTCGGGTTTGATTCCTGTGTGAATCCACATAAGTGAACCTTCAATATGAATCCAGATTGGTGCAGGGGTCTGTCTCAGCAGATCCTGATACAAGAACAGGGCCTTAGTTGAAAACTTAGTTGATTTGTATAAGCACTTTCTTCCATAGGTCCCATATTTCATCTTTCGAACCCCTTGTATGCTGTGAAACATGTTCAAAAGAGGAATCATCTATTTTTATATGGGGAAAAGATTATGCCCCCTTCAAGCCTCATGATTAAAAATGGCTAAAGTGTTTTTCTTCAAACTTTCCCAAACAGTTGACTTTTGGGCAGAGACCAGTTCTGGAAAATATCACCTTGAAATATGAATGTTTTCAGAAAGGTATGAGTGACTGAAAATACAGCTGGAGTGGAAACAGTTAAGCAACGTTAATCATAGACTGGTCAGGATTTTCAGGCAAAAGTAGTGATTTTAGGTGCTCCAATTTTGGGGTGCCTGACTTGAGTCACCTTAAAGGGGCCTGGCTTTCAGAACAAGCTGAGCATCCACCCTCGGAAAACCAGGTCCCTTTAAGATGATTAAGTTAGGAACCTAAATATGGAGGAACCCAAAATCACGAATTTCAGAACAAGCTGAGCATCCACCCTCGGAAAACCAGGTCCCTTTAAGATGATTAAGTTAGGTACCTAAACATGGAGGAACCCAAAATCACGAATTATGTCTGAAAATCTTGGCCAGTAGCTGTTAATCACACAAATAATTAACGCAGAGTACTATGTACTAAAACCCCAGTGCAAAGGGAGATAGAGATCAGCTATATCATCTGTATATTTAGAAAGATACAATTTAAAGAGATAATTAGTTTATTTCCCTCTAGACTAGTTTTTTAATGGCATTGGTTGAAATTAGAATGTTAATAAGGGCAGTGTGATGGGGAAGGAAGTATCTCTAACATATATTGGTAAATCTAGATTTACCAGTATTTGGGGGGAAGGGGGCAGGGGTTGTAAGAACAAGTAACCTATTCAAACAAAATCTGTTTTTTCATCTCTTTGTGTCATAGATCTGTTGTCTTTCAATCATCGTCCCTCTGCGGTTTGTCCTTATATATTGAAAAAGGGCCCTCTGAAAACTACTGTTTCATTTTGGGACAGTTTAGGGAAATTCTCTCTCTCCCCCTCTCTCTCACACACCCATCCTCCCAACCATTTCAGTAACCCAACACTTAATGTATTTTATACTTTAGAAAACAGAATCTACTTGCATAGTGGCCAATGTTTTTAAACTTGGTTGCCTAAACCAAGGCAGTTAAATCCATATTTAAGCATAGGGAAACAAGGGCTAAGAGCAAAGAGCTGGGTGGTGTGCTGTCAAAAGCCTGCATTGATAAGTAAGTGGCTGCTACATTGGGAACCACTACCCCTCACACAAGTACACACACCAAAGATTGGTGGCTTCATTCATTAAGCCCGAAAGAGATTAATATGTCAAACACAAGTGTGATAGGGTGGATTATAGTTTTTTGACTACCTATAGATGAAATAACACATTTTCAGCCAGCATAGCTATTTAGGTAAACAAGAAATAAGTAAATGTTTACATAAATGCTTGTAAAGTATATTGCTAAGTTTCAGGGTTCTCTACTGTCAAAGTCAATATGAAGTCAGTGGAAATACTCTGGGTAAAATTACTTGGGTAAAGTGTTCGTTTGCAGCATTGAACCTATAATGTCCTCATTAAAAGTTCCATGCAGTGTCACCATGCAGAATAATCTGTTTAGAGTATACTGTCAAAAACAGTGTTGTTCCATTATTCTGTCACTGTAGACAGTCAGTGCCATTTCAAACACCACATGCAAGAGAATAGTCAAAGAATTTCAGTGAAACCAGATCAGTGGGAAGTGAATATTCATACAGGACTAAAATATGCTGAGTCATGAAAACAGATTTTACAGGAATATCATTTATTCAGCCTATCTGCTTTCACAGCCTCCAAAAACATTGCGCTATATTTATTGGCATTAAAAATATTTTAACAACTACATTTCTTAAAGACAACAACAACAACAACAAAAAACCCACTGATACTAGCTTTGCACTCAGGAATCCTTGCCCCTATATTCAAGTTCATAGTGGAGACAGACAACATTTGGCATCCAGCACTTCATATTTCTTTCCAGGAGCCAGGCTTTGATGTGCAGATAATACCTTACTTTAATGTGCCTTAACTGACGCTTCAACTTTAAACAGCTGCTTTTATTTTTTTATTATGCAAGATTTTCATAAAATTAACTCAGACTATGGTATTTGGGAAATAAAAAGAAATTAATTTGGTTCAAATCTGAACAGGAACTGAATATAATCATTGTTTCAGATCAATCTCAAACTTTTTGAAGTATTCTTGAATCATTCTTTTTCATACAGTGCCATGGTGGACGATGTAAACAAAATGAGAGGCCATAAAAAATTACTAGACATTTCGGCTATTGCTAGAAGTATGCAGTGATGAACTAAGAAGTCTGACAATTATTTACTTTCTTTTCCTCTTCAGTCACCAAGTACTCAAGATATTTATAGGTGTTTTATTGCTGTCTAATTCAAAAGCCCTGTTAATTAGGGTGCTGGATTAAATTGTGAATGTTAATTTTTGTTAACTCTAAACACCGGGGGGTCACCGTCCTGACGGCTTGTTGTTCCCACTTTTTGTTTGCATTTGAACTAACATCATGTTCCTCTGCCAGTGTTTAAACCATTAATATATGCCTTCTTAAATGTTCAGCATATAAAGTTGTAAATTAAATGTGGACTAAGATATGGTATTGATGAAAGATATCCTGTTCCTCTGAATGACTTGTTGCCATGCCACACAAAACTTTGTCTTAATAGAACAAATCCAATTTACAATTCATTGGTGGAGGAGAGATACTGATCTTCTGTTTACAATACATTTTGATACCTTTGTAACATTAGTTCATAGTTTAGCGAAAAAAAATATCCATCACACAATTACTCTTACCTTAAAATAAAGGTCACTCTGAATATATTGATTCCAGGTCTATGAAAACATCATGCAGTTGTGAGACTGGCTTACTTTCTAAATTTCAGACACATGTAATGTGGCATGATGAACTTTGACTCCTACTGGCCTGATTCACTATTGTGTTACTCCAAGCTTATGCCAGTGTCGCTCCCATGAAATCAGTGGGCCGGATCTCCCTGCTCAGGTGGCAGAAAGGGGCTATAAAGCTGCCCTAAATAGGCGCTGAGGATTTCTGTAATGGTGGGATGTTGCCAGGGGTGTGGTGAGACAAGGAGGGCATCTACCTGGAACATGCTGCACATCAGTTCTCCTCAACTAGCATAATGCTCCGTAAAGGACCATTACAACTGACATAGGATGGAGTGTCTGTGGGGCTGCTCTAACTTATTCTGGTGGACAAATCACCCTGCAGCAACCATGGTGAGTAAGGAAGTATAAAAGTGGTGAACCAGATGCTTTTGGGTCCTAACCTGAGCTCCGTTTAGCTGGATTCAAGTGTTTGGCATAAATTTAGAGAGAAACAGTGGTGAATCAGACCTCTTCACTATAATAGCGGCTTCTTTGCTCAGAGAAATGATATGATCTAAGACTAATGAGGGGCCTGACTTAGCTTGCAATGCTTACTTGTACCCAAGAGTTGTAAATGAATTGGCCAAGAAGCTCTTTCCCACTATTTTAAGATTTGTTAAAAATCAACATTAATGTGTCAAAGTTCAAGAACTCTGGAAAAAAGCTAATGTTCCTGTCTTTAAAAAGGGTAATAGGGATAACCTGGGTAACTATAGGACATTTATCCTGACATTGAACTTGAGCAATATCAAAGGAAGGCTGATACTGGATGCAATCAGTAAAGAATTAAAGGAAGTATAATTAATGCAAATCTACGTGGTTTTATAAGTAATAGGTCTTGTCAAATTAATTTAATGTTTTTCATGAGATTACAGTTTTTGGTTGATAAATGTAACTGTTGATTTCATAAACTTGCATTTTTGTAAGGCATTTGACTTAGATCCACATGACATTTTGATTTAAAAAAAAAATCACAAAGTCAATGTAGCCCATATTCAATGGATTTAAAAACTGGTTAATTGAAAGATCTCAAAAAATAATTGTAAACAGGGAAACATCTTCTAGTGGGGATGTTTCTAGGGGGTCCTGCAGTGATCTTTTCTTGGTCCACTGCTATTCAATATCTTTATCAATGATCACAAAGTAAATATAAAGTCATTGCTGGTAAAGTTTCCAGATGACACACATTTGTGGAGATAAATAAGGAGAGGTCAGCTCTGGTGAGATGGGTTCATTTGAACAAGGTTCATTTGAACAGATGCCAGGTCATGTATCTCAGAACAAATAACATAGGTCACACTTTCCAGGATATAGTCCTCCATCCTATAAGCAGTGGCTCTGAAAAGGACTCGGGTCACAGTGGATAACCAACTAAAGATGAGCTGTTAGTGTGATGCTGTGTCTCAGAAGGCTAATGTAATCCTTAGGGTTATAAACAGGGGAATATTGAGTAGGATTAAGGAGGTGGGTATTACCTCTCTATATATCATACTAGTGAGACCATTTGTGGAGTACTGTGCCAGTTCTTGTGTGTACATTTCAAAAGAGATGTTGAGAAATTGGAAAGGGTTCAGAAGAGAGCTACATGAGTGACTTGAGGGCTGGAAATCCTATTTTAGCATTTGAGACCTTACAGTTAACATAATTCAAGAGCATGTTAAAAGGTGACTTGATAATGGACTCAAAGTACCTACATAGGGAGATTTTGGATAATAAAGGGATCTTTAGTCTTACAGACAAAGGCATTACAATATCCACTGGCAAAAAACCAGAGTTAAACAACTTTAGGCTAGAAATAAGGTTTAATTTTTAAAGAGTAAAGTTAATTAACCTTTGGAACAATTTACATAGTGATGTGGTGATTTTCCATCACTTTAAGTCTTTAAATCAAGATTGGATGTATTTCCAAAAGAAACACTCTAGCTCAACCAGATATTATGGTCTTGATGCAGAAATTACTGGGTGAAATTCTGTATTGTGTTCTACAGTAGTTCAGTCTAGATCAGTGGTTTCCAAACTGTTGTTCGGAAATCCTTTGGGGTTCATGAAATGTTCCAGGGGGTTCTCGGAAAAAAATTCTGTAATGGGGGAAGAAAAAAGTGCATCCGCACCAAACCAGAACCAAGGTCATTGTAGCTAATATAGCGGCGGTAACGTTCCCTCAGTTAGTTGATACTCAGTCATTCTCTGTGGAGTGCTGTTTTTCTCCAGTGAGACATGAGTAAATCTTCTCATTTACTAGTTTGTTTGTTAGCGTTCTCAGTGTGTTGGACAAGTGGCTGAAAACAGAAAGTGTAAAGACAATGTAAAGAGAAAACGAATGTTTGACATCAGCTAGTGTTTTGTCAAGTCCAAAGTGTGGAAAATCTAAGTCAAGTGATCATGATGGTCCTGGAAAGTTGCTTATGAAGAAAAGAAAATATGACGATTATTATAAAAAATATGTCTTTACATGCATTGGTGATCAAGAGTGTCTAAAACCACAGTGCATAATTTGTGGTGGTGATCTAGCAAACAGCAGCCTCAAACTTTCTCTACTTCAGTGCCACATAGAAACTAGGCATGCTGCACAACTCGACAAGCCTGTTGATACTTTCAAGCAAAAATTCGCCGAGTGGAAAAGTGACATTACTAGTTTTTTATCCAAACCAAGTACTGATAACAAAAATGCACTGGAAGCGTCATACCAAGTGAGCGACTGAGTAGCAAAAGCATCAGAATCCCATTCCATAGCAGAGAACTTGATTGGTCCATGTATCAAAGACGTAGTTCATTGTATGCTTGGAGAAAAGTCTGCAAAAAGGATTGACATAGTACCTTTGTCGAATAATGAAGAATTAATGACATGTCAAGTAACGTAGAGACCACAATTGTACATAGAGTGAAAAATAGTCCATAGTATGCTATACAGTTGGATGAATCAACTGATGTTGCTAATCTGTCTATTTTGCTAGTGTTTGTACGTTATATGAATGAAGGTATGGTTGAAGAAGACTTGTTGTTTTGCTGACCATTGAAAGAACATACAAATGCAGAGGATATCTTCAATCTGACTAATGCATATTTTCAAGAAAAGGAAATAGATTGGTCTTGTTGCCTAGGCATTTGCACTGATGGGGCCACATCAATGACTGGGAAGTATACCAGATTTGTAGCTCGAACAAAAAAGGTTGCATCAAACACCTCTTGGACTTATTGCAGTATCCACAGACAAGCCCTCGCGGCAAAATGCGTGCCTGAGGAACTGAAGGAAGTGCTGGACAATGCAGTGAAAATGGTGAATTTTATAAAATCCCACCCAACAAATTCCAGAATATTTCACGTACTTTGTGAAGAAATGAGTAGTGTACATATTTTTCATTTGATCCATACCGTAGTTAGATGTCTCTCCTGGGGAAAATATTTTTTGCTATTTTTAAAATTAAATAGGCTGCTAGTTTAGAACAATAAGATGAGTATAATTATGCTAGCACCTGGCTAAAACCCTTTCTTACTTTTGGTAAATATGTAGATTATTTTGTCTCTGTTTTTGGCAGTGTTGTATAGATCAGTTTGTAAAGCACTCTGATATCCTTTGGGATAAAATTAGCTATATAAGTATACATTCATATGGTCTTGTCCAATACATTGAGGAGGAAATTACTTTTGACCCCAAAGATTTTATGCATAGAAGCAAGAGGATTGATAACCCTTGTACTTTCCCCCTGGCTAGTGCATCCATAGATGTTACACACAGAAGAGGACAAAGACTTAGGTGTATTAGTTGATTGCAGGGGATGGTTATGAGACTATGGCTGCAGAAAAAGCAAATGCAATTCTAGGATGCATCAGATGAATTATTTCCAGTAGCAGTATTTATGCCATTATACAAGACACTGGTAAGATCTGATCAGAACAGTTTGTGCAATTCGGTCATGCATATTCAAGAACGATGAAATCAAACTTTAACAGTTGAAGAGAAGAGTTACAAGGATGACCAGGGAAATGGAGAGTCTGTCTTTCTAGGAGACTAAAGATGCTTGGCTGGTTTAGCCTACCAAAACAAAGCCTGAGAGGGGATATGATTGTTCTCTATAGATACATCAAGAGGGCAAACACCAGGAAGGGAAAAGAGCTCTTTAAGCTAAAGGACAATGTTGGCACTAGAACACATGGATATAAACTGGTCATGAGTAAATTTAGGCTGGAAACTAGAAGTTTTCTAAACACAGGGGAGTGAGGTTCTGGAACAGCCTTTCAGTAAACATAGTGGGGGCAAGAAACCTACCTGTTTTAAGATGGATCTCATTAAGTTTAAGAAATGGATTATGTGACACGGTTTCCTGTTATAAAAGGGAACTGGACTTGCTGACTCACAAGGTCCCTTCCAGTCCTATGTTCTTATATTACTTGTATCCCTAGTTTTAATTTGGGCTATTTGCCTAAATATCCTAGAGCAATTTGTTCCATAGAGGAATTTTGTTGTATGTAGTAATTTTTAAAATTCCATTTTAAGTATATTATCTAACTATACAGAGTATCCAGCTATGCTTGTATTATGGGAAGATGTAAATAGAGGAGCCCAAACACATGCTCTGAAACATTATTTTCTATACCTATTCCATGTTACTCTCTTCTCCAGACTAAATAGGTTGTCTTTCTTTAATTTCTATTCATGCATTATCCCCTCACTATAATTTTCTGACTCAAAATTGTTAACCAGCTCTCAACAGCCATATTCTCTTTGTGGCTAAAATGTAGTTAGTGTTTTTCAAAAATTGTGTGTGGTTTGGATAATGCTTTCTTTTTTAATCCTTATATATGATCGATAATCATCATAAATGAAATGTTTAGATATTCAGAAACCTCTTTGAACTGCAACCGTTATAATAATATATTGTGGAAGGATTTTTTTTTAAAAAGCTTAGGACTATATCTTTATCTTTTATGCTGAACACCTAATACCTAACATAACCAGCCGTGTCTGAAAGTGTAGCTATTGTACATCATACACAGAATTTATATATTCAGGTTAAATTCCACAGAGCCTAGAGATAAACTATTCCCACATATATTATTCTTTGCTTCTTTGACAGGGGGTGTATGTCCACTTTTAATAACACAGGTTCACAGCCTGCTAATATCTGTGGAACCACAGCTACTACTTGATGTTTTATTCCATATGCATTTGGCCAGAAGACTGTAGTCCATACTTCTGGATGTTGACCATGGTATAATTATCCACACCTTTGTCATGCTGAAATCAGGTTATGGCAGTGTGCGCTATCTCATATGGCTACCCCCCTAGAGACAATTCAGAAACTTTAGCTAGCACAGAATGTGGCTGCCCATTAACTTTGTGGAGTCCTTCTCTCTGGGAACACATATCACATTAGCTCTTTGACCTGTAATAATCTCAAATCCATTTCCAGTGTGATTCAAGATACTATTTTTGACCAATAAAATTCTTTATAGTTTGAGAGCTCCTTACCTCCTCCTCACCTTTTCTCTTCTGATACCTCAGCAAGGGAGATCAAGTCAATTATTCAAACTAAGAGTCCCATAGTTTAAATGGAAGGGATCACTTGGAGTGAGGACTCTTGACTAGAATGTTTTCACCTGCCCCCCTTGATTTGATACAGTTCACGTCTGCTGACTTTACGGGCACGCTGCAAATGTCTGTCTGTTCCCATAAGCTTTTGAGGACATGTTAGCTTATAAGTGAGAGTTCCCTTAATTTTGATTGGCTGATTGGGCAAAGACCAATTAGTGACTTACTTTTGGTAAAGTTTTGTAAATATATTTATTGTACATGCACCCAAAAATTGTGAGTGTATTTTTAAGAAATCAAAATAATTAATTAACTTATAGTTGTATATGACACTTTAGGACCTCTACAGTGTGCTGCTGGATGATGAGATAATATAGCTATGGCTTTTAATTCCGTATTTGCATTATTAGCTTTGTAAACAATTTGTTTCTGTTAGTACTGTTATTTGGAGGGTGACACTTATTCATGTGTTCACTGATTCAGAATTCGTATATGCTGTTTCCAAAAGCTCCTTTGATGAATCTGTCATTAAGAATTAATTAAAGGAAAAGAGTTGGAAGTGCCATAGAACTCTTGTGACTAAAAAGAGCTGTTTTTCATCAGTAAGGAAAAAAAGGTATTACTAAACAGATTGGCCTTCCAATTATAGTATTGTAAAACTCTTTAATATTTTACATATTTATGTGGTGAGCATATTTTCAAGCTGTTAAATCGTTCCCATCATGCTGATTACAGGATTATTGGTTGAAAAAAACTAAGGTTGATGGTGTACCAGTTTTATTACAAAAACCTCCTCCTATAAATATTTGAGTTTAATGAAATCTGGGTGAATTTCTGACCCCATTGAAGTCAATGGGAGTTTTGCTATCCACTGCACTGGGGCCAGGATTTCACCCCTGATATTATACCAATAGCAACACATCAATTGAGAACATTTCTTATTTAATACCCATTCAAACAAGTTAGAATAATTGGAACTTATTCTGGTATTGCCACAAGTACTGTACCTCATCTGACATCTATCAAAAGAAATCCCTAAACTTGGCTAAAGTGAAATACGTATCTAATGGAAAAAATGTTGAGACGTTGCAGATCAAGATGACTTTCCAAAAGAATTTGGTCTGAAATCAAATCTTATAAAGAGTTTACTTTTATTGCAAAAATTCTTAGCATACATGTTATGAAAACTTCTTGCTTAATTGCCCTCCTCTCCTTTGAGGAGTATCCAGAGTGCTAAACTGTGGCCTGGCAGAACATACACGGGTTATAAACATTGTGCTTGTTTTGTTTCTTTATACAGCTTAGAATCAAAGGAAAGTTATCAGTGTATCTAGTAATGATTATGACCCACATCTCCAGCGCAGGATATATCCACGTAGTAGACTAGAAACTTCACCGGGCTCCGCTGCTGGGGTTTTTTCCATGATCATTCTCTTGGGAAGGTGATTTTCCTTTCCCTCTCTGTGTCCAGATGCCAAAACCCATGGATCTTTTAGATCTCTGTGCATCACAGAGTGGATACCAGACGTCCTGTAGCTCTACACTCACTCCTATCTCTCCCTAGTCCCTTCTAGGTCCCTGAGAGTGTGGCTCCTTAAGGAGCCAGGCTGCCGAGTGCTTCCCCCCATCTGCCACATCCCCCAGAACCTCTCTCGAGCAATTCTACAGCATGGAGAGACTGTGTGCAAAAGTTATTCCTGACTCCAGGTGGGATTTTCAAAAGCACTTAAGTGCTCAAGTTCCATTGACTTTCACTGGGACTTGTGCACCTAACTTGTGCCCTCTGTTATTAACTTGATGTGGATTTCCCATGGAATTGATGATGACAAGCTGCCTGCTGGAGGTGTAAATTCCAGTCCCACAGAAGGGATTCTGTAGACTCCAGAAGGAACATGCCACAGAGATAGCATTCCCTCTGCCTGCACCTTGCAGCATGGGATCCACAAGTATTTCATCCTCTCACCCCAGGGAGACATTATTTCAGTCTGTATTTCAAACCTCCAATGGTCAGTTTGTGAAACCATTAATGATTTTAAATGTTAATATTCCCTTCTCAGTTTCCTACCAAAGACCAAGGCTCTAAACCAGAGTTCTACTTCACCTCAGCCCTGGTTCTTATAAGGGACTGCTAGATAGATCCCAGTGTATTGGGGACTACTGAAATAAGAGGGTTGTTTACCTGTAAATGATATTTCTGAATCAGAAATATCCCAGTTTGTAGTCACCTTCTCTGATATCTTAGTAATGCCATTGTTAGGAATTTAGTTAATTTTTAGTGGTTCTGTTACTCTTAGTACATTTTTAAGTGACCATTGCCTTATTTTGTTTCATTTAGCAATAGGAACTCTCACTAACTAATTATTATGGCTCCTTAATGTTCTTATCACTTCCTACTGCTATGGATGCTTCAGCATTCAGGATCACTGCTAGTTCACGATTTCCTTTGCATTTGGGCTGCTTTACACTCTACTGTTAGATAAAGCAGCTCTACATCTGGTGTACCCAACCATTGGAGGATCACCCCAACGTAGTGGGATCCTTGTGTGCTGTTTAGTTATTCCTGTGCCATCCCATTGCTCCTCCTATGGCTGGGAGTACGGGGGCATGGCCAGAGCTTTCCTGAGCTCTGGCAATCATCAATTGCAGCAACAATCCTTTGAAGTCATTGGTATGGTGTAATTTAGAGCAGCTTTTGGTCTGCTGTGTTTAGGCTTGACGACTGGCTCAGTCGACATTGGCACCAGGATCAGGGGAGTGAAAAAATGGCTTACAGCCACTGTTTCAACATCTCCTCCTGAGTTGCACTTGTACTCCTTGGCTGTGATTGACAATGTTGTGCCTTCAATGCACAAGCTTTTGGCACAGTTCACTCCTGGCAATCTCGTCTAGTCTCCTACTAAATCCCATTTGCCCCACTCAGGCATTTCTGAGCTGCTCAGCCAGTCTGCTCCTTTGCTCCTTTTCCACCCTTATTCCTGAAACACATGGCCAGAGATGAGAGCCCAGAACCATCAGGCTCTTATACCTTGCAATGCTTAAGACATGAGCACGCCTCCGATTGGTATACTCTGCTCCTTGTTCTGGCCATATGTTTTTAAGCAGAGCAGGAAGTTCTTCCTGGATTGACTGAGAGAGAGGAGCCAGTTGGCAGTAAGCGGGTGCAATGCTCCCACCCAGCTACAATAAAAGAGTAAGATGAGGAACAGGGGAAGAGCCAGAGGAGGTAAAGAAGAAATGGGGGATAAATAAATAACCCAAATCTCCTTCCAGTCCTGTGTAAACTCTGTCCAACTCTCTGGAAGTTTCCCCTCAATCTACTTACTGGAACTTGACAGCTGACAGGCTTGGTTTATCTGAGAAGCAGATACTGCATTTACAGGTACCTCATTTATTTTTATTTTATTTTATTGTTCTAGCTCCATTGACAGCTAGACTGTCTTTCTTTACCAAGCATTTTTACTCATCACATATGTACTGTAATGTAAGGTTTCTTGTGAGTGCTGAGCTTTTGGCATTCTTTTAGTCTCGGGAAAAATTCTTTAATCATTTGTTTTGGAAAACTATAAATTGATAAAGCATTTTCAGTCTGTCAAAAAGGTCAAATTTCAGGGTTTTATTTGTGAACCTCATTAAGGACTTGGTTAATAAGTTCAGGAGAAATATCATTATCCCGAGGTTAAGCAATGTGTGGAACTGGAATAGGCTACTAAAGGGAGCAATAGAGGTTATAACCATAAATACATTCACATGATCACTCAAAGAAAAAAACCCTGAAAACATCTGGATGGACCTAGAGGCATTACATGGATAGGCAACTTTCTAAGTGTCTTAATCTAAGTGTTTTTTTTTTCTGTATATTTAATGTAAACAAGACATGTTATGTTCTCTAAATACATGCAGATTAAACTGTTGCATAACCTTTAAGTTTTATAGGTTGTAGCTATGTGTATATATATATATATATATTAGTATTTATAACCTTTTCATCAATTTAATTTAATTAAGATTTTTAATTAGGAAGTGAGTTTACCATATTCTTGTGGTTGTCAGATTTTTAGATACATTTCTCAGGGTGAAAATAATTGGAGGGTCATCTGTAGATTTTGCATATGCAATTCTATAAAAGGGTATAGGTAACACAAAACCCAGAAAGCAAGCATGCATCAGACTCGTAGCTGTCTAACTCAGAAAATTCGTGCAACCATATGAGATATCTAAGGTAACTATCTAATGTAATGTAGCTCTAATGACATTTTGCTTAGTCAGTACTTGGATGGGAGATGTGAAAGGAAAACCCACAGATTTCAAAAAGCATTTCACATAATTCAGAAAGAAGCCAGTGAAGAGCACTCCAGAACAGTTTTAATTTAGACTAGCTGAAATTTGCATACTCATGTAAAGTTCATTCCTATCCAGAATTTGTGTTGGGACATAAAACTTACGCACTCCAGGAAGCAGGTCAGATTCGCTTTGTAGTAAATGTAACATGGGATGAGATAAGGTACATTCTCATGATTCCTGACACTGCTTTCAGTGACCTGCATTCCATGATGTGAAGAATCCCCAAGAAGTTTAATTTTGAAGTGCATCAGGTGGTCTCACAGTTATATACACTTCCACTTATTTGACCACCTGTACAAACAAGCACAAGATGTGTACAGTATATGTAGTATCTGAATATGCAGTCATTCAGAAGGTATTTTGTCAGTTTAGATGATTATACATACGAAGAGACTGGCTCAATAGCAGAGTTTGAGCTTAAAAAAGGCCAGGCTGCATTTGTGACAAATTCTTGAGTTTGCCCTCCCATTGCACAGAATTCTTTCTCCCCATCTGTGCCCCTGCACGTTTGGATTTCAGTCTGAATGTTCAGGATTCTCATCTGTTATGTTCACATTCTTCTTAACTATTTCACCTCGCCAAAAAGTTTGTCATGTCATTCCCATATAAAAAATATTGAGTTTGATGAAGAAGTCATTTATTTGCTTTCAGTCATTTATTTGCTTTCAGTAACATGTGAGATGATAAAGCCTTTTGATTTCCGATGAGGTTAATTTAAACTTTGCCTGTTAATAATTTTCCAGTCTCTGTAGTTCCTCAGTCTCTGGCATTGAAGATACTTTGTTTCAACAGTTCAGCTTCAGATGACAATGGAATTGACCATATTGTACCCTGAATTGGGTGATGGGGACCAAAACCAGTCTAATATGGGCATGGAAGAGAGGATGCTTCCTTTGAGGCATAGGACTCCTTCCTCTGAGGAAAATCCTATTGTCCAGAGACCTGGTACAAGTATAGGGTTGCCAATTTTGGTTGGACATATTCCTGGAGGTTTCATCAAATGACATAATCTTTAATTAAAGATTAATCTTTGGTTCCTGGAGACTCCAGGACAATCCTGGAGGGTTGGCAACCCTAGACAAGTAGAAGTGATATCTGGGCAACTAAGAGTGTCTTGTTTCCAGCCCTGCTTGCCATTCAAAGACAACAGGGGAGGCATGGGGGTAACAGTATTGTTAAGCTTCCAGTCGAAGCGGGGAGGGTGGGAATACACCAAATAGAGTCAAGCTACTTAATGAGTAGGGAAAGAGAAAAGTTTGCTCAGTCCTTTCTCCTTTTCTTCACTCCCACCCAGCGTGTCAAGGACCCATTTTTCTGTTTTCCATTTCTTGTCTTTTGTCACCCCCCTTTAGTTAGTTTGTGGCCAATTTGACTTTGAAGGTGTTAGTCTGGTATAAAATCAGGCATCATGCCTAACTCCCCAAAAGGTATTTATCCAGATGTCTTCTCTCACAGGTTTCTCATGTCTTAAGAAATGTTTACTGTATGTCTTAGTCATTATCTGTTTTTAACAATTGTATAGGGGTAAATCTATTACCTTTTTTCTCTAGATCTTACTTTTGAAAATAGATTCACATTACAGTAGATCAAAAGGAGGAAATAAATTAGATAAAAAATCCATTGTTTCTCTTTTCAGAATTTTGAAGAGTTGTGTAGTCGGTCAAAATAATTTTTTTAAAAAAGAAAATTTTAATGAAAATTTCAAATAAAAACCTTGGCAAAGGACAGCTGTGGCTTGCAACCCTCCTCCCTCCAGGTGAATGGTGTTGGAAGTAATCCTTTTGGCATGCTAAATTACTTCATTTCTGTTATTTCCTATTCCTGACCAGAAGTGTTTGCCTAAACAGGCATTGTTTGTTTGGTTTTTAAATTTTAAGAGACAGAACTCACATTTATAAGAAATATATCTTATACCTACAATAGAATTAATGATACGTCCTCTGTTAATCCACAGTTGTTTTTATTCTGTCACACTCTATACAATGAAAGAATGAGAGATTCCTTTACATTTTAGCTTGGCATTATTTTCCAGGCAGTGCTGAACATATACAGAAGGATGCTATTCCTGTCCCCAGGATGTCTAAAAGTCTCTTTTACATAATCCAAATGAGAGTATTTGAAATTCATAAAGGGTTAAAGATTAATACTTAAATAATTGTCAATGTTAAAAGTAAGCAATGGTTAGCTTTACTCTCAGCTTGTTTTATCTACAGGAAGTGTACCTTGTGGGTAGTGCAGTACAGAATTTTCTAGATCAATGTTAACAATCTCTTAAATGAATCTGCCCTCACAGTGGCACTCCCAAAGTCCAAGCTCCTCCCTCTCATTCTTTCCTCCTACCCTGCTCTCCCTGTCCCCACATCTCTATTTAATTTACTTAATTTTTACCTTATTGGGGAATCATGGCACTTACTTTAAAATAAGTATTGATTATAGTTAGGCTTGGCAGAATTCAATTTTTTCTTTTATTTTTATAATTTTGATGGATATTAATCTTTAGTTTAAACATTTTTAATTTTCTTTATCAATTTACATTTGTGTAGTTGTGCAAAATTATGGGGAAAAGGAGAATAAACATCACAGTGTCAAAATATTCAAAGTAAATACCCTTAAACCAAACTTTAATAAGTTCTCAAGTAGAATTTTTCTTACTTTGTCTATCTATAAATTTACATTATTATTGGTGGAAATATTTTTTTCAGTTTGTGTGTATACAATGAAATCAATATCTATTGATATTTACCAATAAAATCTAATCCTTCTGAACTGAAATAGTGGTGAATAGGATGAGTACTTGCTGTAATTTTAACAGGTGTCAAGACTGTTTAAAGAGAGAAGGTGGGTGAGGTAATATCTTCTATTGGACCAATTTCTGTTGGTGAAACAGACAAACTTTTAGGCTTACCTAGAGCTCTTCTTCAGGTCTGCTCTTTTGAAACCTAGAGACTTATCGTACTTTGAAAGAGACAGGATTGTGCTTGTCCAATTTGTGATTTGAGCTTTAGTTTACAGAGACAATGGCTGATCCGGTTCCTGGTATTATGATTATTTATTTCCCTTTTACCTATTCAGTTAAGGGGTCAGTACAGTGTAGTGCTTTAAGAATGTTTGGAATCCTATTCTTTTCTGTAGTGGACATTCTACCTTGATAAATGTTTAAATTAGATGATTAGTATCTGGTGTCACATTGAAGGAAACTGCTGCAAGCCTATTTCTCAGAATGGAACATCCTGTAACTAACAGCAAGTTTGTGATTTTATTGCCCAATAACCAGTGAAAATGACATCACTACATATTCACAGACCCCTTAGGCTTAGTTATCTCAGTTTTTCTCTACACAGAATTCTTTGATCTAACTTTCTTTTACCACTGATCTACAGCTATGTCCATCCCATTCTGAAACCACCAATGTGTTTTCCATTTTTCTTACATTTTTACACCCACACACACAGAAACAAACATGTTGTCAACCACCTTGTCTGTTATTTCCCTCTCACTAAAACAGTAGGAGGCCTCAGCTGCTTCAGTCCCCGCTGTTCCTTAAACTGGTTGTTAGAAGACTTTCATTGAAACTTACTGCCCACATGGTCCAAAGCTGCTCTTATTTTTTTTTAATTGAAAAGCAGATGGAGCATAATAGAGAATTAATGTAAATATCTTGGAAGTTATGCTGATGGAACCATGAACTCAACTAAATTGGATCACTCCCTTTTAAATGCTGATTTTGATTGATTTATCCCTAAAATAACGAGGATATGATATGTCCTCCCCGTGAAGTGACTTTAATACTTTTGGCTCAAATCCAGTGTGAAAGGTGCTAAGTATTCTTAGCAATATTCCTGTGACATTGTTCTTCACACCCAATTTGTTCAAAAGAGGTTTCAGAAATGAATCCGCATGAACAGCCAATTAGTCTTGCTAGAAGAGACTATTTTTTCAGTTTTTTTCTGGTTGGCATGCATTTGTGTACAGTGAATGAGAAGGAATAGTACACCATCTCTAAAGACAAATAGCAAGCTTTATTCTCCAGTGACAGCAATTGCCTTTGTAGTTACATAAAATATTATTCTTGAAAGAGAAGAAATTCTACTATGCAAGAGCAAATATTTAAAATGAAACAAGCAATGCACAAGAGAAGTTGATGTGTTCATAGAACAAGGCTGTATGCTAAAGCAAATATATTTTTACATTGTAAACAGATTATGAGTTCAAGGAAATGGAGGCTCTGAAACTTCCATTGACTAAATTACCCCATAATTTTTTTTTTGCCCATTTCTGGTGAATTGGCTGTAATCTTTTGATGAGCCAATAGTTTTCACTCCTAACTTGCAGCATTCTTTAGTGGATAATCTTGAGTATAGAAAAGAAGGGAGACACAGCTTAGTTTTCTCAGGATATTCACGTGTGCTGTAAAACTTAGTATTAATGGCAGTTTTGTGCACATTTTAAAGGAAAATGAACCTCTAAATATGGTCTCAAAAAGTGTGGTGCTTGATGTAGTGACATGAATGCCACAGTAGCGAGGTTGAGACATAGGCAAAATAGTAGGCCATTACATACTTTGAAAATAGCACTCTCATATAATAATCTCTAATAATGTCATCTTTATTACTGTTGGCTCCAGTGTTTAGTGTGGAAATCTCAGTTTATACCTTTTTGAAGAAATGCTCTGTGATTCAGCCAACAAAAAAAAACTCACAAAGAGTCTAAATTAGGACATTCCTCATTGCATTTTGTTTCTTTTTTATTATTATAGGTTGTGCTATTTTAGTTGTACACAAGATTGGCAGTCATCTGTAAATTGTGTGTGGATGTTCAGTAAAACCACAGTTTTCTTTATCAGTTTTATGCGAGTAGCAATTCAACTTGAAAGAGAATTTACTATTCTTGTACCACAAATAAAAGGCTTTAGTCCTTCAGACTTTAAATTATATTTAATTACAGATTAATTCCTCTGAAATTGTAATGCTATTACTGTACTCTTCCCTCTGAAATACATTCATTCTAGCTGTCAAAATTTAGCTGTGGATCTAAAAGAAGGATTACAATTGCATTGTAGTTTTCTTCACTATAAACCAATGGGTAAACATTTTTGAAATGTTCAACATAATTGAAAATATGTATTAGCATTTTTAAATAAAAATAAAAATAAAATATAATAGGATAAAATAGTAAATTGTAAGAGACTATTCCTCTGGAAACAAAATTAATAAATAATTTTCATGAACCAGTATGACACAGTATAAAACTACAAGAAAAATTTAGTTACTATAATGATCACTATGTACGTATGTGCACCATTCCCCTCTACTGGATGGGATATCATACTTGCTTATGTGTGTGATTTTTGTCATCCTCTAGTCCAGAAGTGGGCAAACATCCAGCCTGCGGGACCGTCCTACCTGGCCCTTGAGCTCCCAGCCGGGGAGGCTAGCCCCTGGCCCCTCCTCCCGTCCCCTCTCCCTCACAGCTATGCCACCATGTTGGATAGGGGGTGGGGTCCCGGGGGGGGGGGGTGTTAGGGGTGGGAGGTCCCGGGAGGGGGTGGTCAGGGGACAAGGAGCAGGGGAGTTTGGATGGGTCAGGGGTTCTGAGGGGGCAGTCAGGGGGTGGGAAGTGGGAGGGGGCAAATAGGAGGCAGGGGCAGGCTGTTTGTGGAGGCACAACCTTCCCTATCTGGCCCGCCATACAGTTTTGCAACTCCAGTGTGGCCCTCAGGCCAAAAAGTTTGCCCACCTCTGCTCTAGTCAGTGGCTAGTTCACAGAGGATGGAAATCCTATTACTATAACTAATGAAATTTCTTCTTTATCTGAGGTGTTGGGGACTCTATTTTTGGGGCTACAGGGCTTCTATCTCATAAAATTAAAAAAATTTGTATCTCATAAAAATCTATCCAGTTTTGTCAGCATCTCTTTGCAGTTACTAACTTGTTACAAACTAATGCCTAACTACTGAATGTGAATTTATGTGAATTTCGGACCCTTAGAAATAAGATTTGACTAAATATTGTAATAATGTGTGTGTGTGTACATCACCACTGTCCAGTGAAAAAATGTTTTTTCTTCCTGTGATTCCTTATAGTAGTTAGTTCCCAACTTGAAGTAGGTAATCTTTGCAGTAGGGTTTGGTTGTTGTGTGCTTTAAGGGGCAAAGATAGTTGGTGGTTTATTCATTTCATGGTTCAAATGCTGTCTTATGGTAAGGCAAGCATTTCAGTTTCCAGTGTTTTATGATAGGCTGACACCTGTTAAGATTTTGAGGCAATGACCCCCTACGAGGAGGGTTCGCCATCATGTAAGGGTAATATGCTGCTCTAAATTAATCCATAAATGTCTTGCTTCACACATTTAGTAACCTTCTAAAACTATGATCCAGAGTCTTCCCTGTGTTTGGACAGCCCTAAAGCTAGCTTAGTCAGCCACAAGAAGAAACCACCAGTTTAGGGATAACCTCTGTTGGGGTGGAGTCAGTATAACTGCTCCAACATCATCCTTTTTCCTGTGGCAGGCATAACCAGGGCTTTCCTAAACTTCAGTGACCCTTGGTTGTTGTAATGACCTATACGGGCCACTGGCAACCTGAACAGTTTAAATAGTCCTTGTGGCTGCTTTAATTTTTGCCAGGGGACTGTCCTGGCACACAGCTTGCCTGGGATCGGGGAGCACCTGCTGCAGATGTCCCTCTCCTGAGTTTCACTGTGCTCTCCTCAGCCATACCTGAGGATCTAGATCTGAAAATTTTACTTAGAAGCCAAAAAAGTAAATATGTATTTTCTTCTGCAGTCTGCTATGTTGTTTTTATATAAATCTTCCTAGATTGAGCAATCCTTGCCCACCCTTTCCCGCCCCCCCCCCCAAAAAACCCCAAAACAAAACAAAATAAAAGCCTTTGATTGTGCGGGAAACAAACTGTTGCAAAAAAATAATAAAGACTTAACTATATCTGGTTTTGTGTATGTCTCTCTGCTATAGGAGTACAAGATCCCCAGCATGAGAAGATTATTACTGTGTCTACTAATGGAAGTATTCACAGTCCCAAGTTCCCACACGCTTACCCACGCAACACTGTACTGGTATGGAGATTAGTAGCAGTAGAGGAGAATGTGTGGATACAGCTTACTTTTGATGAAAGATTTGGGCTTGAGGACCCAGAAGATGACATATGCAAGTAAGTTACCTAGCTGATATACAACTTGAAGAGGGGATGGTGACAGCTGTGTTGGCACTGATCAAGTTTGCCAAAACACAGCACTTACACAGTAATAAAATGTACCTTAGTAATATGTTGTCTTCAGACTGATGTTAGAAAATTATCTACGCTTACAGTAAAAAGCTTCCCCCCTTCATTTAACATATAAGCCATAGAACTATGCTGGCATTAAAATGTTTAAACTCTTACCCTCTCAAAAGCAAACAGGCAGCTTTGAAAATCCAGAACAACATCCCTAACCTCAACCAAAAAATATATATAGTCATATTTGGGGGAATACAGCTTCTGTTTAGAGGTGCAGAGCAACACTACACAGTTCAGTGCAGGAAGTAAAGAAAAAAGTATCTCCAGTTGGTTCTTCAGAGGAAATTTGCATAGGCATATTATCTCAGATGGAATTCTGGTCAAGGCATTAGAATGTAACACCCCTATTCTGATAAAAGTACCATACAATCTTATAATGTTCACAAATGGTCAGGTTCTCATTTCTATATGAAAAAGATAAAGTGCCCCTTGACATAAACTCATAGACTTTAAGGTCAGAAGGGACCATCATGATCATCTAGTCTGACCTCCTGCATATTGCAGGCCACAGAACCTCATCCATCCACTCTGGCTGAGTTACTGAAGTCCTCAAATCATGGTTTAAAGATATCACATAATAGAGAATTCACCGTTTATGCTGGTTTAAACCTGCAAGTGTCCCATGCTGCAGAGGAAGGCAAAAAACCCCCACAGTCTCTGCCAATCTGATCTGGGGGAAAATCTTTTCCCGACCCCAAATATGACAATCAGTTAGACCCTGAGCATGTGGGCAAGCCCACCAGGCAGATACCTGGGTAAAGAATTCTCTGTAGTAACTCAGAGCACTACCCATCTAGTGTCCTGTCTCTAGCCATTGGGGAGTTTTGCTACTGGCAGTCGCTGATGGGCCACATGCCATTGTAGACAGTCCCATCATATCATTCCCTCCATAACTTTAATAAGCTGTCTTGAGGCCAGTTAGGTTTTTGCCCCCACTACTTCCCTTGGAAGGCTGTTCCAGAACTTCATTCTTCTGATGGTTAGAAACATTTGCCTAATTTCAAGTCTAAACTTGTTGATGGCTAGTTTATATCCATTTGTATTTATGTCCACATTGGTGCTTAATTTAAATAACTCCTCTCCCTCCCTGGTATTTATCCCTGATGTATTTACAGAGAGCAATCATATCTCCCCTCAGCCTTCTTTTGGTTAGGCTAAACAAGCCAAGCCATGGCACTGGTTTCATAATCATTCAGTGTAGAGTTTCATCTACTGGATCACCAACACAGCTTTCTACTGGAACTGAGTATGTTTAGCAGCCTGATGCTGGTGCAGGTTTGTCCATAGAGAGACTTAGTACACAGCAAGCTGGGTAGTAAATCTACAGTGTGCTAACCTGCCACACACTCAGTCACCATGTGGACCCTGGTACCACACACTAAAAGTTCTATAATACACTTTGGCTGTAGGTTCATCCAAGTGGGACTGTGGACATTTTAGTGTGTAGTAGCAGGGTTCACAGTCGGTTACTGTGAAGCAGGCTAGTGCACTGTAGATTTACACCCCAGCTTGCTGTGTGCTTAATCTCCAGGTAGATGAAACTCTTAATTCATAAGATAGACAAGATCACAATGCAGTGGGATATGGTGGCAAAACGGGAAAAAAAAGGCATATATGGATAATGATACTTCAACTGGGTTATTTCACCTGAGCAAAATATTGAATATGTCATTGCATTTATGTGTTCATAGACAAATATTTACCAAATAGCTCCTTCTTACTGTGAGCTGTTTACCCTGTGTATTCACTTAATTTGATGCTTTCTTTTAATCTCTCTTGATTTTGTGACTTGTTTTATGTTTTCTTTACCAGTATTTTGTTACAAAATTTTAATTCTAAATGAGGATATTTTTGCACTCATCTTTATTTTGTTCTGTTTGCCTTTTTTCCTCCTTTCCATAACTAATATACAAATGTACACCTTTCTTACTTCTGAAGGGAGTAATTCTTTCCTCTTATAGCAGCCTTATCAGACATACTACCTACTGTGCAGCATATGTTTGCTGAAATGCGTGCACTCCCTTTGCACAATATTTTATATGTACATATTTCCAAGTGAAAACTTAGCTTGCTTTTTCTTTTCTTTGCATATGGCAGAGTGAAGTGACAAGTGAAAGAAAATCCAAGTAAGGTGCTTCATTTGTCCACTTGCAAAGAAAAAGTAAGACTAGTTGAAATGTTCTTTTAATTATTTAATTTGACAGCTATTGAGCGATATTTTTCTGGGAGTACACTTATTCTGAGTAAACAGTTATTGAATGCAAATAGATATTAGTGGTGAAATTTAAAAAATCCCAAAGCAAAAGGTGCACTCACAAAAATACTTACAATCATTGCATGCTCAAATTTGTGCATGTTAGGGCTGTCAATTAATCACGGTTAACTCATGCGATTAACTCAAAAAATTAATTATAATTAATCTCCCTGTTAAGCAATAGAATACCAATTGAAATTTATTAAATATTTTTGGATGTTTTTCTACAGTTTCAAATATATTGATTTCTATTACAATCATGAATACAAAGTGTACAGTGCTCACTTTATATTATTATTTCTATTACAAATATTTGTCTTGTAAAAATGGTAAAAGAAATAGTATTTTTCAATTCACATCATACATGTACTGTAGTGCAATCTCTTTATTGTGAACGTGTAACTTACAAATGTAGGGTTTTTTTTGTTACATATCTGCCCTCAAAAACAAAACAATGTAAAACTTTAGAGTCTACAAGTCCACTCAGTTCTACTTCTTGTTCAGCCAATCATAAGACAAATAAGTTTGTTTATATTTATGGGAGATACTGCTGCCTGCTTCTTATTTACAATGTCACCTGAAAGTGAGAAAAGGCGTTTGCATGGCACTTTTGTAGCTAGCACTGCAAGGTATTTACATGCCAGATATGCTAACCATTCATATGCCCCTTCATGCTTTGGCCACCGTTCCAGAGGACATGCTTCCATGCTGATGATGATCATTTAAAGAAAATGTATTGATTAAAATTGTGACTGAACTCCTTGGGGGAGAATTGTATGTCTCCTGTTCTGTTTTACCCGCATTCTGACATATATTTCATGCTATAGCAGTCTTGAAATTACCTGATGTGCAAATGCTATAGCAGTCTTGGCTGATGACCCATCACATGTTCGTTTTAAGAACACTTTCAAAGCAGATTTGAGAAAATGCAAAGAAGGTACCAGTGTGAGATTTCTAAAAATATCTACAGCACTTGACCTAAGGTTTAAGAATCTGAAGTACTATCCAAAATCTGAGAGGGAAGAGATGTGGAGCATGCTTTCAGAAGTCTTAAAAGAGCAACACTCCAATGCGGAAACTACAGAACCCGAACCACCAAAAAAAGAGAATCAGCTTTCTGCTTGTGGCATCTGGCTCAGATGATGAAAATGAACATGCATCAGGCTGCTCTGCTTTGGATCATTATCGAGCAGAACCCATCATCAGCATGGACGCATGCTGGAGTGGTGGTTGAAGCATGACATATGAATCTTTAATGCATCTTGCACATAAATATCTTGCAACGCCAGCTACAACAGTGCCACGAGAACACCTGTTCTCACTTTCAGGTTACATTGTAAACAAGAAGCGGGCAGCATTATCTCCTGCAAATTGTAACCAAACTTGTTGGTCTAAGCGATTGGCTGAAGTAGGACTGACTGGATTTGTAGGCTCTAAAGTTTTACATTGTTTTATTTTTGAATGCATTTTTTTGTACATAACTCTGCATTAGTACGTTTAACATTCATGACAAAGAGATTGCACTATAGTACTTGCATTAGGTGAATTGAAAAATACTATTTTTGTTTACAGTACAAATATTAGTTATCAAAAATATAAAGTGAGCCCTGTGCACTTTGTATTCTGTGTTGTAACTGAAATCAATATATTTGAAAATGTAGAAAACATCAACATTTAAATAAATGGTATTCTGTTATTGTTTAAAAAAAATTAATTGTGCTGTTAATCGCTTGACAGTCCTAGTGCATGCAAACCAGGAAGTTGTACAGGAAATTACCTGATGTGCAAATGTAATTGGTGGTTGTGTAGTGAATGTATATTTTTGAGGGTGTTTTGGCTTTAAAAGTTAGACTTAAGTGCTCAGAGAAGGTGAAATGTAAGCGATTAATTTAATTTCTAAACAAAACAAAAGAGAACAACCAATATTCTGACCTAATTTAAAATAAAACTTAAAATACTACTACTACTACTAAAACTAAATAAAGGAAGACGGAGGATATCAACTAACTTATCTGGTGTGAAAGGAAGATAAATAGCTATTTAAGTCAAATTCAGGAAGTATGGAAATGTGATTAACATATTACGATATTAAATGGACCCTGAAGTTGGCAATTGCTACTGAGAATTATCTGCGTGCACTCCAACTGCATCAACTGTGCTGAGTGTACCTGTTACCAGATTTGCCCGTTACTTTGGGGCATGCTCATTTATTAGGGTTACTCTTCTGGGGCGGGTGGGTGGGTTGTGTACTTCTGTCAATGTACTGCTTGTGTCACTTGTGTTCTCATACGGAGCTCTACTTCACACACACACACACACACACAACACAGAGCGTGGGAGGACCTGAGAGGACCGGGTTAATCAGCACGCCCAAGCTGACCCCTTCTATGTCCCTGGACTCAGCAGGCTGGGTCGAACAGAACCTCCAAGCTGTCACCCTCATTTGCCATCGGTACCGCACCGGAATAGAGCACGCCTGAGCAGGCTGGGTCTAGCAGCACTTTCAAGCTGCCACCCTCATATGTCCCAGGTTCAGCACGTCTCTGTCCCCACTTTCATGTTACAATTGTTCTGGTAGTAACCCACTTGATGAGCAGACCCCACAGGATTTTTGGCGCTGCAGGGATCTTTTAGCTTAGGTACGAGGAGCGTTGCTGCAGAGCAAATGAGGAAACTAAAAAACACCCATGAGTGTAGGGGGGAGAGACAGAGAGAAGCAACCAGCTTACTCATGAAAGTTATTTATTGCCAGGTAATAACCATAGGGGAGCCAAGGAAACAGAACCGTTATAATATTAAATCTAACTTACATTTGATTATAAAAGTTAGGTTTACAAAACTATAACTGATCATACAAGTCAGGGTCAGAAGGCTGTACCTAGAGAAAGAGAGAGAGAGAGAGAGCTGGGTTCTCACCTCTCCATGAAGCTTGAATTGATCAGGGGTCCCAGGTGGTGGTGATAGCTGAGGGTCCAGAGTGCTAGAAACAGGCAGAGCCCCCAGCATGACCAGTCAGGAGAAGTTGAAGTACCAATGCAACTGATGCAGATTTTGGATCCAAGCATCAGAACACTTGCGCATGGATAATAGGGCTTTTGTAGAGAAACAACAATGGTTCAAGGGAGAACACTAGATTTGTTTATGTGTAAACAAGGGAGAATACCAAAGTTGTTTTGTTCAGGCTACACAATGGGAGCTGATCATTCCTAGCTTTGGGCAGTGTTCCTTGGAGGGAGCTCACAATGCAATTAGGGAGCTTCATTATTTTGGATACCAATAAAGGATTTATTACTAGAATTGGTCTGATAACTACTGAGCTGGGTGTGTGCAGGCATGCATTCATTAACATCTGGAGCAGAGATCCCTCATCATGCAGTGCTTCCCTGCTTTTCTGATCCTAGAGTTCCGTGCAGTTCTTGCCTTGGAATCTCTGTTCACTATTCTGTATGCTAATGGAGATGCCTCCTTGTCCCATCTTCGATGCAAATAAGGCTAGGGGAGTTTCCTTAATTCTGTCATCCTTATCACAGGGGTGTAGGTGTGTCTCCCACTGCCTTTTCATTGCTTTTTGTAAGACTTTCTTCTGATGCAGATTTTGTTCAAGCAAAGGCTAGGAGGTGAGGGTGGAGACGTCTTTCATGAGTCAGACAGGCTGGGTACTGCGCCCTGGTTCCCCAAGGACACAGAGCTGCTAGGTAACATCTGTACTGAATGGTGGTGTAGTAAACTGGTGCAGCTTGGAAGAGCTCTGATTGTGTTATAAGGAGATCTGGGTCTGAGCGTGTTATCCCTTTGCGTGTTATCAAAGGAAAGAGATACATATGTAACTTAACGTTTGAGTCTGCCTCATTTCAGTACAGAATTGTATAGGTTGTGTCAGTAGCAGGGTGCTGGGGACTTTTTTTTTTTTTTTGCCATAGGTACTGTCAGTAGTGAAGTGGAATATGAGAGCAGTCTGTGGATTTAATGATAGGTAGGGGAAAGTATAGGTTTAGGTGGCACCCTGAATGCAAGTGTTCAGGGGTTGTAAAAGGTGGTTGTTAAATTTTACAAATGTGGTATTCTATTGGGGGAGTAGGGTCAGTGTTTGATCATAGGGCAAGTGCAAAGCACTTGTCCATTACAGTAAAAAGGCAGAATAGGAGTGGGTGTGTTATGGGCATACTGGGGCATTGCTTAAAGGGGGAAGAGTTAAGGTTGTGTGGATGGTTACCTTAACTCTGTATTTCCTACTTTTCAGCAGTTTGAGTTTTGCTGGACTCAGTGTTCTGGAATGGGACAAGCTATCACTGAGCAACCTTAACTCTGCATTAGCACAGTTTTTTTGCCATTTCATTTTCTAGTTTTTTAAACAGAAAGAGCAATGTTTGGTAGTAGGAGCTGGTGGTCATTTAGGAAGTTTAGGTGTCACCTAGATTTGCAGTTGATATGCTACTGTGGTGAGGCAATAATAGAAACTAAGCTTTTATATAGTGCTTTTCATAAGTAAATCTCAAAGAACTTGACGTCATTATCACCATTTTTAATAGATGGGAGAGTGCGGCACAGAGAAGTGAAGTGACTTGCCCATGGTCAGCCAGCAAGACAGTAGCAGAGCCTAGGAATAATCCCAGTTCATGGCTGTTTCCTCTAGGCCACACGGTTGCTGTGTGATTCCTCAGTGCTCCTCCCAGCTCTTGTACATTTGCTACAGTGAATTGGAGATATTGGTCAAGCTTTGAAATGTTTGCAATATGCAACTGCTAACAGAGCATGAAAGAAATTTTATCCATGGTCTATGTCCCGAAACACTGATAGTTTTATTACATGATTATTATAATAATTTTAAGTGTGCGAGAGAAGACTGGTGTATGTTTCTTCTCCACCCCCTCCCTCACCATTACTTGCAACATGTAGCCTCCCTCTCTCCTTCTAATCCTAGTAAGCCATTAGTTGGCACTACAGAAACCATTCACATGTAAGAAGTTGCTCCTTGGTGCCTCCAGCCCTATGCTGTTGCGTATATATATCACAGGTAGCAGCTTACTGAAGGGCTGCACATTACCGTGGTTATGCAGCCCAAGCTTCACACTGAGTTGGGCCCCTCACTCCCCCTACTGACCCAGCTGGTCCTCCTGCCTGTGCTTTAGCCAGGCTTCCCCAGCGAAGTCCCTGGTCCACCCAGTCTGCCCTTCCTCCAAACTGGGCCCTGTCCTCACACATTCTTGTCAGCTCCCGCCATCCCATACCAGGGTGATGTGTATCTTAACTATTCATTTTTGGATTTCAGGTGTTTACATTTCTGATACCTTTATCCCCTCCACCCCAGATCCCAGCTCATCTGAAGTGGTAGGGAGAGGGGCACACACACCCCAAGAAAAGCAGGATTCCCCAGATTCCAGAACACACAGCCAGGAGGAAGAGAAGCTCAGACCTTTATGGAGGGGTAGGGCTCCCCCAGATCCCAGCGCATACATGGAAGGGGAGAATTCAGGGCCAACAGGCCACACTACCTCTAACCCCCCAACTTTCTTCTCTCCCTGTCACATTCCTCAACACCTCCTGTCTTCCTCTCTCCCACTCCCCCAATCCCTATCCCTCAGTCTTTTACCCGAGCCCCCTCAAACTCTCTTTCCTCCTCTACTACCATTTGAATGTATCTCCCTCCCCAAAATACCCTCATGCCTTGCTGCAGACCCAAACCTCTCTTCCCCTCTTGACCAGGGTGGGTTTCAAAATTGCTAGAATCTGTGAAGTTAATGAAATGCTATTTTGTTGGGGTTTTTTGCCCTGGGAGCTGTATCTCAGGAACTCCTTGCTCAGATGACCCCAATTTGGATCACTAACCCTGCCCTATACTCCCATGAGGCACAGCACAAATTGCAGAACAATCCGTGGAAGCACACAGATTTTGAGTACTAAGAAGAGTCATCTTTTTAAGAGAAAAGTCTTCCTAACCTTAGCTAGAGGAGAGCTGGTGCTCCCTTATAATATTGTAAAGAATTTAAGGGAGAATGGAAGAGAGGGCAGTCTCAGAGCGGCATTAAGTAGTCCGTCCATTTCAGTTAGATGTTTTCAGCGAAAAGAGAATACCCAATGGAGATGAATACAGCCTAAAACAGTAGCTCTGTTCATGTCAGTGAGTGTTCCCTTCCACTTTCCCCAGTGCTGGAGGGTTTCTGGTATGTGTCAGACATATCCATTCTCAGCTCTGCACCCCTGTCTCGCCAGTGTGTTCTCGGTGCATCTGAACATGTGTGTCCTAAGCTTCCCCAGATCTTGGCTCACATGGCAAGAGTAGGGAGAGGGGCTCAGACATACTCAGAAAGGCAAGCCCCCCAGAATCTGGCACACATGGGGGGGCAGGAAAGAGGAGTCTCATCCCCACAGATGGGCAGAAGACCCCCAGATCCTGTCACACGTGATGTCAGGGAGTGGGGCTCAAACACCATTGTGGTGGACAGGGACCCCCAGATCCCAGCTCAAAAAGGAGGGAGTAAGGAAAGGAACTCAGATCCCCCAAGGTAAGTAAGTCCCCTCCAGGACATGGCTCACAGGAGAGGGTGCAAGTAAGGGGCAGGGGGTCATGTCCTCATATATGGGCTGGGGGGGTTGCAGATCGTGGCACATACATGTGAGGAGAATGTGGGGCTGACGGTGCCCCTCCCCCATTGTCCCCCAGTCCTGCTGTCATTCATCCCCATGGCTCCCTTCTCCAGGTTCCATCCCTTTCCTTCCCCTCCCAGTGCACTTAATCCTCATCCCTTCCTTTTGACCTGATCCTGCAACTTCTCTTCCATTCCCACTTACTCTTTCACTCCTAATCACCCTCCCTTCCTAGCAAACATTTGCTTATGTAGTTTTTCAGTGTCTTCTGAATATTCAGATTACATTTCCCCCAAACAGAAATCCCTATTTGACAGAGGCAGATTGGAGCAAAATGCCTGGTTTTTCGTTTGTTTGTTTACTCCAGGGCTCAATTTGAACTCAGTGCCTGGGATGATACTCAGATTTGATGACTACCCTACACTCATCCTAAGAACTACCCAGGTCCTGTGAAAAAGGGGTACTTTTACAGATCGTTAGCTTGCCCCTCTCTCTGCACATGCTCAGTGTAAACCAGAGAGCTCTCCCGTCGACATAATAAAACCAGCTCAACAAGCTACGTTGGCGGGAGAGCGTCTCCTACTGACGTAGCACTGTGCACACGAATGCTTATGCTGGCAAAACGTATGTCTCTCAGAGGTGTGTTTTTTCATACGCCGGAGTGACAAGAGTTTTGCTGACATAATTGCTAATGTAGATATGGCCTTAGTTTGCCTAACTGGAGAAGCAGCTTTTTTTTTCAAATAACATTTAAATTTGATTTTCCTGAATAGGCTGGTGAGTGCCATGCATTCTGTTGGGGTAACCCTCAAATATTTCAGACTTTAGTACAGTTATCTGAATCTGTGTTTGATCTCCATCTGTGAGGAAAAAATCATTGCCAAAATGTTAGAGAGACAAAGTGGGTGAGGTAATATCTTTTCTTGGACTGGTGTCTGTTGGTGAAAGAGACAAGCTTTAAACAATCTGTTCCACCTTGTATTTAGCTGTGACACTGTGAGTATATTTCCTAGACCTGAAGAGCTCTGAGTAAGATCAAAAGCTTGTCTCTCTCACCAACAGAAATTGGCTCAAGAAAAGAGATTACCTCACCTACCTTGTCTCTCTAATATCCTGCGACCAACACATCTCCAAACACTGCATATTCCCTGTGTGTCAGGCAACTTTAAGAAAAGCTGTTCTTCCCCCCACCCCCAAGAGCTCTATCTCAGGGTCAAATGGCCCCAAATTTGGATCACTGACCGTGCCCTGTGCCCCCATGAAGCACACCAAGTTTCAAGGCAATATGATTTAACCACATGGAATTTAGAGCACTTAGAAGACCGCAGCGTTAGACACAAAGCTGGTTTCAAATTTAACTTTAGCAGAGCTTTTGCTCTGCTGTAATGAAAACATCCTACACAAGCCAAGTAAACGGCTACAGTAATACCCTTTGGAACTGTGTCTAGCAATTCTAGGGTCTTTCAGTTCTCAAACTAATATGTCACAGTTTATTTTATTAATTAAAAATAACTTTTTTCCTTTACAGTTGTGTTTATTTCTGATTAATTTTTTTTTTTGTAATTGTTCGTTCTTCTTCGAGTGCTGCTCATCTCCACTCCATATTAGGTGTGTGTGCTCGCCACATGCACCGGTGCTAGAAGATTTTCCCTCAGCAGTATCTGAGGGGATTGGCTCTGGTGCCCCCTGGAGTTGCCCCCTCATGGCGTGGTATAAGGGGTGCCACCGACTTCCCCAAGCCTGAGTTCCTTCTTGCCGCCGGTGACGGTCCTGAAACTTCTGCTGCTTCGGCTAGCGTTTTGTTCTCAGTTCTTGCGAACTTTGAAAACCTGTAATATAGTTGTATATAGTTAGTAGTTCTTAGTTACCCTTAGTAGTAGTTCCCAACTCTTCATTGGTCCTGAACTGGACTCAGCCAGGGGATGGGGCATGCCCAGGTCCCCAGGCTTGAAGCCCTGTGATTGCTGCAGAAGCCCTATGCCCATTAGTGATCCACATACCAGCTGCCTAAGGTGCTTAGGTGAAGGGCACATAAGTGACAAGTGGCATATCTGCAAGTCCTTCAAACCTAGGACAGAGAAGGAGCACAATATCCATCTGAAAGTGCTCCTGATGCCGTCAGCACTGACTCCAGCACCGGAGCAGCGGTCCGACTCTGCACCGAGCACCACGGCCTCCATGCGCAGTGATCCGCCAGCGCTGTCCTCGAGCCGGCACCAGTCCCCATCCACAGCTCCAGTGAAGAAACTGAAAAAGATTATGAAGGGAAGATCTCCTACCTCCTGTAAGGGAAAGGAGAGGGCTGAGGGCAAGCCACGACCCGTGCCAGGCAGCTCAATGCCCCCATTCGAAACTCAGGCCCCAGCTCAGGTTGAGCGGTGCAGCCCATTCCATACTTCGCCTGCGACCACGGATAGCTATGCAAATCCCTTCAAGTGGCTCAGGAAATCCTGACCCTCCTGGCTCCAGCGGTACCCCGGTCTCGGGGAAAACCTGCGTTGGGACTTATATGTGTGTTCCAGCCTTAGCAACACCATTCCCCATCGAGAGGGGCATCCCATCATCGCTTGCCTGCCCGAAACCATCACGCCTCAGGGCTGGAGAGGCAGGCTCAGCTGAGCCCTCTTCAGTCCCTGCACTAGGGGCACCGATTGAGGGACTCGAGGTGTACCTCACCTGTGGAATGGCGCAGACCCTCTGGGGCACGTGCCACCTTGCAAGAACTCCGGGACTGGCCCTGACCGTCTCCAAGGGCCCTGTACCAATCCCGGGACTGATCCAACACCAGAGACCGCCGATCACAGGGCCATCATCACCCATCTCCAAGAAGGAGATTGTCCTACTCAGGACGATCCTCCTGGCAACCGGCCCACAGTAGCTCCTGGTCCCGTTCGACATCCCAGTACAGGTCAAGTAGCGTGAGGCATTGATTGCCAGGTATCCAATGCAGATCCGCTGGACGCTGTCAGTCCCTGAGAGCCCAACCAAGACAATCTCGCTTGGACACGTCAGCTTCGGGATGCAATGACAGGAACCGGTCAGACAAGAGCCATCGCTCAGCCCAATACTGGTTGCCCAATACAGACCGCTCCGCTGGTAGCTCTGGCTCGGAGCGAGGTTCCCTGACTGCGGGACAAGCCCCAGTACCAGCGGTGCCAACTACATTATCAGCACTGAAACCTACCCCATGGCCCCAAGTGCAGTGGCCGGTGCCATGGTACCCATGGAACCCCTGGGGGTTCACCCAACCTTCCCAGGCTGCCCGATCGGTGTTGAGAGCCTCAGAGAGGCCAGCGGCCTCGGTATCCTGTCCCCCTCTGGTGCTTAAGGCTTCAGGGAGTAAGACCCTGCAGGTCCAGGAGGACCCAGGGGAGCAAGCGACTGGACCAGCAATGGACGTGGCGTTTCCTATGGCACTGCCATTATCCTCGTCATCGCCAGATGAGGCTATCACTGAGCCCCCTCACCCGGTTCCTCAGGATTATGCCAAGGTGCACCAGGAACTTTTGAAGAGGGTCGCTTCTAACCTGGGGCTTCAGGCAGAGGAATTGGAAGAGCCCTCAAACTCTCTGTTTGATGTCCTCTGGTCCTCGGTGCCCTCCAGGGTGGCCCTACGGTCTCCAAAATCACTGATGCCCTGTGGCAGACCCCCTCTTCCCTGGCCCCTATCTCTAAAAGCACCGAACGTAAATACTTCGTGCCAACCAAAGGGCACGAGTACTATACTCCCACCCAGCCCCCAATTCCCTTGTGGTCGAGGCAGTTAATCACAAGGAGAGGCAGGGACAACCCAGGCCCACCCCAAAAAATAAAGACTCGAGGAGGCTGGATGTTTTCGGATGTAATGTTTATTTGTCTTCCAGCCTTCAGCTGAGCGTAGCCAACCACCAAAGCCTCCTTGGCCGACATGACTTTAGTATGTGGCTAGCCATGGCCAAGTTCGAAGGGTCGCTCTCCGAGGCTTCTAAGAAGTAGTTCTGAGTGATCCTCGATGAGGGCACGACTGCGGCCAGGGCAGCCCTCCAGGCGGTGTCAGATGCTGACGATGCTGCTGCCCACACCATGGCTTCCGCTATCTCCATGTGGCGAGTCTCTTGGCTGATCCTCTCTTGGTTGTCCACTGAGATCCAGCCGTCATTGCAGGACCTGCCCTTCGATGGCAGGGCCCTATTTGTGGAACAGACAGACAGCTAGTTGCATGGCTTCAAGGACTCCCACACCACCCTGAAAACCCTGGGTCTCTATGTCCCAGCCCCAGCAAGTAAGTGGTTCAAACTGCAGCAGACTCAGGGCCGGGGAGCCAGCCTCAGCAGGACCAGCCCCATAAACAAGCCAAGGGCTAGAAGTGCTGCCCGAGCCACCCACCTCCACCCTCGGCCCAGTCGGGCTCGACCCGTAATAAGCAGGGGGCCAAACGGTCATTTTTGATGGTGCGCCCAAAGGCGACCTACCAGACTATTCCCTGAATCCATCTTTTCTAGTGTTCTCCAACCGCCTTTCATCTTTCCTCCCAGCTTGGACTGCTATAACTTTGGACTGTTGGGTCCTCAGCACAGTGGAATGTGGTTATATCCTCCAATTCCTTTCTACCCCCACTTCCCACCCGCCTTCCCTATTCCTCTTCAGGGACCCTTTCACAAGAGTCTCCTCATGCAGGAGGTACAGGGGTTACTACAGCTGGGTGTAGTGGAAGAAGTTCCTCTCGAATACAGGAACTAGTGGTTCTATTCCTGGTACTTTTTAATCCCAAAGGCCAAGGGTGGTCTACGGCCCATCCTGAACCTGCGAGACCTCAACAAGTACCTTCAGAAGCTAAAGTTCCACATGGTTTCTCTGGCTTCTATTGTCCCCTCCCTGGATCCAGTGGTATGACGCACTCGACTAGAAGGACGCATACTTCCACATAGTGATCTTTCAAGGACAGAGGCGCTTCCTCCATTTTATGGTGGGCCCCACCACTACCAGTTTACGGTCCTCCTGTTCAGCCTGGCAACAGCACCGAGGGTGTTTACCAAGAGCATGTCGGTGGTAGTGGCTTACCTCAGGCGCCGGGGTATCCAGATCTAACCATACCTCAATGACTGGCTCGTCCAGGGTGGCTCCAGGTCTCAAGTGCAAAGCGATGTTGCGGTGCTTCAAGCCACATGTCACTCTCTGGGCCTACTGGTGAATGACAAAAAGTCAATGCCAGTGCTGGTGCAGAGGCTAGAGTTCATTGGAGCAGTCCTTGACACTGCCTGCTCCAGAGTGTTCCTGCCTCTGGAAAGGTTCCACACGTTGGCAGACCTCATCATGGAAATCTCCACTTTCCCTCTGACTACAGCCAGGATCTGTCTGCGCCTGCTGGGCCACATAGTAGCATGTACTTCAGTGGTCTGCCGTGCCAGGCTCTGGATTTGGCCCCTGCAACAATGGCTGGCGACAGTCTATTCCCAGTTCCGAGACCCCCTGAAGAAGATGGTTACCATTCCCCAGGTGATACTTACCTTGCTGAGATGGTGGACTGACCGCAGGACAGTCCTGGAGGGGGTTCCGTTCAACAACCCTCCTCACTCCATCGTGTTAGTCTCGGATGCCTCAGACGTCAGCTGGGGTGCGCATCTCAGCAACCTCCAGACACGGGATGTGGCCCTGGAGGAGGCACGGTTACACATAAACGTCAAAGAGCTCCAAGCAGTCCAGCTGGCATGTGGAGTCATCTTGCTCCACCTGTCAGGCTTCATGGTATGTGTCCTGACGGACAGTACAGTCTCAAAGTTCTACATCAGCAGTCAAGGAGAAGTGTGCTTGTTGGCTCTGTATCAGGAGGCACTCCGTCTGTGGGACTTCTGCATCAGCCACGAAATCCACCTGGAAGCTTGTCACCTTCCCGGCGTCCGGAATATGCTGGCAGACCAGCTCAGCAGGGACTTCTCCTCTCACCACAAGTGGTCACTCCATACAGAGGTAGCCTGCATGATCTTCCAGAGGTGGGGAATTCCTGAAGTGGACCTGTTCGCTACCAGACAGAACAGGAAATGCCACAGTTTTGTTCTTAATAGGGTCTGAGCAAGGACTCCCTCTCCAGTGCCTTCCTCCTGTCGTGATCAGGGAGCCTGATATATGCATTCCCTCTGATTCCACTAATCAGCAGGGCCCTGGAGAAGATCAAAAAAGACCAGGCATGGGTTATCATGATCACCCCAGCATGACCTCGCCAGCATTGATTTGGCACGCTCATGAGCCTGTCAGCGGCCCCTCCCTGGCCCCTGCCCAACCGACCAGACCTGCTGTCTCAGGACCACAGTCAGCTCTTAAACCCCAACCTCATGTCCCTCCACCTCTTGGCGTGGATGCTGAGTTGCTGAACCCATAGGAGCGGACCTGTTCGGAAGGAGTCCAACAGGTCCTCCTAGAAAGTAGGAAGCCCTCAACTAGACTGACTTACCTGGCCAAGTGGATGAGGTTTTCCCGCGGGGCGTCTGAATGGGGCATCTCTCCCTCGCGTTTCTCCATACAGGCTGTCTGGACTACCTGCTCCATTTGAGGAACCAGGGCCTGGCACACACTTCCATTAGAGTGCATCTTGCAGCCATCTCCCCTTTTCACCCGCCGATCCAAGGACAGATGGTGTTCTCCCATGACATTACAGTCAGATTTTTGAGAGGTCTGGAGAGACTCTTCCCGCAGGTTCGGGCACCCATCCCACAGAGGGATCTTAACTTGCTCCTCTCTAGGCTCACTGGCCCACCCTTTGAACTGCTGGGTTCCTGCTCCCTTTCCCATTTGTCATGGAAGGTCGCGTTCCTGGTAGCAGTGACGTCGGTGAGACAGATCTCAGAAATTAAAGCCTTGACCTCAGAACCGCCGTATATGGTCTTCTACAAAGATAACGTTCAGTTGCAGCCCCACCTGGCCTTCCTGCCAAAGGTGGTCTCCACCTTCTATATGAATCAGGACATCTTCCTCCCAGTGTTCTGTCCCAAACAGCACAAGACCAATGAAGAGAGGCGTCTTCACGCCCTGGATGTCCAGAGGGCCTTGGCTTTCCGTACCAAACCTTTCTGTAAATCAACTCAACTCTTCATCGCAACAGCAGATAGGATGGAGGATCATCCAGTATCCTCGCAGAGGATTTCCAGTTGGATTACCTCGTGCATAAGGACCTGTTACAATCTGGCAGGGGTTCTGCCGCTGCCGATTGTCAGAGCCCACTCGATGAGAGTGCAGGCATCTTTGGCAGCCTTCCTGGCACACATCCATATCAAGGACATCTGTAGAGCTGCAGCGTGGTCCTCTGTCCACACGTTTACCACTCATTATGCCATCACTCAGCAGGCGAGGGACGACACTGGGTCGGCAGAGCTGTGTTGTAATCTACACGTCCGTGAACTCCTACCCACTTCCAGGGATACTGCTTTGGAGTCACCTAATATGGAATGGACATGAGCAAGCACTCAAAGAAGAGAAGACAGTTACCTTTTCCGTAACTGGTGTTCTTCGAGATGTGTTGCTCATGTCCATTTCATGACCCGCCCTCCATCCCCACTGTTGGAATTTCCGGCAAGAAGGAACTGAGGAGTTGGCGGTGCCCCTTATACCGCTCCATGCGCCAGAGCCAGTCCCCTACGGATACTGCTAAGATAAAAACTTCTGGCACCGGTGCATGTGGCGAGCGCACACACACCTAACATGGAATGGACATGAGCAACACATCTCGAAGAACACCAGTTACGGAAAAGGTAACTGTCTTGTCTTGAATAACGTTCACATTTTAATGATAACTTAACATCACTAAAAGGTGGTCGTAGTAATTTTTTTCCCTTCTTTAGAGATTTATTTCATTGTTTCACATTTTTCTGAGTGAAAATAACTCAAGTTAAGTAACCTGTTTTTGTAATTAGGCATAAGTATCTCTCTAAGGCTAAGCCAAATGGAGGCCATAAAGCCTTACTCCTTTTTGTTACTGTGCTAATATATTAGTGCTTTAAGGTACTGGATCATTTTTTACATTGTTTGATAATATTTTACCAGACTATTGACCAATTATTTTTTGCACTGGTGAAATGCCCAACCCTTTTACAATCTATTGGTTAGACAAGACGAAAACCGCAGTGCAGTAAGTTTTTTGGCTCTTTTAGCAGCAACATGCTACTTGTATTAGAGCATTTATTTCTCTGGCAAGGTGTGACATGACCCACTGAGTTATGCCCAAAGGTCATTGTTTCCCTCTGTCTCTATTTCAGTCTCCCCTCGAGGTTAGTATGTTCTATGTAACTGAAGATGCCTTGTTTATAGTCCATTGAGACTGTGTCAATCCAAGGTGCTAAGTCTTTGTTAGTATGTTGCAGATTAGCTCTGTCTTTTAGTTCAAATCCCAATGCACAATTATAATTGTATTACAACATATTTGATTAAAGTAACTAACCATTTAAAAGTTTCTCCTAATGCGTATGGGACCAATTCACATATTGTTTACACATTTAAAAATAAACAAACCTCCAAACACATAAAGGGTTTAGCCTTTAAGATGAGCATATAAACCTTGTGAAGAAAAAAAATACTGAATTCTTAACAGTTACCTCTGACATTTTGAATCTCTTTAGTGGGTTCACACCCATTTCTGTGGGTGTGGAACAATATATTTCTGTTAATTATAATTTTAGAGTTATTAGTTGTTTTTTCTATTTTCCTAGACTTATCAGTTTCATCCCCACTATAGGAGTCTGACTTGGGGAAATCTCTAATATTCTGGATATGCTGTATAGCCTCCTGAGGGGGGATGCCCCAATTCAGGAAAGCACTTAAACATGTGTTTAACTTTAAGCATGTGTGAAGTCCAATTGAAGTCTGTGCTTAAATGCTTTCCTGACTCACGGCCAGAATGATCTTGTATTACCTTCTCTCTAGCCTGTTTCTGCTAAAAATATCTCTTACCACAACTTTCTAAATTTAGGGCCAACTAGTGATAATCTTACTTGCTTACTTTGGTGAGCAGCCATTCATATTCATAGTCCAATTAATATTTTATATTATATTTAATTCTTGTCTTTCTCACTAACAGAAGTTAGTTCAATGAAAGATATTGCCTTACCCACCTTGTTTCTCAACAGTGATTTTTTTACTACTTCCTTGGCCATTCACATGGACCCTTTAAAAAAACATTATTCAAAGGATGTATGTAGTGTTTTTGTAGCTGTGTCGGTCCCAGGATATTAGGAGACGCAGACCTCAGCTTGCTGTGTAGCTTGAAAGCTTGTCTCTCTCCCCAACAGAGGTGTGTCCAGTAAAAGATGTCAACACACCCACCTTGTCTCCATAATTCAAAGACATTGGTATAAGTACATCATCACTCAGGGGTGTGAAAAATCCACACCTCCGAGCAGCGCAGTTACACCGACCTAACCCCTAGTGTACACAGTGCTATACTGAGCAAAGGGCTTCTCCTGACGTCACATAGTTGCCCCCTCTCATGAAGCTCTCCTGTTGGTGTAGTAGCATCTTCACTGAAGTGCTACAACTGCATCAGTGCAGCTGCTCCACTGCAGTGTTTTAAGTGTAAACCTGCCCTCAGTTATGTCTTTAGATAGGTGAGTACAAATCCCGTTGACTTGAATGGGAGTTAGATCCATGTGTCTTAGAGCCAAAATAGCCCTTAAGTGTATTTATCAAGAGTAACATGGATATATAGGTTTCTGAAATATTACAATATTTTCAGACTCACCTGTGTGCTTTATTCCATTTGATTTCACTCATTACTTCAGAAGACAGTGGCAGATTCTCTACAGATGGTGCAAAGAGTCCAGAAAATATCCATGGTTGGCGAGCAGAGATCTCCCAGTTGGAAAGATGTGTTGGATTCAGGTCCTGCAAACCTCCCCTTCCCAATAAAGAGGGGAGGGGGTTGTGGGAAGAAGAGTTTGGAGTAGACAGGTGGCATGGCAAGCCCATAGCTCCATTATGCCAGTCTTTCAGCGGTGTATTAACCCTCTAGGTCATTAGATTAGTGGCATATTTTAGAGTAGCCTGATAGCATCTCTAAAAGTGATCAGGGAGTTGTAACCAGCTCCTTGGTGACCCCTATCTCCTATTCTGCACTGAGTGGAGCTCAGGAGAAAATTTAGCCCAATTAGTTTCCTAAATTGCTGTTTAATATCTCTAAGGATAGCAAATAATCAAAGCTTTGGTAAATTGTACAGTATCCTTATAGGGAGCTTGTGTGCGGCAGTCCCTTTTAATAGCAGGTGTTGTCAGCAGTTTGCACGCTGGAACATCACATCAAGGGCCTACAACAGAAGAAATAAAAAAACTCTGTTGTATATTAATAATTTGTCTTATGCCTCCTTTACTCTGTTTCTTTTAGGCATTCTGCATGCAATTGTTTTTCTTTGTTTTAGGTTTTTTTTAAATATCAATTACCATTCCTTAAGATTACTTTATAGGCTTTAAGAAAGCACAGGAACATGCCCTGATAGCACAGTAATGGGTGCTTTATAAATGTCTTAGATAGAATTGTGATGGTAACTGTGTGAAAGTAAAATAAGGTACAACTCATTGATTACTGAGAAAGGGGCATTTACTGGAAATGAGCTTGATTTTTAAGAAACCAAATGCATTCATTATGAAGCCCACCCAAAAAAGTAGGAGGTGCTCAGCACACGCAGGGCTGGATTAATCTTTTATGGGCCCAGGTGCCTGAATAGTGGCCCCACTCCACCCATGCTCCCTTCTGAGGCTCCACCCCACTGGGCCTTTCCCCCCCCCCAAGAACCCGCTCACGTGGAGGGGAGGGGCCAGAGAGGAATTCCCACCATCAAAAACAAAAGTCAGCACCTCTGTTATGAAAGCTTTTTCTTCATTGCTATGAGCATTTTGAATATCAGCAGTAGCTTCACTCTGTTTTTTTTTCAGCATCTAATATTGCTCAGGCTTCCCAGTATAGTAAACATTACTTAAACAAGGGCCTACAGTTATAATTAAAAAAAAAAAAAACTTGCACAAAGTGGGTCTAGTTTACACGTGCAATATGGAGAACTTTTTACCTGAAGACAATTTTGTTACTTGAAGGCAATTCCAGTGCTAAACTGTTAACAATGGATCAAATATCTTTGAATAATATTCTGAAGTTATGTATTTATCAAGTTATGTAACTATTTCAGCAAATATGGCCCCTTTGAGGAAACCTGAAGTGGTCCTTTGAGGTATAGAATGCATAAAAGCTTGTTGTAAAACTAAGTTAACCAAACTGGGCCGGTGGATGACTGAGGTCAGAATAAATTATTTGATGATCTCACTGCATAATGGAAAGATTATACAATAATATTTTCCTTTGAATATTTAAATGCTGACAAAAATTTTGCCGTAGATTTTCTGCTGAAAAAGTATACAGATGCTGATTTTTAAGAACAAATGCAAATGATTTAGCACTTTCTTAAAACAAATCATGTTACATAAGAAGGTCAGACCAATGGTTCATCTAACCCGCTATTCTGTATTCTGAAAGTGGCCAATATCAGGTACTTCAGAGGGACTGAACAGAGCAGTAATCATGAAGTGACCCATCCTCTGTCATCCACTCCCAGCTTCTGGGGTTGTGTCCCTGATCATCTTGGCTAATAGCAATTGACGGACCTATCCTCCATGAACTTATCTAATCTTTCTTGAACTCCATTGTAGTTGGCCTTCACAACATCTTGTGGCAATGAGTTCCATAGGTTGACTGTGTATTGTGTACTTCCTTTTGTTTTAAACCTGCTGCCTATTAATTTCATTGAGTGACCCTCTGGTTCTTGTGTTAGGTGAAGGAGTAGATAACACTTCCTTATTTGCTTTCTCCACACCATTCACGATTTTATAGACCTCTATCATGTCCACCCCTTAGTCATCTCTTTTCCAAGCTGAACAGTCCCAATTTTTTAAATCTCTCCTCATATGGAAGCTGTTCCATACCCTAAATCATTTTTGTAGCCCTTTTCCATACCTTTTCCAATTCTAATACATCTATTATGCTTTGGAGCAACCAGAACTGCACACAATGATCAATGTTGTCATCAGATGCTGCTTACAGTTATGAATGGTCTGCCTACCAATAAATTCTCAGCTCCTCCAACACTAGTTTCTGCCCTTCCATCATATCTTAGCTCAGTCCCTCCAACCATATTTTTACTTTGCATGCAGCTTCCCTGGCTCTCACTTAATCCTACAGTCCTACTTTTGCTGCCTTTTTTAACTTTTCTTGATCCTACTGCAGGTCCTAATACCTTTTTACAACAGGTTCACATGGTGCTTGTTTGATCTTTTACAGAGATTTAGCATATTCTGTGATTCACCTTAGGTTTGAATTCAGCAGTGGCACAATGATGAGGCTTACAGAGCTTCTGGGGCCTGTTGCTGTTGGACAGGTAGAGAAGAGTCTCCTCCCCTGAAGGATAATTAAAGGTGTTGATCCAGCATAAGTTACAAGGAGGGAGCTGAAACCTGTTGACCACATGGACCAGTACAGAAGTCCTCTGGTGGCCAGATAACATAGGCAGACTATCAACCAGTTTGGAGAAGTATTCTGCAACATGTGCCTTCTGAGTACTCATTTATTTCCTTAATTAATCTGAGGCTAGAAAATTATCAACATTGTTTCTGTAGCTGTTGCTTAATTTTTGGCAGTGACACAAAAGTATAAAAAAGAAGCACACAGACGGCTGAAATGTAGCATTCTCTGTGTAGTCTGTAGCTGTGCAATGGAAAAGTATTTGCTTAGCTATTGTACTCAGGGACATAAGTATTATACAGTGTTGAGTTATGATAAACATAATAAATAGACTAAACATTTGGATATATAATGCTCCAAGAGAGGTTTCCCTGTAACAGAAGGATTACAACATCCATAGGAACTGGACATAGTATGTGGAACAACTTTGTTCTGATGAGATGAGACCTATTGGTCCTTGACTGAGACTCTTAGGTGTTACTGCTAAAACTGATTAAGATGATTATTACTAGATACTTATGTGGCCCCCATTACTATAGTGTCGGAGCACCTCCAAAATATTTCAAAGTAGAAATAACAATATTTCAGTATCTTCCTTCACAGCTAGTAGAAAAACTAGCTTGATTCAGATGCCACTCTAGCTATAGGCAGACTTGGCAGCTTCCTGGGGTGAGAGATTGGTGATGGTGGGGCATGAGGCTGGTGGGCTGCCTGAGGGAGGGCAGTTGGATGGGATGTGGATGTGGGGGGCTGAGCCAGGGGATCTGGACTTGGGGTCTGGCCAGGAGTGTGGGGGCTGAGGTGTGGAGACCCCAACTCCATCCAGAACAATGCTTCCAGTCCAGGTGCCTTCATGTGTGGTTGGGGAGTGGATCTCTGCTGCCTGTTAACCAGGACCAGGTACTGGAACGGAAGGACCAGGGGGCCATGCCCCCCCCTCCACACACACACACACACACACACACACACACTTTTTACTGGCCGTAAGGGGAAGAGGAGGCAGAGAAGAGTGAGCAGGGGATGGGGCCTTGGGGGTGGGGGACGGGACGCTGAGAGAGTGGGGCCTTAGGGAGAAGGGGAACTGTGGGGGCAGGGCACTGGTGCCCCCCCCCCCACACTTTTAGGAAGTTTCTGCCACCCCTGGCCCACATCCCAATTGGGGGAAGGAGGCTCTGCTGTCCAGGTGTGCTGAGCCAGGGCTCACTCGCTTCCTTTTTGAGCCACAGGCGGGTGGTACTGACCTCCCAGGAAAGGGCAGCCCTAGATGAGGGTCATCGCCCACCCAGGGAGTGGGTCTTGGCCACTTTCAGGGCCTAGGGCAGAGGCCGGGGTAGGGGGACTACAATTATCATCTTGGCCTTGGACTGTTCCCATCCTGCAGAGACCCAGGGGTCTCTGCAGCCCCAAGCTTGGGTCTGCCCCACTAGCCTTTGCCCCAGCTGCATGAGGCATGTGAGTGGAAGCAGTGGGGGAGGTGCTGGGAATTGGCTAAAAACTTCTAAGGGGGCTTGAAGGGGCTGGCAGGCTGAAGTTTTGCTTAGGGCGGTAGATTATCTTGAGCAGCCTCTCAAATAAATCTTGATTTCTTTATTGTTTGTGCTTGTGGGATTGGGTGTGTGTTTATGTCTATGTATGCATGAAGAACATAGTAATGTCAAGTTAAGATGAAGAAATAAGATTTACACTTAGTTCTGAAAGGGTTGATATCTGGCCATTTTTAGCTTTTTGTGGCAATGAGATCCATAGGCTAGGCATGGTGCATGTGAAGGTTCTTTTCTGTACACTTATGAGCCAGTCCTTACTGGCTGAGCTTGAACTGGACTCTATTTAAAGGGGAACTCAAACAGAGAATGTTACTAAGAAGCTAGGCTGCTGCATTTTGTGCTTTTTTGGGTGTGTGGTTTCATTCCTGGGTGCCTGTATAATGAGTGGTGACAGACACGCTGGAAGATCATCACTGCTTGGATCACTATGTCCAGGGCTCTGTCTGATGGGGAGTGGCATTATCTTGTGGCCATTCACAGATGGAAGGACTTTTCTTTCCCCCTGCCATGGCTATTTAGGCATTCAAAAGCAGTGAGGAGCCCAAAAAGACGCCACGGCTGCAAATTGATAACAGTCTATGGCCAGGCACCCTCTCTAATAGAGGGTGTTATAGAAGAGGCCAAATCTTCATAGTGCTTCCTTCTCACAATTATCACTTCAGTATTACCTGGGTTCAGCTTTAGCCAGACACTGTTTATCCAGGCACTGATTTTGGCTATGCTTTGAGAAAGCGGAGGATGCTGCAGCACATACAAAGGTGACTCTGTACACATGATACCTAAGTGATCTATAACATTTAAATGCCTCTTGCTTCACCAGCTATACAATCTACAGTGATTCTATAGTATAGTATCCATTTGCTGCTTGTGGTATTTTTCACTCTTAGCCCCTTCATGTGCAAAGAAGAAATGTGTGTGCACTTTGTAAGCCTGTTTATTGGGATGATTTTTAAAATATCTACATTATATTAACAATTTTTTGTTGCTGTTTATTTGGTTCTGGAAGAGAGATCCATGCCATATGAAGGGTAAGAATGTAGAATGCTGGTGTCTAGATAAGTGAGGATGAACTCCATACAGTGATGTGATTTAATTGTTTATGAGGGAGAATTAGTAGGACTGAGATAGATGACTTAAAACTGATAGACGTTTTTATGTATATTTTAATGCTTATGAACAGACAAAAAAGTGGGAGCAGGCTATAGGCAGCACCTTAAATCTTTGTGCAGATGACCTGATTCAATAACTCTCAGTATATGGCTCTCATGCCTGGTAGAGTTTCCCAACCAGTGTGGTGTAAGATGGCTGAATGATGGCACTACTTGGGAGAGATTTAAAAGCTGGGTGAAATTTAATCAAGAAGCTAAATTGATCCATGGCTGTGAGATCTTGGCGCACATGGAGCATCCTGATTCACATGAAAAAATCCTGGAAAAGGCAATAGTAAACTAATAATTCAGTTTTTAAGTGACTTCAACGGTTGTGATATTGTGGTCTAATGAACAGAGAAAAAGTATGGTTGCCTCATTCCATCTGGTTTGTTGCTATTAATGAAGCACTGGCAAACTTTGTCACATCACAGAAATGACATGATCTGCTTGTGAATAAATCCAGGCTGGGTGAACTGCTGTAGTTCATTCTATGAAGATGCTAGCTTTTAGCTGAAACTACTGATGAGTAAGTTAGGGGGTTTTTCGGGGGAGGGGGGCAGCGGAGGAAGAAACCGTTTATATCTTGACTTTTTGTTTTGGAAGATCTGTATGTGTATCCCAGGCTCTCCATGATCTCTGATAATTCTCCTCCTGGCATACAGGATAATATTTCGTAGAATCATCCATGGTGGGGCTTCACTGGGTTTGACAATCTCTGTTGAATCAGCTGTTGCCTTGAGAGCCAGTGCACAGTCTCCTGGAGACTCTATGGCATGTAGAAGTCCCAGAGCACTCCAGTTTTGTAGAAGGAACCTGGCTGATTATAAACTGCTAGACTTGCTGAAAACTTGCAGTGGAGTTGGTAGTAATATCAGCAAAGTTTAGAGAGATACATCAAGTGAAGGGGTAATCATGAATGTAGAATATGGATCTAAATTCTGTGAGGTTTGTCTGTTTTATTCTACTTTTTATGCAGAGTTGATAAAGCAAAAAAGTCATAAACAATACACAAGGAGACAAAATTAGAATACTCAAAATATTCTGCAGTTACAACAAAGATTACTGAGACAACAAAATATTTAAAGCTCAGATGCACTAACTGTACTCTACAGAAGCTGAGTATATAGCTACAAATTTGACTATCACATTCACTACCTATACTTAGCTTGAAAGCTACTGCCTCCAGTTGTTTCTATTGTTTGGAAAGCATTTGAATATCTTTTTTCACTGCCAATATCAGTTTTGTTCCTAGTTTAGCAGGGAGTGTGCCATACAGGAGACAGCTGATTTAACTCCTTCTCTTTCCTCACACCAGAGACTGCATGCATTGATTTAGAAAACATTTCATACTCCTTAAAATTCCTCACTGGTACTCTGTCTCAAGCAGGCTGTTCAAATAAAGTAAACTGGATCCACGGTATCAAAATATTTTGGTAAATGAACCTAATCCTAATTTATTGCTTCTAAAATTGTTTCATGTTACTGTTGTTGGGTCTGTTTCTAATGGTGTAGACTGAAGTTATTTTCTTTGAAAATGAGTGCTGCACTATTAGATCTAGTTTCTGTCTCTGATATTCTGGGAACAATTAATGTTGATGGAGTTTTTTCCTCTGGTTACTTATTAAAAGATACAAGTAAATGAATACACTGAAAGGCTTAAAAACAGACTTTCTGACTTCACAGCCATGGCTTTCTATGTTCAGTGGTGTAGACAGTTTAGCAGCATTGATTCCAAGAGTCCAGATACTTTCTTGTCTGGTTTCTTAAACCATGATGTCAGGAGTTAAATGCAAACTACAAAGAAAAGGCCAACAGCATAATCTAAACTTACTATGTATAGTCTCCAAATACTGTAAGTTATACATAGCATGCACTCCCACCCTGGTGTTTTTCAGTTACTGAAAGTCTGAGTACGGTACAGTCAGCAGGCTCACTGTCAGGTTTATAAGCAGCTTCCTCCTGTTTAATCAGCAGAAATAGCAGACATACCAACTGTCCTAATCCTAGACAGACATTTGTGTTTCCTCACCTGTTGTTCAGCTTCACTTCTTTTTCTCACTCTCCTTTTGTCTCATACTTTTTACCTAAATACTCAGCACCTTCAAGCAAATTATATGGATTTTTCTATATACTGGGATGAACTGCTAAATTCAGGTGAAATAAATCAAGAGTAGTATGTATTATATTTGGTTAACTTTAAAATATTGTCCCCAATCCTATCGTGCACTGTGGCTGCTTTAAGCTGCTCCACTGGTACAAAGCAGCCTGAAACCCAACATAGTCAGCTATTAGGATTGCCAGGAATCTGGTTTTCGACTGGAATGGCTGGTCAAAAAGGGACTCTGGTGGTTCTGGTCAGCACCATTGACTGGGCCACTAAAAGTCTGGTTGACAGCCCAGCGGGCCGAAAGCTGCCTGCCAGCCCTGGCTCCGTGCAACTCCTGGAAGCGTCCAGCATGTCTGGCTCCTAAGTACAGGGGTAGCCACAGGGGCTCCGTGTGCTGCCCCTACCCTGAGCGCCAGCTCCACAGCTCCCATTGGCCGGGCCCCACGGTCAGTGAGAGCTGTGGGGGTGGCGCCTGTGGGTGCGGCAGTGTGCAGAGCCCCCCAGCCTCTCCACCTAGGAGCCGGACATGCTGGCCACTTCTGGGACCCACGCGGAGACTTCCTTAGCTCCGTTGTGCCTCTGACCAGGAGCCGCCTGAGCTAAGCGCTGCCCAGCCAGAGCCCACACCCCAAAACTCCTTCCACACCCCAACCCCCTGCCCCAGGTCGGAACCCCCTCCCACACCCAAACTCCCTTCCGGAGCCTGCTCCCCACACTCCCTCCGACACGCCAACCCTGAGCCCCCTTCTGCACCGGAACTCCCTCCCGGAGCCCGCCCCAGCCCTGAGTCCCCTCCTCCACCCAAAAACCCTCATCTGCTGACCTACCCCAGAGCCCACACCCCAACCCCCTGCACAGCCCTGAGACCCCCTCCTGCACTCCAAGCTCCTTGTCCCCAGCCTGGAGCCCCTCTCCTGCACCCAAAACCCTCATCCCTGGCCCCACTCCAGAGTCCGCACCCCCTCCCGCACTCCACTCCCCCTGTCCCAGCCTGGAGCCCCCTCCCACATCCTGAACCCCTAATTTCTGGCCCCACCGCAGGCCCTCACCCCTTCCTGCACCCCAATCCCCTGCGCCAGCCTGATGAAAGTGAGTGAGGGTGGGGGGAGAGCGAGCAATGGAGGATTGACTGAGTGGGGGCGGGGCCTCAGAGAAGGGGCAGGGACTGGGCCTCTGCGCAGGGCGAGGCCAGGGGCAGGGCAAGGATGTTCAATTTTGTGTGAGTAGAAAGTTGGCAGCCCTACCAGCTATGGGAGAATCATTGAAGCATAGGGCAAATGTGTGGTAGTGGGGAGCAACCATGGGAAGTCTGGCAGGATGTACGCATAATGAGGACGTACAAATATTAGATTTAGTCTGGGAAGGAAAAAACAATTCTGTAGGGCAAAGGAACAATTCCATAACACAAAACAAAGGCCCATAAAATGACAACAAATAATAGAAATACTATTTCATACAGGTCATTGGTTCACGTACTGTTGGTGGGCTTAATATAGGCTTGGATAATGTTATGACCACTAACTTGTAGCTATGCAAACTGAAATGAGAGTAAAGTCCTTAAATGCTTCAAATGTAAGCTGATCTCCTGCAAGTGTTAGAAGCACATTTCTTCCCCCATGTACAGAACTGCAAAACTGCTTGGGTGCACTATGGGGATTTTTCACTTGGTAAAACCCACAGGAAGGATCTTGGGGGAAGGAAATCTGCATGAGCCTAAATTTTGGTTAGTGTAAGATAACAATATATATCTGTTATCTTTGGTCTTCCTTGGCTGTGGCTGCTCCCATAACCCCAGGAGTGTGTGGTTGGTGGAAAAAGAACTCTGCATAAAATAAAACAAGGTACAAGGCTGGAATTTTTTTTCAGTCCTAACAATAATACAAATTATAAGAGAGAGTCCTGAATGGCAATATTTTAGTGTCTTGCCTCTGATTTTTGTCTGTAAACAGTGATGTTGTATCACTGTATTTTCTAACAATGCTTCATGCCATTTTAGTAACAGATTAGTAACAGAAAAATGCTTTATAGGTGGGTACACATTTATCCAAAAGGCTACTTAGAGCTGAATTTTGGAATGACCAAGGTCCTGATCCTGCAAACCTGTGCATTCTTTAGAACATAACATAAGAACGGCCATACTGGCTCAAACCAAAGGTCCATCTAGCCCAGTATCCTGTCTTTCGACAGTGGCCAATGCCAGGTGCCTCGGAGGGAATGAATAGAACAGTTAATCATCAAGTAATCCATCCCCTGTCGCCCATTCTCAGCTTCTGGCAAACAGAGGTTAGGGACACCATCCCTGCCCATCCTGGCTAATAGCCATTGATGGACCTATCCTCCATGAATTTATCTAGTTCTTTTTTGAACCCTGTTACAGTCTTGGCTTCACAACATCCTCTGGCAAAGAGTTTCACAGGTTGACTGTGTGTTGTGTGAAGAAATACTTCATTTCGTTTGTTTTAACCTGCTGCCTATTAATTTATTTGGTGACTCCCTACTTCTTATGTTGAGAGGAGTAAATAACACATAGAAGGTCAGGGTTGGAAGATACCTCAGGAGGTCATCTAGTCCCACCCCCTGCTCAAAGTAGGACCAACCAAAACTAAATCATCCCAGCCAGGGCTTTGTCAAGCCAGGCCTTAAAAACCTCTAAGGATGGAGATTCCTCCACCTCCCTAGGTAACCCATTCCAGTGCTTCACCACCGTCCTAGTGAAATAGTTTTTCCTAATATCCAACATAGACCTCCCCCACTGCAACTTGAGACCATTGCTCCTTATTCTGTCATCTGCTGCCACTGAGAACGGAATAGCTCCATGTTCTTTGGAACCCCCCTTCAGGTAGTTGAAGACTGCTATCAAATCCCCCTTCACTCTTCTCTTCCGCAGACTAAATAAGCCCAGTTCCCTCAGCCTCTCCTCATAAGTCATGTGTCCCAGCCCCCTAATCATTTTCATTGCCCTCCGCTGGCAGGCATTTGTCCACAGCAGTCCTCACCAGTCATGATTTTATAGACATCTATCTTATCCCCCCTTAGTTGTCTCTTTTCCCAAGCTGAAAACTCCCAGTCTTTTTAATCTCTCCTCATATGGAAGCTGTTCCATACCTCTAATAATTTTTGTTGCCCTTTTCTGTACTTTTTCCAATTCCAATATATTTTTTGAGATGGATTCATGAGTAGTTCAGTATCAATGCTTAAATATGGAATTCTTTAAGCACATAACCTGTTATGGGTCTACCAGTACAGCTAATATGGGCACTACCAGTTCACTTGCACTGAATCACTAAGGCTCTGATATCAGTGCTGCTACTCATATTCTTAAAATTAAGCATTTGCTTAGGTACTGCTCTTGCAAACACTTATGATAGTAGCAGTGATGGTTTATTCCCCATAGCTCTTTTTATTTCATTTTCACTGTTAGGCAGCACTGAAATATGCTCTAAGATGAAGACAAGAGTTCTTGAATCTTAGATTAAAGCCAAAGTTTTAAGCAATGAGATGTACTGAGCAAGATGTAGAGGCTCCAGCTTCAGGTGATGCCTTGGCTAAGGCAGAGTCAGAAAAAATGAAACGTGGTCTGTAAGACCAGAGACATTGCATGTTCTAGACTGAAATAAATAAAATTAGATTGGTGCAGAATCTACAGTATGTTATTGTTGATTCATATCAGATATCTCTATCACACATGTGTCTGAGGCATATCTCCCATACATATCCGTTGAACAGCAGCAAAACTTGTTCTTAGTCGCTGGATTGTGCCAGTAAATATCACTACTTCATGGTAAATATAGATATGGCGGTATATTGTTTTTCAGTACCACACTCATCTGTATATAGGCAGGAAGTAATATTTACGACTGAAAATATATAAGTTTATAAGCATTTTCCAACTACGAAAGAGTACTTTTTTTTTTTTTTTTTTTTTTTTGGATCAGGTCTGACTAGGCTGCATCTTGCTACCAGCTTTTAGAGCACACAAATTATACCATGCAATATAGAGATACTAGTCTGGAAATTAGTTTCAGCTCAAATCACTGATGATGAGAAATCATTATTACGTTTTTATTTAAAAGAAGCAACCATAGTCAAAATTCTAATTTAATAAGCACATCTTGTCTCCTTTCCAACTGCTGTGTAATCTGTAGTGGTGTCCTAAAGAGTTCTCTCTGACCTAGTGTAAGGTCCAGCCAAGTCCATGTAGAGGGGAGGAGGGCTAGGGGTAGTACACTACACAGGCTGCTCTCTTTTGCAGGAAAACTGCTTTTAGGCACCTTTTTACAGAAGGAGACTAGCCGGAGGTGAGTTCTTACAAACATTTTAAATTGGGGTGATGTTGTTTAGAACAGCTTTTCTCAAATTTCTTGAAATTCTCAGCACCTGGGTCACACATTTCTATTAATTGTAATCAAAATGGCTCCACCTATTCCTTTGCCATACAAACACTCAATCTTTGTTGGTGCTGATACAAGGGTTCAGAGTCTGCCAAGGTGTTTTTTTCCCCCTAAAGTATGGAGGAGGGTGGGGTTTTTTGTTTTGTTTTGACAGCTGCTAAGTGGTCTGAATGATATCTTTTTATCCTGCCTACAAGGAAATTTGTCAGGGGAATATCCTCCTGTGGAAATGAATAAATAAATAAATGTAATGTTACCTGGTCCATTTCAAAGGCGGAAGTCCTAAATGGCTGTTTTGAAGTTTCTTGGGGCTTGTCTACACTGGCAAGTTTCTGCGCAGTAAAGCAGCTTTTTGTACACACTGCCAAGCCACTTTGTGCGCAGAAACTCCTAAGTTGCAACGCTGCAAAAAATCCCACCTCGTCGAGAGTTATAAGGCTATTTGCACCGAGGCTCCAGTGCTCTATTGCCAGTATAGATACTTGATTGCTTTCTGCTCTGTAATTGGCCTCCGGAGTTGTTCCATAATGCCTCAAGTGACTGCTCTGCCCATTGTTTTGAACTCGGCTGCACTGGAGACATGCTCCCCTCCCCTTTCAAAGCACTATCTCTGACATCATTTGCATACTATGCTGATCTGCAGAGATTTCTGTGAGGGAGGCGGGGGTTGATGTTGAGGTTTCTTCCTGCCACTGTCTGAACTTAAAAGACAGCATGCTGACACACTCTCTGTCCTCCAAAGCACATTGTCTCTCTTCCCCTCCATACACACACTCACACTCCCTGTCACACACTCTTTTCCCTCCCCCCCCCAGTTGAAAAGCAGCTGGCAATGTAGTAGGATGCCCAGGGAACAATGGGATTGGGAAACCTGCATCATGTGATGCTGTGCCTGCCCTGTGAGGCATTGCAAACCCTTCCTAAAGCACCATGTGGCCAGTTGCACAGAGGGATGGCTACCACAATGCACTGCTGTCTTTGCCGTTGCAAGAGCTGCTAATGTGGATGCACTGCAGCATCACAAGGAGCACAGTGTGGACATGCAACAGCGGTTTAATTCCAGCGTTTTAATAAAAGTGGTATAACTTGTGGTGCAGAAACTTGCCAGTGTAGACATATAAGATCTAGGGATAAAATTCTACCCTGGTGGGATGATTTTGACAATAGCTGGAGAAGGGAATGAAATCTACCACAGTAGGAAATTCCCACTCAGTTTTCACACTCCGTCTTCCAGGTTCAAACACAGTGTACTTGTATTCATGGTGGTAACATTACTTACATTTATATTATTGTAGCATTTTGGTTTTCAGTTTTTATTGTGTTTTTTTTATTTCCTGTATAAAGAGACAAGACACACAGTGCATTTGTCTTATGGGCTAACGTATTTTAGTCTCAGGGAAAGGTACTGGACTGGTAGTATACATACTAAAATGTGCAGTACAGGTAGCAATTATTCCCCTATGTCCCCCTTCTCCTCCATCATTGCAGGAGCCCTGAGCCCCCCATTCACCCTCTGCCACATTCCAGGAGTTCTGTATGTTCCCCATGTCCCCTTCCTCCATGCCAGGGATTTCTCTGTGCCTGTTGGTGCCTAGAACATTCTCTGTAAATTTGGAATTGATCAGATGTGGTGTTTAATAGTTATCACATTACAAAAAACCAGGCAAACATAAATGCCATTAAGTTAAGGGTAGAACCTCATTTTGCTTGGCCAAAAATGACAATAGTAATGTCACCAGAAACACAGGTGTGCTGGAAGGGGGTGGCCAGGGGGCCATCGCTCCCCCCCCCCCACTTTTTACTGGCTGTAATGGCGAGCAAGGCGGGAGAGGCAGAGAAGAGCAAGCAGGCGGTGGGGCCTCAGGGGGAAGGGACACAGCAGGAGCGGGGCCTTGGGGGAAAGGGGTGCCATGAGGGCGGGGGCTTGGGGGGAAAGGGTGGCGGGAGAGGCACTGCAGGGGCGGGGCCATAGTTGGGGCACTGCTGGCCCCCCTCACTTTTAGGAAGTTTCTGCTGCCCCTGAAGGAACATCTAATAATCACTTACAACACCAGTAAGTTAGAGTGAATTCTATATAGCCTGCTAGCTGCTACCAATCCCTTGGTCCCCTTATGTAGACAGATATTCAATTAATCCAACCCACTGTCCCAAGTAAGGCAGGCCAGAAACTGACTTTCCCATCCAATTGCAAAAATAAAAATTAGTTCCAAAATGTAACAAATAAATAAAAATTAAAAACAAGGCGAAATTTCCTATGGAATGTGAATTCCAAAATTTTGTTTAGCAAAAGTCAAAATGACACTTCCTTTTCACCTTTTTGAAATATTTCCTGGCAACCAAGGAGCTATCAGAAACCTAACGGATTTTGGTCAGAATTTGTTGAAATAGTCACATTCCCACCGATCTATCAATGTTGATGAATCAGCATTTTCCAAAGGCAAAACATTCGGTCAGAAAATTTTTGTCCAGCTCTAGTCCCTAACAATCTTCTCTAAAGAGAGGTAGAGCAAATATATTGACACAGGGATCATGCAAATAACTATAAAAGTGGGAGGTTCTTACCAATTTCCTATTCTTCCATAAAAGAACAATTCTGTATTCTAACTAACAACTGAGGGAGGGAGTAATATTACACTTCACCAAAGCAAAGTCATTTTTATTAAGTAAATGTTCATTTATAAAACATAGATGCACACATAGAAGAACAGAAATAGAGCCAAGTTCTCTGAAACAGTGAATTATACTATCTATAGGCTTCTGTTTATAGATTCATTGATTTATTTTTTGAAATTACTAGAGGCAGGGGGAAGAGGCAGCGGGCTCAGCGTGGAGGTCCCGGCCCAGGGCAGTCTTTGCCCTGGCCCCCCGCCATGAGGGGAGCGGGGTGATGCGGCTCCTCCCCCCAACCCCCCGCCTGCTCCTACCACAAGTGTCACAAGCGGCGGAGAAGCCAGAGCCGAGCGGAGCCCGGGATCGGGGCAGGACCCGCAGCCAATAAGGAACCTGCTGCCCTGGGCAGCTCAGTGCTGGGCTGGCGCCCCTGGTCTGTCCCACTCCCTGCGGCTAACCTGCCCCCCAGCCGCTCTGTCGGTTACTGTCCCCTCTGCAGGGGTGGGGCCGGGTCTGAGATCGGGCTGGGGGCCCACGGTCGGAATGTACAGCCCTGAGCACCTCACTCCAAACAGTGGTATAACATTACACATTCTTTTAACATTACAAATATGAGTGGCTTCTGGTGAGCGCAGTTTCTCAAAACTGAAATTACTAAAAAATTATTTGAGGACCACCATGTCTCAAAATCGTTTGTCAGGACTCACATTAATTTAAATTGAAAGTACCATTGCAAAAAAATTAGATTTCACTGAATTATTAAAAGACTATGCAAGTATAAAAAACAGAAAAATTCAGTTCATATAAATTCTTTTAATTTATGAGAAACTGGGTGCACCGGAAGACACTAACTTTTTCATTACAGTGTGTAGTTGAACCCAAATTGTTTGTAATTGTGATTTTGTTAAAATTAAATGAATTCACTAGTAGGAAATTGTTTTATTTTACTAACTACAAATTCTCTGTTCTCTTTTTTTAATTTTAAACAGTCAAAAACAAAACAAAAAACATTGCGAAGTGCAAACGTGTAAAAGCCAAAATAAAAGGGGTAGGGAGGGGCGCAAAAATTTTTTTGCTTGGGGCGGCAAAAAACCTAGAGCCAGCCCTGCAAACCACAGAAAAATACAGAGAGGCGGGGAAAATACATTCCTCAGGAAAAAACACATTGCCTGGCTAGAAAGCCCTTGAAATTTAGAGAGCAATTTTTGTTGCTTATTTACTCATTACAAATAAATAATCCTTTGCCGAAATAATCTGTTAATTCAGTCCGCTGTCCCGGGCACATATACCAAAAATAAGTGGAATATGCATGCCACCACAGAAATAGAGGAAAGAAAAATGGGCTGATCATGACTAAAAAGCCTACCTGGCTTCCTGAATAAACCGCACTGTAGTCCAAAAACTGACTAATGTTTGTATAATATACTGAAAATGTAAAGTGCTATATTAGTGCTATAATTAATTATAGTATTGAAGACAGTGCAGTCTCAAGCTAGCTTTTATATAGCAGAAGAAAAACTGGAAAGGTAGTTTATTTAAAGGCAAACTGTTTAGTGTATAAATCATCTTTGTAACTTCATTGGAAAATGTGAAACCATTTATCTGTTGTCAGCACCTTCTCAGTTTTGACTAACAAATCTCTACATAGGAAAGTATAGTTTTGGATAGCTGTGGATTTTGCCACTGCTACTGTTCAACCTTGTCACATGAAGGTTCAGTTTTGCACATCGTCCAAGTACAGGGTGGGCCTGTAAACACTGGAGACTCCTAATCATTTTGTTTGTTTTGTTATCTTTCACACAAAGTTTAGACCCCAGTCAACACATGCAATGCTAGGAATTTGGAGATGCACATCTGATCCATTTGGCAGGCTCTGACTGAACAGTTGGTTTAGATAACTGACAGGGATAAAGTTAATTGACAGAATTTCAGTATGTCTGGGAAATGTGCTGTTTTTCTGCTGATGTAGATAGACCGTGTAAAGATTCTCCCCTTTTAATGGTGTACTACCTATTCTGTACAAAAGGCTGCCTACCACTGTGCTCAACAGCAAGAAACTGATCTTTACAGCTTGTAGATTCCCATAAGAGAGCAGAAATTTTGTCTGAAATACCAGATTTGTTTGTTGAACATAAATCCTCAATAGGTCCCCAGGGAGATGTTAGAAAAAGGGAGTAATCATTATAAACCACTTAGTGCTGTATGCACTGTATCATGTTGCTGTGAGAAAGTTATGTTTAATTGGCTCATAAAATAGGTTTAGTAAATCCTTTAAATAGTGATTTGGGCAATTGTGCACACTGCAATACAGTATTAGTGAGTGCATTGTAAGGATTACAGTGTCTCCAGAATGGTCACCTAGGGACATATGGCTTTCTACTTATCAGTGATACTGGGTTTGTTTGTTTTGTTTTTTTTCACTTGTACGTGATCTGTTCTTTTAATATAAAACCGCTTTCAAGTGTTTCAAAGTCAGGCTCAATCAAGTTATTGTTAGTGACACACATGCTGAATTAAAACTATACTGGTTGCAACAGAAGCTTGTTTTCAAATAACATGTGCAAAGATTGGAAAGACGAACTGAATATAAAAGTGAGCCAAAGATGAACCGTGTTATCTGGGCCTATTTTGCATATGAGTCATAATTCTCATTCCTGGCTTTTGTTCGCTAGACAGAATCCTTACTTAGTCTCCCATTTAGCTGAGTTATTAGTGTTCATTTAAAAAAGCTCTAGGTTTAAAGCTATGGAATTTGAATTGTGCTTTTACCCCTGGGGTGCCGGGAGTCTGGAAGGTGCAATAGAAAGAAGTGCATAAATTACATAGATGCACTGGTGACTGTAGTATGCCTGACATCCAATACTTTTGAGTCTGAAGTCAATAAATATAACACCTAACAGATTTTTATTCACATTCCATGAAACAGAAGAAGAGATGGCTTCTTTCTTTTGTTTTCTAGCTGAGGCTATAAACTACAAAAAGACCCTCTTAAAAACTTATACACTGCGTTTAAACAGCAAATTAAAACATGTTCTCAAATCCCTGAGCCTGTAGTGCTATTACATACACATTGTGTTCATGCTAACACATGATCATCAAAGAAAAATATTGATGGATGAATTTAAGAATCAAATTGTATAAATACATGATGCTGATTTGGAAAATCAAATACAATGGTGATAAAGCAATTAGTAGTATATCATGATTTCAGTGAAGATTTAAAACTCAAGTACATGCCAGTAATATCTTGTGAACACATGTTAATGAGCATGTTCATTTTATTCATTTTTAATTAAGTGGAAAAAATACTGGTCCTTTAAAAGAGATAATAAATGTATGAGCCTGACTTGCACAGACATGAAACACAAGAATTTATTGCCTGCTGTCTAGCTAGGGAACTGGGAATAATTATAGAGAGTAAGTTTACTGAAGAAAAAAAATACAGAAAACTTTAATGGAAAATTGTTATGAAGTAATGATTTTCACATTAAACAATGCCTGCCTTATTTGGAAGAGTGTGTGTGTTTCTCTTCTTTTTTAAAATCAGAGTATTAGTTACAGTTGTGGGTAGTACTATTTGTTTCTAAGAACAGAATTGAACTGTATTTATGATTTACCAATTCAGGTTGCTTTGAGAAATGTATTTTGTGTGTGTTCATGTATGTATATGTGTGTGTATGTATATATGAGAATGTGAGCAATACTTGAAAAATTGAGGGAGAGTAGGAAACTTCCCCAGGCATTTGCAATCACTGTTTTCAAAATCTGAATGATATATATATATATAACATCCATCCCTAATGGTTATGAATATAACCTTCCAAAGGCACCTTTAAGCTTAAATAGCGGTATTGCTTTTGTACGTCACCAGATGGACAACTCTAGTGCCTCTGCTGTTGCGCCGAGATTCCCAGGCTGCAGCAGAGGGAAAACTGACCCAGAACTGCCACATTTTCACTCCTGTTTGGAATCATGTGAACAGCAATAATTTCCTTTAATGACTGTTTGGGGAAGGTCTGAGAAGCTAGAAACTAGAGTTATTCACTGATGCAGTGTGACAGAAAAACCAAGATGGCAAGAAAGGTGGAGTAAAGGAAGTGTGTACTTTGTAGCAGTGAGAAAGTGATAGAGTAATGGAAACAAACTCCACAAGTACTCTAACTTACATTAGGGTCCACTTTGGCCTTCTACTGGTCAGGGATCTGGTTTACACAAAGATGGCTTTAAGCACATTTGTACCCTTTTTGTGCAACGTCTCCTGGGAGTTTCAGCACTGGATTATCCCTATGTGTCTTGCCCACCCCTTCCTAATAATGTCTGTGCCTCTATTTGAGGGGTGAATTAGAAAGCAGTCTGCTCCAAGGGTTATTCTTAATAACTGTTCCTTAGAGCAGATGATGAGTGGAGTGGATAGGAATGACAAAAGACTGGGATGAGATATACCTTCATTGTTTGTGTTATTTCTTCAAAACTCAATCTCCAGACCATCTATTGTGAGACAGTTGCCCAAAATGCTGGATAATTTTTGGTACATTCTATAGATAGGCCCTATCCAGCAAAGCTCTCAGTGGAACTACACACATGCTTAAAGTTAAGAATATGCTTAAGAGCTTTGCTGGACTGAGAACTTAATGCCACTTCAAGCCTTTCCAAGCTTTCTTTCCTGTCAGAGCACAGGAGGAGAAAGTTGTTAGCTGCAAAAGAAGCCATTGAACATTGATCATCAGCAAAATATGACTACCTCTGCCGCTAATATAGCACATACCAATTACTGTATCACACTTTAAAATATTTCAAAATTATGTTATTTCTTTTCTCTTTCATGATTATTTTCTTCCTCTCTGTCCCATATATTGTACTTGTTTTCCATATAAGAAACATACATTTGTTACTGAGAGGTTTTGTTCAGAATGCTAACTCTGGATCTAGCTCTTTTTGAACTCCACTGAATGACTTTATTATGTGTTTAAGCCAGTAGCAACTTGGATGAAGAACCTAGGAATAAAATTACTGGCTTCAGTGATATACTTTCAGCATGAAAAGAGACATTTGTTGTTGGGTTTTTTTAAAATGAAATGTGACTATGTTGATTAAATCATGAGGATTCTATAGGAAATGCATCAGTCAATACATGTTTCATTTTCTTTTCCTTCCAGGTATGACTTTGTAGAAGTTGAAGAGCCGAGTGATGGCACTATTTTAGGGCGCTGGTGTGGTTCCAATACTGTGCCAAGCAAACAAATCTCCAAAGGAAACCAGATCAGGATAAGATTTGTATCCGATGAATATTTTTCTTCTGAACCTGGATTCTGCATCCATTATACTCTCCTTATGCCAGTAAGTAACATCTTTTCAGGACCAAAAGGTATCAGGAAAACAAAATTTTAACAATACTACTTCTCAGGAGACTGACTTGATAGTTTAGGGTTAGTTACTAATTGTTTATCTTTCATTATTATCACAATGATTATTCTTAAGTCTGTCTTACAGGACCATAAATTTTATATCTGTAATATAACTACCCAAATGTTCATGTGGTTAGCATGGATGGCTTTGGATTGGGAAGTTGTGGGCTCAGTTGTTCATGTAGAAACTTCAGAAAAACTCTTGCATTACTAACGCAGTACAGAAAAAAAGATATTTTTTCTAGTTTTGGGAAGAATTTAGCCAGCATAAAGAATCAGTTGCTTGTCTACTGGAAAACAACATTTCAAAGCTCATTGGGAAATTACACAGAGAAGCCAGCATTGTTCCAGGGGAAAAATTGAAATAATAAATTAATTTGTTAGTTGTGACTTGCCATTACAAGGGCACAGCCAAGCTTCTGTGTAGTATAAATGGTTATAAATAGCTAAAATACAGAAAAATGGTGGTCATTGCTAATTGTTTTATAGTAGAAGCAAAACACTCAATTAGTTATATCTTGCTTTTCATTACATTTTTCTTGGGGAATACACTTTGGGACTGATCCTGAGAGTTGCACTTGTAACTTCCAGGTACTCAACACATCTCAAGACGAGGTTCTCTCTCTGAAATACCACTCACTAATGTATATCAATTTTCTTCTTCAGCATATTGCTGTTGCCTTTGTTAAACAATATGGAATCCCTCTGGCAGCCAAAATAATTTTGATATGTTTCCAAGGATGAGAAAATATTGATAAAGGGTCAAAGTCATCAGTGGAGTTACACCACGAATGAATTTGGTCCAGAATGCCTACTCTATATTTCAAAACTATATGTTGTTGTTTTTTATCCAGTTCCTCATAGCTTATTCTGTGTGTTTTATCTCCTAATTACCCTTACTGGCCCTGTTGGCTAAAACTATTTTTAAACTCATTATTGAAGAAAAAAACATATTGGGTCAAAGTAATCCATATTGTAATAACCCATATTGTAACTCCATTGGCTTGAAGCATAAAATTGTATGTACAATATGGTACAAATATACATCATATTAGATATACAGAAGTAGTAATACTCATTTCACTTGCATAGATATCAGTCAGGAGTATTTCCATTCACATCAGTGGAATCTCACTGGTTTGAGTTCAGAATCAGATAAAACACCCTTGATTTAAAAAGAAAAAGGAAATCAGTGTTTATCTAGTAAACCCTGGAAAAACAGTGGAAATGGATACTTGTCTACATAGAGCAATAAGGTGGGTGATGGGGACTATAATTTTATGTGTTGTGTATTAATTGGTCTATATAGACCTTGCTGCTGTGCACTAGGGAACATTACAGAGAGATTACAGTATATACTACTGTAATGAGGAATGTATATATATACATTCCTCATTACAGTATATAATGGAGAAAGCCCCCCCCCCCATCTTGATTTTGGACATCTATGTACAAGTCAAAAATAGTAAAAATAACCCCCAAAATTGAGTTAATAAACCCTCCCAAATAGAAGCCCTAAGAATAACAGATACCCCTTTTTCAATTTCAAAAGTAATTGTGTGGCTATGTATCCATTTCTCCCTTTGGAATAGGAAATACTCTTTATCACCCCAAATTTTATCGTGTTACAAGTTATAAGGTATAATATTTCATATTTCAATATGCAGCCCATGCAGCCATCAAATATGTGGCATTATATATTTCACATTAATCACAAGTGATGAGCTTCAAAACTGAATTTACTTAATCTAAGCTACAGATATTGAAAACTATTGCACAAAACTTACTGTCACTAATTTTGCTGTTAACTGTAATTCTGGGGGGTGGGAGATTAGCACTTCTACAATGGAAATATTGTGGGGGGCTTTACCTCCACCTAAACCTGTGTATGCCATGGAGGGAAGAGGGGAACATGATGGGAGAGGGACCTAGATGGTCTGGAGTAACCGCCAAGGAGCCTGGGATCAGGGAGCAGAAAACAGAGTGTCTGGAACAGGCCTGGGAGTAGGTAGGAACCCTGAGACCCTCCTTCCCAGCCTGGAGAACACCTAACTCCCTTCCTGTTCCTCTACCTCTCCCCAATTCCCAGAGACCTTCCACCCCCTCTGTGTAATCCTTTATCACACTATATTTCAAAAGAGGTAGAAATCCACATGTCCAAAAATGAAAAATGGTCCTGTTTGTGCAGAAGCAAAAAGTTTAAATGAATGCAGAGTAATGAAATGGATGCTGAGAAATAACTGGTCTACTTTTATGACTTGGTCCTAAACAGTTAACGTGTTCCCACCCCCTCCCCACCCCAATTCTGCTGCGGGGGTGGGGGGGTGGGGTAGGCTGGCAGATTTGCAATGAGAGATTGTTTGAGGAGAAATGAAGCAAAACTGAAATAAGCAGTGCAAGCTTGTTTCTGTTATTGGAGGCCACACACAGTGCGGGGCACAGGACACATTTCAGGTCTCTTAAGGAGGGGGAATGACTTTGTTTAATTCTGCTGTAATTTATAATAGTTTTTAAAAAATCTTTCGTATACTAAATTGCAAACCAACATTTTACTTGATGATTTAGTATCTGAAGAATGGTGGTAAGTCTGATGATGTTATTTCTCAGACTTAATCAGACAAAAGGAGTTCCAGCAGTAGTGTCCCTAGTTGCAGCATCATTTTATAGAAAGCTCTTACTCCAGTTCTACTATATAAAGGCTCAACCCAGTGTAGATGGCAAAGATTCCCTGACCAGATCTAATGGCTTTTCTTCAAATACTTGTGTACTTATCAGACATGTGAAGCTCTTCACTTTTCGAGTACTTACCAGCTGGCCATCCCTTATTTTAGACCTAATATTACTTCATCTCCTCTGTTTTATACTTGTTCTTCAGAAACTTCATACACTTGTGTATATATAATTTATACTTGTAAATTATTTGTTTTGGAATCTTATGAAGCAGAGGTGTTGGAAATTGTCCGTACTATAGAAACTAATTTGGTATCATTTTAAGCTTTCAAACTTTTTTTTAAAATGTCCATCATTTTGAGTCATTCTTCCATGTTGCATCCAATTGTTTTGAGTCTTTTCTTTGTGGAGAGGTACATTATGCACTAAGGATTATTTAATGATGACTTCGCAATTCAGCTTTTTTGGTGTGTAAAAGGTGTGGCAAATTGCCGGCACTACTATGATGGGTCCCGTGCTTTCTCTTCTTGTGGTGGGGAGGGGTGGTCAGGGCGCCTTTTCTTGCCCCTGATCTGGGGTATTAATTGTCCCACTAGTATCCCAGAGAAGGGGAGTGGAGAGGGAGGGACCCAGGCCCGCCCTCTATTCCAGGTCCCAGCCCAGGGGCCCTAGGGATAGCGACAAACCACTTGAACTAGCAATTCCTTCCCTCTCTGGCCCTTCAGCTTGTGGAGCTTCCTGCCCTATCTCTGCTTGGGCCAGGTTTCTCCCAACCCCTTGTGTCTGTGGAGTCCCTCTGCTCTGCACAAGCCGGGTTTCCCTTTACCTAGGGTCTTGGTCTTCTGGCCCGCCACAGCACTTCTCCAAACTCTCCTCTGCTTCCCTCCAAACTGCTCTCCTTCAAACTGCTCTCTGCTCCAGTACCAAACCACTCTGCTTCAACTCCTCCAACTGTCTGATTGAAGCAGGGGGGGTTTATCAGGTGACTGACTTCAGACACTCTAATTGGCTTCAGGTGCTTTAATTAATCTATAGCAACCTCTCTTCCCTTTACAGGGAATAAGGCTCTCATCATCCTGGGGCTTACATATCTCCCGTCTATCACCCTCCTGCTGCCCTCTGGCCATGCTATATCACAAAGGGGAAAAAAATATTGCCAAAGAAATGATTTCCAGTAATCTCCAAGTACGTTGTGAAAGCCTATTTCACTTCTACCCCTCCTCACCCCAATACATCGGTAATTTACATAGTAACCATATATGGTTGAAATAGACCTTCTGAACTGTTACAATATGTGTCTGGGTAACATTCTTTCTGGTGACTTGTTTAGTTTCAATTATGTCAGTTACCACTTTGGCATAGAGAGTTTGATGTAATAAAATCTATTATTACTTGGGGGAGCAAGTGAATAGGACGCTTGATGCCTGAGGTGCCATTAAGGAATGCATGACTGATTGCCAAAGTAGTTAGTAATTATTCAGCAGATTGCGAACAAAGCTTCTCCAGTTAAAGTTGAAGTTGGAGGTGACTATATCACCCATCTTTCTTGGCACATGGTAGCATGTCATTTGTCGCTGAAGATCATGCCAAAATTTCTTTGCAAGGAATATACTTACCCTCTTGTACACAAGTTGAGATGGAAATGGAAATCCAAGAAGTTTCTGAAAGATCACCCTAGTTTTAAAGGTAATTTGTCAGATGCTTGAGCTTTAGATGTAATAGATGGGAGGCCTGGTGCCACAGGTGAAGAACATGGAGCACACCATCATCACTCCGAGAACCAGAACCAAGCTGGAGAGGACCCTGAAAGATGCCATCCACTGCCAATATGTGGAAAACCTGAAATGGAAGCCAGACCAGAGCAGGGCCTTCAAGGTGATGTGCAAGTGGGACGCCAGCAACCACTTCCTCCCCGGGGGCAGCGTCTCCCGATTTGCCAACTGGAGGTTCATCCACCAGTCCTGGCTCAACTGCATCCCACTGAACGGAACCGTCCACCGTGTAAATTGGGACAAGCGATGAAAGCAGTGCGGCTATGCCAGTGAGAGACTACTCCATATCTTGTGTAGCTGCAAGCCCCATTCCAGAGCCTGGCAGCTGTGACACAACACCATCCAAGATCACCTGGTTAGAGCCATCCTGCCACTTGTGGGGAAGGTTGCCGTGAACTTCGTCATCCCCGGAATGGACAGCCAACTGCAACCGAACATTGTCATCACCAATGAGGACCGGAAGAAGATCATCATAGTGGATGTCACAGCGGTCTTCGAAAACAGGACCCCGGCTTTCCACAATGCCTGATCTTGAAAGCTAGAGAAATATGCCCCTCTGGCCAGCACCCTGAGAGGTAGGGGCTATGAGGTCCAAATTCACATGCTGATCGTTGGAGCCCTGGGCACATGGGACCCCGTAACAAGCGAGTGCTGAGAGAATGTGGAGTCAGTCAATGCTATGCTCAGCTGATGCGGCAACTCATGGTGTCAGATGCCATTAGGTGTTCGAGGGACATCTACATGGAATACATCACCGGACATCGGCAATATCAGGAGGAATGAACTGGAGTGCCGATGAGAAGCGCAGTCAGGAAAGTAACTGAAATACTTTCATGATGGACTGTTTTTTCTCTAAATGGACAACCTATCCAAAATTCTCAATTACTGAGGAACAGTCTCACTCATTGATATATTTTGCTTTCCGCCACCAACTCTCTGTATAACTTTTTTCATGAGTAATGTACCTGAATGCATGGAAGCTAATATCTAAACTGTCTTCCTAAATTCATTCAACTAAATTTGGGTTATTGCTGATTATGCACTATATGTATCTTGTGACTTTGTATTTGTGGATAATCTAAGCACTATACCCAGATGTACAAACACTCCTTTCTCAACCTATGTATTATATACTTTTTTTTAACATCAGCTATAATAAAATTTTAAAATTTGTACTATTGACGTAAGAGAAGAGTCTTTAGGAAAGGTCACTGGAGTAGATATTTACAGAGATCTTCTCTTTAGAACCATTTCGTCACTTTTTACTGTATTCCCTCCAGGTCAGCCAAACTGTGGAACGTCAAAGACTTGTTTCACCCCATTTAGCTTATATTAAATGTGTTAGTTTGATTTGCTCAGTAGTTTTTGTTGTGTCTTTATATAAGAACATATTTGTCCCACCTACCCCTCACAACTAAAAAAAAAATCAAAAACTGAAACAATGAGGATAAGGGGAGGGGACCAGTGCAGCAACAAGAGAGAATGAAGGCTCTTATCCTGCAAAGTAAATCTGATGGGCAATCCTTTACTCCAAGTCAGAGCCCACCGAGGGGTGAAATCCTGGCCCCACTGAAGTCAATAGGAGTTTTGCCCTTGACTTTGCTGAGGCCAGGATTTCATCTAGCTGTTTTGCGATGTTAATTCTCATAAACCCTGCTGGGAAAAGATCATTAAAGCCAAATCTTGTTTCCCTGAGTTCTCAGAAGAAAAAGATGAATATACTTCTCTTAATAACTGCTCCACTAAATAAATGTTTTTAGCTTATCTGCTAAATATACCAGGTTTCTTACCCTCACACTAAACTTGGAATATACTTAGTTTACTCGGCACTGGAGTGCCTCTTCTTTTAAATTGGTCTGTAAAAGCATTTTGACAGAAGCTCATACTGAAAATCATTTTAAAAAATAAAAGGAAAAGAAAAACACTTTCAGTGCTCAGAATGTGAAAGTACTTAATGATTAATTGGGTGGAGTGTAGTGTTTGTAGAAAAAAATAGTTAGTATTTTTTGCCAAGTATTTTTGCTTAGTCTTATGAGTTCATCATGTGCATGACACAGGGATCTGAGACATGCTTAAGATTTTGTGTTATCCTGTTTATCCCACTCTTTATTCCAGTGTAACATAATATGTTTCATTACCTAGAAATCAATGATTTTTTAAAAATGAGGAAAACATTTAATTTTTACAGAACATATTCCATGTGGCTACTCCTAACAGTTCAGAGGAAAGAGATAAAAGCAAAGCAAAACCAAACAAACCCTCCCAGAAAACATGCAAGCAATGGAAACATCCCTTCCTGACCCCTGCCAGTGGCTGGCTGAACTCCCAAAGCATGAATTTTTAGAACATAAGACATACACTCAAAGTGAGTCCCAGGGCTGTTTAACTCTGTCCCCTAACAATAATAATGAGAATAACCTCCACAAATCATCTAATTTCTGGGCACAACCACCACATGTGCAAGCATGTTCCCCTTTCCTCACAACCCCTCCAACAGAGTGCCTTCCTACCAGCAAAAATACAATGGATATTAACTGGAGTCAAATGCTAAACAAAACATTGGAAAGAGTCCAGCGGAGGGCAGTAAAAATGATTAGGGGGCTGGAGCACATGACTTATGAGGAGAGGCTGAGGGAACTGGGATTATTTAGTCGGCAGAAGAGAAGAATGAGGGGGGATTTGATAGCTGCTATCAACTACCTGAAAGAGGGTTCCAAAGAGGATGGATCTAGACTGTTCTCAGTTGTAGCAGATGACAGGACAAGGAGTAATGGTCTCAAGTTGCAGTGCGGGAGGTTTTTAGGTTGGATATTAGGAAAAACTTTTTCACTAGGAGGGTGGTGAAGCACTAGAATGGGTTACCTAGGGAGGTGGTGGAATCTCCTTCCTTAGAGGTTTTGAAGGTCAGGCTTGACAAAGCCCTGGCGAGGATGATTTAGTTGGGGATTGGTCCTGCTTTGAGCAGGGGGTTCGACTAGATGACCTCCTGAGGTCCCTTCCAACCCTGATATTCTAGGATTCTATGATTTCTGAGCTATATAAATTGAAGATGTGTATCCCCTTTTCCATATAGAGACCCACTCATTCAGATGAATTTCTTTGTCCAAATACCTCTCCCATTTTACTATCTGGGTTGTTTCTTACCAGCATCTTTGTCAATGAAAATTGTATATATAAATTGAAGTTTTTGTTCCAGCTTGCTCCTGCATTACCTCCTCGAATATGGATAGAAGGTCTCTCTTTACAAGGTTTATCTTTACAAGAGCTGCCTTGTATCCAGATTTCACAATAAAACGTTTGACTTGTAAATATTAAAAATATGGGATCTTTTATTTACATTGGTACACGCTACTTGGTATGATTTCAAGTCAGGATCTAGGAACAGCTGTCCAAATTGAGTAATCTCAGCTCTTACCCACAATAAATAGTAACTTTGATATTTCCTAGGGATCAATTCCTAATTCTTAATGAAAGTATTTAAGGGAGAGGGCCCAAACAATGGGAATTAAAAAAAAAAATTGGCCAAAAGCTGCTTAGGTGGTCTGGATGAATGGGTGATTGCTTGATTACTTGACCGATTTTTAAAATTGGTGACCTGCATTACTTGTTACCCAAGAGTTACTATGGGGGCTCCAGTCCTGTTTGAGTAATCTGTTATTAACTCAGTTGGTCACATCTTTTAATTATGTTGCGTAATAATAATAAACGTGTTAGGAAAAGTTAGTCTACCACACTTTGTAGGCTTATACAGAAATTTAGAACTCACCCTTTGTCTTTTGTTCCCATGTAAATTTTAATACCACATTCTGTCATGTTTTTACTGTCATGTCAGCGATATCAACAGGGATGCACTCAAACAAAAATAACAACTTTGGGAGAATATTCATCTTTACTGAGGCTACCCTACCTAGCCAAGAATTTTCATATTTGTTCTATTCCTGCAAGTCTCTTATTATTTTATTCCATGTTGGAGAGTAATTTGCCTTTAAAAGATATTTTTCTCTACAATATTCATTCCTAAATATTGACCCTTTAAGGGATATAAATTCCTAAAATTTCCTGCCCAAATTCCAATATCAATTGTTCTGTAATTTTTAACAAGGATTTAGATCCTACAAATGTAAGAAGACATCATCGTCATACAAAACTATTGTGTGTTCTAATCCAGAAGGTGTTCTGATGCCCTTTACCGAGGAGACCGTTTCTCACATTTGCTGCAAATGGCACCATTGCAAAAACACACAGGGGGATAAACCTATCTTGTACCCTAGCCAAATTAAAAGAAGGGGATTGATGACCATTAACCCAGGCAGACCCTCAAGGATGAGTATACAGGGCCAAGGTGCCCCTATAAAACGGTGATTTCCAAAGCCAAACCTTACCAAAATCTGTCTGAGTTTCTCCCACTCCAGCTGGGTTGAAGGCTTTCTCAGCATCTAAAGAAGCATACAGCAAGAATTGCTAGAATTGACATGACATATCAAATTCAGAGTTCTTCTGATAATATCAGATTGAAGAGGGTAAGCGAATTTGGGCAAGATGATGGTCAATCTGTTTGCTAGCACCTTGGCATTAATTTTAGCATCCATGTTAATTAAAAAAATACGCCTATATGATGCACAATTGGTAAGATATTTTCCTTCTTTAGGAATGACCACAGTTTTTGCCTCTTCCCATGCTCCAGGAATCTTGTTCCCCTGCGATATACCATGAAACAATTCAGTTAAGAAAAGGGACCAATACTTGCTTTAGAGCTCTATAATACTCTGCAGAAAACCCATTGTCATCTTGAGCTTTATTCGATTTTAAATTCTTAATTACAACTTTGACTTCTTCAGCAGCAGTTTGCCTGTTAAGAGCTGCCACATCATCTTCTGAGAGCTGTTCAAGATTTGTATTTTTTGAACCATACAAAGTATGGAAAAAGTTAGGAAATGTTTCAGAGATCTGTTTCATGCCAATTAGTAAATCTCCCTTTTTATTTTTAATCAAAGGATGTCTGATTTATCCTGTTACTTTTTTTTAACTTTCTGGCTAAAAGCCTATCAACTTTATTGCCCTTTTCATAATATTTTTGTTTAATATATCTAAGTGTTTGCTCAGCCTTACCTGTTTGTAACAGGTTAATCTTCCCTCTTCTAATTTATTTTCTTATACTATTTTAGATCCTGTAGATTTATGTCTACCTTCCAAAACAGAAAGTTCTTGAACCAAACTCTCTTCTTCAAGACCTCTCATCTTTTTGAGGTATGATGCTTTATTTATAAGGATCCCCCTCTTTACCACCTTTACAGCATACCAGTGAACACTTTTATTAATCATTTCCTTATAGTTTTCATCTATATGTTGCTTAACATTTTCTTCCATCTCTTGAATTCTAAGGGAGTCATACATAAAAGCTCTGTTCAACTTCCAGGCCTTTTGTTTTTCCACTGAGTTCCAGTCTTTTAATCTGATATATGCAGGGGCATGAACAGACCAATTTATATCTGCCAGATAATTTTTTTGACTAAATTAGTCAGGGTCCTAGACACAAAAATCATATAAATCCTGGAATACGATCCATGAGGAGCAGAATAATATATATAGTCCCTGACATTCAGATTCAGCTCCTGCTAGGAATGTACCTCTTAGAATAATATCATCTTCACTAAAATGTCCTAAATCCCTAAAAAACTGATTAAAAAGAGAAGTTTGCCTCTAACTGGGAGTGTACATCTTGGCTAAGGTGAAAAGTTTACTTCTAAAGGACCCCTTAATTAAAATACGTCTGCCCTCTGTATCTACAGTGTGTGCTGAAACAATAAAAGGGAAGTATTTAGCAGAGTGTTGTCACCCCTCTTCTGTTAGATTGCTCTGGCGAGACATGTGGTATCTGTATCCAAGAAACGTTCAGGTATTTATACTCATTTTTCTTGTGGCGTGTTTTTTGTAAATAGATTATACTAGTAAAATATTTTCAGTGAGCAGAATATACTTTTCCTTTTTGTTGGACTGTTCATCCCCTTCACCTTAACAAACGTGATGTTGATAAACTTACCCACGACTACCAGCTCTGCTCTCACCCTGTATACTGCCCTTTGTTAAAAGTAGTGAGACACCCCACCCCTGGCCAGATGCCAGGGCTCCATTATATTTGCGATTCTTCTGTAAGTAAAATTGTTGATAGTGTTCCCATCAAACACACAGTCATTTTAAAACTCACACATATGTTGCTTTTCCTTTTGTAATGCCTATATTGTTGTACCCTGATCCTGAGTCTGATTTACCATAAACTTTTAAATTCTGTGCCCGAACATTTTTTTATTAATGTAATCTTTTCTGTTAAAGCATACAACCATATTGAACATCTGTTCCCTTATCTCCTGTTTCCCTCCTTCATTCTCCCTTGGCATTCCCCCATTGTCACTTGGTCCCCTCTAACTATGAGAGCCCAGACTTTCCTTATTTCCTCCATGGGCTTGTTAGTTCCCTGCTCAAAGAGGGGTTTCTTTCTCTTTTCTTTTTTCAAATGTATATTCTTAAGAACCAAGCCTTATTTAATCGGGCCAAACACCTTTATAACATTGGATCTTGTGAGATTATTAGACCATCTTTGAGTTTACCTATTCTTAAAATATTCTACCATAGATGACCCTTCAATTAACATAAAATTTGGAATGTTTGTAATAACTCTAACGTCAAACTTACTTCAATAAGGGAGATCTGGGTCTCGGGCTAGTTTGTTATTAATTTAATGTTGTGGTTTATATTATAAAATAAGTTAACTATAACGTTATATCTATTAAATATACTGTATCCACCTAGAATAAAATATCCTGGGTGCTATACAGCCCAGCTTTCATTTCACTATATCCCTTTATCATTATAACCATATGAATATAGTATCTATTATCTATTGTAATGTCTTAACCCATATACTAATCTTGTTCTTCTGGATCTGGACTGTATCTTCTGCTGTCATATCTGTGCTGTTGTATTGGTGATGCATCTTTTTGAGCTGTTCTGGCTCTCTTTGGTCTCCCTGATTTCCAGTGATTTCTTGGTGATCTGTAGAACCGATGTCTTTAATCCCATTCAGATTTTTTTGAGCTAAATCGCCTATTCCCGTGTCCATAAGTACCTGTTTCCCTTCTTTTGGATTTGAAATAGACATATATCTGTCATTCCATTTAAAGGACTGTCTAAATGGGAATGCCCCTTCGTATCCTATGTTCTTTCTAAGAATTGTGGTCACCTGGTATAGTTCCTTTTTGCTTTCTCAGGTTGAGGATGCCAGATCTGGGAAAATTTGTATGTACTAGTTAAGAATCATCATTGGTTCAGCTTCTCTTCCTCATTATCCTCTGTGTTTTATCCTTGTCTTGACAGTAGTTGGACAGTCATGTCTCTTGGTCTGGAGCCTGCTTGGGGGCCTGAAGAAAAGAGATCTGCCTCCTCAATATGAATGCAATCTTTATTGGCCACTTTTAATGTGTCATGGAAAATATCATCTAATGTGTCCAGTAGATTTCTCAATTCAGTCTCCTCTGGAATACCTCTCATCCTTATGTTATTCCTGCAGTCTCCATTTTCTGTGTCCTCCAGCTTTAATTCTATTTCTTTTTTTCTCTTTCAATTTTGATTTTTTTCATCTCTATTAGTAATGGTGTTCAATTGTTCAGCTGTTTCCACATCTGATATCCTGTTTCCACATCTGATATTTTCCCATTAATCTAATCAATTTTTAGGGTGCCTTAGGATTTTCAAAGGCTGGATCCAAGGGGATCCCAGCATCTGTCACTTTAGAGGGCAGAGGTCTCCTGTGAAAACTTCTCTCTCTCTCTCTCTCTCTCTCTCTCTCTCTAACTTGCAATGACACTGGCTGCATGTTGGTCTCTCAGGATATCCCACTCCTAGAGCCAACCATTCAAGCAGAGCTGACAGAAACTAGCAGGAGGCAGGGCAATTTAGGAGGGAACACTTACTCTTTACACTTACTTTGCCTGCCAGCCACCCCACAAACACCTGAACCAAGTAACTGATAACCCCCAACCTCTGAGGAGAAAGACCCCTAGTGCCATGCTTCCCAAATCATTGCTTTCTTCCTTATCAGGCAAGTGGGGAGAACACTGCTTAGTGCCCTCTCTGCCTTGACTTGTGAGGAATGAGTGGGAGAGAGCAAGGATACAACGGGGAGGATTAAACAATCAGTTTGCTAGCACCTAGAGGATAATAGGATTTGACGAGAACAAATCATGACAAAGCAACCTAATTTCCTTCTCTGACAGAGTTACTGTTGTAGTGGATGTGGGGAAGCTGTAGATGTGATTTATCTTGATTTTAGTAAGGCTTTTGTCACAGTCCCACATGACAGTCTCATAAGCAAAGTAGGAAAATGTGGTCTAGATGAAAAAATTATGAGGTGGTTGCACAACTGGTTGAAAAAGTTTACTCAGAGTAGTTATTAATGGATCACTGTCAAACAGGAAGGTGAGATCCTGTAAATGTCTGTCCTGGTTCCAGTACTATTCAATATTTTAATTAATTATTTTGATAATGGAGTAGAGTATGCTTTTAAAATTTGCAGATGACACTAAGATTTAGGCACTAAGATTTAGAAGAGAGATTTAGGGTAGATACTAGAAAAATTTTCATACTGCAAGTATAGTTAAGTATTGGAATGGATTACTGAGAGAGATTGTGGAATCCCCATCACTGCAGGTTTTTAAGAACAGGTTAGACAAACAGGTTAGACCATCTGTCAGGGATGGTCTAGGTATATTTCCTCTTGCCTCATTGCACGGGGAGAGACAAGGTGGCTTCTCAAGGTTCTTTCCAGCCTTACGTTTCAATGTATCTATGAATTGGTGTAATATTTATTTTCTGAAAATGGTAAGGCACTCAGAGAAGAGGGGATACTCTTCTCATGTCCCTCTCTACCTCTCCTCCTTCAATAGGGATAGAGAGAGATAGATGGAGAAATTTGACTGGGTGTGAAGGGTGAGAGGGGACACTGAAAAAACCCAAGGAAATTTCATATGCAGAAAGAAAGTGGGAGCAGAAAGGAAGCTGGACTCTGTGTGTTGGTGAGGGGAAGTTTGGAGCTGAGGTGAAGGGCGGGTGATGTTGTGATGAGACCAATTTAGAATCATAGAAGATTAGGGTTGGAAGAGTCTAGTCCAACCCCCTGCTCAAAACAGGACCAACACTAACTAAATCATCCCAGCCAGGGCTTTGTCAAGCCAGACCTTAAAAACCTCTACAGATGGAGGTTCCACCACCTCCCTAGGTAACCCATTCCAGTGCTTCACCACCCTCCTAGTGAAATAGTTTTTCCTAATATCCAACCTAGACCTCCCCCACTGCAACTTGAGACCATTGCTCCTTGTTCTGTCACTGAGAACAGCCGAGCTCCATGCTCTTTGGAACCCCTCTTTAGGTAGTTGAAGGCTGTTATCAAATCCCCCCTCACTCTTCTGCAGACTAAATAAGCCCAGTTCCCTCAGCCTCTCTTCATAAGTCATGTGTCCCAACCCCCTAATCATTTTCATTGCCCTCCACTGGACTTTCTCCAATTTGTCTACATCCTTTCTGTAATGGGGGGCCCAAAACTGGATGCAGTACTTCGGATGTGGCCTCACCAGTGCCGAATAGAGGGGAATAATCACTTCCCTTAATCTGCTGGCAATGCTCCTACTAATGCAGCCCATATGCTGTTAGCCTTCTTGGAAACAAGGGAACACTGTTGACTCATATCCAGCTTCTTTTCCACTGTAATCTCCAGGTCCTTTTCTGCAGAACTGCTGCTTAGCCAGTTGGCCCCCAGCCTGTAGCGGTGCATGGGATTCTTCCATTCTAAGTGCAGGACTCTGCGCTTATCCTTGTTGAACCTCATCAGGTTTCTTTTGGCCCAGTCCTCCAATTTGTCTAGGTCACTCTGGACCCTATCCCTACCCTCAAGAATATCTACCTCTCCGCCAAGCTTAGTGTCATCCGCGAACTTGCTAAGGGTGCAATCCATCCAATCATCCAGATCATTAATGAAGATGTTGAACAAAACCGGACACAGGTCTGACCCCTGGGGCACTCCACTTGATACCGGCTGCCAATTAGACATCAAGCCGTTGATCACTATCCATTGAGCCCGATGATCTAGCCATGATTCTATCCACCTTATAGTCCATTCATCCAATCCATACTGCTGGCAAGAATACTGTGGAAGACTGTATCAAAAGCTTTGGTAAAGTCAAGGTATAACTTGGAGGACTGTAATTGTGAGGGGTGGAAACCTTTAGGATGTTTCATATAATATCCAGTGTTTCAATCACCTGTTTCTGTGCCAGAATAGGGAATATGAAAAGTCCCCTTTACAAATTCATTATATATCACTTACTCTTTTGCGTGTCACTCCCTTTTATTTGAAATGTCTACAAGAGAAATTAAGGGTAGACAGAAAATTCCAAATTTTGAAAATGTCTTCCTTTTCCTTGACTCTTACAAGTTCAAAAACCTTCTAAAAACTTTGAGCTCTTAAGATGTGTTTAGTTATCTGACTGCCATATATGTATATCACCTCAAGTAATTTGGTTTCAGCCGGGTAAATTTCTAAAGGAACAATATTTCACCAATTTTTCTGAAAAGTTCAAGAGATCAAATCCTATACAATCCTAGGAAACTGAGAACCATGCAGATCAGGTCTGTGTTAATGGAAAAAAGAAAAATGCTATCTATGTATATAAGTGCTTTGGGGAAATTGAAAAGAATTGATTGGATAGCCATTTGAATTATCACAGTAATTAGTCTTGGTATTATCCCTGCCATACAACTTGATTTTATTGACCTTAAATATAGTTTACACCTACTGTGTTATTAAGGGCAGGGAATGCAGACCAGGGATCTTAAAGTAATTTTCAGTCCTGGGGTTTTAGCATTACCAGTCATGTGATTTTTCTGGGAGCCTTCTTTAAATTTAAAGGAGAGTTTGTGAGTACTCTAAATAAGTTATAAAAATGTTGAAGTATTTCAAAAAATCTTACTGGATTAGCTCTGAAATTGCATTCACTAATCAGACAGTAGAGATTAGATAGACCTCAAGATTTTAAAATATGGATGCCTAAGGTCAGGCTCTTGAGTGCAAATGTGGGCATCTAAATAAATGGCCTGATTTTAAATGTTTTAAATGATTTTAAAGATTTTAAAATGTTTATCTTCACAAATAAATTGTTCCTCTCATGATGCCCTAGAAATATAATCCTAACATTTATTTTTTAGTATTTTTGTTTAATTTAATGAAATGTCTTTGGCAAATGTTGTTTCTTTATTTACAACTTTTAAATATCCTCAAGGTTGAAGAAATAAAACGTGCACCACCTAAAAGGTTTTGGGAACTGTATGTTGTACTTAAATATATCCTTATTTGCATTTTATGATTGACTGGACATTTGAAGGACATTTCAAATTTGCATGTAATTAACATAGTGAAAGAAACAGTTCCTATTTTTCCAAATGGTAAAACACTTTCCTAGAATATTTGGGGATTGTCTTTTCTTTTTTAAAATTACATTTATGCAAATATGGCTAACTACAGCTGATTAGTATGCAGTGTTGTTGTAGCTGTGTTGCTACCTTATCTTTCTTACAGCTAATTAGGGGAAGGCAGCTAAAAATATTGGTCTTTTTTTAAACAATTTGTTGTTTTCTGCTTGCACACATGACGAACCTTTTTTGAACTGATCTTTAGGGCTGATATTGTCTCTTCTTTCAAAGCTGTGCTTAAGACCAATTTCTGCTAGAATGTGTGTTTTTAAAAAATCACCAAATTAATTATGGCTATGTTGAGGGGGAGATGGGGCTAGTTGACCATTTATCAATTTAGAATGATACAATAAAATGTGTGTGTGTGTGTATGTAAATGTAGGCAGAGCTGGAGCACCAATTATAAGGTTGGTGAACACTTCCCATTATAAAAAAATATGAATTGCTTATGACTTTGCCAAATATTAACATTTCAGGCTGACATTTGCCATGCTGAGTATCTGCCTGAGGCTTTAGGAAAACTTCAGCCGGAATCGATGGGGGAAAAATGTTATTTTGTATGTTATGAATTCTAGCAACCTTTTCTTTAAGAAGCTCTAGAACCTCCATGCTTTGGAGTAGGGACTTAAAATTTGTCAAGCAGTGGCCTTTGCATCAGGGATGTGCCTTTTGCTGTTCTGTAAATATCCACCCAAATTTGGACAAGTTATAAGCCTTTGAAAAACATCAGTTTGCACATATGTAGAGACTTGCTCGAGGTTCCCATCTAAAATCTCTGAAGATTCCATCTGCACAGTGCATGTTCCAGCCCAGGGCTGAGCAGGACTGTCCCTGCAATTGCTGCTCTGGGCTAGCTCTAGGCACTGGTACTGACAACTGTGAGTTTGTGTCTCCTGTGTTCTCTGTCCCCCTGCTGGGCCCTGGAAACATGGAGAAAGAAGGTGCCTGAATTGAATGCAGAGAGGCTAAGAGCCAGATCAACTGGGTGGGATGGGGAGGTAGATCTGGGGATAAATGCCTTGAGGGTCCTGGAAACTGGGACAGGAGGCGGGGTAGAGGGAAACTGGGACTCTGAATTGGGGTAGGGGAAACTGTGATTGGGAGCCAGAGGAGACTGAGTGGTTGAGCAAGGAGACTGAGACTGGGGTGAGAAAAGACTGGGACTGACTGGGAAAAAAGAGGGACTGGGAGCCAGAGCGGGAACCTGGGGAACTGGGACCCATTGGGGATAGGCTGAAATTTGGATGTGGAGTGAGCAGGGGAAGGAGACTGGGACTGGATGGCAAGGATACAGGGGTGGAAGAAAGGAAGTTGGACAGATGGATCTGAAAAGGTGCATGGGGAGAACAGGGTAGGCAAATACACTGGAACAAGGAGCCAGGAAGGGGAGTAGCTATGATAGGTATTGGGAGAGCCATGGAGAGAGCGTGATTGGATAAGGATCCTGGAGAGGAAAATTAGGAGCAATGGGGATGGGAAACATGAGTGGGAGATGGCAATTGGAGGCCAGTGGTGAGGGGAGACAGATCAGAAAAGGAGGTAGGAGGGGGAAATTGGAGCTGGCTAAGCAAAGAGAATGGGACTGGTCGTGGGAGGGAGACTCAGACTGGGATATCTGAAGTGGGAGAGTAGAACTGGCTGGGCAAGCAGACCAAGATTATGATGAGAAGTTTGGGGTGCGGAGACTAGGACTGGCTATGTGAGGAGAATGAGATTGAAACAATGAGCCATGAATGTGGAAGAGATAGGACTGGGTCAGAGATGGATTGGAAGGGGATGGGGTATATATGGCACTCTGTACCCCAAACCAACACCCTGACACCCCCATATGTACCATGGTGGTATGATTATAATGTTTTGTACAAAGTACGTCTTGTGAGGCATCATTTTAAAAGTCTTGATCTGTTGAATATTATTATCCTGTTGGATATAATGTGTTATCATTCTATGTGATGTTATGAAATTTTATTACGTATGTGTTACTGAAATATGTTGTGAGGTTGGGAACACCCACAATCAGCCTTTCTGGTTCAACAGTGGACTAGCCAGACATGCTAATGACCCATTAAAGGGAATCCACTTTCCCAACAACTGCCCCAGAAGACTTCTCAGAGAGAGCACATAGACACTGGAGGCTGCTTGACCAATGGGGGTGGATCTCCACATCACAAGCATGTTTCTTCCAGCATGCTGGAAAGATCTTATAAAGAGGGGAAGTGACATCGTGACTTGGCCTCACTCCCCCCACAACTCAAAACCTGAAAACACGTCTGGAGCACAATGACTTTGAACTGGGGGGGGGTGGTCCTGGGCTGGAGGAGAGTCCCAGCCTGTGTAATTGTGTATTTATACCATCTGCCAAGGTGAGACACTGCTCGATTCAAATCTTGTTTAGTTTATAGAACTTACACTATGAATTTATTTTATTTCTTAGGTAACCAACTTTGATCTCTGTGCTTACTACTTATAATCACTTAAGATCTATCTTTCTGTAGTTAATCGATCTGTTTTATATGTGATCCAAAACAGTGTATTTTGGTTGAAGGTTTAAAACAAATAAAAGGAAGTATTTCTTCACACAATACACAGTCAACCTATGGAACTCCTTGCCAGAGGATGTTGTGAAGGCCAACACCATAATAGCATTAAAAAAAAGCTAGATAAATTCATGGAGGATAGGTCCAACAATGACTATTTAGCCAGGATGGGCAGGGATGGTGTCTCTAGCCTCTGTTTGCCAGAAGGTGGGAATGAGTGACAGGGGATGGATCACTTGTTCTGTTCATTCCCTTTGGGGCACCTGGCACTGGCCACTGTCAGAAGACACAGGATACTGGGCTAGATGGACCTTTGGTCTGACCCAGTACGATCGTTCTTATGAAGTGCCTTTGTAAACAGAGCTGAGATTTCCCAAGCTAGTGTGTGTCCTTTCCACATTGAGGGTGGGGTAGACAGGGTAATGAACTTACACTGGTCATGCTTCTGACCAGGACAAGATGGTACAGTTCTGGGGTGCAAGGCTGGGGAGCTGGGGGGAATTGGCTGGAGCCTCTCTATTGTTAGCTCATGAGTGGCTGGCAAAACATTCATGTAACTCAGTTGGGTGTTCCTGCCTGTGGATGTCTGTGTAAGGGCAGTACCTGCCAGAGCTTTGTAGCTTGTCACAGCTTCGCAGTGTGAGAGGCATACCCCAGGTTGGTGGGACAGAGGATGCAGCCATTCCACAGTTCAGGTTGCACCAGACAGGACTGAGAAAGAGGGGAATGGGGGGATGGGGTATAAAGGATCAAGTTTGGGAGGAATGGGCAGAAGAGTCTGTGTCCCCTAGACAACACTCCCCTCAGAGTCTGGAGTAGAACCCAAGATTCTGGAATCTCATTATGCCTTAGCTGTCAACAAATTTCTGTGAAAATCCATGGCAAAGAGTCTGTCTCATCCCCCTCTAATGCTGCTCCACATAAAGGATGACAACATACTGCTGCTATCAGTTACACTATTTGTTCATGTGTCAGAGGTCTGTGCTGTGAATCTAAAAGTTCCAACCCTACCGGTGCCCCATGTGGGTCTCAATATGATGCTACCTGATGGAATTTGTTTGATTTTTTTCTTTTCTTTAAACCTAAGAAATTTCACAGAAAAAAAATATATTAAGAGTACATTGTTAAGTTTTCAAAATCAAGCTCTCATAAGTTTGGAAATGCCAATGGAAAAGTCACCAGTGCAACTATAATCCAGCCACCTTGTATTTATGCATTCTGATATAGTTTTTAATTACATTATCGCATGTATTAAGGTTGCACAGGTAAGATTAGGAAATACCAAATGAAGGTTGCCTATGCAACCTTACACACACACACACAAATTAAAAAGAACAATGTGTAAGTCACTTGACTTCTTGATTGCAAGCTCTGAATGAGAGGAATTCATATATGTCTTCATATATGTTTGTATGACTCTTATCATGATGTGTCAAGACTTCTAATTGGGATCTCTGGTCTATGGGTGCTACAGCAATATAAATATTTTCCAAATATTTCTTTATCTGATCTTTCCAATAGTTAGTTTTACATTCTTCCCCTTTTTGAAATTTAATTTCTATATTTTTACTGTTGATGATAGATTTTTAAGAGTACAGTCTCTCAGCCATTTTTGTGTCATCTTTAATTTCATCCATCTCTTCATTTTTTTAGACCTACTTTCTTTATGTAGTACTTTTCCCCTTAATATATTTGTAAAGTCACTCTTATTCTTCTCTCACCATTGGCTTGATTTGCCTTGTTTTGCTTCATTTATCTTTTGCCTTAAAGCGCTAGGAATTATGGAATACATTTGTGTGGTTGCCTATCCCTTTCCAATTACTAATATCATGGTTCTTTTATGTCATTTTGTGCCTTATGCCCCATATATTTAAGGTACCCAACTGTCAGATTCTATTGTTTCCTCCTGTAGTTTCTTACTAGAGGCTAGCTTAATCCCTGATCCATGCACATGTGCACAAGGGAAGGCACAAGGACCTTTGTACCTTCCTTTGCAATATGACCGTCAATCTATTTATACTTTAGAAATAAAGATAAAATATAAAGATAAAATATAAAGAAAGAAATAAATTTTCTGATTTTCTCACTGATGAAAAATGAAAATAGATACACATTTGACATTAGATTTTACTTAGCAGCATAATTTTTATAACAGCTAAACCATTCTCGCTGCTTTCCTGTCAAGTTAATATCCATCTCTTAGAGACTGTCATGCCAGAACACCGCCTGTCACCTCTTCCTAACAAAACAGGGCTTGAGTGAATAATTAGGGGGTATGAGTTTTCGTTTTGAACATGTAAGATAAGATAAAAATAGAAATGAAGACTATTTGAGAAAAGACAAACAAAAGAATACCTTAGTATAGCCTACTTATCCTGATGTGTATACTCTAGGTATGAAAGGGGCTGTTAGCAAAAGCAGAGTTGTGAAGGAAATGGAATAACTGATACAGTTCTAAGCATGCAAGATCAAACCATGCAGCTGTTTCTGTAGAAGACTGGCTGCACAGTTGAATGCTATAGATGACTGAAAGCACCTTTGGAACTGAGGGGAGAAATTCTTGGCAGAATAATAACACTGTGCAGTAGCTCCAGGGCAAGTGTCTGGTCATGGAAAGGTTAATGCATAGATGTTGTTAGTGTTGTTAAAAGAATCACTTTTGTTTCTAAGAAGGCCTGGATAATATGCATTGTGGAAATGCCGAGATTTGCACCTGTCCTGTCTTTACAGTGCCTGTCCTGTGGTGATACAGAAAAGGATTATGAGCTGTCATTTTCTCATCTTTCATGAATGATCAAGAGTTCGTAAATTATTATGATTAAATGTATGACAGAGCAAGCCAAGAGTTTTGCTGAAATGCTTTTTCTTGAGAAAGTATAAGTAATAGCAAAGCCATTGTACTTATGCTTTCATTCATCTCTGAATATGCATCCAGCTCTTGGAAGAAAGGAAAAGAATTCTGTGAGGTCACTAACATGCCATCTATTGATGGTTGGTACACACTGTTGAAGAACTGTATGTATTAAAAATGTTGTGTGTGAGCACTGCGGGAATTTCAAGCTGGCAAAAGGCATTTCTAGAGATAGAATTCTCATGCAATTTGAGTGTACATTTCACACTACTTATGAGCTAAGTAATAAAAACATTCATCGGGGAAAAGAAAAAATATTAATAATCTTTTATGAGAGAGAACAGTATGTGCCAGGCTCTAATAGTTGAGAGAAATCAAAGGAAGCCATTTAGTGTGCCAAAGACTTGGGTTAAAGACATTTGAAACCTGGACGTACAAAAGTAAAGGGCACAGCTTTTGGAAAAGATTGTGAATATGTAACTTCAAACATTCCAAACTAGCTTGCTCCTATTGTCCAAAGGGGTGGGGCTGCCAAAGGATTTATTTGGGGAATTCCACAATAATGTCACCCAACTGTGTAGTGCTGCATTCCTCCAGCTCACAACTGAACTCCTTCATGGGGCAAAACTGAAGTGCTATTGATATTTATACTTGTGGATTTGTGGGTGCTTCTTTTTTCAATCTTATCAGTCTGGTAGGTTTTTAGCATGTAAAAAGTATAGCTAAATTCATATAATAAGAGTTTCTTACTGGAGATCTGTTAACTATAGTATCCTCTGCTACCCCTTTCTGTTTTTAAGAAGATAAAGCTTTAGACTTCTGATACAGATTGTTTTGGGGAAAAGTTTTAATAAATGGAACCTTAACCTTTACAAGATGAGTGAAAATGAAACACACTAGTTCTCACACACTCACGTCATTTTCTGGCTATGCTAAAAGGACAGGAGACATTTGACATGGGTTTAATCAGACTGCAACTTTATTATTAGATGTCTAGGCCTACCCAGCAGATCAGTGTACAGTGCAAGTAACCCCATGTTTATTCCATAATTACCTCGGGGACTTTTACCAGCTCCCCATCTTTTTCCATCCAGGTCCCTCCAACAAATCCATTGCCAGGATTTTACCACCCACCCCGACTCGTAGGGAGGATTAAGGTGGGCTATACGAATCGGGCGGTTGGCTCCCTGCTGTACCAATCATAGGAGTCCCCAACCACCCCTTGCTCGTTCCTTTAATGAACACCTCTTTCTAAGTCCTTTTCAAAGCCATTTATCCAGTCCCTGTATACCTTCCCTATGGAGTACCTGCACCAGACATCCATCCTACACTTAAATAATGAGTTGTGACATGGCCTTCTGCCTGTCATGCCATGCATGAACAGAGCCCTTCCTGACACCTGCTGTGGGGAAGGTGAAAAACCCACCAACTGCAACCAAACCAATATCATGGTAAGGGAAAAATTCCTTCCTAGCCCCCCTAAACAAGGGATGGCTAGTGTAATGCCCACAGCAGGTATTGACCAAACCTGGTCAAAGATGATAAGGCCATTGCAGAGAAACTAAATTAATTATTTGCATCAGTCTTCACTGTTGAGGATGTGAGGGAAATTTCCAAACATGAGCCATTCTTTTTGGGTGACAGATCTGAGGAACTGTCCCAAATTGAGGTGTCATTAGAGGAGATTTTGGAACAAATTGATAAACTAAACAATACTAAGTCTCCAGGACCTGATGGTATTCACCCAAGAGTTCTGAAGGAACTCAAATGTGAAATTGCAGAACTACTAACTGTAGCCTGTAACCTATCATTTAAATCCGCTTCTGTACCAAATGACTGGCAGATAGCTAACGTGACGCCAATTTTTAAAAAGGGCTCCAGCAGTGACCCTGGCGACTACAGGCCCAGTAAGCCTCACGTCAGTACCGGGCAAAGAGGTTGAAACTATCGTAAAGAGCAAAAGTTTCAGACACACAGATGAACATAATTTGTTGGGAAATAGTCAACATGGTTTTTGTAAAGGGAAATCATGCCTCACTAATCTACTAGAGTTCTTTGAGGGGGTCAACAAGCATGCCGACAAAGGAGATCCAGTGGATATAATGTATTTAGATTTTCAGAAAGCCTTTGACAAGGTCCCTCACCAAAGGCTCTTAAGCAAAATAAGCAGTCATGGGATAAGAGGGACAGTTCTCTCATGGATTGGTAACTGGTTAAAAGATAGGAAACAAAGGGTAGGAATAGATGGTCAGTTTTCAGAATGGAGAGAGGTAAATAGTGGTGTCCCCCTGGGTTCTGTACTGGGCCCAGTCCTATTTAATATATTCATAAATGAGCTGGAAAAAGGGGTAAACGGTGAGGTGGCAAAATTTACAGATGATACAAAACTACTCAAGATAGTTAAGTCCCAGGCAGACTGTGAAGAGCTAAAAAAAGATCTCACAAAATTGGGTGACTGGGCAACAAAATGACAGATGAAATGTAATGTTGATAAATGCAAAGTAATGCACATTGGAAAACATAATCCTAACTATACATATACAATGATGGGGTCTAAACTAGCTATTACCACTCAAGAAAGAGATCTTGGAGTCATTGTGGATAGTTCTCCGAAATCATCCACTCAATGTGCAGCAGCAGTCAAAAAAGCTAACAGAATGTTGAGAATCATCAAGAAAGGGATAGAAAATAAGACAGAAAATATCATATTGCCTATATATAAATCCATGGTACACCCACACCTTGAATACTGGGTATAGATGTGTTCGCCCCATCTCAAAAAAGATATATTGGAATTGGAAAAGGTTCAGAAAAGGGCAACAAAAATTATTAGGGGTATAGAACGGCTTCCTATGAGGAGAGATTAATAAGACTGGGACTTTTCAGCTTTGAAAAGAGGTGACTAAGGGGGGATATGATAGAGGTTTATAAAATCATGAGTGGTATAGATAAAGCAAATAAGGAAGTGTTATTTACTCCTTCTCATAATACAAGAACAAGGGGCCACCAAATGAAATTAATAGGTAGCAGGTTTAAAACAAACACAAGAAAGTATTTTTTCACGCAACGCACTGTCAATCTCTGGAACTCCTTGCCAGAGACTGTTGTGAAGGCCAATGCTATTATGGGGTTCAAAAGGGAGCTAGATATATTCATGGAAGATAGGTCTAACAATGGCTATTAGCCAGGATGGGCAGGAATGTTGTCCCGAGCCTCTGTTTGCCAGAAGCTGGTATTGGGTGACAGGGCATGGATCACTTGATGATAACCTGTCTGTTCATTCCCTTTGGGACACCTGCCATTGGCCACTGTCAGAGGACAGGATACTGGGCTTGATGGACCTTTGGTCTGATCCAGTATGGCCGTTCTTATGCTTGTATGTTCTGTTATTTTACTACCTAAAAGGGAGGGAGGGTAGGTCCTTTTTCAGCCTTGGTCCATGTAAAAAGGAAGGCTCGAGGCACCGTGTTGCCCCTTTTCATCTGGGCCTCCCACTGCATTCTATCTTCTAGGCTGTAAGCTCACTCACAGGGATGCTAGAATCCCCAACCACTACTCCTTTACTTAACTGTCCTAAAGCCACTGAAAAATGAGCAGCAGAAGCTGGAATCTGGCCTGATTCATATAACCTGAATTAATAAGTGTTTTGCCTGGAAGGGAAACATGCTCATTCTCTTATTTAGAAGTTTGACAGAAACTGGTCTTAAATACAGTACTAGATGGTTCCCTTTCTGGGACTACAGAAGAAAAGTCGAATGTAAATTACAATTTAACATAAACATTTTCTTTTCAATATATCTAATATTTTGCAGTAGCAGGATCTAGTCTAATAAACGTTATTTGTTGTGAGCTGTTGTACCAGTTTGGAATGATATAACTAATTGAAAACACTTATAATTTAAAGAACTCACATTCCTAACACAAACAATATTAGTCAGCTAGCTAATAAACAAGAATCAAATCCAATACTATTAGTATTGTTCCAAATTCATTGGATTAGAGATACAAAAAAACAAACATACAGGTCAGAGTGACTAGCCGTTTCATATTACCCCCAGCCATAAAGCACTGTTCCCTTCACTCGGCCTGCCACCCAAACACCCTCCTGCTTAAAGATGCAGTGCGGTCATTGTCTGGCTATGCCGAAAGAAGGACAGGAGACATTTGACATGGGGAGAGATTAATAAGACTGGGAGAGATTAATCAGGCTGCAACTTTATTATTAGATGTCTGAGACTACTCGGCAGATAACAGTGTACAGTGTAGGTAACCCCATGTTTATTCCATAATTACCCTGGGGGGGCTTTTACCATTTCTGTCTCTTTTTCCGTCCAGGTCCCTCCAACAAATCCATTGCTGAGACCTTACCATACCCAGGGTGGGGGGCTTTCACCAGCTCACCCTCTTTTTCCCTCTCAATCCCTCCAACAAATCTATTGCTGGAACCTTACCATCCACCCCCATCCTCATAGAAGGGTTAAGATGGGCTACAACAGTGCTTCTCAGCGGGAAGGGCAGCCAGCACATCCCTCGGCCCGTGCCACTTTCTGCAGCCCCCATTGGCTTGGAGCAGCGAACCATGGCCAGTGGGAGCCGCGATCGGCCGAACATGCGGACATGGCAGGTAAACAAACCGGCCCGGCCTGCCAGGGCTTTCCCTGAACAAGCAGTGGACCAGAGTTGAGAACCACTGGGCTATAAGAAGGGGGGGGGGTTGGCTCTCTGCTGTACCAATCATAGGCATTCCCAATTGCCCCCCATTCATTCCTTAATGAACGCCTCTTTTTAAGTCCTTTTCCAAGCCATTTATCCAGTCACTCTGTACCTTTCCTGTTGAGTGCCTGCACTGGACATCCATCACAAGGAGACGCCAGCAATTAACTTGGCTGCCTCCTCCCCATACCCAGTCGGGTTCCCAGATATCTCCTAATACAATATTTTATATCAGTTAAAAACATGACAGCACCTAAGTCGGACAGGTGAACCCCATCCTCCCGAAACAACTCTGCTGCCCCATATACTATGCCATAATCAAGGGTGCCAATTGGGGGGACAAGGGAGGGCAGAAGCCCCCCTTCTTCCACCCCCGCCTGAGTTTCATACAGGAGGTGTGCAAGCTCCCAGGTGGAGCTCTTAACTACAGCACAGCATTATTGTGAAATGTAAGTTCTGCAGAGGAGAGGTGCCCCTGGGGCAGGGAATCAGTATTTTGTTTACAAACAGAGGCAGGGTGATTAAGATAAGAAGAAAAGGAGTACTTGTGGCACCTTAGAGACTAACAAATTTATTTGCGCTCACTTCATCGGATGTATTCAGACTGAGTTTTCCACTGAATCTGGTGAAGTGAGCTGTAAGTCACGAAAGCTTATGCTCAAATAAATTTTTTAGTCTCTCAGGTGCCACAAGTACTCCTTTTCTTTTTGCGAATACAGACTAACACAGCTGCTACTCTGAAACTTAAGATAAGAAAGGGCTGGTGATTAAATTAAGGATATGGAAGTTTAGCTTGTAAAAGAGGAATCCCTCTGTGGATGAGGGAGTAGGAAGAGGGGTTATTTTAGAGAAAGCATTGGGGGGGGGAATGGGGGGACTCAGAAAAAATACAGCAAAGCACTGAGCCTAGGTTACATTCAGAAAAGGGGGAGATTTGGGGTGTAGGTAAAAAGAAGAGGTCAAATCCAGGGAAGGGCTAGCAGTGTATAGAGAAGTTCCCACTCTAACTGTGGTACTTATGTGGCCCCATCACCATGGTATCTGAGGTATCACCATGTCTAACCTATTTCTTCTCCCAGTCTTTCGGTGAGGTAGAGCATTGTACAGATGGGCACTGAGGTGCACACAGACTAAGGGCCAGATTTTCAAAGGTATTTAGGCACCTAGTGAGATTTTCAAATGTACTTAGAAGGTTTGATTCTTTGTAAACCCCACTAGGTATCTAGCTACATCTTTTGGCACCTAAAAACCTTTGAAATTCTGTCCTTAAAGCACTGGCCAAGAGTCAGACAGGAAGTCCGTGGGGGGAGTAGAACCCAAGTCTTTCAGAGCTAGCTCCCTATCAAGCAGACCAGCCATTCTCTCTCTGCTGCATGCTGCAAAAAAAGAGGACTCTGATAGATGGGACCAAAACCAAGGCGGCCAGTTCTCTGAGACTCCAGCAAATGGTCCCAGGATGGATATCATAGTTGACAGCATGAAAAGCAGCACAGTGGTTAGGAAGGACGGAGAATTAAAGTCAGATGAGAGAAGATCACTTAACTCCTGAGGGGTGTCAGGTTCTGCCCCAGGCTGGGTTGTACAGCAATGGCTGTGGTGCAATTTTACATTTTAACTGAAAACCATTTTGGTCAGTCATTTTTTGTTCTGAGTTTGAGAAAGGAAGGAATGAGAAAGTGTCGTACGAGTATCAGAAGTGATTATACCTTAATTTCTTAGGGTTTCAGCTGTATTCAGGCCAATTCCAGAACAAAGAACAGAAACTGTATCCACAGAGTCCATAAAGTCAGTGATTATTGTCATGATTTGCTTTATTCACTGGGCACCATCTGTGTGCTCAGCACTGTTCAGAATATACCAGAAAATCCAGTCCCTGAGCCAATACATATAAGATGTGTAACTCTGGATAAGATGGCTCAAATATTTAAGTATGAAGTGTATAGTTATTGACCACACATGTTATCACATGTTCACTGTGATGTTTATATCTATGATTGGAGGCACTGATGGGAATAGAAGTTTTAACTCTCCCAACTTTCTTTCTAAAGGAAGAGCTGTCCAGATCTCCTGTGCCTGTTTACTTTCCTTTCCTTCCTGCAATGGCCCTGATACACCTCAGAGGTCTCAGTTTTTTTTTCTCAACTTTAAAATATACAATTTTCTTGGGTGTTTGGTTTTAAATATTCTCCTATGAGAACTGCAACTCGATCACTGTAGTGTTGTATTTAAGAGCCTTACTGGGGATTGGTCCTGCTTTGAGCAGGGGGTTGGACTAGATGACCTCTTGAGGTCCCTTCCAACCCTGATATTCTATGATTCTATGAAAGTAACTAACTAGCCTTTAAACAGAAGTAAAAGCAGTGTTGCCAGCTCTCATGATTTTGTCATGAGTCCCATGATAATTGTTTTCCTTAAAGCCACAGCTCCTGGAGTCACGTGGATATGTGATGATTTCAGTCTTCTTTCTTAAAGAAAAATGAAGTTTCTAGTCCTTGTGGCTGTGGAGAAAGCTTCAAAATGTGACCCCAGTGCACCCTGAAGGCTCAAAAAGCAGAAGGCAAATAAAAAGAACCCCAAATCTGTTATTTTTGCATAATCTCATGATTTTAAAGCCAATCTCATGATTTTTGGTGAGCATGATTCATGATTTTTGAACATTTGGGATTGGCAATACTGTGAAAGTGACTTGAAAGGGTCCGTTTCACTCCTGTTAGTTTCTAGTCGATTATTTGTAGTGAGGTAACACCTCTAGAGCCCCAGGCAGGTGCAGTATAAACTCACAGGGCCTTGCCCTCATAGGATGTTTCCAAAGTTAAATGATCTATTCCAAGCTTGGTGAACTGCAACAAAGTGATAGAAAGTAATCTAGATTTTTCTACAGTTGTTTAAATTGTTGTATTCAAGAGTTAGTAACAAAGAATATGCATTAAAATTTTAAACCTAACCAGTGTTACTTAAGTGACTTGACACAAGATGTGAGAACATGTTAGTATTAGAGCTGAGTCTGATATTTATTAAATCCTCTTTTTTTAAATAGGAATTAGATACAGTGCTCCTATCAGCTAATTTCTAAGTTATTTTCCAAAAAACCTAGAGTTTTCAGGTGCCTAAGTACCGCTTGGAATCATGGTTAAAGTCCCACCACCACCACCACCAAAATCTGAAATGGCACCACTGGCCAGGATGTGAAATTACTCTCCCTCCTATGGTCTCAAGGACTTTGGCCACCTCCCTGTTCACATACCTCCTTGCCTTGTCCACCCTGGGGGGGCTCACAGCTCCCCGCTAGATCCTGCGCTGAAGCATGTCTGACCAAACAATGTTAACTCCTGGAAAAAGTTCAAGAATCAGCCTCAATTTCCTCCTTGCTCTGAGCATTAGTTCCACCCCTTTAAAGATTTCCAAATAGTTTTCCCCAAGATGCACCACAATTATATCTGGTGGCTGCTTATGGGCCTGCACAGCATATAATACTGGTATCAGTTGATCCCATAACATGCCCCTCCTAGCATGTCAACTGAGTATTGCTTCATCCACCAAAGCCCAGCTGGGAACCCTTGGGCAACCTGGACGCGTGCCTATGTTCCCAAAAGACAACACTGTGCCCGTGTAACCACACCACCATCTGCATGGCTGGTCGTCCAACATCTGTAATGAGATTACAACAAATTAATGCTGACTTACCACCTGAGGTCTTACATATGTTCGGTATGTGTCCAAATGCCAATGCCCGATTGCCAGGATTGCCTCTGCTCCCATAGACAGCTGGGCTGCTGTTGCTGCTGTCCCAGTTCTGAATGAGTGGGAACCAAATTCATGGGCTGGCAGGCCCCATCGGAACATGGTAACAAATTGATGTGCTGTGAGGAGACTCCCATCACCATGCATAAAATGGGGCCCTTTTCCCTTCACCATATCACTTTGTAGGACTTCAAAGCCTGAACTGGGCAGACTACAGGCTCACCACCCTGCTGGAGGACAACAAATTTGCCCCTGCCAACTTGATCTGTCTTTGACCAACGCAAGTGTAGGGTCACTGAACGCTCATGCCATTGTATATCCCGCAGTTGCAAAGCCGTGCCTGTAGAGTCCCTGCTGGACCCACTGATCCTGAAAGCACCAAAAAATGCTGTCAAGAATTCAGCCCTGAATAAAGCCGCCCCGTGTCCACTATGACATGGTGCCAAGTATCTCAACGAGATCCCTGAGTATTGTAACCATGATGGGATGACGGAAATCCACCCTGGCACCACTGGTACGTGACCAAAAACCTTCGAACTAAAAAAATCCAAGGATCAGGATAGCCATTTATGGCCTGCTGACGAATGTAATGGCAGAAAGGCAATTCGAGATTGTGGAGGATGCCAGTTGACGGTTTGCCAACGACAGCATGTAGCACAACACCTGGTCCTCTGTAATAGGCCATATTGTTGTCTGGCCTTTCTGATCCTGAAATTGCATTAAATCATTAAAACTTCTATCATAGCTCTGCCACGTGCGCAGAGCAACTGATCTTCGTACCACACTGACAACCATTGTACCTAGGTTCCATAGGGCTAGTGGCATCTGGCTGGGTTCCCGGCTGGCTCCTGGTACCAGCTCCAGAAATCTGTGGACCTGAAAATGAGACAAGGCATGTGTTATGCCATTGTCAAGCCCAGAGAGGTTATGAAGCAATGTAATTCCCTGGAGCCTTTTTGGGGGTCAAGCCTTGGGGCAAAACACACAAGTTGTGCACAGGCAATTGGTTGGATAGCACTGCCACTTTACTCCCAAATTAATTCTTGTGGAATTATTGTTTTAACAACATGGCCAAACCCCATCTCTGACTTTAATTATTATTATTTTACACAAAGGGGAAAAGAACACCCCATTAAACCCAACTCACAAATTTGACCCAACAGCTTTGCTGGGTATTCCCACAGGAGGCCTTAGCCCATTCCACTGCTGCTTGAAGCTAGCCTTGGGGGAGAGGGGAACCCACAAGTGGTCCACAGGCAATTGGTTGGACAGCCCTGTTACTGTACCCCAAATTCATTTGTGTTGAATTATTGTCTTAACAACATGGCCCAACTACACTCCTGACTTTAATTATGAAGGGGATAAGAATCTGCATTGAAAACCCAGCCCACAAATTTGACCCATTTGCTCTGCTGTGGTAGTCCCACAGGAGGCCCACAGCAGGTGTTGACCAAACCTGGTATTTTACCACCTAAAAGGGAGGCAGGGAGGGTGGGTCCTGCTTCAGCCTTGGTCCATGTGAAAAGGAAGGCTTGAGGTACCACTCTGCCCCTTTTTAAACCCTGCATTCCCATGGGATGAGTTAGCAACCACACTGCCCCTTTTGCAGCAGTTTTCATCTCTCCCTCCCCCTCCCAGCCATAAAGCACTCTTCCCTTCACTCCGCGTGCCAGCCAAAACCCACTCTGCTTAAAGGTGGTCATCTCCAGTGTATTTCTTCAACATTAGTCTTTATACTCATCCCCTATTAAATTTAATATTGCAAATAAAGTTGATTTTGTTAATCTTTTAAAGTTCATCATCAGTCTGATCTGATGTACTCTCTGAAACTTCTCTCTGTGTGTGTATCCATGCTCTGAGACCTAAAAATACAGGGTGCTTTAGTAAATCATAGATATGTCTTGAGACTTCCAGGTCTTGAATTTTCTATGGAATGACCACTTGGGTGTGGAATTCACATCCTTGTTTGGTTCAAGTCGATTTGGGGCCTTAGGCTATGCCTACACTGGCCGGCAATTTGGACTATGAGGGTACGAATAGTGGTGCACACCAAAGTGCCGTGCTGTAATTCCCCTACATGGACATTGTGGGGGTGAACTAAATGGTTCCTAGTATAGTTCTTTTCAAAGTGGACTACATTAATGCAGGGCAGCGTAGTCAAGCCCTGTGTCTGTTCTAGCCCTGTGTCATTTGCACTAGTTTTATACCAGCCAATAAATATTACTTTTACTTTTTTAATTGCCTGGCTTCCTAAGCAACAGATAGGCATCTATCATCGAGAAAAGGCCAACAATCAAAGGCTTAAAGTATTTATACATTTTGCATGCAAAATAAATATAAACATAAGCGTCATGTGTGCATTTCCAAACCATTCACTGGCATGAAAGGCTTCAGCACATAGCTCAGCCTTTCACTGGAAACCAAAGATAGCTGAATGAACAGTAGAAAGAAAGAAAGCAATACATTGCCAAAGGGGTTTTCACAGTACATACCTAAAGGTCATTAAGAAAGAATAACTGAGGAATTACTTTTAGATCTAAATATTTATGTGGGATGGGAAAATATGTAAATTTGAAAGTAGTTTACCACTTCACTAACAAAGCAAGTCTAAAAATGCTAGAACTTCAGAGAAGCAAGCTGCAAATATATTCACTGTTCAGCTAGTGCTGAGTTAGAATGCGTGATAGTTTAAAAATGTTAGACACAAGGCTAACTAGAATTTCAAGTTGAAGAGCTCATTTTGCAAAGTTGATAAATACGTATTCTAGCAGCTACCTGAGGGTTCTTTTAATTATATTTTGTTTGAAGAGAGTTCAGTTTATTCAAGGACAGGGTAAAAATGTGTGTCTATGTCAAGCCACTTGGTCCCAGAAGTAAATTTAAAGTAAAAAATAAAAGGTATGTTTTGTTGAGATTCATAGTTTGTTAGTGAATGTAGTATGATTGCTGTATGGGTAAAACTCACCATTTGTAAAGCAGCCCACTATACAAGAGCACAAGTGCGGCCTAGTGGAAGATTGCCAACCACACAGCAGCTTTCTGTTCTGCTGTGGTAAACCACACTGCTGTAGCTATGTGCTATGGAGCAGCAACAATATGTCCAAATTTAAACATTGAGAACATCTTTGGGCTGATCCCATGATGAGAGATGAACAAAGCAACCCAACTATTACTTTTGAGAGGCACTACTGTATATATTTTATTTAGTTAAAGAACACTTTCGTAGGAATAAGATTTAAGAGGGAAAAAGTTATAAGCTAAAAATGTTTGGAAATGTACTTTGCTGGCAGCAGCTACACATTTAAGATAATGGTAAAGTTTTCAGTCTTTTCTATCTCCCCCACCTCACCCCACTGTAATTAAATCACCACACATTTTTCACTTTCTTTATTTTATCATCTGCTATTCATAACTATACTTATCTTTCTCATCCCTCCCAGTAAAATTAAACTAAACAGGGGGCTGAATGTGCAACCTAAAAAAACAAATGTTTATCTTCAGAAGTTTCCATCGGTTACAATGGAAAACTGTTCCTTTAAGTTAAAAAGCAGATTGCCTTGCAGTTAAAGAAAAAAAATCATAAAATAAAATTCACATGGCACTCAGGGATTACAGAGGAAAACTAAAAAATTAGTAAATCAAAAGCAGCTTTAATGTGAACAGAAACAACACCTTTTCCTCTGAAAATGATTAAAAGATTCATAGATTTTAAAAAGAATTGTGCAGGTTCCCAAGACATCATTAAATGAGAGATGCAAGTTGACATTTCTGAAATGTGCTATAGCTTAGTATACAAAATTCGCTGACGTTCATGGGTGTGGATTTGTCTAAATCTAAAGGTAACTCCTTGGAAGACAAGCAAAATAATAGGATTATTACATCATGGCAAAGGAGAAAGGAAATGTTTTTCAATAACAACTATTTAAAACACTATTTTCTGTTTGTTTACATCAAATCCCTAACCAAAACATGAGAAGAATTTTCTTTGTGAAGGAATCCACACCTTGTCCCCTTCAGTTCAGGGATGAGAAATTATATATTCTAACAGGAGTCCTCCAGCAGAAACATCTTCCTATGGCCTGGTATTATGCATTATGGACAGCTTATGGACCTGCAGGTAATTATGCATTATGGACATTTTATGTCCTCCTTTGAGGTCTGACCATTACTGGAAATAGAATACTAGATTAAATGAACTATTGGTTTCTTCCATTATGGCAGTTCTTATATTCCTATTGAAACACATTCTTATGTTCCTGTTGAAACATAGTGGCTCTTTTAAAGGGAAAAGAAAAAAAACTTTTTAAATTATAGAGGTTTTTTTAAGTATGCAAAAGGTCTTGCAATGACCTTCTGGCTTTAAGACATATCTATTTATTCAGGCTTTTCCTCTGAGAGATGCATTAAAGGGAAGTTTTAATCTTTTGTAGAGGAGGGTACTTTAAGGGTTATTGTTAACATTATCTCAGTTTGGATTTCATAGAATCATAGAATCATAGAATATCAACCTAAACCTCCCCCACTGCAACTTGAGACCATTACTCCTTGTCCTGTCCTCTTCTACCACTGAGAATAGTCTAGAACCATCCTCTCTGGAACCACCTCTCAGGTAGTTGAAAGCAGCTATCAAATCCCCCCTCATTCTTCTCTTCCACAGACTAAACAATCCCAGTTCCCTCAGCCTCTCCTCATAAGTCATGTGTTCCAGACCCCTAATCATTTTTGTTGCCCTTCGCTGGACTCTCTCCAATGTATCCACATCCTTCTTGTAGTGTGGGGCCCAAAACTGGACACAGTACTCCAGATGAGGCCTCACCAATGTCGAATAGAGGGGGACGATCACGTCCCTCGATCTGCTCGCTATGCCCCTACTTATACATCCCAAAATGCCATTGGCCTTCTTGGCAACAAGGGCACACTGCTGACTCATATCCAGCTTCTCGTCCACTGTCACCCCTAGGTCCTTTTCCGCAGAACTGCTGCCTAGCCATTTGGTCCCTAGTCTGTAGCGGTGCATTGGGTTCTTCTGTCCTAAGTGCAGGACCCTGCACTTATCCTTATTGAACCTCATCAGATTTCTTTTGGCCCAATCCTCCAATTTGTCTAGGTCCCTCTGTATCCTATCCCTGCCCTCCAGTGTATCTACCACTCCTCCCAATTTAGTATCATCCGCAAATTTGCTGAGAGTGCAATCCACACCATCCTCCAGATCATTTATGAAGATATTGATTTGTTTTTTAAACAGTATTCATATTTCAAGACATATAGTGATGGGTACACTGTATAAATTCAACAAATAAATCCAGTTGCACTTTCCAAACCATAGGAATTTGGAAGCTTTGGCTATTAGTGTGATTTTAATTCTGCCCTAATAGCCTTAGGGTCCAGGCATTCTGAAAATTAAGGCCCAGATTTTCAAAAGTTCTCAGCAGCAAACAGTTCCCATTGTTCTCAATGGGAGCTGTTTAGGTGCTGAGCTCTTTTGAAAATCTGGGCACTTAAATTTGGTGCCTATTAAAATGGAAGGTGAACATGTTTGAAAATCTGTCTCTCTATTGTACAACAGCTTGGAGGATATGTGTGTATTATTCTGTTACCTGGGCTCTTATTTTACAGAACCTTCTCACTCCTCTTATCTTTCTTTTTGATTGAATGTGTAATCAGAATTTAATGAACTATACACCCTGGGCCAAATTCAGCAGTGAAATAAATGGTGATGTAAATTATATATTGGTAGAAATTGTGTTTTAAAAATGGTGGAAGTGTCTACAGGTAGCAAATTAGTGGAACTTGGACCAAGCTGGCATTCAGTGTCCCAAATGCATGTACTTCATAGTGGTTTAATGTTCTGTAGGGGTGTTTGGATAGTGTGGGCATAAATTAAATGTAAATGTATGTGTGTCAGAGAGGTGCTATTCTTAACCTCCTTCAGCTCCCTCAGCATGTAACAGTTGCCTAATGTAATCTCAAGAAAAAAGCACCACACTGGAGCAAAGCCTGTAACTTGTTAAATAAATAACAAAAGGGGAAGCATATAGATTTTACTACTATGGCTAACTGTAGCTGATCACTCTGATTGTTGTCCACCATTTGGTCCAATCACCTTGTTGATCCCAGAGTCAAATATTTGCCTCCCTCCCAGCCAGTCAAGACTATTTGACCCACTGAGACTTGATGGTTACATTGGGGTGGGGCTAAAAGGGGCAGGCAATGATGGAAATTAGTAACTTTGACCCCGGAGAACAGCACATGCCAGTAGTAGCCCTGTGGCAAGCAGCCACAGACATCAAGGGTCAGGGAGGCAAGGGCCAGACAAGCCAAGGTAGGCAAGGAGAGGATTAGAGATTTGGAGTCTGTGGAGGGGGACAAGACACAGATTTTATGAGGAGGGAGGATAAGTAGACCAGTGGCATGGGTAACACGGGACATTTGGGTTTGGTGGTGAAGGGGTTAAGTGTGGGAATAAAGTACTCCAAAATTACATAAAGGGGTCCTACTTCAAATTTATGCTTGGAGACCGATCTATTACATTTTATCCCCTATAGGTTTTTATGCTGTCCTCATCACAGTAGTATCTGAGTGCCTGATCTCAGAACTATTATCCACTTATTTATATTGTACTTGGAATTTTTAGATTCCAAATCATGCATAATTAAATTGTATTACATTGTAACTGTAATGCTATGTGGATCTGATTCTGCATTGCTTGAACCTCTAAAATTTCCCCTGCAGAATGAGGAACTGTATGTTAGAAATAAAATACGTCAACAACATCAGAATGCTGTTCAGGGCAATTTGAGATTATTAGAGAGGACATCGGAAACATATTGAAAGATGTCACTGGGATGCCAAAGGTTATATGGAAAAGATTAAATGACTCCCAGTTAGAATTTGTTATTGTATGTGTTTTATAATCGGACGAGGATTCACAGGGATAGTGAACTTTTTTTTTTTCATATGAACAAGAATAGAGGAATATGTGACTGTAGCCTAGCTAATTTTTACCTCTGTCCAGAGAACAGAAATCTTCACTCAAGTGTAATGCTAGTAGGGCAAATTTTAATCTCTGGTACCCTGAGATAAATCTACTGTAACTTCACTGAATGCAGTGGATTTACACCAGGTTTATAGGGTGTAAATGAGAGCAGAATTTGCCCCCTTTTCACACCTGTCTCCTAATTAATTTAAATCCTTGTAATGCACATTTACCCTAAAGGACTGCACAAATGTTTTGAGAGTTGTATTATATCTTTTAACTGAAGGGTGAGTAAAGGTTAAAAACAAAGAATATCGTTTCTTTGGTAATTGAATATATTATATGAAAATGCAGTGGAAGATAAATTTTAGGACTCGTTTACATGGGGAGTTATTCCTGATTAACTCTTTGTGCTCATGCTCTTACTCTGAAATAAGACTTCCTTATTCAAAATTGGCTTAATCAACAGAAAGAGCACCAAATATAGAGTTAATCAAGATAGTTTAATCTACTGTAAATTCACACCCAAACTTATTCCACATTAACTTCCATATGTAGAGAAGCCCTTACTCTTTGGTTATTCTCCACATATCAATTTGGAATCTTTCCTACTTTCAACAGCTCTGTTAAAACAATTACAGAGCATGGCTGATGTTGTAGGCCATTCGGTTGGCCTGTTTACACTATTTCATTTAATGTCAACATTTCTATTATTTATCTATGCCAGTTCAATTACATTTTATTTTAGCAGTGAGCAATTAAAAACTGGTTTGTTCTGGTTTAAACAAATCATCTTGTGGGGCCTCATGCCACAGCTCCAATATAGGCAGTATCCCCACGGAGAGCCTCATGACCACAGTCCTCAGCATTTGGATCATTTCAAGGGCTGTTTCTGGCCATACCTACCTGCCAAGCTTGATACTGATTTTTTTTTCCCCTCAGCAGGGTAATGCAAGAATTACAGTTAGCACCTGGGGAAAACGTGGTGTCTCATATGTGGTATCTCAGTGGCAAATTCTGGAAAATGATGACTTTTTTTAAAGACAGACGTCACATATGTATTAATTTATTTGGGTAATATGTTGTGCCATCCTTCAGTAAAAGTTTTGCTTGAGTGAAGAGAGGAGGAATTGGTGTCATTTATTATCATAAGAGTATATGTCCCTGCGAGACTGTCTTTTGATCAAAGGACAGAGCTAGCAGTTATCAAGCATCTCCCAATCTGGTAAGCAAATGCAATAAATTATATAGGCAGCAATGCTGGATTCAGTAAAATATAAACAATGTCTAAAGTTCAGAGATTTACTAAAGTACCGGAGAATTCAGGTGAAATCAGTGTGGCGCATAATACAGTTCTGTGTGTGAACGAACAAAACACAGAAAACCCCCACAGCTAGCCACTTCCTAGATTGTGGAGATCAGCAGCCCATGAAACCACAATTAGTCAAAGCTTGAAAAACCACAGTTTTGATGACTCTGTTCTCTGATTATTTCCATACATTCTGCATGAAATCATCAGAAAACACCCAGTTGTAGAACAGGAAAATAAGAAGTTAAGAGAGAGAAAATATTTTTAAGTGTAAATAATTTCTGGCATAAATAAAAGCAAAAGTATGTTTCAGTCATTACTTGGTGTATTCAGTTTTTAAATTGATAAAATGGCACATGTGAAATTGAATGAACAGTGGCTTTTCTGAAGACTTTACAATATTTATGAAAACTATTCCTTTGAAATAAAATGTTCCCCTTTTTTGATGTTAATAGGGTAGAATAATGCTTTGTAAATGGGTTGAGATTAGTGGTGCTTCAGTGTGTAGCACTTGTTCTTTTGCAGATGACGGTATTTGAGTTTGTTATTTCACAGCATTGCAAATTTGTAAGATAGTATAGACCCCTGTGCCTATGCAGCATGTCAGTGAAGTCAGTGGGTCTTTACATGAGATCAGGGTCCAAGCTAGACATTTGCATTACAGGAGATTCAAGCTATAGTCTCTAACTGAACAGATTATTTTAAAATCTCTGAAAGGAAATCTACAACATGCTTGAGAACACACCACACCACTGTAATTCTATCACTATCCTTATTTGATAGATTGTGTAACCTTTATTCATGTTAACCTAAAATACCCTAAGTATCATAACCTTTAAAATTCCCTAATGTGTTTGGGATTTAGCTAATTTAGAAATCACTTTACTCGCCTTGTGATATTGCCATATCTGTGATTAGTGGAGATGCTCTAGCTAAATCCCTCCCCTTCAGGTAAAATGGAAGGTAGTTGTTGGCATGCTATTCTACATGCAGGATCTTTGGCTCTGGAACTCGATCCCTCTGTTCTACCACAATGTGCATTTGTTAACCTTGTGGATTTGTTACATGATAAAGCCCAAGTTTTTCACTTGTGTTTGTACTGTGATGTGAACACACATTATCTCCACACAAACCTGGAATGAAATATAGTTTAACAAATGTAAATTGAGGGATTCTAAATCAAATTAAAATTTCTTACATTGTAGAAGACTTTTTCAGTGTTGTTAAGATCCTCAAGTACATTTGGCAATAGACAGTAGTTCCAGACACTTATAGGTTAATTAATCTTATGTGTTTATACCAGGAAAATGAAGATTTTTGACAGCAGTTATCAATTTCTAATTCACAGAGGAATCTTAAAGGATAATTAAGAGTGCCAGCAAAAGCAAAAGGCTGTCATGTAGGGGTACATGGAAATGGGTAATGGGAAATTAACAGTATATAAAAGACTTCAATAAAAGCACAAAACTATTGGTAATTTCTGATTTTTATTTTATTTTTTTTATTTAATTGAAAACAAGAAAATGGGCACAGATTTGCAGAAATTTCAGTGAGATGCACACAATTTTAAAGGTAATTCACAATGGTTAGTGAAGTTGGGTTTATTTTTGAGTGAAGATGGCTGCTCACATAAACTGCAAATTTCAGGACTTCCAAACTCTTCAGTATAAAGGAAATGGTGAACTTGAAATTCAGTGTGGGGAAAATAGAACTTTACACAGATCTGAAAATTAACCAGTTGTTCTACTAAGTAAACAGAACAGGTCTCACGAAGAAATTGTCCACAAAATTCTATTGAATGCTCAGGTCCAGATCCTCAGATGTATTTAGGAGACTAACTCCCATAGAAATCAATAAGAGCTAGGTGCCTAAATACCTTTGAGGAACTGGCCCTCAGTGACTTCTGGAATGCTGTGATGAATAGCTTTCTAATCCATTCGCGGGGGTGTATCATATCCTCCCTATCGGACATTACGCACTGATGATCCTTTCTTTACATTGCAAAAAAGCCAGCTCACAAGCAGGCTACTGTGCAAAAACTGAGAAAAATAATCTCCCACTGAGATTCCAAACACTTACAGATGCTCCGTTTAGTTTAGTTTCCATAGAACTTCACATAGTTTGACTTAAATGAGTAATTTAAAAATGTGCTGCTAAGAACACATCCTTTAATTATGGCTGACCACATTCCCTGTCAGAATTGTGCACCAAGTTGCTGTTACTGGGGGCAGTTATATTCCTTTTATATGAAAACATATTAATATGTTGGGCTGTTTATTCCTTACTAACTGTCAGGTTAGTGCTCAGCAAATAAAGCAGAAAAAATAATTTTCTACTGTAGAGCATAAGAAAATGTAATTGGTTCGCAAAAAGAAAAGGAGTACTTGTGGCACCTTAGAAACTAACAAATTTATTTGAGCATATGCTTTTGTGAGCTACAGCTCACTTCATCGGATGCATGCATCGAAGCCCATCCTGGTGCAAATTTTAATGTATAAATGAAACAATTAGAAATTGTGTCCCCGATCCTGAGACCGGATGTGTGCAAGTGGATCTTTGCACCAGTGTGCAGCAAGATGGAATTCATTTGGGCTCCTCATGAGCCCAAATGTCCTCTGGCATGTATCCAGTTGCAGGATTGTGGTCTACATTATTACTTATCTGATCACAGATGCTGATAGTTTCTGTATGGATGATATCAGTTTAAAATATCAATAAATAATCAGTTTGTGGTGTTGCAAGGCCTTCTTCTTAACTGAGTGAGAGGCAGTTAGCCATGATGGTTGTTTTGTTTCTCAGTGTACAGAACAAGAGGCTTTGCTCAAACTGTTTGATACAATTCACATATAGAGTGCTTTATTTAGACCAAAGATTTAGTGAAAGAAGCTTGGCCATTTTGACATTGTTTGGGTTCACATATTATTACATAGTATAATTCAGAGTTTCTGTAAAGCTTTAGAGTCAGGAAACTTATAAACTTAAGTTTGAATTTTGATCTGAGCTATAAAAAGTACCTATTGGGATACCTTTATGAGCAGAAGAGCAGATAAACTTTCTCAAACTGTCTCTTTTATTGTGGCAAAATTTTAAAATATAATTCTTGATAAGATTTCTGTTGTAGAAAGGGATAACAAATGTACCACAAAATACCTATCAAAACATGGCATTCCAAAAATAGCATTTCATGGACAAAACATTATACAACTATGCCAATATATACTGTATAAAGAAGCGGGGTGGGGGGGAACCCCAACCAGTAAACCTGGATAAATACTCAAAAAAACACACAATTTCTTCAATTATGTGCTAATTCCTGTTTATATCTGTACATTCTCATGTTTAAGAAATAATTGTTCTTATTTGAATTCTGTTTTTACGTGCAAACAAGGGACTTTATGCAGCTACAAGAATAGACATACTCAATATTTTGTTTTCAAAAAATGTAGTCATCCATTCAGGAAGTAGAAACGATACCACACGACTTGCATATGATTAGTCATTTCAGGAATAACGAATACTCAAAGTTGAAGAAGCTGTAAACAAAGTCTTGTAAAAGTGGTTCACCCAGATTATTGAGCAAATACTTACAAATGACAAATACCATAGTGGTAATCAGAATATATTTTGAAGAGTATGTGAACAGAAATAAGGGTTAAATTCATAAGATAATTTATTCACAGTGAATAACTTAACCAGCTCTGCCAGCTATATAATAGCCAAGTATACACCACAGAACTTCACATTTCCAAAAGCACTGTACAAACATTTATTATTTGTGTTGTGTTAACACCTTGGAGACTGTATCAGAGACCATCATGTACTAAACATTAAGTAAACACATAATGAAAAAAAAGTCACTGCTGCCAAAAGCTTGCAATCCACAATAGTTATTCTTTACAATTCCTTTGTGAGGTAGAGTAAGTAAATATTGTTCCCATTTTGCAGATTGGAAAACTAAGCCACACAATAAATTTCTTGCCCGCTGCTATACAGTAGGTTAAATTGGGGTCTGGATAAGCAAGTAGATTGTAGGTGTAGATTGGGGTAATACACTTATCTTGTCCGTGAGTCAATTTTATCACCTGTAAAATGTGGACAATGGGGATAATGTTTCCTTAATTATCACATAGGGGATTTGGTTTGGACTTTCTTATACTAGAACTCAGCTTGGCCTAGCGAGTCCATGGTAAAACTAGAATTAATCCTACGCATTTCTGATTCCCAGCTGTGTGTTAATGTACTAGACCACATTGTGTCTGTAAGAAATAAATTCAGTTATGTAACCAAACAGACTCTAAAGGGGACAAAAAACAGTAAGGGGAAAAAAACATACTTTTTTGTATGTGTTAGACCTTTTACACAAGAATTATACACATTTTGATTTACATTCAAGATTTATTTCATTAGGATACTCCCAAACATCAAAATGATTTCACACTTGCAGTTAGCAATGTATATTATCCTTAAACATACAGCACCCTGAATTTTATGATCAGAATAAGCATTTATGATTTTCCTTTTCCTCCATAGTTTTTTTGTTTGTTTGTTTAAATGTCATATGCAGTAACCCAAACAACATACATTTTTGGCAGTTCTTTCTCAGGAAAGGTTTGATAGGGTGAGAGAAACAGTATTTCAATAAAAGCAGCAAAGAGTCCTGTGGCACCTTATAGACTAACAGACATATTGGAGCATAAGCTTTCGTGGGTGAATACCATATGTCTGTTAGTCTATAAGATGCCACAGGACTCTTTGCCGCTTTTACAGATTTCAATAAATTGTTCCAGGGCATAGTTGTGCCTTTGCAGAGCCTACTCTCAGTTGTTACTGGCAGGCATTTTTGTCTGCATGCCTCATCTTCTTCCTAAGCTCTTTAAAGTGCAGATAAAAGTTTCATGTGGCCTGAACGAGATTAGCTACACCTTTGCATTGATATGGAGCTACAATACTAAAAAGTTTGTTTTCCACTAGATTAACTCTATTTTTCCTTAGTGTTCAACAATAAAACCTAATCTTCACTCCTCACTCTTCTGTTGGATATGCACAAGGTGAAAAGGCATCTTATCAGTTTTAAATGTACCTTATGAGTTTGGCTTAAGAAAGCTGAGGCATAAATCTTTTTGAAGTTCAGAGGCCAAAATATTTTGCAGCTGTTGCTAGGACTTGAAAGGTAAACTTTCTTTCTCTTGGAGGGTGTATGTGTGCGTGGGGTGGGAAAGGCTCATTGTAAATGAAATATTTTAAAAGTTACATTAACAAGGAAAAGACTTGTAAATGATGAGATTATGCTTGCTAAAAGATAAGCAACTACATCATTTGTGAAAACAGTAATAATTCCAATATTAATGTTCCAAAAAGAAATTCTATTTTATAGGAATTAAAAGACAGATATTAAATTAATAAAACATTCAGTGTAGCTATAGTAATTTAAATAGAAACAAACAAACCCAAAAATACCGATTTAAAGTTGGGAAATAAATGAGTTAAAGGGCTTCCTTTTGAAACCAGCTTTGTTTGCGTTCATATGGCAAAATTGATTCATAGCAATAGTTTTCGTCCTAGTTCAGCAAAGCATGGAGGCACGTGCTTAAGTCCATCCCAGTTAAGCAAAGCACTTAAGCATGTGCTTTAAATTAACCACATGCTTGTGTGTTTGGCTGAATTGGGGTTTAGTCACTGGGGATCTCATTTGCTCTTTGTTACTTCTTGTCTGCTTAGGTCCTTAGACTGCATTCATCACCATGCGGTGATCCCAATACAAGCATGTGTGGCCCCATCCACAGTAAAAAAGCCTATGTTTAGAGGCTAACAGAAAGCAAAGCTCCAGGAATCATCTCCCCACCAACAAGGTGAGGCACACATTTAAACCAGAAGCCCTATGGAGCCCAGGGAAGCCAAAGGAGATAAGCCACCTGCACAGAGGCCCTGTACATTTGCTCTGTTTCCAGGTCCTGGCAATCCCCAGGCTCTCTGGAAGCATGGCTGTTTAACAGAGCTGTTTACTACTTTTCTCATGAGTTAATAGAAAGAATGAAAGAATCAATAAATAACAGAGTTATTTCACATGGATGCCACAAGTTCTCCTGATGCTGTATTTTGTAGAATAAAGAACATACAGCTGACAGTAGGTGAGAGTGCAATTTCAATGAATTCTTCATGAGATACTGAATACTACTTTGGTGATATTTATCTTATTGTTAACTGGACTTCCTAGGACTGAACACTTCCACTTCCATAATTCCAATGTGGCCATACAAATGCATCATAGATATAGGTTCCTAAACATTTATCATTCTATATTCTCCTTTCTATGTATAGAAACATTACAACTACTGCAGTCCAGGCACATAGGCCACCAATACAGTGAATTGATTTCAAAGTCTCCAACATGACATTGGACAGCATGGCATTAGTTCTGTTTTTGTTGCATTTAGGGCAAGTTACCGTGGGTTATTTCTGACATTTGTGGTCTTAGAGAAATCCAAATTAAATAACTGTTGTTCTTTTAAAATTGCCTGCATGGAGCCCCACTACAGATTATATACATGCCCTCAGCACGTAAGTTTGCAATTCTTCAGACAGCAGTTTTCCATGGGGCTGGGCATGCCTGATTCTCATGTCTTTGTACCACCTATGTAAAAATATATAAGGGCGCACAGCCCCAACTTCTACTCAGGTAATTATCTATACTGTAGACAAAGATCAGGAAATCAGCAATGTCACTCAATATTTCCTGATATAGTTATTATTAATGTACATTATGGTACCTCTAAGAGGATCCTAGCAGGGCTCTCAATCCACTATACTGATCATGGCTGAGGTCAAATCTACTGACTTCAAGCCCTGCCCCTTCAAGCAATGGCATCATTAAGGTAATATATAGCCCCTCTCCATAATATCTGAGAACCCACATCAATAAAGGATGATAATACTCAGTGCCTTTTCTGCCTAGGACTGGGGCACAGCCAGTCAATGCTCTGTTTGACAGTCTTTTTAAAAACTATCCACAGTGAACTTGGGGGAACCATTGTAAATGCTACATCTTGGAGATGCCTATAAGGACATCATCCCCCAGAACTGATTGAAAGCATTAACATCCAAATCCCACTCCCAGTCTGCTGAACCAGGGATGGACGCCCAGGGCAGTGCCATGTCCGGAGACATTTTTGATATCCTATCGTTCCAGATTGTGTTGTGCCTTTTGTTTTTTGCATAACAAATACAATATGAGAAAATCATACTTGGGGCCCAGATAACTGTTTTTACTAAATATACACAACATGCAAAGTCTAGCTAAGGGGTTCTCAAACTTTTTTTGCTAGGACCCGCCTTTGAAAATATTTCAGGCTGTGATGACACCCCTCCACACACACAAAATAAAGTGATAGTAAATTACTGTAGTTACCCATAGAAGCATACTCATGCTCATGCCATCCTTACATCTGCTCTGCTGTTGGCAACAGTGCTGCCTTCAGAGCTGGGTGGCCAGAAAGCAGCAGCTGCTGTAACTCCCTCTTCAGCTTTCCCTTCCCCCAGCAAAACTGTTGTGATCTCACAACCCCCCTACAATAGCCTTCCAACCCCCTGTTGGGTCAGGACCCCCAGTTTGAGAAACTCTGGTCTAGCTACACCCACCCACCATGCAAAGTCTATGTACGCACATGAGCTCGCACACCCACTCTGCTGCTCTGACTGATTTTCAGGCAGCTTCTAAAACACAGAACACAGTAAGCACCACTAGAAAGCTCAAGCTATTTAAAGGGATATTACACTATTCCTATACATTACACAGATGGTAGGCTTCAACAACAAGGGGCAAGCTAAACCACTTTGAAGAAGCTCTTTGACTTCTTGTCTGCATTCCCAAAAATCTGATACTGTAATTTGGAAGGAGTTTGTTCAATTGGACATCTAATCAAGTTAGATGTTGGGCCACGCTGCAGACCTATAGAGCCTTCAAGCCATCAAGCTACCACACATCTTCCTCTGAGACAGAAAAGAAGAAATGGAGCGATGTGCGTCTCATGACTCATCTTAACATAGTTACTGAGCTAATCCTGTTATATTTTTGATACCTAGAATTTCCTTGATTTCTGGGCCATTCTGAATTGTAGCGCCAGCTGACTGATGTCATGTGATTATGTGTTTGTTTGGGTTTTTTTCTTTTTGCACAGCCACAGCTACTGAGGTAAGTGTGGCAGAAGGCAGGGCTGAGAGATGAAGAAGAAAGGGAAGGGTTTAGAAAAATAACCTGCACCAACTGTGCACCTATCTATCTAAGGTACTTCTATGGTCCTCATTACTGTACCATCTAAGTACCTCCCCATCATTAGTGTATTGAGCCTTACCAAACCCCTGTGACATAGGGAAGAGCTATTTATCCTCATTTTTACAGATGGGAAACTGTGGCAAAGTGACATGCCTAAGGTCTCACAGGAAGTCTGTAGCTGAACAGGGCAGTGTTCACAAAACTCTTGCTTTCCAGGGTAGCATCCCTACCACTGTACCATCCTTTCTCTCCTAACATCAGAATACTCACTTTGGGCTGGATTGTTACAGCTATTTCTGACCCACATAGAGGAATAAGGCCCCCTTTGCTCTCCTGTCAGTTTTGCTCAGATAAGGACTCTGGCCTCAGAGGCAGCAAAGACCACCTGACTGATATTCACCCCATCAAGTGAGTGGGTAGAGGGTGAGAGGAAGCATGGCTACATCCCTGCCCCCTTTCCAGCCAGAATAGCTAGTCATGCACATGGGAAGAATAGGGGAGGGGAGTATGGTGGGAAGGAACCTGCTGCATGAAAAGGGATGAAATAACTTACAGTCCCTGAGCAAAGAGGTAGCAGGGGAGTAATTCTAACTTTCTCAGTCAAAGTTCATTCTCTGAGCTGTTCCTGAGGCAGTGCAGCTATAAGTCAACCCTTAAATGAGGCTGATTGTAAAGTTACAGTCTAGTCATTTGGTTCCTGTCGCATCTCTTCCTTGCAACCTTCCCCTCCGCCCCAATCTTTTGCCCCCTCCCACTTTTTTTAAAGCTTGAGAGTTCCTTCAGGCACATCTGTAAGATATTCATTTCAATAGGCTCAAATGTACCCAGGAAAATACAGTATAAATAGCCTAACTGGAAATTCCATTTGATCCAACACCAATTGTCATTCTTGGCTTTTACTATAGCAGCTGCTGGTCTAGTGTATTTTACTATGGTTTTTGGTTTTTGCTCTGATTCATATTTAATAACACAGTAAAGACAAAATTGTTTGTCTCTATCTAGTATTTAAACATGTTTCATCCTATTAAAATAAATGAAAATGGTTCCCTGGGTATAAAAAAAATTGAAAAAGTTTTAAGTTTGTTTTTAATGTGGGGGGAGGAACATGCTAAAATATATCATTTGTCAAGATATTTTTCAAATTATTATTTTGCATTTTGCAGTTTTGATGTGAATCACTCATCCTCGGGGGAGGGGGGAAGCCCCAAACATTCCTATTAATCAAATATGTGGAGCTGTGAAAGAAAAGTTTAAGTGTTTAGTCCATATTCTGGAGTGCCTCAACTTCACTAGAAAGACTGGGCCAGATTTCTCCCTGGTGTAAGCCCACTGGATACAATGGGCCCCATTCATAAGATGTATTACAGCCCCCTTGCCCATATCCCAACTGCAAATGCCCACTATGGAGTTCCCCTGTTGGAGGGGAGCTTGCTTTTGGGGCAGTCAGTGCCTGACCTGCTACCCTCTCTGCAAAGAAGTGAGTGGGGAAGAGGCATGTTGGAGTCTTGCTCTGTTCAGGCAAAGTCTTCATTATCAAAAAAGATAGATTGCTAATGCATGTTAGGTGTCATGCAGTAAAATCTTAGGGGGCCTTGAGACGGCCATTTAGGGATCTAAGGCAAAACTTGGGGATTGGCCCTGCTTTGAGCAGGGGGTTGGACTAGATGACCTCCTGAGGTCCCTTCCAACCCTGATATCCTATGATTCTATAAGACACTGTGGTTTTTTCCATGAGGTGAACTAGGCATGGTTAATCAAGGCCAGAGGATAGAGTGCTGACCTTGCTACCATGTGGTAAAAACTAAAGTGCCTTGTATCCACTAGGATTTCACAGTGAGATAACTGTTGTACATTAGCTATCCCACTGTAAAAGACCACTTTTTTTGCACACAGTCATCAGGTCTGTTGAGGATCTTAAACCAATGGTGCAATTTAAAGCTGCTGACAACAGCTTTAAATTGTGACAGGCGGCAGCAGGACCCAAGGAGCCAGAATACACCGAGATTTACTCAGTGCAGGTGAGATTCTAGCCCTATGGATTTTCAACAGGGATTAATTTTTTTCATTTGTATTAAGAATTTTTAATGACACTGATGGGCTTAATTAACCCTTAGGAGTTGTTACATCATAAAGCTGAGCTAGTTTTTTGGGGGAGTCACTAGGTGTGCAGTTATCAATTAAACACAAATATGGAATTTCATGATGTTTTTAAACAAACTGCGGAACAGAATCACACTTTAGATAGAAAATAAGTGCTATCGAAGTGGAGAATCTGTTAATGGCAGATGTTGAGCCCTTATGTTTGAGGGATGGTTGCTGAATTCAAATAGTTTTCATTTTATCTTGCAAAACATCAATAGCTGTATAGCTGGCAACACCCATAGATGGTTTTTATATATGCCTGATCAGCTGACTGTGCTGTGAATTTGAGTGACAGTCCAAGCACATTCCACTAACAAATGGACAGATTTTGATACTCTTACATTGTTGTCCCATTGCTACAGCAGAAAGAGAGAAACTGGTTGAGAACCTGAATATAGAGTTGTTTGCTTGAGTTTACAACTCCCGTGCTAACTCCTGAGAATTATCATCTACGCCAGTGGTTTTCAACCTTTTTTCATTTGTGGACCTCTAAAAAATTTCAAATGGAGGTGCAGATCACTTTGAAAATCTTAGATATAGTCTGTGGACCCCAGATTGAAAACCACAGATCTACACTTTGCCTTTTGCCATCTGACATCCTGTAAAGAATGTAAATACTTGTAAATAAGTTAGGATACTATATCTTTTGTCAATTCATTTCACTCCTAACAAGGAGAGTTCCCCCTCCTAGAAATCATGACACTTCTACAGATTAAATAATTTTTAAAAAGCTTTGAAATGTTAGTGAATTTTTGTCGTTTGCAAGCTAGATAAAGCCGCCACTCCTAATAACGTGTTATGAATGATGGGAATAGCCAAAGGAAAAATAATACTATTTCTTGCTACTCTTGACATTCTGCCTAAAATGCTTAAATGAAAAATAAACAACTATTTGCAGTTTTAACAAAGAATAACATTTTAATTGTCATAAAATACTTAGCTATGCATGTAATTGAAACTTAGTCAGAAGTTGCTATGTGGTAAATATCAATTACAGTATTCACATCTTTAAAGCCAATTTTGTGATTATGTACTCTATAAATTGGGTACTCAATAAACGTTTTTACACTGATTTATGTAATTTTATTAAACTTAATTATTTTTTATAAATGATGTTATACATTTGTAACTATGGTTCATCAAGATGTGAATCTTCAATTTTGCTATCTTTTAATGGTGTTTTATTTTGTTCTTCTAAAGTGAGACTAGTGGACAGTGATGACAATTTTTGTGTTTAAACTACTTTATCCATTTTGCAGTGAAGCAATATGGGTCTGATTCACCAGTTCCTTACTGTAGTTTTACACTGAAACAACTGAATGATTTCACTGGAGTTACATCAGGATAATATTAGAGTACCACACTGGTGAATCAGGCCTTGTATGTGCATCATAAATGAGAACATGCTGTAAAAAAAATTGTCAGAAATCACTGATAGGAAATGAGTTTTCTTCAGAATGATTGCTAGGTTAATCTTCCTGATATTTACGTATTATTGAGCAAAAGAAAACCCCACACTTTCAAAACAGAAAACATGAATATTAACATATATTTATATATAAATACTCTTTCTGGAGGAAAACAGGAAGAAAAATCTTACAATATTTATTTTTTTTTATAGTCTGGATAGCATTAGAGCACTGTTTTGAAATTTGAAGCACCATGCAGTATAAGGTTTAAATTACTGTCCAGAATATATTGGTTTATTATCATAATCCAATGGTCATGCTATTTGTAATGTGGGCATCAGAAAGATGAGGAAAATGAACACTTAGTTTTCTGCGATCAGTGTTCATTTAAATTACCCACCAACATTGAGCAGCTGGATGGCTTCAGCTTCTCTGTTGGAAATAATGCTAGAATGACAGGATACAGATCCCTACAGAAGTTACCAATACCAACAGTCTAGATATTGCTGTACATATCTCTATGCTTGCATGATACTTAGTTAAAAAAACAACAACCAAGGACCATGGATATGGTAGAAATAAAGCAAGGACAGCCATTCTCGTGGTATTTCTTGAAAGCAAATATTGGGAAAGGCATGTTGACTACTTCCACTTATTACCTTTCCTCCTCACCCTCAGGTCAGCCCTCAGACGCACACTTAATCTAGTGCCCGTCCTCCTGGAGAGTTTAAGTGTTGGCTCACTTACAGTTAGTGGAATAAAACATTGCTATAATAGCAGCAAATTCTGATGGTGTGTGTCGTGGCTTTTTCAGGGCTGTTTTCAATATTTTAAAGAAGTTCTGTTTAGTGTGCAGTGTTGAGAGGGCATTTCAGATTAAATAATACCTAGCTGTTATATAACACTGTTAATCTGTGCAGATAACATACAATGCTACTGTTACCCTTCTGAATTATTTGGTCGGCACCATCACTATGCTTGGCACTTCACTGAACACAGTCCCTTTTTCATCAATAGGTAGCAACAGGATTTTCTACTATTGTTACACTAGAATAGTTTCATATTTGACTCTACAACACCAAACCCCACAAAAGTCCAGTTAATCCTTGTGCTAAAAGCAGCATGAGAAATGTGAGTTTCTTAAGATTTCAGGAGGGAGTAATTGCTTGTAATGGAGCTATATTTTTCCATCAAAGGTTTAGCGCACCATTTGCTCTAATTATTTCTGACATATCATCCATCATTTAATGAACTTCTCCAGAAAAGAGGTATAGTAGCATGTCATTCCTAAAAAACAAGAAAGTAAGAAGAAAAAAACGTGTAGTCAAATTAGCACTTTAAATGGGAGGAATGTTTAGGTGCTCCTTGGATTATCATTAGTCTTAGTCAGTAAATTGGTTAAACAGCTAGTTACTTTTATAATCTCGACTGCCAAGTTTATCCAGCTTTATAAAGTACAATGTTTGACCTAAGCAATTACATTACATATCTAACTGATACTGTTCTTTGTTTTATTGCAGCACCATACAGAAGCTGCCAGCCCATCCATGTTACCCCCGTCAGCTTTACCATTAGATTTACTAAACAATGCTGTTGCTGGATTTAGTACTGTAGAAGAACTTATCCGGTATCTCGAACCAGACAGGTGGCAACTGGACTTGGAAGACCTGTACAGACCATCATGGCAAATCCTTGGAAAGGCATATATTCGTGGGAGAAAATCAAGAGGTAACCCCCACTTCTGTAATTTATGGCTCTGCATAGAAGTTTATCTTGGCAAAGGAACAGTCATTTTACGCATTCTTCACCCTGTCTTACAGCTTTTAACTTTCTATAGTCTTTGCGGAGTATAGATACTCTCACATTTTTATGATTTGGACAAAGGGCAATAACTAAAAATGTCTCCACAAAAATATGGAGAAATTTAGCAAAATGAAATAATGAGATAGGTTTTGAAGCAGCCAATGCCAGAGCATCTCTCCATGTTTCAATGCTAGGGCCCTACCAAATTCACAGCCAGGAAAAACGCATCATGGACCTTGAAATCTGGTCTCTTGTACTATACAGATTTCCTGGGGGAACAAGTGTTTCTCAAACTGGGGTCCTGACCCAAAAGAGGGGATGGAGGAGGTTTGCAAGGTTATTTTAGGGGGATCATGGTATTGCCACCCTTACTTCTGAGCTGCCTTCAGAGCTGGGCAGCCGGAGGGTGGTGGCTGTTGACTGGGCGCCCAGCTATGAAGGCAGCACTCCACCAATAGCAGCGCAGAAGTAAGGGTGGTAATACCACAACCCCCCTACACTAACATTGCGCCCTCCCCCACCACAACTCCTTTTTGGGTCAGGAGCCCTCCAATTACAATACCGTGAAATTTCAGATTTAAATATCTGAAATCATGAAATGTATGATCTTTAAAATTCTATGACTGTGAAATTGACCAAAATGGACTTTGAATTTGGTAGGTCCCTATTCATAGCACAGGGAATTTGGAGGCATTTGCACCAGGCTCATCCCTGGGAGAGAATAGCCACTCCAGGTCCTATTTAAAATAATAATATTATATTGAAATTTCCAAAATATAGAACTCAAAGTGAAGTCCCCCTTCTTCAGAGCAATAGATGGACTTTGATGGAGCTTCTTACCTAATACTGCCCTGGGTCCTATACTCCTCCCTTTTACCAACCAGCTTGTGGGCTGGTGAGTTTGATTATGGTTGCAGAGTATCTTCCCTGTTCCCAATCTGATCAGCCATTAACTCTTTTACATCATGGCATATTTTTTTCTTACCAAAAAGATTACAGCAACTGGGAACAAAAAGGGCCATAACACCAGAAAGGGGTTTCTCTGGATGTAGCTAAGCTGCCAGGCTAACTGAGAAGAGGCATAGGCAGGGGATGAGAGTTCCAAGTGGAGATGAGAATGTTCCCATTAGAACAAAATGAGTACGGCACCTTAGGGAGTTTACTCTCAGGAAAACAATGATGTGACCAGGTGTAAAGAATCCCAGTAGCCTTTCAGTAACAATAATGGATGTTTGCTGTAAAGGTGGACTCAGTAGATATCTGTTCAGGCCATGGAGCAGAGCTTTACTCATTTGGCTGACAAATAATGGCCTGAACTGTGTTTCCTGAACTGGGTATGTCAAGCCTGGAGGAAGGACATAAAATGATAGCCTGCCCATTCAAATGGTAAAAGCTAGCATGTACTTTTATAACTCAACTAATGTGCAATCTATGCGTAGTACTCTATGACATTGTAACTGAAGAAAATACTGTATCCTCAGATGGGGATGCAGTATCTCTCTAATCTATTGATCTAATCTATGGAGGCAATAGATTGTATACACAGAAGAGAGACCACAGTGGGGTGAAAGGTTGCATCTGACATGTTCTGCTGACGGGTGCTGTGGGCACATGACTTCTCATTGCCTCCAAATGCAAGGATTCTGATTGTCTGTTGTGTGCAAAAAAAGGACAATCTCTCAGCATCCAGCACACAAAGGCCAATCACAAATTGGCCAATATTCTTTACCACTTACAGTATGCTGCAGTGCTCACAAACTGTGCATTGGAGTATTCAGGAAGGAATTGTACCTTTCCGATGTGCAGCCCATCCCTGACCTTCCTTTCAGGTGGTGTAGTCTGGATTGTCTCAGAATGTGAATGTAGCCATCTTCATGGCCTTAGAGCAAGTTGTGTCAATGCCCTCTTCCACACTATTCCATGAAACAGTGGTGTCCCTGTCCACCACTTGAGGTATGTCTACACTACGAAATTAGGTCGATTTTATAGAAGTCGATTTTTAGAAACCGATTTTATACAGTAGATTGCGTATGTCCACACTAAGTGCATTAAGTCGGTGGAGTGCATCCTCACTACCGTGGCTAGCATCGACTTACAGAGCGGTGCACTGTGGGTAGCTATCCCACAGTTCCCGCAGTCTCCGCTGCCCATTGGAATTCTGGGTTAAGCTCCCAATGCCTGATGGGGCAAAAACATTGCCGCGGGTGGTTTTGGGTACATGTCGTCAGGCCCGCCTCCCTCCCTCTCCCCCTCCATGAAAGCAACAGCAGACAATCGTTTCGAGCCTTTTTTCCTGGGTTACCCAAGCAGACGCCATACCACAGCAAGCATGGAGCCTGCTCAGCTCACCATCACTGTATGTCTCCTGGGTGCTGCTGGCAGACGCGGTACTGCATTGCTACACAGCAGCAGCTCCTTGCCTTCGCGGCAGATGGTGCAGTAGGACTGATAGCCGTCATAAATCTCCTGGGTTCTCCTGGCAGACCTCAGTGAGGTCGATCAGGGGTGCTTGGACAGACATGGCTATCCTCTTCTTAAAGCACCAAATGGGAGCCAGAGACTCCAGGTCATTCTCTTCTTTAAGTTTCGTCTCATGGAGATTTAGTTCTGCCTGGATATCATGCGAGCTGGAGGCTTCTGCCCCAGGCTGCTCTCCCAGCCGGCAGCACCACACGGTCACACCTACCCCAGCCTACCCCTTGCTCCCATGGCTCATGAAGCCTGGACAGTAGTAAGGAGCAGTTCAACTTTAGGCTGAGCAAGTGCAGAATGGTGGTGGCATGTGCCTTTGGACATTTAACAGCTCGCTGGTGCTGTTTGCTGACTCGGTCAGACCTCAGCGCAACCAACATTCCCATTGTTATTGCTGCTTGCTGTGTGCTCCATAATATCTGTGAGAGTAAGGGGGAGATGTTTATGGCAGGGTGGGAGGTTGAGGCAAATCGCTTGGCCTCCGATTTTGAACAGCCAGACACCAGGGCAATTAGAAGAGCACAGGAAGGTGTGCTGCACATCAGAGAGGCTTTGAAAACCAGTTTCTTCACTGGCCAGGCTTCGGTGTGACAGTTGTGTGTGTTTCTCCTTGATGCAAACCCTCCCCCTCTGTTGATTTTAATTCCTGTAAGCCAACCACCCTCCCCCCTTCAAATTAAAGTAACTATTGTTTTGAAACCATGCATTCTTTCTTTATTAATTTAAAGAAAAAGAGAGATAACAGACAAGGTAGCCTGGGTGGGGTGGGGGAGGAGGGAAGGACAAGGCCACATTGCTTATTGTAGCCACTCTAAAATTCATACTGTTTGAATGAAAGCCTTCTGTTGCTTGGGCCATCCTCTGGAGTGGAGTGGCTGGGTGCCCGGAGCCTCCCTCCCCCCCCCACGCGTTCTTGGGTGTCTGGGTATGGAGGCTATGGGAACATGGGGAGGAGGGTAGGTGGTTATACAGTGGATGCAGCGGGGGTCCGTGCTCTTGCTGGCTTTCCTGCAGCTCCAACAGATGCTTCATCATGTCCATTTGTTCCCCCAGCAGACGCTTCATCATGTCTGTTTGCTCCCCCATTAGCCTCAACATCGCGCCCTGCCTCCGCTCTTTACGCTCACTTAATTCTTTCCTGGCCTCTGCCACTGAATGTCTCCATGCATTAAGCTGTGCCCTATCAGTGCAGGAGAACTGCATGAGCTCAGAAAACATGTCATCGCGAGTGCGGTTTTTTCGCCTTCTAATCTGCAATAACCTCAGGGACGGAGATTATAGGGGGAGCGTAGAAACATTCTACACGCTACAATTCTGTGGGGCCTGTATGGTCACTTGTGCTGCTGAGTTCGCCACTCTGACCAAACAGGAAATGAAATTCAAAAGTTCCCCAGGGCTTTTCCTGTGTACCTGGCTAATGCATCGGAGTTCAAAGTGCTGTCCAGAGCACTCACAATGGAGCACTCTGAGATAATTCCTGGAGGCCAATACCATAGATTTGCGTCCGCACTACCCCAAATTTGACCCAGCAAGGTCAATTTTAGCGCTACTCCCCTCATCGGGGAGGAGTACAGAAGTCGATTTTAAGAGCTCTTTAGGTCAACGGAATGGGATTGGTCGTGTGGATGCAGTCACTTTTAAATCAACCTAACATGGCTAAATTCGACCTAACCCTGTAGTGTAGTCCAGGCCTAGGTGAGGTAGGCAATTGCTTAATTAAAGGTGTAAAGTATATACCCTGTATTAAGGATTTTACCTTACATAGAGTAAATCAAGGAAAGACATATCCTTCTGCTTACATTGGAGATTTGTGCATTTTCCACCAAATCTCCTGCAGATACTACTACTATTTCATATTTATGGATTCCATGTTGATGAACAGCATGCAGACAACACTCTCTTCCCTCCCTGTCACATAGCATGAAAATGAAGATTTTAAGTGTAAATGAAATGTCAGTGAGCAATGCCTATGTTGGCAAATGTAAAGTAGATTATCATTCAGTCAGCAAGGAAGAAGAGAAGGTGAATCCTTTTCATAACTCAGATTAGTTTTTTGACAGCTGATCCCTGGATCAGAGCTAAAAATCTACCCTTCTAGCCATGCTTTAATTGCTACAGCTGTGCATAGGTAAATCAAGACTTGGACAGGAGGCAGTTTGTCTTTAAAAGCTTTCAGCTATGAAGCACATCTTTCAAATATTCGTTTAGCACTTTCCTAATTAAAGAGTTTCACCATTTGTCAACTGCATTACCATTTTAAGCATATAATAAGTGAGAGAAAAGCAATGTATATTTGTGGAACCTTACATAAACAAAGACGCAGGTGTTGGATAACATCTATTTAGACAAAAGCAACTCTCTACATACAAGACAGTGATCTTCCCAAGAAACGATCAGAGTAAATCTTTTAAAGACTTCTAATTAGACAATGAAATAGATTTGCCTTTGAATAAACATATCAGAGTATTGCCACATTCATCTTAAAAGGACCACCCTCAGACTGCATTACTGAGTGTGTAATGTTATAGCCTGGGGCAGAAAATGTGTCCCATTAAGATGACACAGTATTAACTGTTAGCTGCTTTGAATAGTTAGAGAATGTGAACTTTTTGCTTGTTTTTATTTTTATTATTGTTGTTTTTAATAACATGCTCTCTACTGCATTAAAAATCTATTTTAAGAAGTATTATAGAAAATTATCTGGCCTGAAATGTTTATCAGTTAATTAAAACTACATTGTACCCTTCAAATTCTATAATTAGGCCAGATTTCTTTTTGTTTTATTCATTTTAATTTAAGGCCATATTTATGACCAGAATTTAGGACCAAACTATGATCTCAATTATATCCGTGTAAATCTGGAATACCTCTGTTAGGTCAAAGGAGTTATTCCATGTAGATAAAAACAAAATTTGGTTCTGTATTCCAAAGTATTTTCATATATAAAAACTAAGTTCCTTTTGAATATTATACATAGTAAACAGTAAAAAGTGCATTGCAGTGAAAAAAAGTAGTCCAGTCTTACTCCCACAAAAATCAATGAGTAATCATTGGGCCACATTCTGCAGCCTAATTACAGCTCTTTTATGCTACATGAATGGTGCAAGAAGAAGGTACACTTGGTCTTCTTTAAAACCTTTAAACTAAACTATAATCAAAACTTCTTGATTTAAACAAACACCCTATCATTAACCTAGGTAACTGGAGGAGAAATGCAGGCAGAAGCCCAACAGCAGAGTCGGAGCTATCCTGTTAATTGCACTAAGTGTAGCATGTATGATTACCTGCCCTGTGGGCAGGTGGCATATGTGTGCATTCAGTGCAAGGAGCTCCTGGCCCTCAGAGACCGTGTACGGGCTTTGGAGGCCAGGGTGGTGGAACTGGAAGAGCTAAGGGAGGCAGAGAGGTATGTTCATGAGGCTTTCCGGGACACTGTAGATTTGTCCCACCTCCGGTCACACAGCCCCTGCGCTGTTAAGGAGGATGAAAGGCCCAGATAAGAAGAGCAGTCAATGGGAACAGAGGGAAACCTTCCCATACTTGGGACCCTCCTTCCAAATGATGTTGGGGTATCCTCTCACACTGAGGTTACTCCAGTCATTAGGAAAAGGCAGGTGTTAGTAATGGGAGATTTGATCATTAGAAACATAGTTAGCTGGGTTTGTGATGACCAGGAGAACTGTATGGTGACTTGCCTGCCTGGTGCGAAGGTTGCAGATCTCTCGAGGCATCTAGATAGACTTATGTGTAGTGCTGGGGAGGAGCCAGTGGTCGTGGTACATGTAGGTACCAATGGCGTAGGGAAGGGTAGGAGAAATGTCCTGGAGGCCAAATTTAGGCTGCTAGGAAAGAGACTGAAATCCAGAACCTCTACGTGGCATTCTCAGAAATGCTTCCAGTTCCATGCACAGGGCCAGGTAGGCAGGCAGAGCTTCAGAGTCTCAATGAGTGGATAAGATGACAGTGTAGAGAGGAGGGGTTTAGATTTATTAGGAACTGGGGAAAATTTTGGTATAGGAGGAGCCTATACAGGAAGGATGGGCTCCACCTAAACCAAAGTGGATCCAGATTGCTGGCACTTAACATTAAAAAGGTTGCAGAGCAGTTTTTAAACTAAGAGATGGGGCAAAGTCAATTGCTGCAGAGGCGCACGTGGATTGGACAGAGACTTCTCTTAGAGGAGAGTCTATTGATAGAGATTCTCTAGGTTTTAGTCAGGAGAGGATGGAAGAGGATAAAGTATGGGTCAGATCAGATGAGAAACATTCTTACAAAGAATCTGACAATCAGAAAAGGGCAGACAAATAAGCAGTGACAAGTTTTTAAAGTGCTTGGATACAAATGCTAGAAGTCTAAATAATAAGATGGGTGAACTAGAGTGCTTCGTGTTAAAGGAGGATATTGATATAATAGGCATCACAGAAACCTGGTGGAGTGAGGACAATCAATGGGACACAGTCATTCCGGGGTACGAAATATATCAGAAGGACAGAACAGGTCGTGCAGGAGGGCAGGGGTGTGGCACTATATGTGAAAGAAAATGTAGAATCAAATGAAATAAAAATCTGAAATGAATCCAAATGTTCCATAGAATCTCTATGGATAGTAATTCCATGCTCTAATAAGAATATAACAGTAGGGATCTATTATTGACCATCTGACCAAGACAGTGATAGTGACGATGAAATGCGAAGGGAGATTAGAGAGGCTATCAAAATAAAAAACTCAATGCTAGTGGGGGATTTCAATTATCCCCATATTGACTGGGTACATGTCACCCCAGGACGAAATGCAGAGACAAAATTTCTCGATACTTTAAATGACTGCTTTTTGGAGCAGCTGGTACAGGAACCCACAAGGGGAGAGGCAACTCTTGATCTAGTCCTGAGTGGAGCACAGGATCTGGTCCAAGAGGTAACTATAACAGGACCACATGGAAATAGTGACCATAATATAATAACATTTAACATTCCTGTGGTGGGAAGAACACCTCAACAGCCCAACACTGTGGCATTTAATTTCAGAAAGGGGAACTATGCAAAAATGAGGAGGTTAGTTATACAGAAATTAAAAGGTACAGTGACTAGAGTGAAATCCCTGCAAGCTGAGTGGACACTTTTCAAAGACACCATAATAGAGGCTCAACTTAAATGTATACCCAAAATTAAAAAAAACAGTAAAAGAACTAAAAAACAGCCACTGTGGCTTAACAACCATGTAAAAGAAGCAGTGAGAGATAAAAAGGCATCTTTTAAAAAGTGGAAATCAAATCCTAGTGAGGTAAATAGAAAGGAGCATAAACACTGCCAAATTAAATGTAAAAATGTAGTAAGAAAAGCCAAAAAGGAGTTTGAAGAACAGCTAGCCAAAAACTTAAAAGGTAATAACAAAATTATTTTTAAGTACATCAGAAGCAGGGGGGGCCCTGGACATTTGAGCTACAAAAGGAGCACTTAAAGATGATAAAGTCATCACAGAGAAACTAAATTAATTCTTTGCTTCAGTTTTCACGGCTGAGGATGTTAGGGAGATTCCCAAACCTGAGCTGTCTTTTGTAGGTGACAGATCTGAGGAATTGTCACAGATTGAAGTATCACTAGAGAAGGTTTTGGAATTAATTGAGAAACTTAACAGTAACAAGTCACCGGGACCAGATGGCATTCACCCAAGAGTTCTGAAAGAACTCAAATGTGAAATTGCGGAACTATTAACTATGGTTTGTAACCTGTCCTTTAAATCAGCTACTGTTCCCAATGACTGGAAGATAGCTAATGTACGGCCAATATTTAAGAAGGGTTCTAGAAGTGATTCTGGCAATTACAGACTGGTAAGTCTAATGTCAGTACCGGGCAAATTAGTTGAAACAATAGTAAAAAATAAAATTGTCAGACACATAGAAGAACATAAATTGTTGTGCAAAAGTCCACATGGTTTCTGTAAAGGGAGATCATATCTTACTAGAGTTCTTTGAGGGGGGGTCAACAAACATGTGGACAAGAGGGATCCAGTGGATATAGTGTACTTAGATTTCCAGAAAGCCTTTGACAAGGTCCCTCACCAAAGGCTCTTACGTAAATTAAGTTGTCATGGGATAAGAGGGAAGATCCTTTCATGGATTGAGAAATGGTTAAAAGACAGGGAACAAAGGGTAGGAATAAATGGTAAATTTTCAGAATGGAAAGGAGAAACTAGTGGTGTTCCCCAAGGGTCAGTCCTAGGACCAATCCTATTCAACTTATTCATAAATGATCTGGAGAAAGAGGTAAACAGTGAGGTGGCAAACTTTGCAGACGATACTAAACTGCTCAAGATAGTTAAGACCAAAGCAGACTGTGAAGAACTTCAAAAAGATCTCACAAAGCTAAGTGATTGGGCAATAAAATGGCAAATGAAATTTAATGTGGATAAATGTAAAGTAATGCACACTGGAAAAAATAACCTCAACTATACATACAATATAATGGGGGCTAATTTAGCTACAACTATTCAGGAGAAAGATCTTGGAGTCATCGTGGATAGTTCTCTGAAGACGTCCACGCAGTGTGCAGCAGCAGTCAAAAAAGCAAATGGGACGTTAGGAATCATTAAAAAAGGGATAGAGAATAGGATGGAGAATATCTTATTGTCCTTATATAAATCCATGGTATGCCCACATCTTGAATACTGCATACAGATGTGGTCTCCTCTTCTCAAAAAAGATATACTGGCATTAGAAAAGGTTCAGAAAAGGGCAACTAAAATGATTAGGGCTTTGGAACGGGTCCCATATGAGGAGAGATTAAAGAGGCTAGGACTTTTCAGCTTGGAAAAGAGGAGACTGGGGGGGATATGATAGAGGTATATAAAATCATGAGTGGTGTGGAGAAAGTGAATAAGGAAAAGTTATTTACTTGTTCCCATAATATAAGAACTAGGGGCCACCAAATGAAATTAATGTGTAGCAGGTTTAAAACAAATGAAAGGAAGTTCTTCTTCACTCAGTGCACAGTCAACGTGTGGAACTCCATGCCTGAGGAGATTGTGAAGGTTAGGACTATAACAGGGTTTAAAAGACAAATGGATAAATTCATGGAGGTTAAGTCCATTAATGGCTATTAGCCAGGATGGGTAAGGAATGGTGTCCCTAGCTTCTGTTTGTCAGAGGATGGAGATGGATGGCAGGAGAGAGATCACTTGATCATTACCTGTTAAGTTCACTCCCTCTGGGCATTGGCCACTGTTGGTAGACAGGATACTGGGCTGGATGGACCTTTGGTCTGACCCAGTATGGCCATTTTTATGTTCTTATGTTAAGCAGATTATTCCCCTGGTGTGTGGGAACCTCCTGTTCATATGTCTGTACTGAGACCATGTGCCTCTGCTCCTTGCACTCCTGGTAAAGGACAAGAAGAGCCAGAGGCAGGTGTGTTATGCCAATCCTTTATTGTTGTAGGGGCAGTTAAATCCCCTATGCCACTGAGAGCATTTCTGTGTAACCAAGTCCCTGATGCACATACACACACATACCAACCTCCACCTGCAGGAGAAAATCCGCCCCCCCCCGGCTTTATTTAGACCAGGATCTAGCTGGTACAATGCTTTGGGAAAGAGGGAGTATTTTTTAGTACACATCTCTGGAGATTAGTTAGAAAGTTATAGCCTCAGTTATAAAAAGCAATTAATTTCAGATTGATGTGAACTTAGTATATTTAAATTATGTAAACTAATGAAGATACATTATTTTGAAATACAATTTTATTTTAGACCAACCTGCATCACTTTCTTTCTTTCTTTCTTTGCTCAGTAATATCTTGGTTCTGGGGGGAAAAAACTGCATTTTTTCTGAGCTAGTGCTAAAAAAGAACTTTTGACTTTTGCGTCAACCATGATAAATGAAAGAAAGCCAAGTACATTATAACAGGTATTATAACTTAGTTCACTTGGGAAATCATGGTTAAGTAAACATTTTAAGGGAATATATACATTCTGTCATCTAGTTTTGTGCCCACAGTATGTTAAAATACATTTTGGACAGACAGATACTCTTTGAAAAAATAAGAGCTTCATTCACACAGTTCAAAGAAATGATTACATAAGCACTGGACAAACTTGTCACAGACCTTTTAATGCAAGTGCATTACATAGGAAGATAGCTAGGGCAAGGGTGAATGGTGTGATATAAAAGCTGTATACCTTGGATACTTTGTTAGACTAGAAGCTGAATGTGAAGCTTTTCAACACCTCAGAAGTTCTGTTGTTACAATAAAGCACACTAAAATATACTGAATTGAAAATGTTGGGTCTAGGTTCACGTTCAGAACTCTTCCAGAATTGGGGTGTTTGGATCTAGGGCTTTGTTCAAACCCATCTCCAAATTGTTTCTAAAATGATAATCCATTTAATTTTCATTTTGAACAATTCCCACTCTCCTCCCTCCCCACCCCCCGTGCCCCATGACATGTCAGTAATAGCCATAGACAAATAGGCATGTAACTCTGCTGTTGCTCAGGCAGGAGGTGTCAGGCAGGAGGATGAGATTTTTTTGTGCCAAGCTCTATCCTTTTTGAACTCCCTGCAGTAGCCTCCCCCCATCCTTCCACCTGGCTTGCTTCTGGCCTTGCTAAGAGAAGCATGTGACGTGTCTGGTTCAGGTCCCCATTTTAGAAGATCTTCAGGGTGGAGCAGAAAGGCAAGCCAAAGAAATGTGTCAGGAAGTCCAAAAGCTGCCCTTCAGCCCTTACTATAAGTCTGACATGCCTGTGATTTACAGTCTGTCTCTCTCTCCACTTCAGCAGACCACTTCAATCTCAGCAGAAAACTGCTGGCAGGATTGGGAGTTTTCCCTGCACTGTAGGCACCCCATTCCCAGCTTAGGTGCAGCGCTCAGCCCCTCCCCGCATGTAAAGTGATTCTGAGCCCAGGACTATTGCCTGGACCAACAAGGATAAAACCATTCCCCTCTTTGCTACCACACATATCCCTTCCAAAAAAGTTCTCCTAGTCTAGTTCCCCTTCCTCTGCTCCCTCCTCTGTTTTTTCTAGGAATTTTTTTTCTCCACCCTGGGAGGCAGGCTGGCTTCATATCAATCACTTCAGTGGGAGCTGTTGCACACTCGGCACTTTTGAAAATCAGATTATTCATTTAGGAGCCAAACATAACCTGATAGTAATGGAATGAAGTGCCCAGTCCAATACACAGAAGGAAAGGCAGGACTTCAGTGTATTTGACTGAACAATCCATCACAACACACACATCTTTTTGTATGCCAGTATGTGGACAGGGCACACATGAGGAATTTTTGAAAGGCTCTGGAGTGGAATTGCAGCCACAAGACTGGGTCCTGACATGATATTAATATTCATATAAGTGACATACAAGGCTGCATTGGAAAGACATAGCTGTCAAGGGAGAACTAGACAGCAGACTCAAGTCTTGAGATTCTTTCAGAGAAAGAAAGGCTTTTCTGATCTGCTATACTGATGTCTATCCTCAGGTGGCTCAGATACTTCAGAGGATCAGGGAACATGTGACACTGTTTATAATCAGGCTGAAAGTCAGAAATAGCTATAGAAGTTTGGTGACTGCTCTGGATGCTTCCTGAAATTACTTTCCTCAATTAATCCAGTGTTCCATTGGAGCATTCACACACAGAGACCTGATTTCTGAAAGTGGCAATTATCATGGTCTTTGTTCTGTGACACAGGTTCCAGTTTGAATGGAAGAGCTTTGTACTGGGCATGCAAGGGGCCAGACATGAATTTTAAAAAGTATCAGCTTCCCCATGCAACCGAACCATTGGATTGTCTTACTGAAAGAAGCCAGCAAATCCCCACTGTTGGTCAATGCTGGGGTTGACTCCAGGGATTCCATTTGGAATTTTATACTTAGTTATTTCTAAAATGAACTAGGCCACCCCTTACATCCCTGTCATGTTTTACTAAATTCCCTTTATCACATTTGTTATGGGGGAATGGGGACTACAGCTTTCTCATGTCTTTTTAGAGAAAGTGATCAAATTTAGAGCGAAGGCTCAACATCGGTATCTTGTATTTATGGGAGAGCTAACTAGTTCTCCTTCCACTGGGGAAGGCCACAGCCTGCAACAAATCCTTATCAGGTCCTATATCATCACTCTCAAGGCTTATTTAAACCATCAAGGGTAGGAACCAAGATGCAATCCCTGCTGAAAAACACTTGGTGTTTCTGAAAACCCTCTATATCCTGAGCCATCTGAACATCCATGCTGACTACTCTCAACAGAACCCAGATCCATCCATTATTCATAGGAACATCATTGAGGTCCCTCTTCCAAGTGGAATTCTCATGGATTGCAGGCAACATACAGATTTCATCCATGACTTGTTTGCCTAAAGCATTAGCCACCAGACACCCAAGTTCTGCAGCAGATACCCAGACCCAAGATCCAGTATTCATCTAGTCTATTCCTTATCGCTTCCTTTACTCTCCTGAATGGTAGACCATTCCACTATAGCAGTAACCACTTCCTGGGAAGGGGGATAGATCTCCTTGGACAAGCTGTGCTCAATGGCCACGTGATACAATACATACACCTTCACCAAGCACATTGGCCCCTTCAGGATTTGAATACTGAGTGCATAAAGCATTTCTCCCTTAGCAACACAAGGGTTGCTATTGCTGAGGAGAGGTTATCCAGTGCCAGCCTTCCCACCTTCCTCTTTAAACCTTTCTTTTCCAGTTTATTATTCCCTCTCTGGCTGAGTGATTAGTTCTCACTCACTAAAGTTAGGTATACTATTAGTCAGAACCATCCCTCTATGACAGTGACAGTCATGCCAAGGGAAAAACACATTTTCCTACCTGATGATTATTTTTATGGGACAGCACTGCTTTCTTTGGTGCCAGCTCTAGGATGAGAGACTAGTGATAAAAAAACCCTACTTTGTTCTGAAAGTCATCAAAGTAAGCCTGCCTGCAGCAAGGTTAAAAACAAAAATATCTTTGTCCTGCTTGGCACATCCAGGCTGATGACCAGAAGAGGCAAGTATACTCCATTTGTCTGCACCTCTATTGCCATGCCATGGCAAACAATTAATATTACACTTTATTGTATTATTAGCTAATACAAACATAATTTGTTTGCCTTCTCATCTTAGCCACAATGAGTACAAAATCCCATAACTGTATTTTAACCTTTAGATTGCAGGATTGTTATAGCAAGATCTGTCTCTTCCTTGATGTGTGGGTAATGGTTAGCCCATTGTAGTAATGATAGCAGCTTTATTTTACATTTAACATGGTGGTTTTGAACATAGAAAATTCCCAATAGGACATCTTAGAACTGAAATGACTCTTTTAAAGTGGACAAAGGGTTACTTCCTCATACACCGGGCGGGGGGGGGGGGGGAACGGGGTAGGAATTGGCAAACAGTTCTCACTGTTTCAGAGTAACAGCCGTGTTAGTCTGTATTCACAAAAAGAAAAGGAGTACTTGTGGCACCTTAGAGACTAACCAATTTATTTGAGCATGAGCTTTCGTGAGCTACAGCTCACTTCATCAGATGCATACTGTGGAAACTGTGTTTCCACGGTATGCATCCGATGCTCAAATAAATTGGTTAGTCTCTAAGGTGCCACAAGTACTCCTTTTCAGTTCTCACTGTGTTCTTTTTTCTGTTGTTATCAGTTAGTTTAGCAGCCAGTTTATCCCTCAATTGGCCCAACCAGTTTATAGTTGCACTGCAGTACATGTTCTTCACATGTTCGTCTTTAAAAGGAAAAACAAAGTGTTAAGCCATCTCATCTTGGCATATAGTGAATTAGCTGACAGTGTCCAGAAAACATGATATGGCCATGAGGATAATGGTGGGGAAATTATATTTAGTCCATTTGAAACCAGAGACCATCTTCCATTAAGAATACATGCCAATCAGTATTTATCAAAAGGAGCAGGTAACCATTGATTAATAATACATACATTCTTTCTTCTGTTTTGTTCATTTTCAGTAGTTACATTTTTAATTGGAACTGAAGTAATCTGTTCCAGGATTATTTTCTCCCTCCCTGAACCACTAGAAATGTACACAAAGGATTTCTTTTTACCAAACGTTAATATGAATGTATTTGTAGTATAAATCGGATGATTTGAGGTTGTTTTTTTCCCCCAGGTTTCTATCATAGGTCCTCTAGAAAAGGGTTATTTTTAAATGTCAGGGCTAGTTCGTCTGAGATTTTTATTTCAGTATTTCCAATAGCCACACTGGCAGAGGTGTATACAAAGATGAAAATGTAATGCTGCTAACCCACCAGTGAAAAGAATCGGCGATACCATTACACATTGCATCTATTCCTTGGGGGGGAGGAATCAGTACAAATATCACAGATCATTATAACCTCCTTTTCTGCCAGAAGCCAAATTATAGTGCTTTTCATCAAAGCCTGCACTAATAAAATGTGTTCAATGTTCCACAAAACGAACCCCAGTTTTTTTAAAGAATGGCATTTTCCCTTTTTAAGGTCCATTAATTCTTGCCCATAGAATAAGAGGAACAAGAAGTATACTGCCCTATTTTTGGTTTTTCCATAAGTTGTTCAGCCCTCAACATGCTAAAACTTTCATATGCTACAGTGGAACCTGTCTATAAGGAAACTGATATAGTGAAGTTTCATGTGTGGTGGAGATGGCTTAACTTGTTTTACCAAGTTTTGAACTTACTCAAATGTAACAGATTTAAAAGTTTGATTCAACGGAGGAATATTATTGAGTTCCACTTTGGTGACAGAGGGTGGGTAGTGGGAGGAGCAAGAATGAATAAGTAAATAAATATGGTGAAAATGGCATGGAGAGAGGCAACACAGGTTGACACAGACAGACTGATTATAAAAGGGACAAGGAGGGGACAAAAGAAAAATCTTAACACTTTTCTGATAATTATTGTTTTATTTTATAAGACCCTCTCGCTCTCCCTCTGTGTATATATATGTATAGTAAATATATAGTAAGTATATAAATGTATATATATACACACACACACCCTGTATATAGGACATTCACTGATGTAAGCATAGCTTTCCAGAAGTTCCATGATTAGCTAGAAAAATAGGTTTTGTTTTTCCTTTCAATTGAATCTCCCTTGCTGAAAGCATGCATTGAAAATATAATGAAGACAATGTTTGCACACTTTGAACAAGTTTTACAAACTCAAAAAAAAAAAAAGATGTTTGCAAGATCCCTTAATTGCAGTGGATTTTACCAGTCCTTATTAATAATGAAGTAGAATAAAAATCCACAGACAGCTTTAGTGTATTGCAGTTTAATTTACAGGCTAAATCCTGTGTCAGTACAGTAGTTTGACAGGGAAATTACATTGGGGTTGAGGAGAGGGCGAATCCTGGGAATGTGGCCACACTAAGGCCGTTATTGCAGCCTAGCAGCTGAAGCGCGCTTTGTGTAAGTTCCACAATGGCAAAGCTCTCAGGCCCAGACGCCTTAAAATATTTTAGTATCTCACTCCCACTGAAATGAACTCCCACAGAAGTCAATGGGGGTTTAGACACTTAAATACCATTGAGGATCTGGTCTGCAGTGGCTCTGGAGGCCTTGGATTTGCACTCCTTAGAGAAGCTACAAGAGCATTCAAGTGTGTTTGTTTATTGATGGCATTTGAAAGACGAGTCACAGAAAGATATGTTTGCTCTTCAGTGGTGGATCTGAATCTTCTAAAGGAGGAGGTGCGACTCTACAGCTGTACTCCTCGCAACTTCTCTGTGTCATTGAGGGAGGAGCTGAAGCGAACTGACACCATCTTCTGGCCACTATGTCTATTGGTTAAACGTTGTGGTGGAAACTGTGCCTGCTGTCACCATACTTGCAATGAGTGCCAATGCGTCCCAACCAAAGTCACCAAAAAATACCATGAGGTATGTACCTCATTTTGTGTTTTTATATTTGAAACCAGAGAAAATCCATTCAAGAAACAATCTTTATTGGGAATGTGAATGCTGACCAGAATGCAGTTGATAGGATAAGGCTAATGTCACAGTACAGTGACACATTTGGAGGAAGGTTTCAAAGTAACAGCCGTGTTAGTCTGTATTCGCAAAAAGAAAAGGAGTACTTGTGGCACCTTAGAGACTAACCAATTTATTTGAGCATAAGCTTTCGTGAGCATCCGATGAAGTGAGCTGTAGCTCACAAAAGCTTATGCTCAAATAAATTGGTTAGTCTCTAATTTGGAGGAAGCTTTCTCTTTTACTAAGAGTTAAAAAAAATCAGAGCCTGCGCTCTCTTACTCCATTCTTTGGGGACCTCTGTGGAAAATATAACTGTTCTATTTATGTTGTAAATTATTCCAAATGTTATTTTTTGAATAGAGGTTATTTTTGTACACAAGAAGGGCTTTTACCTGTGAAGTTATTGTGGACTGAGGAGCTCTACATTTGAAGAATTTAGCTAAGTTGGGCAAAATGACATGTTCTATTTTTAAAAACAAAAGTGAATTGAAACTGCTGTTTGTTCATGCTCAGCTTAACAAGCAACTGGGCCAGTTTGAAAGTTAGCATTTTACAGTTTTGTTGTTGATATGCCAAGCCCGAAGAAATCCTCTAACATACTTTTTAGAATGTCAAAGACAATAAACAACCTCTAGGTCAAGTAAGATTTCTCCAGTGTCTGTAATTAATTGTAGACCTAAATATATCAGTTTAATATCTCTATTTATATTCTAAACTTGCATGGATTCAGTGACTCACTAGTTTTTATATATATTGGCATAATGGTATGATCCAATTGTAAAGAAACAGATATGACTAGTGCTAATTTTCTAAAGGGAAAGGAAGGGGCATATGTAACACAGTGGCTTGAGTTAATTTACAGGTTACAACTAGTTACATCATCTGTGTTCTCATGTTATCACAGAAATTATAGCTTTCTAGAGAAAAAAACACTTGACATAATGTGCAAGTTCATAAATATCACTGGACCATCTAAGAGCAGATAAATTAGCCTATTATATAAATATACAACAGTATACCTTTTAAACTATATTGTATACACCTTATAATAATTTATCATTTTAAAAAGCTATTAGATATTTTTAACTGTCTATAAAAATGTTCCATAGCTGTGAGTGGAAAATCCTTTTTTATAAACTGCATATCCCTGAATATGTATAGCTAAAGTCAATATTATTTTACCAGTACCATCTAATAATATTTAATTATTAAGTCAACTATATAAGTAGTCCTTCAAACAAAAAAGAAAAAGAAAAAACACCCAAACCCCACTGCAGTAAAGTTTTCTTTGACCAAAAAAAATGTCTGTCTAGCATATCTTAATGTCTTAATCAAGTTTGTGGAAGGCTTGAGGTAAAGCCAAAAAAAAATACAGTAATATATATTAATGAGCGGAATAAATGAAGAAACTCAGTTGTGAAGTTGATTGAGTTTCCTTTAGTAGTTTCCCTGTCTTCCAGTTTACTACTTCCAGTGTACTGTAGATCATGAACAAGATGTTTAATGATTTACTTAAAAGCCTGGCTCCAATTGTCCTCTTTCAGGTTCTTCAGCTGAAGCCCAGGAGCGGTGTAAAGGGATTGCATAAATCATTGACAGATGTACCTCTGGAACACCATGAGGAGTGTGCCTGTGTGTGCAAAGGGAATACTGAAGGATAAATGTGGCTAAGTGTGCTTCTTTCTTTCAAAGTACATTCAATCAATGGCTGATTCTGTTATGGGGCTTGTGCATTATCTCCTTCCGTAATCTCAGTTGTTTGCTTTGGGGATCTTCCATCTTCAGGATTTACAGTGAGTTCTAAAGAGAGGAGAAAACAAACTGGGATTATATGTTGTGTAAAAGCTCTGTTGCTTGGAGGCCCAGTCAAAGGATGGGAGAAAGGCATCAGTGAGGGATGATTCAAAGTATATATTGTCATTTCCAGTTGGCTTGACATTACACGGATTTAAGAATTTAGTGTAAAAAATTGCAAATTTCACACCACGAAGACTTGACTCTGCTGGCTACCTTACTTCTACAGCTCCAGTACACCTGGTCTGTGATTGACATCTGGAATCAGTCTTTCTGCACTCCCACATGCTCTAAATCATAGTTCTAGGTCTTACAAACTTGCTTTAAAACAAATGGTCTTGTTCTGAATTAAACTTAATTTGTCTGATACTAGTAGGAAAGACTGGATTTTTCCACACACACTATTAAAGCTCCTGCCTTTTAGAAAAGCTGACTGGACAATAAGCATGAGCTAAGGAGGCAAACATTGAAAAGAACAGTGGCTTTACTTTAATTACTATGGCCTATGACTTTTGTTTGTATTTTTTATCGTGTACATTTTTATACTCTCCTTTTGACAATATAACTATTTGCTTTTTCTAATCTTGTTAAATATATCTATTTTTACCAAAGGTATTTAATATTCTTTTTTATTACAACCTAGATCAACTATATTTTAGTTTTGTAAGACTTTAAAGCCAGAGGTATACAGCTGAAGGAACAGAGATGTGGTTACTATGGCAAAGCATCTATTTCTACATTGTCTGGTGCTAGACAGTGGAACAAATCTGGGTTTACACATTTAAACAGAGTAATGACAAATGCAAAGATTATCAATGTGGATGAAGCTCTAAGCTTGATGGCTCCATGGTACTGAAAATATGAAAAACAGATGTTACTATAAATGATTTCAGAAATAGCTATCAAAATCCCTCTATATTCTGGCCTTTTGTCAAATAGGAAAAAATAATCAGGTATATATATATACCCATTCTGGTTTGTTTTATTGTTTAATTTCTTTGAAGTAGAAAGGTCTACAACATCATGAGAAGAGAAGGTCAATGGTTTGTTGCCTTCATGAAACAGTGTGTTCATAAAAAGGCAGCCATATTTATTGCTCCAGGTGTATGGTTTTTCATTTATGGTTATGTCCATTTAAAAGCAGTTGACTTCCAAGATTTTAACTCTGTTCAGAACAGTTTTATGAATTATGGTTTTGTTTATGTACAGTATATCCTTTAACCAATACACATATCCCATCCTATGCAAATTGGAAAAAAAAGAGTAAAGTATTTTGCTTGTAAAATGCTTTAACATTATGCCTAGTTTATATTTTGACTCTTGGATTTACAGATTGTAACAAAGCACCAAATAAAGTCATAAAGCTAATTTTGGGAGAAAAAATGTCTGTGTGGTTATGTATTGGGTGTCTGGTATATATTAAATGAAAATAAACCTGAAATGTATTTGCCAGAATGAAAATCAATTAGAGAAATGTAAGTCTTCTATACACTAACTGCTAGAGAGAAATCCATATTTCCTAGTTTTTGAGTTCTTGAATTTGCAAACTTAATAATGTTCTTTTAACATTTTTGTGTATAGTTTCCCAGAGTTAAAAGGAAAAAAAACCTGAAAAAAATCCCATCATATAACATGATACTGACACCACATGATTTATCAGCAAGGCTAGAACCTTTAGATCCACCCCACTGACCTCTGGCGCCAAATGCAGTAATAGGTTACCATTCTCTGTGTGGACCAGTATATGAAGGATGACACTCAGGAATCTTAGGTTCCATTCCAGGTTTGGAGGGATAGCAGGTTCTAGTGGTCACAAACTCTTTGACCCCTGACCTGATCTTTCCCTGTCCCCTTGAGCCTGACCTTGTCACAGTTCTGTCTGTCCCTGCAATCATCCCCCTGCCTTATTGTCCTAGTCTCTCTCCCATCTCCCTTTTCCAGGAAAAGTCTGCACACTCCTGGCCATCTCATCCCATTCTTCTCCCCCACCTTGGCTTCCAGTCCCAGTCTCCCTCTTCTGAGCCTTTTCCTCTACCCTACCCCCAGCTCACTGAGTTTGTCTCCTTGCCAGCCAGTCCATCTGAATATTCAGAAAATTTAGCTGCCATACTCTAATCAGTCTATACTGAGCATGTGTGACCTGAAACTTTTCAGACTTATACCTAGGCCAAATTTGGAAAACATACTACTATGAGATATTAAGGATAAAGTGTCAGAGTCTCCTAGGTTGGATCTCAATCTCAGTGTTACTAGGGTGTGGGATTATTCATATCAATGTGCTGATAACATACATCTTGTCTATTAGTTGTATTTATTCCACTTATTTTCAATATATTTGTATTCAGAACTATAAACACTGAAGAAAAATTCTTGGTGTATGTGGTGGTTGTGAGGCATAGTTTAGATTAGATATTGACATAACTGAAAACCCATTGTAGAAATAATCATCAGCCTTTAATTAGATGTGGGTAAAAATATGATACAGGGAAACATGAGCTTTATTTATAATACTGAATGAGATGCTTGAAGTAAAAAACAGGAAAATCTAAATCAATAATTAGGTACCAAGCATAATATTATATAGTTCTAATGGGCTAAATTTTACCCTCAGTTCTTCTGCAACTCTTGTGAAGTCAGTGATGGGTTGCTTGAGCAGGATTTGGCCCAATAGATAGTTGTTGGTCCAGGTCTGGTTTTTGGGAGTGGGGGCCCACCTAGCAGTAGTGATACATGGTATTCTGAGCAAAGGCTGTTATCAGCACAAATAGGATTTTCAGACTCTAAAGGCTTGTTATACCCAACAGATAATCAGAGTTGTTTATTCTATAATATATTGCATGCAGGGTAAGTACTAGTGAGTTTTTGCATTATGCATGTTTTCAAAGTTGCACCAGCCATCTGTTTTAGTGTAAGTAACTTTGAATGGCAGTATTTTGCATCCACTTTGTGAGACGGGCATTTCTATATCCTGTATTGGACAATAAACAGACTCAAAGAAAACAGGCTGCACTTGGAAAACTGCAGGAAGAAATATTGTGAGAGTTTTTCCGTTTCATTACAAATTTACAAGTTGTAGACATCCATCACAGCAGTAGTAAGATTTTAGGAGGGATATGAGTAAAATGAAAGCAAAGACACAAATACAACATTTGTAATATGTATAGAATCACTGATTTATTGGGACCCTCAAGTACCAACTCCTGCCCACAGAAAAAAAGACTTAAGAGCCTTCTAACCCCTGCCAAATCAAATTAACAACAGACAACAATTTAACACTAAAATAAAAATATAGCGCCATCTAATAGCGGAGGTGCTGTCTACACTAAACATTACAATATTTAGTCACTGTAAAATGATAGATGGCCAGGTTTCTAAGGGCACATCCTGATGTCCTGCTGGCTTCGTCAAAATTAGGAGTGTGTCTTATCTTGAATTAACATTCTGGGATATCTGGTCACTCTCCAGTGCTTCCCGTCATCTGCTCTAATCCCTGTGACTGTGTGCAATTCACACAGAAATGGCTTCAAGGGCTATGTCTCAACCATTTCCCTGCTCCAGATTATGTGCTCCTTCTCAGTTGATCAGCACAAGAACTGAAGTCAACCCTGATTTGATTTACAGCTGTGAGATGCAAGTTGCACCACTGCTACCGCAACAATGGCTCCCAGCCTGACTCAGTATGCATGGGACTGTGAGCCCTGGTTGAGGCTTGGTTATTGCAAGAGGGGGGATATAGGCAGGAGTTAGAAATAATGTGGGTTTTGAAACGACAGGAGGTAAAGAACAGTCGGAGCAGGGCATGTATGGGGGACAGTATTAAAAAATGGTGAGGGCAGGAGAAAAATAATGCAGGTACAATCGTGAGAAGGGTAAATTAATAAACTCTTTGGGGCAGGCTTAGTTTCTGGGTACTTGTACAGTGCTTGGTCCTTATTAGGTCCCCTCAGTGCACTAACTATACAAACAGGAAATGATGAGCATGGTGAATGGTAAGAACCACTGAAGGAAGAAAGTATCAACTAGTACTACTTTTTTTGTTTGGACACATTGTTATTCACTGACATTTAGTCTTACTTTAAATATTGTAACTGAGCTGCTTCTAATGAGATTTTTTGCAGTGGGTTACGTAATTGTCTTTAAACAAAAAAAATCCTACTGTTCTTTGACAATCACCCATAGTGCCCTGCTTGCTTTACTTCATATAAATATCCCCCATGTAATCCTTTAAAGCAGCGTTTCCCAAACTTGGGACACCGCTTGTTCAGGGAAAGCCCCTGGCGGGCCGGGCCGGTTTGTTTACCTGCCGCGTCCTCAGGTTTGGCCGGTCACGGCTCCCACTGGCCACACCACTTCCCGCAGCCCCCATTGGCCTGCAGCGGCGAACCACGGCCAGTAGGAGCCGCCATGGGCCAAACCTGCGGACGCGGCAGGTAAACAAACCGGGCCGGCCTGCCAGGGGCTTTCCCTGAACAAGCGGTGTCCCAGGTTTGGGAAACACTGCTTTAAACCATGAAGTAGTTTGTTTATTTTTGAAGATTGTCACTGTAAAATGAAATGTGACAGTAAGATAACATTAAAAAAAAATGTAGTTTGTTGCTGTCACAAGGCAGACCAAAGATTTTATGTATATCCAAATCAACATCTGACATTCAAGCAATAGTCCTATGATTGTCATCTAAATAGAATTGCTTGTGCCTTATTTCAAAAGTTAATTCTTGTTATAGTGTAATCTAGCTATTAATCTTGAATCAGTAATAATATAGACAGTGTTTTCACTTCTGGTTTTGCAGGGCTCCAGTGAAGTTGAATCACCATGTAACAATGTGCTATGTGGGCAGAGGTTGAAAACTGGCAAGCTGGGTAAAAAGCCTCTGAGTTATTCATTGAAGTGGCACTGCTAAGCTTTGTTTTAGGGTTTTTCAAGCTGAGAGTTGCTAACTTACAATAGCATAGGCATTTACATGAGAGGGAAGTCAGAAGAGGTGGCAAAATAAGTATGTTGCTAATGGGCCTAACTAATTGAAACAGCTAGACTAAAGCAGCTACTGTAAGTAGCCAAGGTCAAAACACTGTAGGCAGTACAGGGAGGGTTCTGCCATGAATCACTTCAGAAGCCTTACAATACAAGTAAGCCAACCCTGTGAGAAAAATGTGGTCTCAGTGAGCCACGCTGTGCATTGTTCTATGGACACTATGAGCATTTACCTTTCTGAAACTCTTGCATCGGCCACTTCAGTGCATGAGTGATGGGCAGCACAAAAGTATTGTTACTGAGAGCTTTGGTTCCTACTCACTCCCAATTGCCCTAGTTCTTGCTTTGCCTTCCTGCAGTTACGGAAGCAAACGTTGGCATTTATTGATTGTTTGATCCCTCTGGGTATCAATGTATTACAATCAAGTTCTAACTGCAGTGTAAACACCTAGTAAGAGACAGTCCCTGCCCCAAAAGCCTGCAGTCTTAGAAGATTACGCTCTCTCCTTTCCATCTGAAAAGAAAAGATTTGTGGCTCATGAAACAGAGTATGGATGAACAAAGAAAGGTGGGCAAGAAGTGTTTATCATGCAGACTCACTATATCTAACACCTACTGAGTCTTTGGTTGGGGTACCCTGAGGACTCTGAACAGTGATGGAGGACCATATCAAAGATAAGTTTTACACTTTGGCATTCAGCCATTAGTTGCTTAAAATCAACTTGCGTTGGATGCACCATGTCTACAGAAAAAGGAAAAAAAACAGTCTCTTCCACTTAGGAGCATTAGCTAGTCTAATTAGCTTAAGAATACTGGTTACTCCACCACCCAAGAGTCAGTCTGTTTCCATTAACTCAATCTTCTTCAGATCAGGGAGTTGTTCAGAGTCTGAGAAAGTCACAAAGAGCTGCTGTCCCTTGGCAACACTCCCCAGACCTTCTGCGTCCTATTTCCTCCCCTGAGCATTTCTCCCCCACAGCCCTTCTAGTCCACCAATCCTGTTGATGACACTCAGGAAAAAACCCACCATGTTCCCACCAAAATCCCAGAGGAAAATTTTAACTCCTCAGATTGGAACAGTTCAGTTTAAATAGGACAAAGCTGTTTAGAGAGAAACCTGCCTCTCTGGCCATTACTGCTGAAGAAAAGGCACCTGATTGTTATTATTCCTCCATCTTTCAGTCAATACTTTAACACCTGGGGAGCCCTAAATTTGTCTTCTCTGCTTGTTAACAGATAAGCTCTGCCATCTCTCAGCTGCTAAGCAAAAAAAATGTTCAGGCCCTGCAGTAGGAACTTCAGTGGCCAGCTGCCTGAGCAAGCCTTCTCTCCCCACCAAAGCGAAGAGCGTCTGTAACCCTAGAAGTGCAATTACAGTGCTCTTCATGGATTTTCCGGCTATGAGGCTTCACCGCCTCATGTCCACAGAACTGATGCAGTTGTCATGGGTAACTGCTAACCTTTAACTTAGATGTACTGAGTGAAATTTCCAAAAGTGCCGAAGGCCAAATTTTAAAAGTATTTAGGCATCTAAAGATGCAGATAGGCAGTCTTGAAAAATCCCACTAGGTGCTTAGGTACCTAACTCACAGTGTTTGGTCTTGACCTGTTTCTGGGTTAGTCATCTTTCCCATCGGCCACCTTGCTAATTTTTCATAGCAACAATCATAGTCACAATCGCTTTCATTGTAGTCATGCCTCCCAGCATGACTGGAGTCTTTATTTTGTTTTTATTCTCTCATTGATGTTACCTGCAATAGTGGTAAGCAATATAGAAATGACAAATAAGTTAATTCAGTATCTTAAATGAACGTTATCATAAGCATATAATATCTGCTAAAGGAAGAAAATCAAATTTTACCAATAAAGCAGGTGATCTAATGCAAAATTTTTAAAATAACTCAAAGTTTCCAATATACATGTGGAAAGTCATCCTGTTGCCTGCAAGTGCTCTGTATTTATGGATATGGAAAATTCTCTTTTGTCACAGGCTGTAACAGATGGGCACTGTATCTGAAGTCCCTATAATTTACACACACATTCCTTCATGTACCCATTGGTGTATTATGGACTTACTTTCCTTTTAAATAACCCTAGTTATTTAAAAGTAATTTAGCTCTAGCTTTTTTATTTAAAAAATTATTTTCAATTATGTCTTCAAACTTGCAACACAGTTGCAAATAAAACCAGCAGACAAAGGGGGTACACCACTGTAGTCCTCAACAGCGATGACTATGTTAACAAGGCCAACCCACAATTCTCCAACACCACCTACTACAAGGAACTCCAAAACACCATACCACAATTCATCCAAGAATTTAAGGATATCAAATCCTTCTGCAGACAGCTCCAAGGGAAACCTCTACAACCTCATCCCCACACAAACTCACTCCAGGGACCTTCTACATGCTTTCTGTGATACACAAGCAAGGGAACCCAGGCAGACCTGCCCATGATATTCCTACAGAAGGAACATCAGTACTCTTAGAAACCATCCTCAAAGCACTCACCACATAAAGGTCTAGTTTCCTTCAGGTCACTGATGACTTCCTCTAGAAACTCTACAACATTAGCAACCTCCCTCAGAACCCCATCCTTGCCACCATAGCCTCCCTATACCTCAATATCCCTCATGAAAATAGTATTGTTGCCTTTCTCATATCTAAAAAACAAGGTATCCACCCCAAACACGTTGCCAAACTCATCCATTTCATCATCACCCTTAAAAACAACTTTACAGTCAAACACTTTGTCCAGACCAAGGGCACCAGGATAGCTCCTCAACATGCCAACCACTTCAGAGGCGACTTTGAGGAAGAATTTCTGGACAAATGCACCACAAAACCCAATGATCTACATCAGTGATATTTTCATTCTCTGCACAGATGACCTAAACTCCCTCATAGATTTCCCCCACAACTTCAGCCTCTACCCTGCATCCATCCCTCAAACTTTCTAGAACACTCCCACACCAGCATCAACTTCCTGGACACCACCATCAGCTTCAGCAATGGAATCCTACATATAACTATACAGAAGAAAACCACAGATCACCACACTTACCTTCACGGATCCAAAACCCACCCCAAACACACCTAGAAATCTGTTATCTACAGCCAGGCACTCATACCACAGAACATACTGCAAGGAGAAACTCTGGGATACACACCTTAACATACTTAAAAGTGCCTTCACCAAACAAGGACTCTTCAGAGATCACATCATGGAACAGGCCACCCAAATACCTCAACAGAACATTGTTCAATATGAGGGAGGGAAGAAACCCTTTGTATCTCTAGTTGTAATCTATCACCCCCCACTGGAATGCATACAGGGTATCATTAAATTACAACCCATACTCAATATCCTGAACAATTGTTCCTGAGTGCCCTCTTCTGGCCTTCAAACCATGCCTCCCCAAAACCTTTAAGTTAATCATCAGAAATAAGCTCCCACAGACCAGGACACTCCAATACAAAGCAGCACCAGACCCTGTGAAAACAGATGCAAAAGCCACACACACACACACACACAAACCTTTCAAGATCCATCAGTTCTACACATGCTTATCACAACATGTGATGTACATTATTTAGTGCACTCAATTCCCCAATATCAATTACACTGATGAAATGAGATAGTTCATTTGAAAGCATATTGACTCACACAGAAAAGTGATAAGACAAAAAACAACATATCACCTATGGGTGAACACTTACAGAACAATCACTCCATATCCTACCTCTGTCCTCATCCTTAAAGAAAACCTGCACAATACCTTCCAAAGAAGATACTGAGAGCTTAAGTTCATAATTTTGCTAGACACTAAAAGACATGGACTTGATACTGGATTTATGGCTTATTAGCACACTTTTTTTTGTCCTTTGACTGCAGAGGGATTAACTGGCCACTTTTCCTTGAATGGTCTTTAACCATGTGTTAACTACTGATAAGTTATCTGTTCCATTTTGTATTTTGCTGTGACACTGATTACCTTTCCCATACCTGAAAAAGAGCTCTGTACGTTTGAACGCTTGTCTTGTTCACCAACAAGTTGGTCAAAAAAAAAAAAATTATCTCACCCACGTTGATTCTCAATATCCTGGGACAAACATAGCTACAACATAATTGCAGAAGAGACATTCACGTTTAAAATGTGTAGTTAACATTTCTTGCCTTAACAGAAAAATTCTAAACAATCTTACAACCTTTACTCATCTGAGCAAAAAATTAGTCCTTAATACAGCACTAGTATTGTGCTGTTGAAGCCAGTGGGAATGGGGAGCTCTTAATATACAAATAAATGCACAATAATTGTAGTCAATAATTGGGCAATGAGAAAAGACAACCATGCAAGTGACTGAGCCACACATGTGGCTTTGAACTGCTGTGGCATTTGGGAGATAAGTAGCAAATTTTCTGTGACTTCTTTGTTGGGGGAGAAGAAGCAAAGTAAATAAATTTCAACTTTTTTTTGTTAACAATAAAGTTAATTCAATAATAACAACACATAAACCCCAGATATTGTCTGCTTGTACAGCTTCTATACCAGCCTAATTCCTTTCCTCAGACTTTGCTGCTCATAGAGCACCTTTCCTTTAAGGCCAGTCTGTCCAAGATCCTAACTTCCTGTCCCCAGGAGGTTGTTCCCACCTTCCTTATATTCAGGTTGGGTGTCTAATGAGCCACACATTCCCCAGTAAGTCAGCACTGCACTTAGTTACCCAGAAGACATCCAATGCCTATTCAAAGGATGGAGCAGCAGGAAATCGTGCCACCTGGTTTCACGGCACTGTGCTTTGGTGGTGGCCTGAGGTACACTTGGGCCTTGTAAATCTCATAGGCCAGCATCAAAAACAAACCAACCCTAAGTCAAACCTCTGAGTGGGAAGGGCGAGGGAGGTGGTGTGGGCTTGTGCTATACATAGCTAAGAGCCTCACCAGGCCCTTCATGTAGATGCTGCATACCTTAATGTTGTGGGGTGCTCTGATAGGATTATAATGCACTGGAGCATAAAAGATAATAAAATTCACTGCTTATAAAAGTGAAGTGCCCTGAGGCTGACCAGGAATTAGTGATTTTAAGCTTTGCTTGCACTGCTCCCCCACAATTTTAGTCAAGGATGATCTGTTTTTACCTCTGACGTAATCTATGGGGCTCTTCCTGGAATATAAGTCAGCTTCACTGGCAGGAGAAAGGTAGGCAAAGGCATCTTTGAGTCCTGGATTTTAAAATGTAGCCAGATCTACTCCTCCAATTCTATAACATCTTGTGTGTGAGGGTCCTCTTTCACTATGACTAGCAGACTGCCTGCCCCCTGCAGTGAAAACAAGATGGCAGAGCTGCCTGAAATGGACCCCCTCTCCACTTATGTGACCTCCTTAAAATGGTAAGCAGACCTTCCATCTGATCATAATGAGCAGATACAGTAGTAAGTCAGTCTTCATATTGCTGTAAGTCATTCAAGTATATGAAAAACTATTAACGCACTTCAGAGGGGAAAAATGAGGCACAAAGCCTGCAAGTGAGAAGCCACCCTGCCGGTGCCCCCTTTTGCAGTATCTTTGAGCTTTTGTAATTTCTCAGATCACATGTCTAATATTATAGGCAAACATTAATGCAATAATACATTTGAGAACTATAGGTCTCTCATGCCTGTTGTTTAAACTGAGTATGAGTTCATCCAAAGATTTATACAGTACACAATGCTGATCGTAATGAAACCTCTGCTCTGTGTTGTGTTGTGTGGTTAAGTTATAGGGTTACATGAGGACAGTTATAGACATGACTGTGGAGAGGACAGCATGGAGACCCATCACCCCAGGAAGAGCAGTGAGATGACAAGCTTAGGAAGGCACAATCTCTCCATGTTCTGCTTCTTCTACAACCGGTTTCATCCAGGGGTTAGAGCAGACATACTTTCCCCGGCCCCTTTTACAGCATCCTTTCTCCTTGGGGGGAAGCAGCAGTGAGTCGTCCCAGTGCTCTCCAAATCACAGGGAGTGCAGTGACCGCAAATGTGAATGGTCCATAACTAGAAAGCCCATTCAGACCTAAGGAAGAGCTCTTTGAAGCTCAAAATCTTGACCCTTCCATCAAAAGATTACCTCAGTTACCTTGTCTCTCTCACTCTGGATTGGTCAGTTATAATGAGACACATAACAACCCCAGAGAGTTTAAGTAGATACAGGGCCAACAGTACAAGTTAGTAGAGATACGATATGGATTAAATGCTGGCCATGTTTGACAGATTGGTGATTTTGATAAAACACATTATTTGTAAGTTTATTATTTGATAAAACATATTATTTCCTCTAATATAACTAAGCACACATCTACACCTAACCAGATTTACTATTTTACCCAAAGATCAAGGGGAGAGAAATTTGCTGAAGATCAAAGAAATATCTTTAACAGAAGAATGGAACATTAATATATGGCATAAGCAGTTCAGTAAAAGTGATAATGTCCTTTTTGAGAAGGCTATTTTATTTACTGGTGTTCAATTATTACAAAAATAATTGATTCTTAAACTGTATCCAAAGCCATATTTTGTGGAAGATTTCTACAAAAATCTACTGGAGCAGACAGATATATGTTTTCCTTCTATAAGTCTAATTCTATAGATGGGTGTAGTTTTCATATGGGTAATACTACTCTTCCTGCCTCTAATTTATTTAATAGTTGAGACAAGAAAACCTTAACAATTAGTTTTTTTTTTTACTAATGACAACTATAATCTAGCTAGAAATATTAAAGGACTGTAATATAAACTTGCAAGTGCAGTCGTATCTAAACAGATGAGCTGTAAAAACCTCAAAGAAAATGAGACAAAATGATTCAAACCACAATGGAAAACAAGCCTTGGCTGTGAAGAATTCCTTTCAGAAACCTTGGCAATTTTACATTTACAGTAATTCAGTAACATGTCATGTTAATGCCAAGGTAATCTAGTTCTTTCAGTACTTGTAAAAGTAAGGAATAATAGATGTATTATGGCCTTGTTGATTTATCCCTATTCGGTTTGTGGAGCTGAACCAGAGAGAGACCAACCCAGCCCAAGAAAAAGCATAAATTGTACAACTTTTGAAACCATGTCAATGAGATTCCCCCTCTCTCCCAGAAAAGCTGAATTTACATCCTAACTGTGGGAGATAACTTCAACTAGAGCAGGATTATGAATTAATACACAAAAAGTCAAATATTTCCTTATGTCATGAAAATTGTGTTTGAGTGTTAAATTGCCTTGTAATGTGTGTGATCGGATAGTTGACAAACTTTTCAGTTTCACCTGCCCTGGACTTCTGAAGCAGTTCCTATCTGCTTTGTGAATCATTACTTTAGAGTTAAAAAAGTAAAGATAAGAATGTGGAATTATCAGATGTTATGTGATTGGAAAAGGTCTATATCTGGAACAATATCCTGTGTGAAATCACACCTTTATTTTTCCAAGTAGGATCAAGTTTCTAGTGTAAACAATAGCCTTTGAACTGTTGCCAAATAATTAACTTGCTAGTCTCTCCCAAAAGACTGGTTTGCGTTACATGATGCATATGCATATAATGGGTATCAAAAGAAAATGGTTATTTATGTGCATTCTATTTTGAGATTTTCAGACAAAAGGTGCTAGATAAGTGCAAAGAGAGGGAAAGCTGCTACCAGGAAGTGGCATCAGTTTAAAATCAGCCAGTTAGATCTTGTGGTTGACTAACATGTTATTTACGAAAGTAGCAGTGCCCAGGAATGGTGCTCTGCAGGATGATAACCACCAGTTTAGTATGTGAAATATTCAGTGGTCCAGTGGGTTGGGGTGACCACTACACATGGGTCCCTGTGGTTGAAAGTGTCCACTTTGGGCTGAGTATGATTTATCCATACTAGTCCATTTGAAGTGATTTGTAAAGACAAATGACATCACCTGTGTCTCTACTCAGAAAAAAGAACTAAGAGCCCACTACACAATCATGACACAAAGTATTTGAGTCTCTTTTCAACCCATGGGAATGTGAAGCAACAAATACAGTATTTCAGCTGCACTGCACTCCCCTTTGCCAGTGTTTTAGGATGACATTTATATCAATGGGAGCAGCATTCTTTCCAGTATGAAAGTTATACAGAGGGTCTTGTTCATAAATATTTTCCTCTATAGAGTACTTGTAATTAATATATCACTGCTATACTAATACAATTATTTCAAGCCAGTTGGTGTGTTGGGGTTAAGGGTATTGTCTTGAATATGGAGGCTCAGTTTTAAACAGTTTTTAAGGGTTGGAGAATTTTGACTTCCTTTATAGGTTGCTTAGAAGGCTCTGCCTTAATGCAAACCATCATCATGGTGACCTGTGAGAGGAAGAGTATTAAGAATTGAGGGGATGAAAACCACTTTTATCTGAATGTTAGAGAAAAGGTCAGTCTCAGATTTATTCTAAGGTTTCAGAAAGATGGATAGAAGTGTGATTCTATTGGGCAGGGAAGGCAATCCTACCCCTAGCCTTGGATTATTTTGTCATCGAAACATTTAAATTTGCCCTCCGCCTCACCCCAATCTCCCATCCCTGCCAGAGCAAACGTAAGTATCTTTTCCCTACAGTTTAGCTATATTTAGTTTGTTATTTAGTGCCTGCAGTGCCTCCAGAATCTGTTTATTTTCCATTAATTTCCTGCCCACCTGAAGCTGTGCTAATGTGCTCCAGAAGGTAGAAACAATCTTTAGGGATGTTTCAGATCACAGCCATTGCAGCTGAGCAACGGAAAGAGCAACCAATGAACATATAAATGCTCAGGAGCTGCACAGACACAAATCAGGGATCCTGGGGAAGTTTTCAAAGCCAAAAATGGCAGTTAGGCTTCAGTCACCTATTAAAAGCCAATAGCAGCTCAGTGCCTAACAGTCACTATTGCCTTTGAAAATCTCCCCCTGCACTGAGAAAATGAGGACAGGAGCATTTCATCTTTAAGGAACGGGTGTGGGAGGACACAACTAAATGTGCTATTTGGGAGTGTGAATCATTCCAGGAATTGGTGAATACTCATGAGCTGCATCTGTTGCCCTTTAATTCTAGTGGGACCCATTTTCATTTACATCCAGTTAAGGTCCCATTACATTACATAAGGGGGCCTTATAGTAAATGAAAGTCAGACCCTTATTTAAAAGGATTACAGGAGAGAAATTCAAGGTTGTTGGAAGAAGAAACCATGCCTTTCTAGGGTCGTCCTAGGTGCTGTGGCTCACCATCATACCGTTTTTTAATCCTCTTTGTTGTCTCCTGATGGTCTCTACATCTTTAAAACTTTCAGAATCCAGTATGTGGACCACATTTCAGTGAAGCTGCATGTACTATACATAGATTCTGAAGTCTTTGGGATGAAAGGTGCTATAAAATGTGCATAGGATATCTATGTACATACTTGTTTGGATAAGTCTTGAAGTTTGCACTATGGTTGAAGTCGTACCAAAATCCTCTTAACAAGGGACATGTTGTCTGATGTTCTGAGAGGCTATTTAAAATAACTTCTCATGTATTTTTAAAATGTTTATCTAAGCTGTGGTATCTTAAGGATTGGTGTGAACCACAGGTTAGTTTTATTTATTTGGTTTTGGTAAGTTAAAGAATTTTTCAGTTACAGAGTAACAGAATGACACAACCCATGCCCTGGAACTTTTTAAAAGTTAGCAGTCATTTTTAACTCATTGGATTATAGTAATTGAAAGTCGCTTTTCAGTTTCAGTCCTTGGGACTTCCCAACTGATATTTGAAGTGCCCAATTGTGCCTTAGTGGAGGGATTATGGTTTTTGTGGCATGGGCTGCTTTCCACAATTAAGACCGGTAGATCCATGTTACTTGGAGTTGATACTTCCATTATATAATTTTGAGTAGTGATTGAGCATCAAAAGCACAATCTAGTCTACAAGTTTACAGATCAGCAGATTTATAGACGTTAAAGCCAGAAGGGAATAGTATGATTATCTAGCCAGACTCGCAACGTAACTGAGGGGATACACAGTAACTATTTTTTGCTTGGGGCAATTGACTCACTGATTTAAAATCTGTAAAATATATCTATTAAACATGTACAGATTCTCTAGAGTGCTATCTTTTCAGGTACTTACAAGACAACACAACAAATGTACAAATGTTTTAAAGCCCTAAAGCTCAAATTGATGCAATACCTTGCATGAGAGGGCCCAGCTTCCATATCCATAAGGTTCCCACTTGGGGAACTAAGGCTAGCAAATGGATAAGTGATTTCAAAACAGGCTGGGACATATCCCATAGTAATCTGCTCCCACGGTGAATTGTTTTATTTTGAAACTGTTGTCCCTAGATTTCAATGTTAAGTTTCTTGGCACTGGTGTTACTGGCCTTTTAATTTTACTGTGGGAGTAGTATTTCCAGTAACTGAGACATTATATTTAGTTTTCTAGTGTTAAACAGAGACTTAGATTCTGAGGAACACAGTCCTGTACAATTCTTGGATAAAGCTAAAAAAAAAAGTCATGTCAAAGAAGTGGGAAAAAGTGAGATGGAGTCACTCATTTGTTCATGACAGTATTTTTTTTTTAAAAAGATCTTAATCCAAAAATAAATCTCTAGGATCCTCATCATATTAACTCATGTTAGACAAATGTCATGACACTGTATTAACCTCATTTATGGTCTTGCCTAATATCTTAATTTCTCCAGGAGGTGTAAGTATATAACTTGTTGCCACAGGGGCATGCGCAAGGGGCGGGGACTAGCAGAGGCATGGAATCCCCAATAATCATCAGGGCACAGACCTCCTCCAGCCCCGGGACAGGAGAAGGAAGAGCAAGCTGGGGCCAGGGGGCACAGAGTGTGCCTCCCCAAAGGGGTCAAAGTTAATTTCTGCACACGCCCTTGCCAGTACACTAAACATTATTCATATTTATTTCAATGTCTGCCCTAACTGAAGATGACTATTTTTAATCATATGTGCAATGGTAGTGTTTTCATTCTGTCATCTTCCCAAAAGAGCAGATCTCCAGATCCACCTGTCTTCAGGTTTAGTCTGCAGATACCCCCTGTAGGAATTGGGTCATAGCCCTTTAAGTAGCTTGTGATCCCTTTAGTGGCCTCAATGTCTATGTTTCTGAGGCCCTCAGAATCTTACCAGAAAAGCAGGGTTTATATGAATTTGAACAAACCTTGCATGTTGTGTACAATTAGTAAACAGTTATTTGGGCCCCACTGTGCCCATGTGGTTTCTTTATATTTTGTATGTTGTGCAAGAGATACACATTGAAAGGGAATGATTAGACACAAAAATAAATTAAATGAGTACACATTGAACACTATGATATTACATTATGGGAAAATGGTTAATCAGAAGGAAGAATTTTGAGTGCAAGTTAATAGTATTCTTCAATTAGACATACATGCATGGCTGCAGCCCCAAGCATTTTAGGAGCCTCTGTTTGTTGGTTTTTACATATCACTTTAGCTAAATAAGAGATCAACATTCAGAATCCAGCACTCGTGGATATGTGGATTTTAGATATTCCCCAGTTGCCTTTGGATCTACAGACGAATCAATGTTGTATGGAATTAATATTGCTTTTGTTGTACAACAGGGAACTTTTACTCTGATTGCTTCTGAAATTTCAAAGCACCAAAGGATCACTGCAGTGCATGAAGAAACTGAGACTATGAAATGTAAGTTAATTGGTTTCATCTTTAAAAAAACCTCATACTTCTAGAATCAACAAAGTGATCACAGCATGAGTCAGCAGCTAGGCCACTGGACTGGGAATCAGGAGACCTTTGTTCTGTTTGACTCTGCCATTCACCTGCTATGAGACGTAAAGGAAGCTACTTCATCTCCGTACCACAGGTTTCCCATCTGTAAGATGGAGATGCTGCCATCTTTTGTACAGCACTTCAATCTATGGATAAAAACTATACGATTTAAATAATTCTATTTATTATTATATGATCATGTGGGGATTAACACAATACAATGGAAACGGATAACCAGGATGGGATTGCAGCAGGGTTTGGCATGCATTTGTACCACAAAATTGTGGTGTCATGACACAGCCTAGGTGACTCAGACCTAAAGGGTTGGAACAATGTGCCTCTCACTGGATGCAGACAGTGGTGAATTGAGGACAAACATATGCATGGAATTAAATGGCAGGTTGCAATTTTTATTAAACTTCAGCATAGGGGAGAGGCTCTACCCAACCATCATCCACACTCTACCAGGCATTTAACTGGTTAGAGTGCAGGGGTTACAGGGCTTTTTACAAGATAACCCATAACTTGAGGTAGGCTTTCCTTACTCTCCCCCTTGCAAGGCAGACAGAAGGTGCAGAAGGGTGGGGAGCTCAGCCCATGAGGTCTGACCCAATCCCATGAGCCCAAGGCCCATCTCCTTTAGGAACCATTCGTTTTTATCCTTTTAATCACACTAGAAACTAGCTGCAAATAATGATGGGAAAAAAGAATTGGCCCACTGGAGAAAAGATTACTTCCCTACCTCCAAATGGGTAATTGTCTAGATGGGAAGAACCTGTCAGGTTCGATCCCCATTCCTAGTTCAGGGTGGGGCTGCTGGAATGGAGCTGAATGATTCCACATGGCCCCCACTCCAGGTTGAATCCTGGTAGCTGAGGTGGTGCCCACCCAGCAACCCTCCCACCAGCTGGCCAATGGGTGCCAGAGACTTCTGGGAGAGACACTACCTTGTGTCCCTCAACAAGTATTCCCTCCCTTGCTGCTGAGACTGTCCCCTGTCACAGCAAGCCCCATCAAGTTTCCCCACTCATTGAGGCAGGTGGGTGGCATCTTCCTGGCAGGCTTACCATTCAAAAGGCTGCAGCCTGTACTGTCTTGCAGAAGGTAAATCCAGGCACACTTTCAGATACATATTAGCAAAGCTCTAACTCCATATTCCTACAGCTTTTCCACTAAACTCTAGTATTAGCAGTGCTGGGATTCTTAGTTTAGGAAATTAGGGAGGATTTAAAGAAGTTCACCCTTCCATGCTCTCCCCAATGCTTCACATGCCAGCCAAGGGCTAACATAGCTCTCCATAGTTTTATCCTCATGAAGCCACCATTTCACACCTGTACATTTTTTTCACTGGTCCTGTCCTCCTTACTGTGATCTCTTGTTCACTTTCATCTGAAATGACATCATAGTGGTCGGCTATGACGTGGAGACATTTTGCCATCAGATTGCTTTAATTAGTGCATTTAAGATTGCTTGTTCTTTTATGCGGTATAGTTTTAGCTATCTCAGGATATTAGAGAGACATAGAAGGTGAGGTAATATTTTGTTTTATTTTTGTTTCTTTCACAGGTGACAGACAAAACCCGCATTTTAAGTTCAACCTTCTGACCTCCTCCTAGTTGCTTTATTCCCAGAGAACCTTCTTTCTGGTTCTACATCATGTAAGTAATTCCAGATGCAAAGGTGAGCCATGTATCAGTAATTGGGCATGAAGCTAATTTAGCTGAGTGTAAGCGTATGTCTTTGCTTTGAACTGGAGGCCTAAAGTCCAGCTCCAGGAGACATACCCATGCTGGCTCTGATGGAACTAGTATGTTCAATATAGAGTGTAGCCATGGTGGTGGGAGGGGCTAGCTAACCTGGGTACATAGTTCCCCAAAGCATTATGCAAGTACTCAGGGTGGCTAGCCCCTCATGCAGCTGAGGCTACGCTATTTTGTATCATACTAGCTTGATCAGAGCTGGCATGGCTCTGTTTTCTTGAGCTGGAACTTAGACCTCCAGCTCAAAGTGTAGCCAAACCAAACCCTAAATTGGTGTTATTCAAACAAAAGAGGCCGGAGACTGTTGTTCATATTTACACAGTTGCCTAGAGAAACTCCTCTGACTACAAGTATAACATGACTTCAGAGTTACTGCAGATTTATACGGGTACAACTAAAATCCTTCGGGGCCTATTTCTGTTCTCACATATCTATACCTTTAATACTCCACTGAATTTAATGCATAATATACATTAGCACAATATTTTTTGTGTATACACACACACACACCACTGAATGATTGTCAGATTTAAATATTATAGTCATCCCTCATGCTGCCAAGTGTCATGAGAGCCAAAAATCACAAATTTGTGGAAAAACTGTTACTTACATGGTAAGTAATTCTCCCTCAGCCTTTCAATATGGTCTGTGTTGCAGTTGTTACAAGTGAAGACAGAAATATAGTAAATAGGTTGGGGGTGGAGTGCTATGATCTTTAGAGTTCTTACAACATCTGTTTTCTTCTCTGCTTTGAGATTCAGGATTTGTGAAGTAAATCCAACAAATCAAAAGCTCTGAACATTGTTTTGTTCCTGTGTGACATCAGGTTTGTTGTTCTCAGACTGAGTAAAGTGTCTTGAAGAGAGATTAGTCTAGAATAAAATATGTGAGGGTGTGTAGCCATCTCATGTAATCTGATGTATGTGGGATAATATTGGATGCTTTGATTTTTCTGCATCTTCCCCCATTTTAAAAGGCTGCATTTCCAGTCAAACTTGAAAATCCAATTGTAATTTAATTTCAATAATCTAATAACATCACTGCAACATACGCTACTGAGACAAGTGGTATTTGGGCATTTTCAGAAAGACAGTAGGGCACAGCAGTCTTTATAGAAAGAAGTTTTAAACCCTTAAGATTTTATCAGGGAAGTGGTGACAATTATACTGGCATATATGTTACTCATATTATATTATTCCTTATACATTTCCAATCCTTTTATAAGGCATGGAGCCACTGGAAACCAAGTGTAGTATGGAATTACAAGGACCTTCCCCCACTAATTACTTCTTAAAAACTTGCTGAACTGTATTTTGTGAGTGATTGTTTCTTTTTCAGGAACTTTAATTGATTCCTTTTCCCCCTTATTTATGAAACTTTGTCTTTGCCCTTCCTTTTTTAATGTAGAGAAAGTTTCCCAATTCTGTTAATACTTTAAATCAGACATGAAAAATTTTGGGAAAGCTGCTAAAGCAAATTTGATAAATTAGCCCTATTATTTCCTTGCAATGAAGGATTGGAAAGTTGCTAATGGGGTACAGATTGCACATTTAAAAAAAAAAACAGTCAAAGAAAAATCCTGAGAGAGTTAGACTGGTGAAGGGTATGTTTTTCAAAGACACCTAGGGGTTAGATTCACAAAGGTATTCAGGCACCTAAATCCAACATTTGGGGTCTGACGTTCAAGGATCAGGCCTTGCATAAAATACTGCCATGGGTGTGGCTCAGTCTACCTGATAATTCAATGGTTAGGGAACTCAAGTGGGATGTGGAAGTGAAAGACTCAAGTTTAAATGCTCAATCTGCCTGATTTGGAGCACAGACTTAAATCAGCTCTCTGACATCTCATGTGGGAGCCTTTACCATCCAACTATTGGGTATTCTAGGGTGGCTTGTTCTCTCTCATGAAGCTGTTCCACTTGTATAAGTAGTTAAATATTTATTGGAGCAGAGATTTGAGCGTGACTCCCACATTCCAAGTGAGTGCCCTAACCACCAGGCTATAGCATCAGTCATCTTAATTGGTATAGCCCAATGAATATTTAATTTCTAGAGAGTAAGACAGCTCCAACAGGAGAGAGACACCCATGCCAGACACCCAATAGCCCAGTGGTGAGACAGAATTAGGTGCCCCCTTTGTAAATCTGGGTCCTAAATCCCAGCCATTTCCTCTGCATTTCATTGCTGGCTAGCTTAGCCGCAGATTGACAGCTGCTGAGACTCTTGTTCTTAGGCATATAGTTTCTTCCCATACATTGTGTGGGGAGCCTGGGCACCTACCTCAGGGCAGACGAGCTCACGAGGCAGCAGAGTACCTTGGAGATAGATACTGGAACTCTGAGCATTGCAACACTTCAGTACCTTTGAATCGACCTCTAAGTGACTTAGAAGCTCAAGTCCCATTGACTTTTGAAGGGGCTAATTAAAGGTAGGCTAGTGTAACATTTAAACAAGTATAACTTGATCGGTTTCACATTGTCATGGTTTCAGTAAGGGAAGAATCATGCCTTTTAACCTGTGAGTAATGTCTTTTCCAAAAAGGGGCACCTTTTGCAATCCTTTGCAAATACAAGATCACATATCATCTCTTCCGGCCCCCCCACTAATTGTGGAAGAAACTACATAACAAATCAAAGTAGTAATTAAGTCTTTGCCTTGGCAATAGAATGGATACTAGCGATACTTGCTGTTAAAGGAAACTAGTTTTTCCAGGTTGTCTGCAGGTGGTGAGTGTGGTGGTGGGAATTGGAGCAATGGAAATTCCTCAGCAAAACAGAAAAACAAGATGTAAGAACTGACTTTCAAAAACTCCAGAATCTGGGAGGTTCAAGGAATGAAGGGACAGGTACTTTCTGAACTAGAAGGTTCCTTTTGACTGATTGATCTGAACAAGCTAGAGATCTTGTTGCAAGGGCAGAGCGCTTAACCTGAAGGCTGACCAAAAACCTAAAGAGCTCTTGGAGTGCGGAGGGCTCTGGAGAGAGAGATTGTGTGGGCAGGCTGTGTTACTTACAAACCCATGCAAAAATATCTGTTTTCTCTACAATAAGAAGTTCCTTTGCAAAGATTCCAAGTTCCTAGGAGTCTCATGTCCCAGAAGAGTTAAGCTGTAAACTGGAGTACTCACAAGGGTAGAGCTCTGGAAAGGGTGGTCTTAAGCTATTGGGGAGACTTGCGGTTCAGCACTGACCTCAGGAGCATAAGGGACCTGGACCATGGGTTTTACTTCTGAGAAGGGGTACCAGGACAGGAGGTCTGCACAGGAGGAGTGAGCCTGAGAAACCCAAGTCAAATGGTACCTAGACACTGCTCAGATTCAGTAGGCTTACAAGCCTGCAGGATCCAGTGCTTGGACCCAACCACAACAGCCTGGTGAGCGTCCAACAAGGGGCTCCCCAACCAAGTCTGTAATAACAATATCCAAACACAAGGGGACAGCACCAGCAGGGAGATCAGTATTGGAGGACTGCATGAAATTTTGGCTCCACTGAAGTCAATTGCAAAATTCAGTGCCAGGATTTCATTCTATGTAAAGTAGTTAGGGACCTGAAAGCATAGCAAGAGGGAGACACTTTGCCCATTCCACCCATCCTGAAAAAGCAGAGGGACTAGAAAATGCTCCTTCTCATTACTGTTTACCCTTTAGTACTGTAAGTGTTGCTTCAGGCCACTAGAAGAGGTTTCCTTTAGGTCTAAAATATGGAAAATGGGAGGCTAGATGTTCAGGCTGATGACAGAACTGTTCAATCTTTCTACTGTTGCAGGCAGTGAGAACTAGCTGAGCTTGATGAAGGATGGGCAGCTGAAGGCTTGCAAGCTGAACATTCAGGCCATATTTATCTCACTGAATAGCACTCAGTTGTGCTATTTGGCAAATACAGTATTCTATTCACCATTCCCTAATACACCTCACTTGCCTGTGTATATACATAGACACATTCATTGAAAAAACAAGTGTACACCATAAATAAAGCTTGACTTACTACTATAAAAGTTAGAAGGCAAAGTCAAACATCTTCCTTTGAACTGTATTCCTCAAAATGTACATAGTGATTTTTAAAAGAACACTAATGCTAATATAACTTAGAATCATAGAATATCAGGGTTGGAAGGGACCTCAGGAGGTCATCTAGTCCAACCCCCTGCTCAAAGCAGGACCAATCCCCAATTAAAGCATGCCAGCCAGGGCTTTGTCAAGCCTGACCTTAAAAACTTCTAAGGAAGGAGATTCTACCACCTCCCTAGGTAACGCATTCCAGTGTTTCACCACCCTCCTTGTGAAAAAGTTTTTCCTAATATCCAACCTAAACCTCCCCCACTGCAACTTGAGACCATTACTCCTTGTCCTGTCCTCTTCTACCACTGAGAATAGTCTAGAACCATCCTCTCTGAAACCACCTCTCAGGTAGTTGAAAGCAGCTATCAAATCCCCCCTCATTCTTCTCTTCTGCAGACTAAACAATCCCAGTTCCCTCAGCCTCTCCTCATAAGTCATGTGTTCCAGACCCCTAATCATTTTTGTTGCCCTTCGCTGGATTCTCTCCAATTTATCCACATCCTTCTTGTAGTGTGGGGCCCAAAACTGGACACAGTACTCCAGATGAGGCCTCACCAATGCCAAATAGAGGGGGACGATCACGTCCCTCGATCTGCTGGCTATGCCCCTACTTATACATCCCAAAATGCTATTGGCCTTCTTGGCAACAAGGGCACACTGCTGACTCATATCCAGCTTCTCGTCCACTGTCACCTCTAGGTCCTTTTCCGCAGAACTGCTGCCTAGCCATTCGGTCCCTAGTCTGTAGCGGTGCATTGGGTTCTTCTGTCCTAAGTGCAGGACCCTGCACTTATCCTTGTTGAACCTCATCAGATTTCTTTTGGCCCAATCCTCCAATTTGTCTAGGTCCCTCTGTATCCTATCCCTGCCCTCCAGCGTATCTACCATTCCTCCTAGTTTAGTATCATCCGCAAATTTGCTGAGAGTGCAATCCACACCATCCTCCAGATCATTTATGAAGATATTGAACAAAACCGGCCCCAGGACCGACCCCTTGTGATATTTCTAATCATATTTTTGTGTTCCTTTTCATTTAAGTGTTTCTAATTCTATGTTACGAAAATAGCATGGGATAGCATATAGAGGGTGCATATTTGGGCCTGGGTGCTGGAACAATTTTTAAAGTGGGGGTGCTGAGAGCCATTGACTCAAACTTTAAACCATATATATATATATATATATAATGAAAATCACTTCAAGCCAGCGGGTGCAGCACCTATGTATATGGGTAGCCTAAAGCCCTAAGTTTAAAATCTTCATATAGTATTTAGAATCTGGGTCATCCTTTCCTTACCTAGATAAGCATATGTTATAACTGTACCTTTCAATATAATTAGGCGGTCCCAATTAGGACATGTGTCTGTAATTTTTTCATACAACACCTCAGACTCAGTAAAAGAGATTTTTATAACCCAGAAGTGGTTTTAAGAATGACTACCTGGCTGTCACAGGTTACATCTCAGGGCCTCTACCAGGGTGAATATGTCGGAAAAAATTCAGGCTTACCCACTTAAAATATGCAAGAAGAAAGTCTACAGTTGAAAGAAGGGGGAAAACTAGTAGGTGTGAAGGAATATGTCTGTACTTGTATGTGCTATGCTGAATCATGTAGGTGAGATCAAGATATATGTATGGAAAAAATTATTTTGGTTTAAGCATGAAGAATAGACTTTTAGCACAATTCAGCACTGTCCTAACTTTGCTACCATTGAAGTCATCAGGAAATCTCTGACTTCAGTGGAAGCAGAATTTGGCCAACACTGAAAATCCCACCCAGAGTTATTAATGCTGTCATTGGGACACACGAGGCCAAAATAGAGATTTCAGCAACTAAGTAATTCTATTTGTTTTCAGACCTTATAACTTTTATTCAAAGAAATAGGTTCTCCCCACCCCTTTAACTGAAAAGCCAGTTGGGAGAAGTCTTAGGATTTTCTCCAGTTTTGTCAAGATATTCCAGATACCTTGTGAAAGAGAAAAGGAGTAATTGTGGCACCTTAGAGACTAACCAATTTATTTGAGCATGAGCTTTCGTGAGCTACAGCTCACTTTGAACCCACAGAACTTGCGTGGTGGGTGGCTGTGCTGGCTAGTGCAGCCAGCACAGCCACCCACCACGCAAGTTCTGTGGGTTCAAAGTGAGCTGTAGCTCACGAAAGCTCATGCTCAAATAAATTGGTTAGTCTCTAAGGTGCCACAAGTACTCCTTTTCTTTTTGCGAATACAGACTAACACGGCTGTTACTCTGAAACTTGTGAAAGAGCTAGAACTTTAATGACAGACAGACTTTGATCTGAATTCTTTGAATTGCATGCATGCATCTCCCCCCTCTTGCTCTCATCACTCTCCTTTCGTCTTTCTGCTCTGTGTAATCTTAAATCTCATACCATTATTGAAACTTCGAGCTTCAGGAATCGTTAATGTTTAAAATGATATGAATTATGATTGGATTCTACCTTCTCTACACAAAACAGTGGGATGCCAGTGCCATTTCAATACCTAAGCAATTATATAGTACCATACACATTCCTTCTGTCTGCAACAGAGAGGTAAAAGCTCACATACAGCAAAGATTTAATAGAAAATCTGACTCATTCATAAAGATGAACAGCAGGTACTAGAAGCTAATGCCTCCCACACAATTCCATTTTCAGATTTCTGTGGGTTTGAGGAAAGTGCTTGAAAACTTCAGTATCTGTACTGTCATTTCTGATTTTAATTCTACAGCATAATCTATGGACTTAGTCCTTTAGCATGTGTGTGACATGAGTCACAAGTGCCCTGGGTAAATATGTGTTTACTAGTGTGCCAATTCATGCTCCTTAAGAGCACCAGCATAAAAGTCTAAGTTTTTAATTGCTTTCATGAGATAAGTGATAGATATCTGAAGGTTTTTGTTGTTGTTGTTGTTTTAAAGAAAAACAAACTCTGAACTTCATATATATATACACATGTATTCAAACAGGGAGACCAAAAGCTTCAGAATGAAAATTGGCAGTTATGCTCAAAACAATGCTCTAAAATACCAAAAGCCAATAAATTAAAAACAACCACCTCCCCCCCCCGCCCCAAAAAAAAAAAACAAAACAAAAAACTTGGATTATGTGGCCTTGAAAGACATAGTAGCATACTAATTAGTTGCTATTTTTTTCTTAATACAGTTAAAACCAAATTCTCTCCACGGGCAATTCTTTATTGTAGCCACAGTAACAAAACGGAACTTTATAATTACTTACGTATTTGCTGCTACTTCTTATCTCCTGAAATAAGTATAACTCTCCCTACTTACAAAGCTCTGCATTCCGATTGTGGTATTTGCAGTGTTTTCCTGTGTTTCAAGCATTGTTTAATTGGTTCTCTTCATTCATTCATTCAGAATGTTGAATTATTCTCAACAGCTCATTATAGATTTCATTTGAAAAATATTGTTCTGTTTTAGAATACCCTTTAAATACCATTCAAAATAAATTCCAGTTTTCAGGATTTTAAGATGTATAGTGAAAATGTCTACTAAATGCAACAAAATGAAGTACTTGTAAAGATATTTAAATAGCAGAAAGTTTGCACACAGGAGTATAACAAAGAAGGGTAAAAATGGGCAATTGATTAGAAACTCTTCAAACAAAAGTTAAATAGCTTTCTGTAATATGGAAGAGTCTTATGGAATGTTCTCTTTAAAGAACTATGGGTTTTGGGAACACTATTGATTTCATTCCTTTTATATTAAAAAAGACTTTTCCCATCACTGTATGCATAGGCTTAAAGCCAAACTTAAATCTAACTGTTCCTGGCCACCATTGTTCTGACTTTAAGATTATATAGATTTGGGGACTTAACTCTATACTGTTTTGAGGGAATTTGATTCATAAGTGGAACAAAGACCTTTTGGGGCAAGAGGAAAAGTTTTTTGTTTGAACTATCAGCTCTTCTCTAAGTCAAGCAGAGCCAATAGAGCTGAGAGGAATCACTCCTCGCTCTGGGCCTGATTAAAAGCAAGTTGAAGTCAATGGGAAAGTTTCCAGTCACTTTAATAGAGTTTGGACCGGGCACTCTAAGCAGGAAATGATTAAGTGAGATTTATTAATCCTTTCTCACTCACTATTAGGACAAAGTTTCACTACTACCTATATTCATTTATCACACCCTGGGCAGCCCCCTGCCCTATTTACTAATGGAGGGGAACTGTGCAAAGATCCCCCCCACACCCAAGTTCTGTTCACTGATCAATGGGGAGGAAGAGGAGAAGGAACAAGAGACCTAGCAGAGAGGAGTGATCAGAAGGTCTGTGAAGTACAAAGAAACAAAAGTAGTAAATAGCCACTGATAGCTGTCACAGCCTATTCCACCCTTATATGCCCACATGTTATTAGAGCATCTATGACAAAAGAACCAAAATTATTGAGCTTTATGCTCAGCTCACAGGTGCATGCTGGCCTTTGGGGTGTGCCTGTGTTGTTGGAGTATTTGTGCATCTGTGACCCTAGCATGGTCAGGAGCTGTGCTGAAGCCTATGACTGTTTCGGCCCCCATCCAGACCTATAAAGCCCAAGACAGGTACTCAGCCTCTTACGTCCCCCAACCCTTCCAGTCCTCTTCCCTGCTGTCCTCTCTTTTATCTCTACAGTAGCCACAAAGCCCTTAACTTTGTCTGTCTGAGGATCAGAATCTCTGTCACGCAACCTGCATGTGTTTGTTTTAGTAGGGTTGGTCAGAAACTTTTGAAATGTCAACAAAACACAGGGGAAAAGCTGTTAGTTCTCCTCTCCCCCTCTCCAATATTTTGAGCACTTTAATAATTTTGGAGTGATGTTACTGGATGTGTTGTATGCAGAGCAACTGAGTGGTTCTGGTACCTGTAAACTGCATGGCTTAATCTGGGCCTACAGGCTCAGCAGTGTCCCTGACAACAAATGAGGAGCATAGGGGAGCTTTTAAGCACTCTTGAAAACCCCAGATGAGCACCCAGTTGTGGAAACACACAGAGAACATGGGAGACTTGGATCTTACAACAAGCTATTCTGAGATATCCGGAGTGCCTAACATGTACTGAGCCTCAGATCACACAACCGGCCATCTCCAGCTGTACAAAATTTGAGAATTCTACCAGTAGTGCATGTAGAAGATTATTGCACATCTACCACCTCCACCTGCTACACTGTCTGCACTGGTGGTTTTTTCATTTGCATATTTTCCCCCTATCTGAAGTTAAATGTTGTTTACCTCCTTTTATATTGTTAAAAAACTTCAGGTTTGTTAATGTTCAGTTTCATTTTCTATTAAAGTAATAGAATCAGTAGCCAACACAGGGTAACAAAAGCAGAAGTTTAGAGTTAGACAAGAACTATTACATAGATACAGAAACTGCTTAATCCTCACTTTTGGATATTTACATAGAGGGCCTTTTAAGTCAATATCAACTCACATACTGGTAGATTTAAGGACTGAATATCACAAAAATATCCTCTCACTTTACAAGCTATACAGGTACTTGTTTTCTCTGATTTCTCATGGAGATTCACTTCATTGCTGTTTTTACACAACGATCCGAACAACATTTTTTACTGTCTTGAAGAGTTTTCCAAGTGTTGGTACTGATCCTTTTCCCACTTAAGTCAATGGCAAAATTCCCATTAATCAGAATGAAGGATTTTTTCAGGCTCTCTTTCACTTATATTCTGTATCTTTACTCACAGGCCTGTCTTTCATTCTCCATCCTTTCCTGTTTTTTTGCAGATTTTTCATTTTGAAACATCCTTGTGAAATTCTTATCCTTGTGAAGCTTTTAATCAGTTTTAGAGGTTGGTTTAGCATCCCTCCTCAGCTCTGAAACTCCAAACTGTCTGCCTTTTCCATAGTCCCACCACTCTCATAGGCTGGTTATCAAGAAGAACTGGACGCAGGTTGCTCCAAAGCACAGAACCCCAAATGCGTATACAAACCTCATATGCCCTGTGTGACAGAGGACTGAGAACCACTACCTGAGGCCGCATTCCAATCACATACCTGACTGCCTAATTAGTGGGGATTAGAATGAGCTGGGAAGCTCTAAAGCACTAATTAGCCCATTAACAGAGGGTAGAAAGCAGCATAGGAAGTAAATGCTTGGTGAGAAAGGCAGGCTAGAAGTTAGACCCCCAGAAGATTTTGGGGTGGAGAGAGCTCTTCCTTTTCTCCTTAGCAGAGGTTTGAGGAGAACTGAAGCTGCAAGTGATGTGGTGTATGGATCACTAAGGTGGGTGGGGGGAGAGTTATGTAAATAAGTTACATAGTGGTGTTTGACAACTGAAGGTCTCTGACTAGTCTGTGTAGACACAGGTGGGACCTTGTCCAGTCACACCATATCTTCCTATTGCAGCACTTACATGGAAAAAGCAAAAATGGGAGAGAGGGGTGAAAAATCACCCGATGTCCGAGACCAGCATGGATAAAACAACTCATGAAACCTTGGTTCTTTGGTGCACATTTCTCATATTCTGCATGCAAAAAGGAGAAAGAGGGAGCAGAGTTAAGATTACATCACCAACTTGTGCCTGCAATTTTATCTTAGCATTTTTTATTTACGTATGTACTAACCATGGACACTCAGTAGAGATAAGAAAAAAGAAAGGCCTAATCTTTAGAAAGTAGCCCGCCTAAAACTTTATATGTTGAATAGCCAAGAAGCTATTGCAAAATAATTACACTAGAGTAAACTAGTAGGAATTAGGGTAGCATTACCCTAGAGCTCTGAATAGGTGTTTACATTTATCAGACATGGTACCTAGTGCAGGTTATCCTTTATAGTGTTTCTCAGAGAATGTTAGCGAATCTGTTGATTTGGGGGCAGAGGGCGCTAATAGTGTGCACGGTGCAGTGGTGGGCAGTGAGCCAGGCAGAGATTTGTATGGGGTAAAGTAAATGTGACTGGGTTTTCAGTGCTGCTAGAAGACAAACAGAAGCACTGACAGAGTTAATTTGAATTTTTTAAAAAACTTTTCTCCATTAATATCACAGGCAATGGGAATCCAATCTGACAACTTTCAAGCACCATCCCAAACTTAGCTGAAGATTTAGCCAAAAGGTTGTTTCCAGTCAAAGTCGTAGAGCAAAAGCTTGACTGAGAGTCAACTGAGCCAAGGATCAAAACGTAAATCATAATCGTCACATCTTTATCACCAGATTGTGTTCCCAGATTTAAAGAGAACAGAAAGGTCTTTTTTCCTCTCATGTATTTCCATTGTAAAACTATCTAAGATAGTCCATTTACTAGGTTATCTTGAAACTTCAGAAACTTAAAAGCATGTTATATGGGAAGTGTAGTACTGCATAAACCCTCTGACTTCAGCCAGCAAAATAAAAGGGAGATTTGATACTCTAATAGTATTAACATTGTATTTACAGCTGCTGCTGCCCACATGAAAAAAATGTTTCCCAGGGGCGGAGATCAAAGGCACTGCCACAGTGTGACATGCTATGGGACTATACTATAACAATTTTACAGTGTTAACAGATTGTTTCCAATGAACGTGCATGCGATATAACTGCAGGTGTTCATAAACAGATTGCAGGATCAAAAGATTTTGAAATTCCGGACTACATTTTTAAGTTAGCCCCTTCTGGTGTACAGTAGCTTAATTGTGGGTCTCCAAAAAGCACCTTCTTGCAAACTGTAACTAAATGGACTATCTTAATTTTTTGGGTAGTAACACTTCAGTTATATGACTGCCAGCACAGCTCTTATATTAAATCAATATGTGTTTTAGATTTTGCTGACAGTGTTCTCAGATGCTTTCAAAATGTAACTGAAGCCATTTGCCATGTCTTTTTGATATTTTATGTAAGTCTTATGTACGTGACCATACATTCTCCCTTAACTTTTAAACCAAAAAGCTATTGTGTTGCTTTGCAGAGTCTTTATTTACAAATGTTCAGCCAGATCCTCAGCTGGTATATGGCAGCTGAACTCCTCCGCTTCAGTGGAAGTACACATTAGCTGAGGCTACCCCCCGCCCGCACCCCCCATAACATTTAGAACTTGCAGCAGGCTCTTTGCCAGACCTTTGTGAGTACATTGTTAGAATGGCGCACAGACATTTACCCTCATGATTCCTTAATGTTAATGGGACAGTTAAATCTCTGTACCCCATGCTCCAAACATAGCCACTGACAAACAGCCTCCAAGGCTTCCATGTAAGAGCTTTTGAAATTGCTGCTCTTTTCATGTAAGATTTCTGATTAAAGCTGCCTACTATTCATAGAATTACATGCAGAATCTATATCTGAATACAAGTAAGGTTGAGGTTGTTGCATGCTACCAACGGCAAAGCAGCATGAGGTAAAGCAGCAGCATAAAAGGGAGCCTAGTTTTTTAAAGTTCTGATTTAATTGTCTTGAATGCATCTGGGATTCTGCTCCAGGCATATCTTAATATTATGGGAGCTGTGTTAGGCATCTTAGCACACCAGATGCTTAGCCCTAGTGCAGCTTTATTATTCTGAACTGGCGGTGCAAAGTGGCTGTAAAGTCAGTTTCTCTTTCTTCCCCTACACTATTGAAATATTCCATGAATACTTAAGTGGTATAGGACTGGCCCTACGGAAGTCCCCTCTTGGCCCATGACTTAGGGAACAGGGGTGTTAGCCAGAGGCCTGGTTGGAGTCCTGCTGCATTTCAGTGATCCTCAGCTGGCAGAACACCCCACTGGAAGCTGTTGTAATCAGACAACTTAGAGAAATCCCAGCACTGAACTGGTTTCCAGATAGCCTCAGAACTGGATAGGGAGACATTGTATAAAGCCACCTTTACTTGTGCAACTACTGACAGAGCACCTAGGTTCTAATTCTCCATTGCTTTCTACTCAGTGTAGTAATTTACAACAGCACAAAGTAAAATATGGATTACAACCACATTGTGACTGTACAAGATTCTAGGCACTGAAAAGCCAGGTTTCTAATTAAGATCCGACACTGCTGAAAACTGTCAGTGGAAGGAGAATCAAACTCCTTATTTCTAAAGATAGTGTTTTGAATTCTAACTGCTCAATTGCAACAGCATAGTTAAATGGCTCCAAGTTAAGCCAATTTTCAATCTGTGCAATGTTCACAGCCAGACTAGAGCCCATTTTCTTTCTTTACATATTGTACTAAGGCCAGAGCAATGGAGGGATGCCAATTTACACTAACTGAGATGACACTAAATCTCTCTCAAACCCAGATAAAGAACCTGAGACATAACAGAAGGGAAACAGGGAAATGTGGATGGATAAAACATACCCAATTTTGAGCTTCTTAGGGAGAAATTGCTTAAACCAAATTGTGATGAACTGGCAGGTTGCAAAACTATGTGTACAGTGGTCAGTTTTCTAATGGTGATTCTTCACTCAGTTAATGCAGATTTTTAAGGATAAGTTCACAATATAGCCACATCAGAAGTGGCATTTCTGCAAGTGAAGAGAAAAAACTGAGCTCAATGCTCAAGCCATACATTTGACATTACGGCTATGTCCATGCTACGAACTAGGGGTGTGATTCCCATGCTTGCGTACACATACTTACAGTAACTCTGTGTTTCAGATGGGGTTCTACTTGGCACAGCTCAGTCATGCCTCTCCGATGCTGCTACTGGGCTATTTCTACTCATTCTAACTCAATGATTGTAGTGCAAGTATGCATACACCTGCAGGAAAATCACACCCCTTGTTCATAGTGTAAGCATAGCCCAAGAGGCCATTGGAAGCACAAATGAGTCTGCTTGCTCTAGAGAAATGTGATCAAGATGCAAGCAGCAACAATTCACTATGTTAAGACCCATACACCTTGCTAACCCTCAGGAGGTTCTCTCGTGCCATGGTGAAGCTCAGAGTTAGAGAATTGTTTTAAAAATAACCATAATAAAAATCACAAAGTTCTCACCTTCCATCCCTCAGAAGATGATCATGGGTTGCCAGAATACACCAATAATGATTTATTTTTAGTTGGGCAAGCTGTTTGTTTTTAATTTTGTATGAGTTTGTTTCAAGTCCATATAGTCTATTTTATCCTAACCATCAAAATGTTGGGGGTTCAGACAAAAGGTTCCAGATGTTGAAAACTACATGTAGATGTCAAAAGATGGACAAGCTCAGTACATGGGTGAGGCTTTTACAGGTCATCCACAGGTATCACTATCATGCAGCATCCTTTGAGAGCCACATAAAAAATGTTTATCAGGTTTAGAGGCTTCTGAAAATACCTAACTCCCTCTTGAAGAGTACAACAAACTGTGCTTGATACCATAAATCATAGAAAATTCTGACCACCAACTTTCCTGTAGTACACAGACAAAATGGAGCACGAAATACAAACATTGCAATGTAAACTAAGCCTTAATTATTGAGCAGAGCAATCTCCAAAGCATGCCTGGTGAAAGCTAATTCTTGTCATATCTAAGGTCCAAGTTGTATTTTTGTAATAAATAAGAAGCTATCATAATGACAATACTCTGCACCTAACTACAGCCTTACATCTGAAGATCTCAGATCGCTTTACAAATATTAACAGATTAAGTCTCATAGCACGCAATGAAATAAGGATGATTATTGCCATTTTATAGGTGGGGAGAGTAAGGTACAAGGTTTAAGACTTGTGCTAGGTCACAAGATGTGTACAAAAGCCTAGGAGTAAAACCCAGGCTTCCATGCTTGCCTACAAAATCATGCTTGCTATTTAGACACATAGGTTGAGTGTGATGGGGCAGCACTCACCTATTGAGTGCCTCCTACTAGCAAGGTGTGGTATGCCAATTTTTTCACTCCTGGCACCCCCTGTTGTTTGCTGAGGGTGTGCAGAAGAGGGGCAAGCTGGGACACAGGCCCCCCCAGTCAGTGAGGGCACAGAACTTCTCTAGGGGCCAGGGCAGGGAGAGCATGAGCCAACACCTCAAGCCATGTGGGGGACAAGCTACTGCCTCCAAAAGAAGACAAATTTTTATTCCTGTGCATGCTCCTGGTGATCTCATTAGGTGGGTCTTCATTGGCTCAGCCCTTAAGTCAAGTCACTCTGTCAATATGAGCCCCTCCCAGGGTAGCAATGGGTTCACCATACTGTCCCCACCAGGGTCTTCAGCTCCATCTTTGGGCCTTTTAAATCAGCCCTTTGCTCAGGCCTCTAAAGGAGCCTTGTCCTGTGCTCAGAGTTCAAGCCCCTTCACTGGTGAAGGGCAGCAGAACCCAGGCCTACCCAGTACTCCCTGTTTCAGCCCAGGAACCCTTTAAACGGCAGCCACATACAGCTTCCTTTAATTAGTTGTTGTTTGTTACTGCTGCTTTTCCCCTTGAACCCTTTATCTTTATTCATTCATTCATTCATTCCCTTGGGGTTACAGTTCTCAGGTCCCCCTTTCCCCCAGTCCAATCACCCACTTTTGGCCAGCAAGGAACTGACCTGCTTGGCACCTGCAGCTCCTTTTATCTGAGCCTGCTAGGCTCTGATTGGCTGCTTCCACACCTCTCTAGGCAGGTCTGGAGGACTCACCTCCACTGCTCCTTCCTGGGACAGGGTGTACTAGGACCACAGGACCTCCAGAAGGGGGCCTCGAAGGGCCAAGTATGCCTCATCAGCACAATCTGTTTAACATTCAAAAGAAGGAAAGTGAACCTGAAGACTGAAACATTTTTTAATTACGAAAACCAATGCATTTCTTCTGACTGTCAAAGATTTAAAAAGTCCTACAATAAATTCCGGGTGTAACAAATAACATTTGTTTGTTCATTTTAAGCAGCAAGACAGATGTGACCTGAAGAGTCAGGAATGTTAATTGCCATGACAGTACAGGCCCATTCAATGTGCCAACTTTTTTAGATCATTGGCCTATCCTACTCCAAGTAGTAGTCAATAAGTGATACACCAGAGGTAGGAAAACTCATTTCCATCTTTGCAGCTCTCAACATACACACAGTAATGCACCTAGCTTTTGGTACAGTACTTGTCTCAGATTCTATTTGTACCTTTTCCTGTCTTACACTAAGAGGGAGGGGGTGCATCAGAGTGACTACACTTTTGGCCAGTGGCTGTAACCCGGGCAAGTCACAGAATCATAGAATATTAGGTTTGGAAGAGACCTCAGGAAGTCATCTAGTCCAACCCCCCTGCTCAAATCCACAGCTTTGACAAGGCCTAAATTAAAGCAGTCCTCAGATTGCTCAAAAGTTCAAGATTCTCACAATCAAAAGAAACTTCTGCCACAATCATTTGCATAGAGCATGGAAATGCATTTCTAGAGTAAGGAAAGACTAAAAGACATTGAAAGGTAAAAGACTAAATCAAATAACTCCATATTCCTAAAATCCTAGCATTTAAAGTAAGAACGTACAGTTGTTGCACACAGTATATTTTCCAGGGTTGTTTTTGTTTTTAATGATTACTTGTGATGCGGCTTTCACTACTTCTCTAGAGAGATGATTCCACAGTCTAACAGATCTCACTTTTAAAGATTTTTTTCTGAAGTTCAGCCCAAATGTTTTGTTTCTTAATTTCATCCTAATGGAGCAGAAATTTACCATATAACAATGACAGTATGTCTCACTTTGTCAAAGGGTATGAGTTTATAGCCTTCACTGAAAAAGAAAATCTGAGCAATTCAGGCTTCAAGCTCCAAAATGATAGCCTACGAAAGCTTATGCTCAAATAAATGTGTTAGTCTCTAAGGTGCCACAAGTCCTCCTTTGCTTTTAACTATATAGTATCTTCCAAACAGGAAACTGAAATTTACAAATATAAAGAAAATTATACTCCCTATAATGAACATTCTACCCATGTAACCCATTTTTCTGGGCACCTGTGAAACAAATAACTAGTAACTCCACATGTTAATTTTAATGTTGAAGTCTGTCTATTTGCATGACAAGCTATAGTTAATTTTCATACTACATGATACAATGGGTCTGATTCTGATCTCCCAAAGGTTGTGGAGTCTATGGTATAATGTATGGCCATAGCAATCTGATTGACAGTGCATAATAGGGGCCTTACATTGGTGTGATTCCAGTGACTACAGTGGAATTATTCTTGATTCACACCATTGTAAGTGTGATCAGAATCAGGCACGATGTTCTGTGGGAGTAGGACTATATAATTCAATTGAAAATGAGGAAGGAAGACATTTGTATTAATTTTTCCAATAAATTGTCAATTTGAAAAACAATGGATGTGTTTGAAATATTTATTTCTCTGTTGTAATAAAATAATTTCTAAACAACATATAAAATTCCCAGTCTAATTAAAGACTGCTGGTTACATGTTATTATGGCTTTGCAAAGATATAAGCAAAGGAATAACAAAGTACAAAAACAATGTGGGATTTGTTTTAATTCCTTGTGCTGTGAAAAACAAAATCATAGCAGGGAGATGTCAGTTTTTACAAACCATTTCTTAGAGGCCAGAATATCTGTGTATCCAATTGAAGCCAAGAAGCAATTTTTATCATGCAATTTATATATACTTTCCCCCCCTTATTCTTACACTATGTGGTCAGAAACAGAAAAAAAATCAACAAATTTTCATCGTTTTAATTTCTGTTTTGTTGTTGATGTTTGTTTCTGTGGCAAAATCTCATTTTCTGCACTTTTTGTAACCAGCTCTAATCCCTCTTGATGGAAGTAGCATTGATGTCCCCTCAAATAATTTTGCCTGGGAAAATCAGAAAATAGCTCATGTGATTATAGTGGTGATGATATATGGCAGCAGCCTGTTCCCGCATATTTTCCTTTGTGACTGGTTGGTCCCAACTATTCCTATCTCCAGTACATATACTGCCCTTTTGTAGGAACTTTTTCCTAGTATTCCTTTCTGAGCACTAGCCCTTTAAATTGGGTAGACATAGGCAGCTGTAGTCCTAAAGTGGCCATGTTGCAATTAGCTGCTTTTTTTGTTATATCTCCCTCTTAACCAGCTGATAAACATTTTTAACACCTGTTAGGTTTTCCCTCAGGCCCTAATCCGATCCTGCAATCTGAATCATGTAAGCAAACATCACTGGGGCTCTGTGAAAGCACAAGTTTTACTTGCACAGATTTAGTTGCAAAATTGGAGTCTTTGTTTTCTCTTTTTCTGAGGACAAGACACCTTTTCATCAACCACAAAGGTAAGCAGCTGATCCACATTCTTCACCAACACAAAGAAAAGTAGACTTATTCATTTGGTTTTAAATGGATAGAAAAGTATACAAATGAAAATTAAGGATATATATAATGTACCCTCTGAAAGGAAAGTTTGGCATTATTTCACATTCTGGCAGTATATATGTCTGATACTAAACCATCCCAAGTATTCCCACGATATGGACTAATGAACAACAAAGTTCAGAGCTGAACTCTAAATCTGAACTTGCCCAAGGTTCAGCAGATGTGTACAGTCAGGATTTTGGTTTGATCTAGTCTCTAGCAGAAAATGCCTGGTATGAAGTTTAAGAAGAATATTCCAGGGCTGAGTTCTGGAAATGTACTGAAAGCATATCTGTGGCAAAGCCTACAGCTGCCAGCAGAAGGTAATATGCCAAGACACAAAAAGTTAGTGTATTGAGCTATTTGCATCCTCCTTAGTTTCACTGAGTTTATGAAACATGCATCAGTGAATGTGATAAATTACAGAATTGAATGACGCTGGGACTTGGTCATGGGATACAGAGCTGTTCCTCTTGTGTCACTCATTCTAAACCAGTCCAAACAGACAGTGACTAAGCGTGTAATCCATAAAGCAATTTAGGTGCCAACAGTCCAGAGTTAAGCACCTAAATCCCAGTGTGTAGCATCCACAAAAGTCCCATTTGGCTGCTGCCTAATCTGTAGGTGCCAAAAACTCACTCCGCTCCTAACTTGCAATCATCAGTGTACCAGTGGCAGTCTACTGCCCCACTCTAGGTATCTGGAAACATATTTTGATGTGAGGCTCCCTCAGTCTCTTCTGTTGGAGCTGTTCCACTGTGGATAAATAATGAAAGGCTGATTGGAGCCCAGGGACTGGACTCTGGGTCTCCCATCTGGGTGCCCTAACCACTGAGCGCATTGTGTGCCTAACTTTTAGGCTTCTAGAAAATCACAGGAAGAACACTGTGATCCAAAAAGCCTGAGTTAGGTGCCTAGCTCTGAAAGGGGAGAGATAGGTGCCTTAGACTGCAATCCGCTGAGCCACGTGCTGGGTAGGAGCTGCCTAAGATAGCTAATGGGAAATGCCATGGAAATAGGTGCCTAAATCCAGGCTGCAGGGAGACGACTAGCTCCGCTAGAGATCCATGAACTGGGGTAAGATTGGAAGAAGGAAGTTGCATGCAGGGCCTGAAACAAAATAGCTGGGGGCAGGAGGAGGACTTCTCTCATAACCATTAGAGCAGCGGATAGGGGACTAACCAGGATGTGGGAAGTCTCCCCTTCTCCTAGAGAAGGGATTTGAACAGGGATCGTCCTCATGTCAGGTGAGTACCTATAGCCTAGTGGTTAAAGCTCTCACCAGCGAGGTGGCTGATCCTTATTCAAATCCCCGTTTTTTTCCCCTTGGGTTGGGGGAGGACTTGATCCAGGGTTCTCCCACATCCTGGGTAAATGCCCTATCCAGTAGGCTAAAAGTTATAAGGGAGGCTGTGTTGTGTGAACTTGCCTGAGGGGCCTGATGTGGTAGGTTACCTCTGAGCACACTTACCAGATCAGGACCTTGCATGCGAGAGGCTGAGCACCTATCTTTCCTGGTTTGTGAATCGCTCTAGGGCTTAGGCAGGAGACAGGTGTCCAGATGCCTAGCATGAGGCAGTAGCATGTATGTTCAGGCAGGAGATGGGTGCCCAGGCACCTAGAGTGAGGCAGCAGCAGCAGCATGCATGCCCAGAGGCAAAAACATAGGTGCTAAGTAAGTTTAGGTGTCTACAGGGTTAGGTGGCATCTAGGCTGGAGTTTAGTCCCATTTTAAGGAATCATTCCAATCCACAAAAGTGCCTAAGTACCTTTGTGGATTGTACCCTTTGTGACCATGGTGTGGTTCCCACTACATGTGTCAACAATACAAAAACATCTTAATAATTGACATTGATAGTGGTCTCAGCAAAGCTGAAGGACTGAATGAGAAGGGAAATGAAATTACTGACCTTACATATAGTTTCTCTAGGGCAGAGATGAGGCACAGTGGTGAGTGTGGGTGAATAAGGCTCTGTTATAACAAACATGTATTTGACTTTACAACTGTGGGAAGTTCCACTGAAATCAGTGGGGCAACTCAGGGGAGGAATTATTTAAGTAGTTTAATAAGTATTCAGTATCTGGGTCTTTGCTTTTGTGGTTCTCCCAAGATGCAACTGTGCTATGGCAAAAGGACTTTTGCCTCCATTTCAGTTCAGCACTTCTTCATTCACCTTAAATCCACTGAAAAAAGGAATGTTTGAAAATATCTAGAAGGAAACCACCAATGACCAGTTAAAATAGCAGGAGCAAAATGTGTGTGTTCCCCAGATTAATCATTTACAACTCCAACCTTTAGAATTATCTACAGATTCCATGTGTGCTGACTAGCTGTAATAAAACACAACTTTTAACAAGACAGGAATATTAAATATTACAGGCCAGGAAAATTATTTTCAAAATTGCTTTAATCATGACACATGTTTAGATAAAAAATAAAATAATTGGGAAAAACGGTTACATATTTGAAGGTGGAAAGTTTTTGGTTGCATAATATCAGAAGCTAGAAAAAGCCTTTTTTTCCCATCTTAATTATCTAAATGCAGTACTGACCTGAAATCAGAATGATTCATACAAAATAAGACAGTCTCAAGGCAGACAGCACTTTTGATTTATTTTAGGATAATAATTTTTTGTTTTCTGAATAAATGCAGAGGTAAATGGTTTTTGCTGAATAAACACCTTTCACACAGCTATCTCTTTGTATGCAGTATCTCAGGCAGTCTTTGTTTAAACACATTTATACATTGTCAGGAATTCAATAGTTTAAGATTTCAACTCCCTTTTCATAAAGGTTTTAAAATTAGGTGCGGAATGACAGCTTTAGCTCTGAATTATTTAAAACAAATCAAGCTATGTTGCAGCCCAATTTAACCCATCTGTATTTTACAAAGGATGGGAATAGAAGAACTGTTGCTTTGGTTTGGGTCAGAGTATAAACGAGTAACTGATCAGTTTTCATTATGCAGTAAAATCTTAGTGATTTTGTTCATCACTTAGAGAATTTATCCTCTAAGTTATAAAATGGTGCCATGTAATGTGCATAAAACTAAAGCATCTCTAATACAGTACAGCCCGGTTAAACCCTCCTTAATGCTGTTATAGGTCCTGTGTATGTTTCAGACTCTCTCTCTCTCTCTCGCTTATATGAAAAGTGGTTTAGCTAAATCTTTTTGCTGTCCCAGAAACGTTTTTGGGACAATAGAGTCTACTATTTTTAGATGCCAGTTTTGCAAGGTATTTGAGCATATGCTTAACTTCAAGCATGAGAGTAGTCCTATTGATTATGCGTCCATTAAAGTGGGGCCTTACTGGTTTTAACTTTCCTATGTATTAACTATCTCCTGCATCACATGTAATATAGTAACTTGTGAATGTAATATTTTATATACTCTCTAGTGGCTGTTGTAATTGTACTGTTGGATTTCTCTACCCAGAATGCCTAACAAGGAAATGGGATTTAAACCTGAAGAATAAAGCATAGATAGCATCACACATCGAGGCCTATTGTTTGAACACATACAAGCTTCTGTAAAATGTACCACCTCATGGTAAGGTACAGTAGTTATGCCCTAACTTTCAATAATATGTTATATAAATACTGGATATTTTGAAGCAGTTGAGTCATTTGTGTAATCTAGTTCAAAAACAGGAGCACTGGGCCTAAGTTTCCTTTCATTTATATCCATTGTCACCCCATGTAACTCCATTGACTTCAGCAGCGTTCCCCCTGATTTATGCTGATATAAAGGGATAATCAGGATTAATGTTCTTTATTTTTTTTTTAAAGAAAGTTATGAGCTGGCTAGTGTATCTATCACTGCCTTCTACCTTGTGCAATCAGTACTGATCAACCATTTGTCATAGATGCTATATTGATACGAGCTAATCGAGATTCTATTTTAACTTGAGTTGTAGGGGACTGCATTTTTGAAGCAGGAGAATCTGAATTCTGTCTTTGCTGCTGTGAAGTGCTCAGAGTGCATGTTGTATACAGCACTGTGACAATATGAATTTCTAGATAGCTAGGGATTTAATGAAATTCACTAACAAAAAAATAGGTTTGAATAGAAATGGAAAAAGAGGTCAGTGTCGTCATCAAGAAGAATTTTAAATGTCATGCAATGCAGTTTCAACTTTATACTGAATTCACAGTATCTTTTATAATGATAAATATGATGTTATAATGGAGGGTTAAACTAAGGGGAGTGCTGTTTGGTTATTGTTGGAGTCAAAGATATGACTGATGTGGCAATGCAGAGATGCTGGTGAAATCCTGGCCCCATTGAAGTTAATGGGAATGTTACCATTTACTTCAGTGGGAGATTGGGTTTTTTCACCCAATCTTGTCTCTTCTCTTTCTTCCCATAACAGGTGGACTCTATGAAACAGTAACAATCCAGGATTCACTTGGTGGTGGGCATGTCTGAGAAAGGAGTGCAAATTGTCACTTCACAAAATGGTGTCTTTTTAGTTTGGTAAATAATGTGCTTTTGCTTTTTTTTCTCCAGGCTATTGCAAAAAGAAACATGTATGTCTTCACTGTAGAAATTTCATGAATATAAACACAAGTACTAACCCCTTATCTTACAGTGGAAGTTTGACAAACTGAAAGTGAACAGAGAAATGGTTGCATCAGACAACTCTATGTGGAAATGACAGGTTTCAGAGTAACAGCCGTGTTAGTCTGTATTCGCAAAAAGAAAAGGAGTACTTGTGGCACCTTAGAGACTAACCAATTTATTTGAGCATGAGCTTTTGTGAGCTACAGCTCACTTCATCGGATGCATACCGTGGAAACTGCAGCAGACATTATATACACACAGAGATCATGAAACAATACCTCCTCCCACCCCACTGTCCTGCTGATAATAGCTTATCTAAAGTGATCAAGTTGGGCCATTTCCAGCACAAATCCAGGTTTTCTCACCCTCCATGCCCCCCCCCCCACAAACTCACTCTCCTGCTGGTAATAGCCCATCCAAAGTGACCACTCTCTTCACAATCTGCATGATAATCAAGAAATCAAGACCTATGCATTTTGCAACACATGACATGATCTTCTCCATTGCCAGGTCCCTCCTTGCTCACCTCCATGATGGGGAGGATATCACCTCTGTCCATACTACTCTGGTCATAGGTTATGCTAATAATCTGTGGGGGCGGGGGAAAAGGGGAAGGAAAATGGTAATTTATTGACAGGCAGATTATGGGAAAGGGTGTTCAGGCTACAGAAGTAACAGACTTAATAAAGGAATTAATGGAAAATAGTTTAAAACAATTATGGGATTCTGTATCTTTTTGGAGGTGAGAAAGCAGGGATCTAGCATTCTTTTTATAATGAATCTTTTGCATGAGGGCCCTATGGTTGACTGCTGCAATCCTACAAATTAAGGTTGGACAAAGTGTACTATATCCAGTTTCTGAAAGGATTATAATGAGATTGTGTTCCTAAGCAGAGGTAGGTGAAAATTTTTGATGAAACTTTTTTCCACCAAAAAATGCAGATATGGCAATACTGGAACATTTTCCAAAATCATGTTAGTTTCTCTTAATTGTTTTGGTCAACCCATTTTCTCCGCCACCCAAAATTTAAAACAAAACAAAACATTTTGTTTCAAAAATTGCAAAAATAATGTTTGGACTATTTGGTTTGAAATTACTTTTTTGTCCTTCAAAACTTCCTTTTCATTTTATTTTTTAAGAGCAAACATTTAAAAGCCGTCCAAATCAAAATGAAGTGTTTTGTTTTTTGTTAAAACGAAGCATTTCATTTGACCCCAAACAATTTCTTTTTAATTTTGCTTTGAATTGCCAGTGAATGAAAAATATCTGTAATTCACATCGTTCTAATCCTAAATTATTTTAAAATACTTTTCAAAAATTTCTTCATTTTTTAAAATTTGTTTCTTTTCTTTGACTTACTCACATTAATGAATTCATCCTTACAATACCACTGTGAGATGAGAAACTATTGTTATCCCCACGTTACTTATGGAGAACAGAGGCACAGAAAGATTAAGGCCACATTTTTTGAAAGCTTCCACTAATTTTGGGTGTCCCAATTTCTGATAGTTTTTTTCAGAGATGTTGAACACCTGCAATTCCCATTTACTCTAAATGGGGTTGAAGATGCTCAATACTTCTGAAATGAATGGGACTTGTGCTCTCTAAGCCCCTTTTATCACCAGTGTGTGGGATTTTCAGAAGGTACCTTTTTTCAGATCATGTTGATGTAGTACAGTAATTGGATACACATTGGCAGAGAACTCTACCTCTGACATAGAAAAGGCTTCCCTGTTAAATATTTTTAGATAATCATATATGCTTCCGGAGCAAATGATCAAAATAATTGATTATTACCTGAAATTTTACCAGTTACCTATGGTAACTGTGGTACCTACATGAATAATTATATGTATAAGTTGGTTGTCAAACACCTTCTGACCAAATGGAGGTCTCTTTCTTTAGCAGTATGTTTATGGTTAGAATGGAAAGGGGAATTTGGTGTATTGTTAATGGCTTCCCACTTTTGTTCCCTGTGTTTGCAGCTTGGTTTCAAGCTATTCTTTTATAGTTAAAGTGAAAATTTAGGAGAATGGGACTTTGCCTTCTTCAGAAATCTCTGATTGAGCAAATCATTTAGGCATGTGATTTAGGGGAATGTCTACACTGTAGTCATGGGGTGTGTCTGAAGCTCATTTAGATATATCCAAGCAAGTTTCAATCTAGCTAACTCAGGTCTTAGATCAATGAAACCATGGCAGTGTGAGCTTCAGCATTGGCTAGCTGCATGGGTAATTACCCAGGATTCTGGGCAAACTTGTACAGTCCATGCTGAAGTGCATGCTTCAGCCTCACTGCTTTTGTATCCAAGCTATCTAGATGCTAGCTATCTAGACGCTATGCTAGCTAGGGTATGTCTACGCAAGTGGAAACCATACCTTGTGATTGAAGTGTCGACATACCCTAAGTCGAGTGCTAGTCAACAAAGCACTTCACCATGGGCTTAAATGCCATGGAAGTCAATGGAACTCTGTTTAAGTGTTCTCTGATTAGGAATGGACTTAAGCACCTCCTCAATTGTTTTGCTGAGAGCACCTCAATGTTGAAAAACCTCATTTTGTTAATATTTTTGTCTGCATTGTCATCCATATTCTGGTTACTTTCCTGGATATAGCATATCTTACCTGGGGGTTGCATTTTCAGTCTGCTTCCCAGTTTCCTTGGTCTATTCTTGAAGCTGGTGCCAACCTCTGGCTTTTTATTTCCACCTAATTATTTTCAGTTACACATCTGCATGTCATCACAACCATTCAGCACCAGGACAGGAGACCTATGTATGCCTACCTGGAATAGTTACTTCTCATAACTAATTTGCTAGCCTGATTGGGGATGGGGAGTAAATTCTCATGAGTTTTGTGGTTTTATAGCTTCCTGATAACCTGGGGGAAGTTTCAGTAGGAACTGTTCCAGAGGCTTATACATTTGGCAATGCATATCTGGATTCCCATTTAAGATATATATATTTTTTCTCCTCTTGCCCAGATTTTGGGCCTTGCAGCAACATCTGCTTAATGCAAATAGCTCCTATCTGATGTGGGTGGATATTTTCACAGCTTGCTGCCTTGGGCACTCACCACATACTGTATAAAATAAATGCTCATTACAAACATGTTCTATGCACAAGGTATCAAAAGACCAACATTTTTGATTACTGTCCCCTTGCTGCCAACAATATGCAATACAGGTGCATTGTGAAGATTACATGATTTAGGTGAGGCATACCCTAAAATAATCAATGTAGTGGAGCTTTGCATTATCTGGCTTTACAACTCACACACTCTGTTTCTAATATGTCCTAGGGAAACTTACGACCAGATGTTGTAAGCCCGTTAATGCTGATGTGAGGTCAGACCCTCTCATACCTACACTGCAGGTATAATTTGGCCCAGAAGACATTTTAAACAGCTTGGTGGAACACCTCAGTGCACAAAGCTGATGCAGGGACTCTTAACTCACACATACCTCCACTACCAGCTCAACAGGCAAAAGGGAACATGGCTGGACAAAAAGAGGAAGCTGAAAGGCCCTTGGCCTATGCTAATCCTCTGCTGTGGTTACATCTTCTTGAGGCATTTGCAGCTGGAATAAGTTAGAAGCTGCTGTAACTGTACCTAAGAGTACTGGTGATGCACAGGGAATGGAAAGACAAGATAAGCCACTATTGCCTTCATACGTTCCTTACCTGCTCTCAGTGTAAGTCAGCTATATCCCGGTATCTGGCGTCTGATCTTTTGTCCAAACATTATATTCCTATATAGTATATTCTGAGGCCTCAGAGCATGTCTGTGTAGCATGTCTATGCTACAATTAAAGACCCATGACTGGCCTGGGTCAGATGACTTGGGCTTATGGGGCTCAGACTGCAGGGCTGTAAAATTGTGGTGTAGATGTTCCAGCTTGGGCTGGAGACTGGGCTCTGAGACCCTCTCCTCTCACATGGTCTCAAAGCTTGGCTCAAGCCCAAACATCTATACACAATTTTACAGCCCTGAAGCCCAAGCCCAAGTCAATTGATATGGGCCAGCCATGGGTGGTTGGGTATGTTTACACAATAATTTGAGAGTCTCTTGGATATTACCGGGTGGGGATGGGGGAAGAAAGGGGTGAAGAGGAGGTGGTGTTTATAACCAGTGGGTATACTCCTATTACACAGTATTGAAGTTACAAGGATATAATATGGTATTTTTCCTTGATACACAAATCTGTTTCCTGTGTAATGATGGTACTTGCTTTTTTTAATGTGTGTGTTCTCTAATCTGTCTAGATATTGATTCACCACTGTGGTATCTGAATGTCTCCTCGAGACTGTGTATCTGATGTGGTGCTGGTACATGCATGTTCTACATGTAAGCATAAAGAGACAGAGCCTGGACAGGGCAACATTCAGGCTTTATTCGTCCTTTATTCATTGCTGTCTCTCATCAAACCTTTCCTGAAAGTACTTTCTGAGCACTTAGACATAATCACACAAGTTCTAGTGGCCCATACTGGGAAGCTCTGTAATGTTGCCCTGTCCAGGCTCTGTCTCTTTATGAGGTACTATATTGTGCTTTGAGTCTCCACTGAGAAGACTAATTTTTGGCCCCTGACTGTCTATTTTGAAATGGCATCTTAGTGATCAACGAAAGAAAAATCATATAGTATCTTGTTGCTCGGGAGATGATGGAAAGGGATACAAATAGCATACTTAAGGGAAAACAGTGTGAGACTATATAAATCCTCAACCTCATAGATCTGACACTGAGAAATTATCAGCATTAAGATTTGAATTGGAATGAAGTTGTGGTCCTCTTGTCCCTTACGAAATAGTATGTATAATTTTTCTGCTACCATGTTGGTACGAGTGTGTCTATTCTGATGACTAAATGAAGCTTCTAAGCATGCCCACTGTGTTTCCAAAAGCATGTCCAAGATCAGAAGGAAGTGGATGCTTCTGCAGTTAAACTGACTGCAGTGGAGTTGGATTAGGCCTTTAATAAGAGGACCATATCTCTTCTCTCCTAACAAACCCAGCTCCTGAGTGTTAAGTAAACTCTGTCAGAAATTATATAACAGCAAAGACGGAATGCTTATTTTCTCCAAGTCTGCTGGATTTGTAAGGAAAAAAAAGTATCCATGTAAGCAACACCAATATATTCTCACAGAAGCATGTACTGTATCTGAGTACTTTGCATCCCAGAAGCAGTGTGTGTGTTTACATTAAGGAGTATTATATAGTGAAGTACAAACTGAGAACTTGCTTTGATTTTTTTTTCTAAAATAAACAAACAACAATCCCCCATCTTCATACTTTGAATTCCTACAGATCTCTTTTCAATTGTGTATTTCCACTTTAATGTTATGTATTTGCAATTACAAATGACACTTTCAAAAAATTAAAAATAGGGTCCTTTAGCACTTTGCTAGCACTCCAGTTTACACTCTTAGTATATTATTACTCAGTGAAATCAGATCATTGGATTACAATTTTCTCCTGACTTGTTTGGTCTCTTGGTAAACTACATAACTTCATGGTAACCAGCAACATGTTAAGCCATTTAGAAGGTTCCTCACCCTGAAGAATAATGGAAGAAGATTGCTGCATTTCTGAGTTCTTTGCGGATGGATGAAATCAATTATTTCAGCACTATTAAGAAAGGGCTTGTGTCTCAGATAACAATTACAAAGCAGATGCTCTTAAACACCCAGACCAACCATCTGGATCATGTTGACTTCTTTACCATGGTGAAAAGGGTGAATGAAATACAATTCCTGCTTGCTGATGTCATGAGGATTCCTTCAGTCTAACCCCAGCTGGAGCTCCCAATCCTAAAGCATTTATAATTTTTAAAAAAGTTACAGATGTTATGTGTAAAAAAATGGCTTTAGTTTGCATTAAAGCTACTGCAGTCTGAAAAAAGATCAATTGATGTACCTACTATATCTGCAATGTTCTTTGTCAGTCATTGGTTTTGAACAAAACAATTAAAATATTGATGTCTTTGGATAGGAATACATGACATTTGTTACTTCTAGCACTAGTAAATTTCTCTTTAATTAATGTTTATATATACATAAACTTGCTTAACCAGTATCATTTTTTTTTTTTACACATTTATTCTCATGGTGTATTGAAGTATTTTCTTGCCTTTTTGCTTTATGGTTTTGCCACCGGAGTTTTCTCATTTCAGGTATCAATGCAAAATGCTCTCTCTAAAGTAGTATTCTCAATAGGGTATAAACTTTGGTGACAAACTGTAGCAGGCATTTCTATATGACACAGACAAAACTGTGCTACATTTTAGGTTCTTTGCTAGGTTTTAAAAACAAGGAAGTGCATTCCAACAAATCCAGTCTGACTCTTTCATGTGGTAGATTATCGCACGTTTACTGCTTTGAAATCTGGTAATCAGATAAAGTTCTGCATAAAGCAACTGCAGCTTTTTGCTCTAATGTTTACAGTCTGGGCCAATTTGAGATAATTGATCAAGATGAAGGTACATTTCAAAGAAGAATTCCTTCAATGAATGCTGAGCACTACTGATTGATCAAAAGCATTGATCTTTTACAGTGAATAGAAGCAGATGAGCAGTTACTGTCTTGGGTGTGCATGTTGTGGCCCAGTGGCACTCGGTAGTCTTTAAAATGTGCAAGGTTGTTGGAAAAGTGAAGACGCAAAATCCAGTTTTGCTGTTCCTGTCAAATGTCTATAAGTTTAATCTTCTGAATCCAAATTTTTAATGAACTACACACCACTTTCCAGTCTAGACAGCTAGGCTCTAATGCTGGTTTAGGTTTCAATAGAGTAAATCCAGCCCAGTTGCCTGTGATTGTGGAGGGCCCTTTGACAGCAGAACTGATTCGGTTTTGCTGAGCAAGATGTCTGGATGGCATGGTCTCCACGGAGACCGTCTTTGTGCAAGCTCCCTATGTTACAATGTGTAGGAGACTCTGGAACAGAGGTGGGTTGGGTATGCAACTTGAAGATTTACTACAGCACAGAACCCTCCTCCCCTTCCTGCAGGAGGCTATACTAAAGCACATAACTTGTGCAGCCACTCCAAAGCTTGGGAGAAGTATTCCCCTCCCTGTCCCTACTTAGCACAGTTCTCTTGGCTGAACTCTGTGCTCTAGATTTGAGCACAGGTGAAAATGGGTGAATAAAACAGCAGTAGGTCACAGCACACTACAGAACTTTTAGTGTCTGGTAGCAGGGCCCACATGATAACTCTAGTGTACAGCAGGCTAGTGTTCTGTAGATTTACACCCCAGATTGCCACACGCTAACTCTCTGTACAGACAAGCCCATGGTCTCTTTGTGATCACATCACAAAATCAGGGCTGGTTCAGAGTGGATTGACTCTTGCTCCCAAAGTGGCAGGCACAAGCCAAAGTGCCGTAAATTGCTTGATTTTGAATTATTCCTGATCTCCTGAGAGGAGAATCAAACCTATTGTTCATAACCAAATTCTGAAATGTAAAAAAGAGGCTAGTATATATGCTACTGCCTTTTAATTAATGCAATCAGAACTACTCATTGTGTGACATAGACCCTTACTCCTACCAGCTAACGTTGATTCTCGGGTAACAAATGTTGAATGGATTACTGATTATGGAGTGGGAGGACCTGAATTCACTATCCTGGCTGCTGCCATGAAATTCTGAGTGACCACGAAGTGCAGCATAACTCTGCATAGCCCTGCAATTGTTACAAAATACAGGAAGAAGGAACTGTTTCTTTTCAGCATAAGATGTATTGCATAGGAAAATTACAGGCATAGGATTTATTGCTTTTGCCCTCCTAATTAATCCAAAAAATAGTATCCAACTTCTATCTAGCAATTTTACCATATAGTACCGACACCTTTAATGGATAACATACAATTAACTCTACTTTGCTTTTTAAACCCTTCCCATAGTTCGTTTCTTATGAATGCTCCTCTGCTTTATTGAATTTTTTACCTCCATGCTAAGAACAGTCTGAATACTGTCCCTTAGACTGTATTGATGTGACAAACCGCAGCACTGTGCAAGGTGATAGCAGATAGCAGTGGTCCAGAAATAGTCTAGAAATCCTCCAAAATGACAATGAACCATTAAAGAGAAGATGCTGGGTAAAGGATAAGCAGTGTCAGCATTTACTGGCAAGAAGAGTGATTTGAAATAGAGAATACATGAAGTTTAAACATTGGGATGATTTTATCGAAGCAATCTTCTCCCAATGTACTTTCTATCTGGGTTATAGATGCAGTGGGCCCAAGATAATGGTTTAAAAATGATGAATATGTTGAAATGCCTGGAAAGAGGTATTTGATCACTGAACAGCAAAGGTGCTTACAAGTTTACAAGTAGTGACACACCCTTGGGACTGTAACAATTTGTGTGTATTTTAAAGCCTCTATTAATCAAGCAGGACAGAGAAGGCTTTATGCTGTATATCAGTGTTTTCCAAACTTGGGATGCCCCTTGTTCATGGAAAGCCCCTGGTGGACTGGGTCGGTTTGTTACCCGACCCGCCAGGGGCTTTCCCTGAACAAGGGGCATCCCAAGTTTGGGAAATACTGTCCTAGACAATGTTGGGTGTAGTCAAATATTTTTGGGATGTGTGTAAATGGGCACTTAATGTTGAGTAGTGTTTAAATTTTAAGCTTTTATTTCATGTGCAGAAAGAGGTTTTTTGCTGTATTTTATTGCATTGTACTTCTGTATACTATCTTACACTGTGCATAGAATTTTATACTTGGATTAAGACTAATCAGAAAACTTATCTTCTATTTTACCCTTCTTGAGGTATTCTAACTCTCAAATGCCAATAGCTTTGCTTCACCCCTTTGACTGAATTGCCACAGATAATGAAATGATCTTTGATACATTGTTACCATTATCTGCCTACTTTGTTTGCAAAAATGTTTTGTTTTATACAACAGAATATATATGTGTATCTACTATCTCATTGCATGCTGTAGTTAATTTGTACAAGTAATTTGCATATATTGTATAAATAAATAATAGAAGCATCAGAGAAATCAAAAACGTTCCCTATGAGCAGATTATTCTATACTTATCTATTAGGAAGTGTCTTGCCTTTGTTTTGAAACATCTGGGATGTTATCCAACACCGATCTGAAGTCAGTGGGAGCCTTTTCACTTGTCATGGAATCAGGACCTTGGTGAACAAAATATTGGACTAGAAGGACAACTGGTCTTATCTCCTTCTGCTGTTCCTGTGTTCCAATGTTAACAGAATATTTGGCAGTAGAAATTATAGGTCTGCTCCTATTTTCACAGAAGCTAAAGGCAAAATTCTCCTTAACTAGAAAAGGCACAAACAGCACTGTTTCACTACACAGGAGTGCTTGCTCTTTAAGCTGGTTAGGGAGCTTTTAATTAATATATTCACATTTTGCTTCAGTGATTCTGCAATGTAACTATGTTTCTTGCTAAGAAAAAAAGAATGCATTTACATATTTTGCTTTTAAATAATGCGCCTTGGACTTGGGCTTCATTGACATTGCATTACAATATAAACCCCACACACCTTGACTAGTTGCATAGAGGCAAAAGCTACAGTGCCTTGTCTCCCCCAGTGGCACCAACTGGCTATTTAGTAGGGTGAATTCTCTTTCCCCATGCCTTGCTCAAAGTTTCATGGGCTATGGAGCCCTAGGGCCATACTAACTAATATGGTTACTACTGGAGCAGTCCAGAGCATTGCTCCAGCTGAGTGGTCGCAACACCATTGAGATTTAAATCAAGCATACTTATGTCCAGACGGCAGGGTGACTGGGCTAACATCAGTGAGTGGTGTTGCAACCTGGCCCATCGGGAGTCTGCTTCTGTATGGTGGAGCACCAGGGAGTCTCTGAGAACTTGACTCCTGGAAGCACTGGCTCATGCACGGTGTGGATTAATGAGAGGGGAAACTCCCCTGCTTTGAGAGACCAGGGGAATCAAGGACTGGACTCTTGTACACCCCCACAAAGAAATATCTGTGAGTTTGGGCTTAGTTTTTGATGGGTGGTGCAGCACTGAAATTGGGGACCATCTTAAAATACAATATTATAGAATTATTATAGTTCTTATAAAGTATCCGCCCCAAGGATGGTAAGATCGTCTTTGTGGCTCTCTGATCTGGATTCAAATGTATAGGTAAGCTGGCTCTTGGGAACCTAACAGTGACTCTCCTCAGCCTCCTGAGTTTCTGGTCTGTCCTGAGATAACACTGTCCAATGTCCTACAAATCCCAAAGTCTTCATTTGAGTAGGAATGTGGAGGGTAAAAGGGGCCTCCTTATTGTGTCTCGGCTCCACTCCAAAGTCCAAACTCTGCCAATAGTAAAAACAAATTCTTTGTCTCGGAGTTCCAGCTTGTAATTGGTTCTGGTAGTGTTTCTAGCCAGTTCTGTCTCTGCCCCATATCCTAGGCAGTCTGGGAAAAAGAGTCTTAAGCCTCTACTACCATTGCTACTAAAGTCTGGGGTACGTCCCCTGGAGAGTCAGTGTGATATTTCAGAAGCACCATCTCCAAAGGAGTTGCACATATTATCCTAAATGATGATCATCCTCAATAATTGGAGCAGTGCACTGTTTAGCACAGCCACATGGCGGGGGGATAGCTCAGTGGTTTGAGCATTGGCTTGCTAAACCCAGGGTTGTGAGTTCAATTCTTGAGGGGGCCATTTAGGGATCTGGGGCAAAAACTGGGAATTGGTCCTGCTTTGAGCAGGGGGTTGGACTAGATGACCTCCTTAGGTCCCTTCCATCCCTGATATTCTATGATTCTATAAGCAGATGGCAAGACAAGCATAGGCAAATTATTCTTTGCTGCTGGGTTTAGTGGGCCTTTACATGGAATTCTGTTTTACATTTTGTGCCTCCATAAATGAGCAACTTACTCTATTGTTACATCAGAAAAAAACAGCTCCCCAGTTATTTGACCACTATTAAAATATGATGTCCTTTTTGATGTTTTTAGTCAAGCAGCACAAACGGTAAGCAAAATTCTGTGGGTAAACTACTCAACAAAGTTTTAGTAAATGAATGCTATATCCAGCCAGCAAAGTGGTCATCTTTCAGGGGGAAAGACTGATTTTAAGGTACTATGTGGAGCAAAGCTGTGGGAGTAAATAAATTATTGTTTGACCTTTGAACTATCATTGTAATTACACAAATGAAACCGAGAAGAACAATATTTTGCTTCAAACATTAATACATTTCCTTCCAAACTCTCCACACTGTCAGCTAGATTCTGATCTCAGCTACACCGCTATACATCTGAAGTAACTCAGCTGAACTGAAAAGCTATTCTAGGTTTACAATGGTTTAATTGAGAGACTGGAATCTATTCTACTACAGAGCACAAGCCTGTTGCAGTTCTGCAAATGGTTCTGTGCGGTGGGATTTTTGACAAGGTGGTTGTTTTGATGAGATTTAGAGAGTCAGTTCTGGTTGGATTTGTAACAGCTTTTGTCCCTGTCATCTTTTATTTAGTCAATAGAGAGATGGGAATAATAGTAACTGGAGCAAAGCAGAAAATGAACTACTTTTTGTATTCACAAGTGTAACATTTGGGTTTTTTAGGTTATTTGGCAGCAGCTGCCATTGCCATGACATACTGGTTCTATATGGTTATTCAGTGGAGATGTCCGGAGATAAATTGTGTTTAATGAGGAGCCTGCAATTTTACTGAAAAGCAAGCAAGAAGTCTTGAAAATCTTTCATAGGCTGAGGCCACCAATGCTCTACATTTCAGAGGTTAACTATTCTTGGAGTGTAATATATTTAGTTTTTCCTCCTTAGAGGTGGGAAACTCAAGGAATATCTTTTTAAAAAGAGGGATTTGCTTGCCAGGAGTATAATTCAAAGCTCCCACAACTCTAATGTAGAACAACATTTGGATTTTAGATGTGTAAAGTAAAAGTGAAAAGCTATGATGAAATGAGAGAATGACTTTGAAAGATACACATTTGATTTACAAGTTGTTTCAGGGATTTTTTTGAGCAATCTGTTGTCAGTGTTTCATTATAGAGAATTGCAATCAAGCTCCCCAGGAGAGAAGGAATATCAACAGATGGTGATTATCCTAATTGCACAGAATTCATATTCTTGGAAGTGGAATAACCTTATCCTGCAAGATAGATTTACATGCTCAGTCAAGTTACAAAATGCTTCTGTTTTTCTCATGTTAAAGATTTCAGCCAAAATTGTGAGACATACAAATATAACCCTGAAACTTTACTTGAATACCATGGGTTTTTTAAAATAAAATATAATGTGTCTTGACTGTGTAGGAAACATATACACAAACATTTTGACTCATGTATGAAAAACACACAAAGTACATATTTTTCAGATATATAAATTTTAACAAATGTGTTTTTTTTAAATAGATCATCTTTTAAATTTTAATGAGTAGGTCTCGTGATGACCAACCTTGTTAGTAACTGGCATTTCATACATTGTTTTCTGGACTGATATCTACATATGAGCCAGTTTCTGTAAATAAAGACATTCTTTTAACAAAAACTTCAAAAGAACTTGTATCATGTGAATTCAATGAGCACGTACAACAGCCAGATTGACATTAAGAACAGAGCCTTTGGGAGACCAATGGAGAGAGGAGGATGAACTGTTTAAAGAAATGCTGAAGGGAGGAAAGGGTAATGGCTAAGGAAAGGGGCACAGGGGAGAGGGACTGGATGAGAAAGTCAAGTCAGAACTACCTTCTCCGTAGAGAAATTAAGGAGATCCCGGGAAGAAGAGGAGGAGGAGGAGGAGAAAGGGTTTAAGGCAGAGACAAGTATTGTGAGTTTATAGAGAGGATAGAAGAAAAGACAGATGACCTTTATAGTTGAGGAAGTTCATGTGGTCCTTGGATGTCTATAAAAGACAAGATCAAAGGAATGCATTGAAATAAGCGCAGAGGAAGTGGCTTGGGATTGGTGGTATAGAGTGAGGGATGAAAACAGAAGGCAAAGGATGTTGAAAGGAAGTTGAAATTGGAGCAGTTGGTATCCGTGAAGACAGTAGGGGAAGGAAGGGGACTGAAATCTTACAAACCTGGAAGACAGGACTAGTATTCAAAATTATCTTGACAAACAAGATGGTCTGAAATAATAGGATGGAATTCAGTAATAACCAACTGCACAAATACAAAATGGGAATGCCTAAGAAGGAGTTTTGCAGAAAAGGTGATCATAGTGGATCACAAACCAAATAAGAGTAAACAATGTAATACTGTTGCCAAAAAAAGCGAACACCATTCTCTGGATGTATTAACAGGAGTGGGAGTGTTGTAATCAAGAGACTAGAAGTAATTCTTCCACTCTACTCAGCACTGATAATGCTTCAGCTGGAGTACTGTGTCGAGTTCTTTGGGAAAGATGTGGACAAACTGGAGAAAGTCGAGAGGAGAGCAACAAAATTGATTAAAAGTCTAGAAAACATGACCTACAAGGAAAGATTGAAAAAAAATTGGGTTTGTTTAGTCTGGAGAAGAGAAGACTGAGGGGGGATACAATAACAGTCTTCAAGTACATTAGTTGTTATAAAGAGGAGGATGATAAATTGTTCTGCTTAACCACAGAGGACAGGGCAAGAAATAATTATCTTAAATTGCAGAAAGGGAGATTCAGTTTAGACATTAAGAAAGCCTTCCTAACTGTAAGGGTAGTTAAGCAGTGGAACAAATTACTAGGGAAGCTGTCTAATTTGTTTTTTAAAATCTCCAATGACAGAGATACCACAAACACCTGTCAGGGATGGTCTAGATAATACTCAGTCTTGCCTCAATGCCGGGCACTGGACTAGATGACCTGTTGAGGTTCCTCCCAGTCCTACATTTCTATGATTCTATGAAAAAGTCAGGGATGCTGGTGGGAAGAAGGTCATGGGAAAATGATTAGTAAAGTCAGAGAATGCAGAAGGAGGAACTTATTTTACAGACAATATGGTGGTGACTGGAAAGACTGAAGTGGCACTTTTGTGAAGAGTAAGCAATAGGGTGACCAAAGCAGTAAGTCCATGAACTGACTCAGCGTTTCAGATCAAACAAGGAAGTTAGAAATCAGAAATGTACAGGGGCACTGGAACAATTTGTATAGTGGGGGTGTTGAGAGCCACTGAACCAAACTGTAAACCCTGTATATGATGGAAACCACTTCAAGCCAGGGAGTGCAGCACCACCCCCAGTACCCCTAGTTCTAGCACCTATGGAAGTGAAAGACAGCAGAGTCAGGTAGGTCATCACCAGAGGTTAAAATCACTGAGAGTAGGGGGCTGAGATGAAAGCAAGAGGGACAGCCAAATGCTGCTTTATTTGGCTAGGAAGACCTTCAGGGCAGAGACCTTAGCTTGTTATTTGTTTGTAAAGTATATAGCATACTTTAGGTGTTATATGACAAATAATAAATTCAGGGGGGGAAGATTATGTAGAACCAGAGGACAACCAACAGTAGCCATGTGGAGGGAGAAGGAAGAGAAAACTCAGATGTATTTTGCAATCGGAAGCACTTTGAATGAGGAGACTGTGTGGGAGATGGGAGCAGAGAGGTACTGGAAACATGCAGTGAGGAGATAGGGGAGGGACTGCGAGTAACAAGAATTATAGAGCCTGATTCCAGGACTACCACAAAGACCATTAGGGTGGGAAGCATGATGGAGTGAGAGGCCACCAATGGCCTAATGAGGTCAGCTAGAGATTGATTAAGCCCTAAATGAGCCACAGTCTGAAGAGGAGAGCCAGGTTTTGGTGAGTACAATGGGTTAAAGGGATCAGTCATTCATTTTAATTTGGCAGGTATTTCCTCCCTCCAACTCTCTTCCAGTGCCATGCCCTGGTGATGGCTTCAGAGGAGCATGGGGATCTGAGTGGCCAGACACCATACTTTTCTGTATTCAACCCCCTACATTTGCTCCAGGGGATCTGTGGAACATGTTGGAGCAGGCGGTTCCAAAACACTCCCTCTCTTTATACTGTTCTGTAATGACCACTTCTTTGGCCTAATCCTAATCTCAATCATGGTGCTGTAACTGACTTCTAGTTTTGATTTATTTGGAATTAACCTCTTAATTGCTACTGAACTCTACATACACTCCAGCAACAGTAGTGTTTACACTGAAAGGAATGGAGTATAAACACACACTGTACAAAATATGACTGGTAGTGCATAGATCTGAGGATGTACACATGAGAAACGGTTAACTCCCTGTATTTTAATCCAAACTCTGTGTGTCGATTTTAAAATATTTATGTAAGCTTGTTTGGTAGTTTCTCTCTATTGTAATATAAATGGTATTTATTCCCACCACCACCACCAATGCTGCTGCTACAGTTGTCCCTATATAAATGTTTCAAATAGATTCAACTTATTGTGACCTTCTTTGTGCATTTTTGGTGCCAGTGTCTTTTATTAGAGGTCTTGCTCAATGAGCCCCGTTGCCTGCAGAACTAAAATTAAATAATTGCTCAGGAAGAGTCCCACTAAAGTTGTTTTATTCCATAGTATTTAATGACAAATCTGCCCAACAATCTAGCTTTGCAGTTGTAAATACACTTGCAGAGTGCTTAATTTATTGCAGGTTGAAATTAATATATTTATGGCTATTAAAGGGATGGTTAGTGGGTAGACTGCAAAGCTGATTGAGGGGGAGTACTAAATTTTGTGGGAAAGTCGAATATGGGAGGAGTGGTAGATAATTAAACCAGAGTAGAGAGGAAAAGGTTTGGGTTTCAGGAGGCCACCTGGATGGACTAATTATTTTTCCATACTTTTTATTTTGCTTTGTTGTTTTTTTTACCAGAATATGGGTTTATACTGAGTCTAAATGCTTAAGAAGTAGGTCAGTAAGCATTACACCATCATAACAATCTCTGACACCTGAAGTAAGTCTTTATATTAAGTTTGCTGTGAGGTTTGTGGAAAACATTTTAACACTCAGCATATTCAATTTCTTCTGGTTTTTTTTCTTTCTTAAAAAATCCTCAGATTAGTCTGGGAATCATTAAGTGCCAAATGCTTTCATAAAACCCATAAACAGTAGGCAATTCCAGAGTAAATCCATTTACTTCTCGGGAGGTTTCAACAAAACACATTCTTACTTATTCAAATCAGGGGGAATAAATCTGGACCTCTTTTTAAAAAGACTAGCTTTCAGCCCTGGAGACTGACACTGTACTGGATTTAAACAAAAGCTGTAACAAAGGAGTCATTGACAGGCTCAGTAAATTCTGGTGACATTTTGTAGATCTGCAATACATCTGCATGTGAGAGCTATTCTGTTAGTCCTCATTAAATTCTGCTCATCCTAGCAACATCAATATCCTATGAGAGAAAAATATGAGCTACACAGATGCTGAGTTTTGATCAAGCACAATAACAGTGACTGAGTCAGCTTCTGGGCAGAAAGAAAGATGGGCCTTATTTTCAGTGAGTTGCACTGAAGCAAAGCTTAAAACAATAATTTCATGTTTTACCTGTATTTAATCACCACATACTTTGCTATGAGTTTTCTTTCCCTTCAGAGCTTCTTTTTATACAAAAGATATCCTGGTAAATAACGTTGCATGATTTATTTTGAGATGACACAGTCCCTTCCTTCCTAGTGACTGCAGGCTCAAGCGCGGGGCTCCTATTACTGCTTAAGTAAAGTACGAGAAGCTGGCTAACTACAAAGGTGAACATTCTATATGCACATGCATATCTTGGGTTGCAGCCAAGTTAGGGTAGACCCATATGTCTGGAGCCATCTGTCTCTTGTCTTTTACTTAGATTATAACCTTTTGGGGGCAGGGGCTTTCTTTTTGTTCAGTGTTTGTACACCTCCTAGAACAATGGGATCCTGGTCCATGACTAGGGCTCCAAGGCCTGACTCCACCAAGTGCTGCAGTTCTAGGTGTTGACTGTGGCGTGATTCTCACATTAAAGGTGTGATTGTAGCTCCGGCAGGCATACCCTGCTTTAACCTAGCTAGTGTGGCTAATGATAGCAGTGATGGCACAGGGGTGCGGGCTTCAATGTGGCCTGCACAAATCCTCTAGCAATGCAAGTACATCCCCACATTAAAGCTAGCGTGGGCAACCAGAGCTGCAATCACACCTCTCACTGCAGTGTAGACACACCCTAAAAGTATAACACATACAGAAGCAATGCAATCAAGAACAAAGTGGAGCAATTCAGACATTTTTTTTTCTCATAGATGATTTAGATGGAAACAAATAATTTTGTTTTACTGAATTTTTTTATAGAAAATTTCAACTTTTTCATCAGAATCCCCAAAACTGGAAGGTCAAAACTTTTGGCAGAAAGCAGTTTTTTTACATTGAAAACCCACTTTTCCATCCAACAAACAAATAGCATGAACAGAGTTACAACAGACACAAATGTTGCAAGACCATTACAGCTGGACCACTATTTGGATTTCTAGCAAATGCAACCTAGAAGGTGGTGGTTTTTCTTTTCTAACAATAACCTCAGTTTGCAGGAGTGGTACCAACTCTCATGATATTTGGTGTTTTTCTTAAAACGCAGTCTCCTGTAATGAGGTGATTACTTGATAATCTTTGCTTGTGTGTGTGTTAACAATAGAGGGGGAAAGGCAAGTTTCTGGTCCTTATGGTTGCAAAGAAAAAGCTGAAAAACCATGGACACTAAGAGCTCAAAAATCAGGAAAATTAAAAGGCCTAATATTTTTTAATTCATATTTTTTAAACCAGTCTCATCGTGTTGGGGGCCTGACTCACGATTTTTGAATGCCTGCGGTTTTTGAATGCCTTGCACGGTGTGCAAAGCTGTGGTGCAGATCAGGTAATACTGAAGATATGCTTGTACTCTGGTGCGCACTGCTCTGAGTCCCTCGGCAATGTCCCTAGTCATAATGGGGGTGGATTATAAGAACACAGAGTCAAATTCTCTGCTTGTGTTCATTGGTGCAGCTCCATTCAAGTTGATGGCTCATACTCTTGGCTCCTAATAGCAGACTTAACTTTGAATTTTGCTTTTTATTTTATTTGCAGATGAAGTAATGAAAATAACTAGGGAAAGGTTTGGAAAAGTAACAGCTGTGTGTGGAAGAGAAGACTTAGCAAGGTGTGGACGTCAGCTGTTAGGATTGCAATATTGCCATTCAGCTATGGGTGTTGAAAAAAATAAATAAAAGTTGCCCTTAAAAGTACATGCTCTTTTTTTGCTATAATTACATTAGAAAGCTCACAGGCATAAAATGGTAAGGCATGTTGAGGTATCATACTCATGAATAGTGGAGAACTCTGCAAAGCAGCATATTGGAGAGGTTTTGAGACTAAGATTTTACGTTGATAGAGCACTGTATTCAGGATGAGTGCCCAAAGCAAACCGCATATTTAATCCCAAAACATAGAAGACACAAGCATAACCCACTAGGGAACAGGATTAATATGTTAGAGATGGGTTGTTTAGCATCTGCAACCAGAAAGAATTTGGGAGGTTAAAAGAGAATGGAATGAATGAATCACTCTGTGTGTCATCTCCAGACTGGATACATAAAAAGTAATAATCTGCAGAAGAAATAGAGCACTTTCTTATTGCTAGAATGTATTTAGCCCATAGCACTTGACTTTAATAATAAAAACCAGTGTTACTTTTCAGGGACAGAACTGGGGACATGGCATCATTATTCCAGTACTAATAATCCAAAGCAGTGAATGCATTAACTCCAGTTTGGGTGTGCTATCTATTGGGGTGGGTATTTGCTAGCAGGGAAGAGTTAATGGGGAGAGTCATTGCATCGTCCCAGCAGGTGATTGATGGGCCCTATAGCACAACGACCATATTCAGGAGTTATTAGGTACTTTCAGCATTTAGACATACACTGACCTTTGCAATGGTACCTGAAAAATATTTGCATAAACATCAGTCAGGCGTAAAGCTCTGGTTTGGCTAGGATGACAAAAAACCCTGACTTTGTTTCCACCGCAACCATTGTGCTACTGAGTGACAGAGCAATGCCTGGGTTAGACAACTCAAGTGAAGTGGCAGGAGCAGAAGCAAGTTAGATGACCTAAGTGCAGACCGGGGTTACCAGTGGCAGATCTTCTCCAGGTTGGACCTAAGCAGGAGTTGGAGGAACGGCTGACAGAAGAAAGGAACAACTCAGCCTAGTATACAGAGAAGCAGGACCATACCGAAATGGAGGCCCAAGAGCAGCAGTAAAAGGCCCTCTCACTGGGCAGAGTTTTGGAGGAAATGCCAAAGTAAACAAACTTCTGTTTCTGAAGGCTTCTTTTTTCCAGTCTCCCACTTCCCTCCAAGACTCTTTAGATGGAGAGACTGCCAGCAGTTTATGAATCTGCATCTCTCCTAGGCAGACTTGAAAGAAGGGAGACAGGCCTCTTCTTATTCCCTCTGACCACTTTCAAGCTGCTGTCTTTTCCCAAATATGTGTGTGATCTGGTGACACTTTTACTAATTAGCAGGTTGAGCAGCTTCTTCAGGGCATGAAAAGTCCTCTGCCTTACTTGCTTTTTGTAGAGAATTAACCCTTTTCCTGCCTGAACAAGTATAGAGTGTGCCCACCCCAGCACAACTCTGCTAAGGTCAGGGACGACACATCTTCTGTGGTTCTATTTCTATACTGTGTAATTAAACCTCTTTTCAATGCTTACAATTTCAGTTTCTAATGAATAGAAGAAACACCGTTACTCATCAGCAATAGACTTGTACTCTACGAGTTAAAGGGCTGGAAGAAGATACTACTTGACAGCACTAAGATTTATTTATATTTTTTTTAAATTCAAGTGGAAGAGCAACGGCCTTTGGAACGGTTGGATCCTTGGCTCGACATTCTAGTGGAGAGTGAGTCTTCTCAGATTGAAAAGGCACGTCTAGATCAAAGCGACTTTCATAATTCTCCCATGAGGGTTGCTGGAAGGCTGCTATTTGACTTCCGTGGAGCTTTTGTATACTGTAGGCATTGCATGGCAAGGCACCAGTAGTGGCAGAAGAAATTTTTGTTGGAGCCTTATATTCTCGCTCCTCAATCTTTGTTCACATGGTTAGGCACAGCACTTATTTATCACTAGTGTCAGAGAATGAAACTTTTCCCTTTGGGACATTATTTCAGCTTGGGCTTCTCAGGGGCTGTGGGAGTATGTAGATTATGCTGCAACTGTACTGCTAGAATTGTGGGAGTTAGGTGAGGGTGGTACAGAGAGTGGACATTCTGATTCTTCATAGCTATAGAAGATAAATGAACATGATGGAAAGCATTCCTGGCTTCTTAAAGCACTATATAGAACAAAGTCTTGTCTCTGTAGATCTGTAACTTACTGAACTTCAGAAATGGCTTTTTTTAAACTTGTTAATTACTTCCCATAAGACTTAAAAACCTCGACTTTTAAAACTTTTCACAGTTTTTGTTTTTTGTTTTGTAATACTTAAAAAGAAATAATTTTCTTTCTCTTGTTAGCTGTAACTTTCTGGCAGATTTCTTTTGAACAGCCCTGCAAATTGAGGCTTCTGGCTCTCTTCCTCATAATGACTGAATGATGAATGCAGTTTCTCTTGGCTTTCAGAACACACAGTGGAAGTCCCAGCTTGGAGTCATGAACCTCAGGCAATACAGTACACAACATGGGCTGAGCTGTGAAAATTGGAAATATGCACTTAGAGAGAGCAGGCTCTTATTAAATAGGAGGAGAGAAGGTAAAAACTTCTTCAATTTCACAAGTCAAAACTGTGATCAATTTGTGTCAATCAAGACTATTGCTAAATAAGTCTTATGAAATACAGTTAACTAATTAAAGTCTAACCCAAACTTTGTAGAATTTTATTCAAAAGTTAGAAAATGCTACTTTTTCCAACTGCAATAAGCATCAGTTAGGTACAACAGTCATTGACTTATCTGTATGATATTTATATTTGTAATATAATGTATGTGTCTTAGAGCTGGGACTAGATACACTCAGTTCCTCCCTGAAATGGGAGGAAAACTGCCACAGAAACGTATTGGGTACCAGCCATTTGAATAGCCTTAAAGACTTTTCAATCCAGGCATAAGTATCAACAATGAACGACCATAGATCTCTTGCAGAGTGAGGTGATGATACTAGAGTTTCCAAAGAAAAAAGGTTTGTTAAAGTGAGATGGTGAGGTTAAAGGTGTAAATATACAATAATTTTAAAGGATATGTGACGGGGGTAGACCTTAATAGAATGTTTAACATTCTAAAAATGCAAACATCCCAAATGCCATGAAATTCATAGTTATGGTTACAAGTTGGGAAAAAAAAATTAAACAAAGGGATAACAAATGAAAGAATGAAAATGCAGCAAAGTGCCCCAAACAGTCTTCAGCTTTGCTGTCATGTTGCTGTCATCCTGTGCCCGTCCCGCCTCATGAAAAGTAGACAACATATGTGACAGATATCACAGCTAGTTGATATGTTAAACCCTGGATAGCTTTCTGGACCTAGAACTGAGGTGTCTGGTATAACATAAATATTGACATTTTGCCCCCAATATAATCCATCTGTATAATCCATACTAGATGTAGTTTAAGATACCTCCACTATGGGTGATACAGATGGATTATTTTGTCAGGATTTAAAGGGACCTGCAACCACAGAGACCTCTGTGAGTAGCAAAGGGCTAAACTGGTTGTAAAATGTCCATCTCTTGAGGTGAGGGAAGTAAACCCCTGATTCTGTAGAGACTTAAACACGTGCTTCACTTTTATGCATTGACCTTAATTTCAGTGGGACTATACACAGCGCATATAATGAAGCACATGTGTAATTCTTTGCAGGATTAGGGACTATGTTAGGAAGGTGGAGAGAGAGAATCTCCCCCACTTACTGAGAAAATAGTGTGGTACTGAGTTCTTGCTCTGACTGGATATTTGCAAAGTTCAAATCCAGAACTATATTGGAATTTACCTGATGTCTGGGGCATTCAGATCTTGCATTTTGATCTAGTCCTTTTTTAGAGACAATGGGTTACCAAGAAGTATTTTATGTGTGCAGGACTCAATTTTTTACAACATATGTGTCTCTACAATGTATGCATGATGTGAAAATGAATGATCCATTTGCATTCACAGTATTCCCTTTCCGAGTCTGGAAAGTGGACATACTGATAAATATTTGTCACTCATTTTAAAAGCAATCATGGGCCTGATCCTGGGATTTTTTTCCTGAGCAAGGTGGCAGGCCTGCAAGATTGGTCTCCAGTTTGTTACACTTAGAAAGAAAACATACTTTTTCCTTCATTCCTTCAGAGGGTGATTAAGATCATGGCCCCAAAACGGTGGCACATGTGGACACTTGCTCCCATGCAGAGTCTCACGATAGTCAATGGGACTTCCCTCAGGAAGGGAAGGCTCCACAAGGGTGGGTCAGTTTGCAGAACTGAACTATTAGTTGTGTTGAAAAGTATCTCCATAATGCTAGCTTTCTTAATTCTCTGAAGCCTGGTTTTACTACTGCTCCCCCACACCAGCTCTTTGTGTGGATGTGCTTAAATACCCCAAAAGACTGATTCTTAATACAGGCAGTTCATAAATTAATAATGTCGTCAGTTTTGATTTTACTTCTTCAGGAAAGAGGAAATCCAAAGCAAAATAGGAGAAACAATGAGTTGTGAAAATCAGTGTTGTGACTTGAGAGAGTTATCAACAGATAATATGAGAGAAATCTTGGAATTTAGATTTTTTGACTGCTGGAGCAGTAGCTCCCTGTGGACTGGAAAGATGCATAAATATTAATAAGATGAGATTCTTCACATTCCTGAGAACTGAGATTTTGAAGACCATTGGTATGTGGGCCCATTCCAGCTTTTATGTATAAGAGACAATTACTTACCACTCATGTATATAAACCTGTAAGCTATTCTCAACCTTGACTATTCTGATTGTATTGCTCCATTGTAATATTTGTATCTGTGTGGATCATTTACTAGCGATATATTGCTAAATGAGCTCTATACTATTGAAGGCAAACAGGTATCTACTGGGAATAAATAATATCTTCAACTGTCCGAATTTGAGACCTATTTGCATTTTGTAATTAGTGCTCCATATAAAATGCCCCTGCAACTACAGTAGTACTAATATTAATCATCATAATGATTAATTATAGCAGTGTCAGACACAATCAAAAACCCCACACAGTTGACAAGATAAGTGCCTAAAGCTTATGATTTCACTCTCAAATGGGAGGGAAAATGTAGCCAATATGTAATAATTAAATTACATATATAGCCACTATAAAAATAATTTAGCAACATCTTCTGTTCAGATCGTTTGGGTTTGTTTAGCCTGCATCAGGTGCTCTAGCTACAGGCCAAATTCCGTCACTGACATTCTGACCTGGTTTGGGGCTGTGCAGAGCTCTGTCTGAGGGTGGAACATGTAGCACTGCATGGCTGATCCTTGGCTTTTCTCAGTGTTTCTTGTGTGGTTCATGGATCACATAGTACTTTTGTAGAGGAGTTGGAGATAGAAAATGAAGATAGAAAATGAAATGTCATACATCTCCACCTTTGCTTTATAGCTGCTCATCTGGAGGTTTTTCTTCCCTTTGATAATTGCCGGAGGCAGAGTGGGGACAGAGAGCCCCAAATACTCAGCTGGTGGAAACAGTCATAGCTCTATCAACTATACTGATTCACAACAGCTGAAGATCTGTCCAAGGGACTGTATCTGTTTTTAAAATAATTCAGTCACCTTTTATTTGGCGACACTTCCACATAACTACATCTCATATCAAATTGTTTAAAACGCCCACAATGGGATATGGACATTCCCTTGGGAGAAATTGTCTACTCTTGAGCAAATGCCTTATGTTTCCCCTTTCCGCCGCAATCTCATCTTCTTTATCTGATGATTCCAATACACTACCTGTGTCACAAGGCTGTTTAGCAAGCAACCTTCATCCCACATGGGTGAAGAATCCCATAATAATGAGCAAAATTACCGTGTGAAGCTTTTCAAAGACAATAATCAGTAGAGAGGAATCTAAATGTTCAGGATCCCTTTGGAAGCAAAAGGATACAGGGTGCACTACATCTGATGCATGATCTACATAATGAATGATGTAAAATATGTGATATGAATTCTCATCTTTATATCAACCAGTTTTATGTCAAATGAAATATGCATGATTGCTTCTCAATTAATCAGAGAAATTAGAGATTGAAAAAGATTTATTAGGTTACCTCCTTCAGTGGAGGAATAATTATTATTTTGGTGCCCTGTCCATTTGGTGTTGGTAAGGTCTATTGTTTGCTGTGTGTAATCCCAAGAGAGACAGCTAGGTAGAATTATGAAAATTTTGGAATGAAACTGAGACTTATGGGTCTCGGGGACTGCTCAGCCATGCTAGGAGAAAAGGCTTCTTGTACAACCTCTGCATTTCCATTACAATCTGATCTTGAGGAATAACACAAGTGAAATCTGCACTTCAGTTTGGATTTAGATGAATGCCAAAAGAATTGGGAAGATCTAATGGATTTTTATCTCTAGATCTGACAGCGTCCTTTGGGGCTCATCAAACAAGTAGACAATTTTAGGCTACATCTGAATAATATAAATTACAGTGTAGGTTCTGATTTATTTTTTAAACTGTTCATCCAGACTTTTCTTACCATTATTTATATGTTTATAATAGTAGTGTCTAGAGGCCTCTGCTGAGATCAGTTATGCCCTGTTCAAATGGAGTAAGAGTCATTTTCCCTGCAAAAGAGCTTTTTTTTTTTTTTTTTTTATGGTTCAAGTAGAAATTCGGAGGCAGGGAGAATGTTGTTCCTCTACTTACCTGGTGTGTGATGTGTTTAACAAAGTGCTGCATAATCTGTCATTTAAACAAATGTAGCCATAATGATTATACTATTTGAAAGCTATTTTATTGTTTAAGGAAAGTGGCCCAGCAAACAAATACAGAACAAAGATAAATGTTAACGCTGCATCTTTGTTATTATCATGATATCATCAGTAGATAGCTATTGTGCAAAAAATGGAAAGGCTATCTAAATGGCTGGACAAATAGGGTCACTTCTAGATGACCTAGGGGTGGTTCTTCAAGCAGCTCTGGAGCAAGGCCCGTTAGAGACAGGAGCAGTTCAAGCACAACCATTCAATTTGGCTCAAGGTTCTGTGTGTGACTTTCTCCCTATTTGCTACTCCAATGTTTTGACAACTGGAGCGGTTCATACCTATAGAGGTTTGTAGTGGAGTAAATAGGTAATGTATGTGTCCAGAAGTGAGGTGAGTTCATTGGCAGAAAAAAAAGCAAGATGGAGGTTCTGCGTTCCCTAGGAGAAGGGGGGAACTTAAGACATACCTGGTCTGTGAGAGGCATCATGACTCCACAGGTAGCTTAAATGATCACACAGAGCTCGCAGTCATCTTAAAGGAGCACTTACTGAACCCTACATGGCACTAGAGCATGAATAGTATAGATCATACTTGTACTGATGGGTCTTTTGACCCACAGGTTACCTGCCTGCAGCTGCAGGTGAGGCATCATTGCTTGAAGTCGCATCACTAGCGCCACAGCAACATCTGCTCCCTTTGTTTCCATCTCTGTCTCTTGGTTTTTGTGCCTTATTATAAATGGCTTTCAACATCTGCCCCTCCTGACCCGGTAATTGATGCCCCCTTCCTGTTCTTCACGTCTTCCCTTTAAAATGTGCTTCTTCTGTGGGAGTACAAATCCATTGTTAACAGCATCATTATTGTGTTTTTTTTTAAAGTACTTACCCCACAAGCTGTATGTATTACTAACCAGAGGTACTGTATGATCATATAGCTGTTAACCTCATTTTCCCTGCTCTTAGCCCTATGTTGTCGTGTCTTAGGCTGGACCCTATCTTGGAACCCTTTGTTCACTCAGCTAGTTCTTGCTCAGATGAGCAGTCTTACTTTCAAGTCAGTATATTGTTACAAGATCAGGCCCTAAGAACCCTTAGGGCCAAGGACAGTGTCTCTCATGTATCCATGAAGACTCATGGCACACAAGAGGAGACTTTTGAAGTTTACAGTGGGCACACAGTATGTTTCTGTTCCCTGATTGGATGAGCATAGCTCTTAAGGAGCCTGATTCTTCAAGGTACTCAAGAATGTTCATGACTTAAGGCACATGAGTAGTCCCACTAAATGTGCATGCTTATGTATCTTGCTGGATTGGGGCCACAATCAGGTTTCTGGTGTGAAGGCTCATGTCTGAATTCAAAATTTGCTTTTCCCAAATATTCTTCCATATTTTCTCTTAAAGTGTGCTGTTACCACAAACATTCCTCCTAGTTTACTCACTCATTAGAATACTCATGGGAAGCAAGCACAAAGGAGTATGGAGAGGAAGGGCGGTGGTGGTGGTGTGGTTAAACACGTGGACTGGGAATCAGGAGACTTGGAATCCTGGCTCTGCTTCAGATTTTCCTTTGTGACTTTAGGCATTGTGTCTCAATGCCCCATCTGTAAAATGGGATAAGAATACTTCCCTGTCTCAAAGGGGTATTGTGAGGATAAATATTTGTGAGGTGCTAGGGGACAAAGGCCATATATGGAAAGTGATTAAATAGATTAAACAAAAGTTGAAGCAAATATATTTAAAGTTTTGAAAGAGCAATTGTAAAGCACTTGCCCAGCTCTATTCAATATACATGCCTACTGTGCCTATTACCAGTACCTAAAAGTCAAATTGATACCACATATCTGTGATTGTTTCAATGAATTAATGCTGAATTTTGAATTAGATGGGTTTTGCATGTGAACATTTTACACAGCTCAGTGCTAGCAATGGGTAAACTGATCAAAATGGAGTTTCCCACTCAGGTATTATTTTTTTACTTTTAAACTCAATTAAACATTATTCATAAAAATAAGCCCCCACTCAAAACTCATTATTATTTTCTTCCAGTCCCTGGTTTCTAATTCTAAATCATAGCTAACATATGTGAACTAGAACAAGTGTACTAGGTAATTTTCTTTCTTCTACCATGTGATCTGGTATCCTTTTTGCCCATTTTAACTAATATTCAGTGCTCAGCATCTCAGAGTATTCCCCAAGCACATAAAAGAATCTTTATTTTCATACCCTTCAAAAAAAGTACTCGTCTTTCTGCAATAATGGTCCCTAGGACTGTTGGGCAATTTTGGTGGAGCACCAAAATGATTCACCGATTCAGACTGAATACAGTGAATAATTTCCTTAAAAAGAAACCTGAAAACAAAAATGCTGAAAATGTCAAAATGGTGTTCATTCTACCAGATTTTTTTCCCCTGTTTTGTAAAGAAAACAGCAGCAGATGGATATATTCTATATTATATATCTATATATATATATCTATATATTTTTTCTAAATTGGGGCATCACATATGATAGAGGCAATAGGACAACATAACAGGAATTATAGGGTGGATATACAATAGTCCCTAGTGGTAATTCATTTTGCTTTAACTTTGCAGTGGATTCTCTGGGGGCTGAATCACTGGCTTATACAATAGGGTGGGCAGTTCCATCTCTTCAGTGGAAAATAACTATAACATTCTGGCTTGAGTTTACCTAGGGAATAAATTATGACTATTTTATATGTATGTTCTAAATTGTGCTTTGTTACATCTGTGGAAATCCAGAGTAATTCCACCTATAAACTGGTGTAATTGCCAGCAGAATTTGGCCCTATGAGCCCACTTCCAAACACAGTCAGCAAGGGGACAGTAAAGCGTGCACAGAACTAGAACTACCAATGATTAGGAGTGACCCTTCTGGAACAGCTCAGGAGCATGATGAGACTCCAAAGCTCCAGACACACTGCAATCAGAAAACTAACATTAGCTCAGACAGGATGCATGAGTCAAAGATATTGCAATGAGATGAAAAACATGGTATTCAGGCATCTGCCGCCCTCCAACTGCCAGGCACTATTTGCGGTTCATGCTGCTGATCGGAGCATACTGGAAAAGAAACAAAAACAGTTTAAATTGGGTTTAGCAGCTAACACCTCTCATGTGACTTACTGAAAAAGAGAAGGTTTTAGCTGCAATGCCATGGACAGGGGGACAGCCTGTTTTTTTACTTTTTTCAAATCTGTCCATCTGAAATGGTAAGGTTTACAAGTCTGAAACTCAGAGTCTACGCTGACTAGAAAAAAAGCACATGTGGTCGTAAAGGTTGAGGTCAAGATTATGCTGTCTATTTTCTTTTATAACAGGTTCCTCTACTGAATTAATACCTGGGGTTCACACACAAACCAAAATAGTGATCTTATGATATGGTCCATTTATCTGGTTTGGCTTAGAGGCTAAATTTAACCGGAGCCTGGTGACCTTGGTCAGATTTTAAAATAGTTATTCCTCTTTCAGACCATACTTCACTTCAGTAGTAACACTTACAGGTATTTGGATGAATGATTGTAGTCAGCAAACGTTTCAACAACACAGGACATGACCTTCCATATACAATTTATGCCAAATAATGTGAATTTGCTGTGAGTTTTGGATTGAAACTATTGTGCTAATAAGGGAAAGTGTCTTTCCCTTCCCCACAAACCTTTATCTGAAACATAAACTAAATGTGAACTATATCTTGAGGTTTGAAAAAAAAGTAATTATATTATTTCATTATTTGTCATTTTTTATGCCCTACTTCTTGGATCCAGCCAGACAAGAGACCTGACTTTCTTGCCACATCAGTTTTGCATTCGTGCAACTTCATTGATTGCAGTGGTTATTCCTGGTTTATACCAGTGTAAGAGAAAGGAGAGTCAGACCTAGGAAAAAAAGCTATTCTCCTGGCATTTCTGGCATTTTCCAGAAGCAAGATGTACCGAAATTCTTGAGAGAGGGTCTGTTTTCTTGAAATTTCCAGGCCAGTTATATTCACCCAAGAGGGTCTGATAGTTTAGATAATCATTACCTCAGCCTCTGAATATTTTGTTATTGTTATTAAATAGACCTAAACAGTTATTAAGATGTTTTTTACTGTAGTCATTCTTCTTTCATCTTTTATACAGATAGAGTCGATTTCAAAATAGTTTTGTGGGGAAAAAAACTGCACAGCGAAACCCCATCAGTTATTTTTAGACACACTATAGTAAGAATAAAAATGACCTTATGTTTGCTGTTAAATGTTCAGCTCCTAGCTTTATAAAACTGAAAAATAAGATTGTTACATATTTTTACTTGTAGCATTTTTCCCACTTACTAACCTTCTTTACAATAAATCAAGGAGATTGCACTGGTCAATGGGTGTAGGATTGCTTGCTTAGATATAACTGGGGGCAGAATTTGATGCTGTATGTATGCTTCCCAAACTCTCAATCTCTAAGTTTGTGTCAGTGCATTGTTTGGCCTATTGATTACATAAAAGGGCCCACTTTATTTTATAGAATAATTGATTGCCTCCAAGCATTGATTAACCACCAGAGTTATCTTCAATCAATCCCAACTGACCTAATTCTATCCTGTGAACAAACCCATCAGCTTTACTGACAAAATCCCCAGTGGGAGAATTGCAATAGGATATGTAGGGATCTGCCTAGACTGTCAATTTGCTTGATTTGTTAAGTGAGGCAGAAGCTCAGAAACATTGCTAGAAAATTGCTGAGCTTTCAACAATTAGAATCATATTTGCTGTGGCTACTTTATTCCAAAAGCAAAACCTAATAATGTCTTTGCTGCTTTATTGTCTATATCAAAGTGAGGTAGTCTCCTTGCCTTATAAGGTAAACTTTAGTCGATAACTGTCTGTCAGTCAGATACTTTATTTGACTAGATTGGTGTAGCTAGAAGGTCTTGCCAAAGGACAATTAGGACATCTACTGCCCAGAATATTTATTGTAGAACAGCTCAGTTATGTGAAAAACAACTTTTAAATGATGTGACTGTGACTGTTTTATTGTGCTTCTTTAGGTTTGGTAGGAGTAGATTTTCTTTGAAGACTTCTAAGGTTTCCTTTTGATTTCTTCCGAAACATTAACTGAACCCTCCCCCCAACCAAAAAAACAACCCACCTTCAAAAGAATAAAGACAAAAAATATGTTGAACATTATCCCAACAAACCTTTCAATAATGTAATAGCTTGTGAGAGCACTTTAAGCTTTCCATAGCTTTAATTTCTGATCTGAATATTTTCTATACATTTTGTAGTAAGCACTGAAATTATATGTAGAATCTCAAAAATAGATATGGAGGGCCAGATTCTCAGCTGTACCAGACCTCCACTTTGTGCAGATGAAGGGAATGTGAGGGGAAAGGTGTGTCTAATCTGCCTGGGTGCTACTCTAAATTATGCCACTTGCAACAGCCCCTAATGGTCTGTTACCCTAGCTGAGGATCACTGGAATGCAGTAGTGTTTTTGTATACCTTTTCATTCTAGCCATGCCCCCAATACATTACCTATGCCGGAGGTTCCTAGTTGGATTGCTTCATGGCACCCAAGGATTCTCTTATGTGAGAGGAATGCCTTGGTAACTGCCATCTGCTTTCACTTCCAGAATGAGGCAAACAGCCAAGGGAGGCAGAGGAGAGGCTCTGGGCGAAAGGGTGAAATTCAGCCACCCCAAAATGCAAGGGTAAGCATGAGCAAGAAGAAATCAACTGGACATTAATGCTCTCTGATTTCTATTTGCTATTGCAATTATTACAAAAAATAATTGAAGTCCTGACTATGGGTTAACTTTGAGTTTACAAAGCAGGGCACACTGGCATTCTCCAAACATCATTAGAAAAACAGCCAGTTCAAACATCCTGCAAGTAAAGCTTGTGGCAAATGGCTTTGGACTCCATACAGAAGAAGGTATTATGCACAAAGATGAAACTTGTGCTTAGTAAAGGAAACTACAAATTGTGAAATATTTGGCACTTATTTGTTTGAAAGTGTAGTAACTGTTGCATCAATATGCAGAACTCAGAGTATTCTCAACATTGGGATGTTTCATTTTCTGGCCACAAGGATAAACAGAAAAATGGAAAGAGTTTTCGAACACTGTAGTCAAACATGAATCTTTATCAACTTTTTGGAACAAAGTACAGTTTAACAGATTATCCTGGTGAAACTAACAGAAAAACTGCAGATATGTCTTTGGGAAGTCAAATGTCTCTTTCAGTGCATATTTGATACAATAGGCCTTTTATAATTTTGTGTAAGGTATGTGCAGTCATAAAGAATTACGCAGACTGTTAAGGAGGAGTGCTTTTACTTTAGATCGATAAGGATCAGGTTAGCATTAGTGGTGCCAGCAATCAGATAAAATTTCACTTCAAAACTGGCGCTATGCTGATCTACCTGTATTCGTTACCACTGTTGTAAGCTATGAATTAGGCCCTGGCCTACTTATAATCGTTTAAAGTCAGCAGTATGTCATTACTAACTTTCTAACTATGGAGATGCTGGTGGTGAGCCCACAGGTGCTGTTCTACTTAGACCTCCACTTAAAGCAGCACTTAAATTCCACTTTAATGATTTGAAATTCTTCACTAAATTGGACACATTAACTCTGCAAAAGATAACGGATCCCTCACCCTCCACCCTGGATTTAACTGTAAAGATTTAAAGAGGAATGATTTAAAAATGCTCCCCTTTTAAAAAGTGGTTAAGGGAAGAGCTGATATATTCTTCTGAGTAACAGCCGTGTTAGTCTGTATTCGCAAAAAGAAAAGGAGTACTTGTAGCACCTTAGAGACTAACCAATTTATTTGAGCATAAGCTTTCGTGAGCTACAGCTCACTTCATCGGATGCATACTGTGGAAACTGCAGAAGACATTATATACACAGAGACCATGAAACAATACCTCCTCCCACCCCACTCTCCTGCTGGTAATAACTTATCCAAAGTGACCACTCTCCTTACAATGTGTATGATAATCAAGTTGGGCCATTTCCAGCACAAATCCAGGTTTTCTCACCCTCCGCCCCCCCCCCCGCAAACTCCCTCTCCTGCTGGTAATAGCTCATCCAAAGTGACCACTCTCTTTACAATGTGTATGATAATCAAGGTGGGCCATTTCCAGGACAAATCCAGGTTTTCTCACCCCCCCTTTTCCAAAAACCACACACACAAACTCACTCTCCTGCTGGTAATAGCTTATCCAAAGTGACCACTCTCCCTACAATGTGCATGATAATCAAGGTGGGCCATTTCCAGTACAAATCCATCACATTGTAGGGAGAGTGGTCACTTTGGATGAACTATTACCAGCAGGAGAGTGAGTTTGTGTGTGTATGGGGGTGGGGGGTGAGAAAACCTGGATTTGTGCTGGAAATGGCCCACCTTGATTATCATGCACATTGTAGGGAGAGTGATCACTTTGGATAAGCTATTACCAGCAGGAGAGTGAGTTTGTGTGTGTGTGTTTTGGGGAGTGGGGGGGGGGTGAGAAAACCTGGATTTGTGCTGGAAATGGCCCACCTTGATTTTCATACACATTGGAAGGAGAGTGATCACTTTTGATAAGCTATTACCAGCAGGAGAGTGGGGTGGGAGGAGGTATTGTTTCATGGTCTCTGTGTATATAATGTCTTCTGCAGTTTCCACAGTATGCATCCGATGAAGTGAGCTGTAGCCCACGAAAGCTCATGCTCAAATAAATTGGTTAGTCTCTAAGGTGCCACAAGTACTCCTTTTCTTTTTGCTGATATATTCTTGTCTCTCTAAAACCACAAATGCCCCCAAACGCCAAGCTGGAGATGTGCGCGCACACCCACAGAGCCCCCCACCTTCTCAAGCTTAGGCCACATTTCTAACTTACATAAAAATAAAGTTATTCTTCTTCATTGACTGAACAGTTTCCACTCACTACTTTCCTTCTGTGCTGTCATCCGGCTTCCCTTCCAGCAGATGTGATCAGCATACTGGATCCTCTGAGCCTGGGAGTTAGTCTGGCTTAGCAGGGGAGGCAATGGGGTATATGGGAAGAAACAGGGCTAGTGAGGGAGCAGGGTGTCCTGCAGAGAGACAGAGGGAGAAACCTTAAACTATTGGTCCTCCCCCTCTCTGTGTCCCATCTATGGCCCCTTTTTATCTTGTGGCCTGGGGACAAGGGAGCTTAGTGTGTCTCTGGACATGGCTATGCTACAGCTGCAGCTCTGCAACTATACGGTTGTAGGCCTGTAGTGTCCATGCCTCCTGCATTGACAGGCGGGCTTTTCCCATTAATGGGGGTAAACCACTTCCCTCCCTGGCGGTAGGTAGGTCAATGCAAGAATTCTTCTGTCAGCCTAGCCATGTGTGCACAGGAGGTTAGGCTGACTTCACTAGGACACTCGGAGGTGTGAAAAATTCACACTCCTGAGTGATATAGCTAGTTTCCGTCTAAATTTTCAGTGTAGACCACCGCTCCACAGCAGAATCATGGACTCACCACTTTTATCTGCAAAAATGGTTTTGAAACACTTTCTGTATTAATCCAGCTCTAAGCCATCCAAAGGGAATAGCTATAAATAAGCATGTATAGTAACAGGAATGATTCTAATAAATCACCTACTTTTTATCACCCTTGAAAACAATTTAATAAGCAACTTAACTGTTCAGAGGGAGAGCCAATCTAGCATATGCCATCATTGAAATAATTCTTCAGAGTAGCTGTATCAAGGTATATATGCAACACTATAAGAAAACTGTGCAGTCAATAAACAAGTATAGAATGTCTATAGTTATGACACTTCACATAAACATTTATTTTTTAATGTTACTCCTCTTGCTTTTTTCATTTAAACATGCTGGCTAGTTCCTAGAAGATGTAGCAACTTCCTCAGTAAGTAGTGAAAGACAAAACTGCACTACATTTCCTGGAGAAACTATAACAACACATTTCCAGATAATTACAGAATGAGAGAGAGAGTGAGATTTATTATTCAGACCATTAAATGAAAGGAACTCAACACCCAACAATGTCAGAGGAGTAACCGGGTTAGTCTGTATCCACAAAAACAATGAGGAGGCCGGTGGCACCTTAAAGACTAACAGATTTATTTGGGCATAAGCTTTCATGGGTAAAAAAACCTCACTTCTTCAGATGCATGGAGTGAAAATTACAGATACAGGCATAGATATATTTCAGAGTAACAGCCGTGTTAGTCTGTATTTGCAAAAAGAAAAGGAGTACTTGTGGCACCTTAGAGACTAACCAATTTATTTGACCATAAGCTTTCGTGAGCTACAGCTCACTTCATCGGATGCATACTGTGGAAACTGCAAAAGACATTATATACACAGAGACCATGAAACAATACCTCCTCCCACCCCACTCTCCTGCTGGTAATAGTTATAGTGGCACATGAAGAGAAGGGAGTTACCTTACAAGTGGAGAACCAGTGTTGACAAGGCCAATTCAGTCAGGGTGGATGTGGTCCACTCCCAGTAATTGATGAGGAAGTGTCAATATCAAGAGAGGGAACATTGCTTTTGTAGTGTGCCCGCCACTCCCAGTCCCTATTCAAGCCCAAATTAATGGTGTTAAGTTTGCAAATGAATTGTAGCTCTGCAGTTTCTCTTTGAAGTCTGTTTTTGAAGCTTTTTTGTTGAAGGATAGCTACTTTTAAATTTGCCATTGAACGTCCAGGGAGATTGAAGTGTTCATTGCTGGTTTTTGTATGTTACGATTCCTGATGTCAGCTTTGTGTCCGTTTACCCTTTTATGTAGAGACTGTCCAGTTTGACCAATGTACATGGCAGAGGGGCATTGCTGGCACATGATGGCATATATCACATTAATAGATGTGCAGGTGAATGAGCTCCTGATGGTGTGGCTCATGTGGCTGGGTCTTCTGATGGTGCCCCTCTTGCTCTGTCAATCTGTTTCCTAATAGTGTAACTGATAACAAAATTCCCTGCTAAAGAGAAGAACAACGTGATCAGCATGCTAGAGACAACTGTTCCTTGTTTTCCGAACTGGCTGCTTACACTGTTTTAGTTGGTCAGTACCGGAGCTGTTCAGTGGTTCTAATTTTCACTTCACTAAATCTCTGAGATTAAATCTGCCATTATTGGACTTCTTCAGATTCACAGCTGTCCTAAAGCGTAATCATCTACCCCTCTGTCATTTCCATCAGTTACCCCTGGAAATGCAGTGTTATCATATGGAAAGAAATTAGATAGTGATTATGCGGATGTGGCTATTTAATGGATGAGAGGGAAGATTTATCATTGTTTTTATAATTCCCCTTACAAATTTGTTAAAAGAAGAAAGCTCTTGGCAGCTGCTCCTCTACATCACTGAAAGTAATGAGAATGTGCTCTGTTGCTTTTCAACTAGCAGAATTCATGAGGTCTAGAGTCTGATGAAGCTTTACTAGAATGTTATCAAAGACTTATACTCTTCATGGTCATTGAGCAGACGCTACACCACTCCCATATGCCTTCCCCAGTATATATTTTCTGGGCTTTTCCCACACTCTTGCAATTCCTTCTGTGTCACCAGATTTAATTATTTATTTTGTACTCCATGGTTAAATAGGGAATCCATGAAGTACTTAGCCACCACTGCAATCCACAAAACTTCCACTTGCCTGCCATGCTCCTAAGGTCACTTGGCACCAACTCTTCTGCAGTAAAAGTTTCCTAGGTGCTTATGTTTCTGTCAGAGTTAGAATGACTCTAGAGACTAGCGGTTAGGGCACCTCCCTGCAGCCTAAACATAGGAGTCTAAACCCCATCAGACTTGAAAATCTGGGCCTTAGTGCATGGCAGACTCAGGCGGGGGTTAGATCTATCGCCCAGCTTGCCACGAACTAAACATACATCTGCATTTGAGCTGTGAAGTGTGATTCCCAGCTTGTATAGACGTATGAGTGGTAGCTCTGCTCAAGCTCGCACACTGAAAATTGCTAGGCCCCCAATTACATACCAAGGGGGGCTGGGCGAGTAGGTACTTGGGTGGCTAGCCTGGCCCACCCCCTGCTGTGCTCCGACTACATTGTTATTTTGTAACATGCGGGCTTTAGAGCTAGCACCGGTACATCTTCATGAACTCAGAATCACACCTCCCAGCTACGTATCCTAAGTGTTTGTGTAAATGAGCCCTCAGATCATATGGGTATGAGGCTTCTTATCTCTGCATGGCTAGTGTACATGCTCTGATTGGTTTCATAGTAGCAGCCGTGTTAGTCTGTATCCGCAAAAAGAAAAGGAGGACTTGTGGCACCTTAGAGACTAACCAATTTATTTGAGCATAAGCTTTCGTGAGCTACAGCTCACTTCATCGGATGAAACTGATTGTGTCTCTTATACAATATTTTCCCCCTCATAGCACTATAGACATAGAATAGACCTGATCACTACAGTCACAGGGAGGGAGTTTGCTAAATGTGCACAAACAGATTTGCAACAATGGATGAGAAGTCAGAGATAGGGTGAATTTAAATAAGAGAGCAAATGAGGGTAGATGTGAGTGTGAGGCAGCAGGGGACAGGAAGTGTGGAAAGGGGAACGTTATTAGGGGGCTCCTTAGAGGAGAAGGGCAGAGATAGTAGAAGGGGAGGAGATGTTTTTGTTTGCTGCATGTGTTTGGTAAAAAAAAACCAACAAAAAAAAAAAAACAAAAAACAAATCCCTCCGCTTTAGTGGCAACTAGAGTTCAGCACAAGATCCCCAAAGTCACATTGTTCCCATCTCTTCCTCATTTTGTGAGGTTGTCTGTGTAAGGATTTTTATTTTGACTTGTCTGTAATGTAAATCTCTAACGGAACATTTTTACTCTTTCAACTAAACTTTAATGATTTACATTAATTACATTGTACGAAATACGTGTGAATTCACTGTACTATAAAATTCTATATTGTTTGTAATTCATCTACAGGAGTGTCCGGAATCCCCAGTCTAATATGGGCCCTATTGTAGTAGGCGTACAAACTTACGGTAAGGTCATGTCCGCACACACAGGTTATATTGCTTTAACTGCACTGGTATAGCGATCCAACCCCTCTAGTGCGGATGCAATTATCTGAGTATAAAAGTGCTGACAGCTTATTCCTCTACAGGAAGGGGAGTCAGAGATACCAGTCTGGCACCTTTATTGTGGTATAGTTACATGCATTCTAGGCAGTTGTACAAGTATCTATTTAGATTTAAAAAATCATACCCCTACCTGAATTATACTGGTACAAAAGCAGCATGTAAGCCATGCTTAAGAGGCTGCTCCTGCTTTGAAGAGCTTACAGGTTAAAACCCTGACATTACAATGCACAGCACATGGTTGGACTATTGTACTCATGCAGAACCCTATTGATAGTCCTGTGTGCTATGACTTGCAGGCTGAGAGCCTACATTTAAAACCAGGCACAGTAAGTGGGTATATTAACAGATAGGAAATGAGCAAAGAGAGAGGAGAACAGACATTGGAACATTTTTATGTAAAACGGATGGATGCAAAAATTGGCAGATATAGAGAAACAATCAAATAAACATATCAGTAATCCGTGTTGACACCTGCCTACCTAGTAGAAAGTTATTTCTCTATTTTTCCTTTTGGCCTCAGGGTGGTGGGGACGAAGAGAGAGAGAAGAAGAGATAAATGGTTAACCTTTTGCAAAAGATTATTCAGAGTGAGAATCTGGCTGTAATTTATCTGCTAGTGTCCGATAAGACACTTTTAGTTTCAGTTAAAATTGAAGGGGTTAGGGAAGCATTATTAATTAATAACTGGATATAATATCCTAAGTGCCAATGATGAAATTCTGTGCTATCTGCAATCCATTTCTTAGGGCTATTTTATGCTAGGCTTGTTAAAAAGTAACCACTGAAGTATTAGAAAAACAAGTTTTAAAAAGTTCCGTTGGTAATTTATTATATTTATTGACTTCTAAGGGATTGTTCAGACATTCTTCCTTTATTTGCATGGTCCTTGTGAGAGATTTTTGTCTCATTCCATTAGTGAATAATTAAATTGTCCATTGTTACGGATGTCTCTATCTCCCTGCTCTGGAATGCTTACATGGTGGAGGAGCTTTTTAGCTTTACATTCAGCCTCCCCAGACTACACCTACTTTCTTACCTTTCTGCGTGGCACTTAGGACTCAAAGGTGAAGGTATTAGGGACTGGTTATAACCTCTGGTGACAGGCAGCATAAGCTGAAGTAGAGCTGGAAATTTCAGATAGAATGTTTTTCTCTCTGAGAATACTGATTTGTTAAAATCCAAAGATTTTGTGGAGATTGTTCCATTTCAATAAAGTTGCAGTGGAACACAGGCATGGTCTCCTGCCAGCTCACCCACCTGACTTCTCAGCAGCCTGGGCTTCTAGGTCCCCAGGTCTCTGGCAGCCCATTTTGTGGTCCGATGGGATGCCAGTAGTGTGGAAGCCCTGGGAACTGTGGATCCCAAGCTTTGAGGCTCCTAGATCCACAAAGGCTTGCAGACTCCTGGCTCCCTTCAGACCACTAGTCAGGTTAATGGGGAGCCAGGAGCCTGCAAATCCCAGCTCCCAGTTCCTCAGCAGCCTGCGCTTCCAGGGTCCATGGTCAAAGTATCTAAATCGTCTGCAAAATAGAATCACCTTTTCTCTGCACGACTCTAGTCCAGAGTACGGGGCACCTGACTGGGAGTCAGGAGGAATGAGTTATTCCTAGCCATGCCATTGGCTTGCTGTCACTCTGGTATTAATTTAGATGGAATAAGTGGGCCAAATGTAATAAGTCACTCTGGTATTAATTTAGATGGAATAAGTGGGCCAAATGTATTGACATAACCTCATTACTGTTTAAGATTAAACAGTTTTAAAGGCAGGCTGGGGTTTGGTATACAGATACTTTAGCCCGCTTCGTACCATGACAAATACACCATTTAATTTTTTTAACCTTTTATTCAAAGAAGGAAAAACAGTTAAAGCATTTGAAATGTGGAGTATTAAATAAGGCTTTCATTTTAACATTCCCTTTAGCAGGAGAATGTTTTAGAAGGAAAACAAACAAGCCTTGTTTGACCTTTTTTTTAGATGGTATGAAAGATGGTAATTGTCATTTTAAAAAAAGGAGAAAAAAAGAAAGATGAGGCTAGCTGAGATGAGCTGGAGCTGTTGTTGCTGCTCTTGTTAAAGGACTTTCTGGGATTCAGTAGGAGCTGGTAAGGGGTAGCAAGGTCATCTGGCTCCCTCTCTCTGGCCTGGTCTAATCAAAATATTTTTAAGATCAGGATGATGAAGGCCCAGTGTCCCAAGATAGAGTGGGGGGAGGGAGAGACGGTTGGCAGCCATGATGGTGAAGCTTCCTTCAGTAGCTTTTTTTGTTCTTTCAAGTGTTCTTTTTGTTATTCTTTTGTTACTTTCCCACCCCATTTTTCTTTTAAGGACCCCCAAAAGAAAAGATAGGTGGAATAGCCCATCCCTTCATTACTTTGTTTACCAGTTAGGCTTAATATCTCTCATAGCAATTTGGCTTCTTAACTTTCCGTTTCACATTTTCTGTTTTTAACAAGCATAATTACAACACAGTTCTTGAATCATATTAATTTGGTCTTTTTTGTTTAAACTAATTCAATTTTTGTCTCCCTTTTGCACCTTTTCCCATTAACATTTCTTATGGTACCTTATCATAACTCTTTATAAACTTTGACATATGTTTTACAGTTGATCTCACAATTTGGGTAAATTTTCCTGAGTTGGGACCTTAATCTCTTTCTGCCTCAGTTGTCTTGCCTGTAATGATGATTATGCCTACCTGTCTTTGTAAAGGTTTTTGAGACGTACAGCTGAAAAGGGCTAAGTAACAGCAATACCCAGTCTTGAACAGCTTTCTCTTATGGGTGAAGAGAATCACAAAGTAATTACATCGCAGTAGTGGTTTGTGATGTGTCTTATGATGTTGCGTCAATGTGTTGTTATAAAAGTCCTCATCCCGGGGAAAAAGGATTTCAATTGATCTCATGTGACCAGGTCCTCTAGTTTAACATTCTCCAAGCTGCATGGCGTATATATTTGAAGAAACCTGGGGTAGGACTCCTGTAATCATCCTTCTGTTTGCCAGATTCTGTATGGCCCTTACAGTGTGGCACAGTGGTGGGTGAGAAGAGAGGGTGAAAGGGAGTGGTGGGTCATGGTGAATCAGTATTTGTGTTTCTCCAATCTCATTATATAGATCAGTGGTTCACATACCCCTGGGGGTATGCAGAGGTCTTCCAGAGAATACATCAACTCATCTAGATATTTGCCTAGTTTTACAAAAGGCTATGTAAAAAGCAATAGTGAAGTCAGTACAAACTAAAATTTCATACAGACAAAGACTTGTTTATACTGCTCTATATACTGCACACTGAAATGCAAGTACAAAATTTATATTCCAATTGATTTATTTCATAATTATATGGTAAAATGAGGAATGAGTATATGTAACAAGGATACTGAGTGGGATTGTATGCCCATGCTGAAGCCTGTGACACCACATACATCTTCATTGCTATTTTAACCATGTTAGTTAGATTAAAGCTAGTATGGGTATGCTGACCTGAGCTGCAATCACACCTCTGATTGCAGTGTAGACATAACCTAAGGGTGGGCTTTTCATTAACACTCAGCCTAATTCTGCTCCTACCAAAGGCAATGGGAGTTTTGCCATTGCCTGCAATGGGAACAAAGTTAGACCAATTCTTTTGAAAATCTCTCCCAACATCACAAATCTGAAGGGGTGGGGGAATAAAACCCAGGTTTCCTTTCTCCTTCCAAACCAGCAATTCACAGTAGGAACTGCTTATTCTGTGATGGAATTTATCTGGAAACACAAAGCGATGGATTGAGATGAGTTCCTTTAACTAAAGATTCTGGCCAGATAGAACATTGCTATTCAGTTTGAATTCAGCATCTTCAGGGCTTTATTCACAATTTGGTTTTCTTATTTTTGGGCCTACATAGCCTTCAGGGATTTTATAGTGACCCCTTTGGTGAACTTAGTTTTGACTTCAAAATAGACTGCCAGATCGTCAGGGACAGCCCATAAGAAGCACACAGCACAGGTATGGATGAATGAAAAGGCAGCATGAAATTCAACTTTTCACTCTCCCAGTCCCAGGCCAGCAATGTGCCATTGTGCCCCCCCGCCCCCCGCCCAGTAAATAGAGTAGTCAGGAGGTTACATTGTATTATGCTGGCTGCCAAATACCCCCAAGGTGCCAAAATATCAGCCAGGGTTTTGTGGGTCTTGGGGGAGCCCCAGCTATGATCAATATATTAATACAGTATTTTCAGCAGGCAGCCATTTTATAGAAGCTGCTACACCAGTTTTGTGCCACCAGGGGATCTTCCCATTCCTCCCATTGTTGATAATGCTGCCCCATATCCAATTTCAATTGGAGAGATGCAGGAAATCAGCTCATTGTACTTGAGCAACTGTCTGGGTCAGATTCTGAACTTTGTTCCTGTGGAACTTAAAGTATAGGATTTAGGAACAGTTCTTTTCCTGTAACCATTTTGATATGTTCTATTTGACAATAAATCGTTATAAACCAATAATGTATGTATCTACTTTACAATGAGTGTATGGAATATTTTTATAAGTTGAGTCTGGTTAACCTGTGTTTGTCAAATATTTGCCCAATACTTTGTCCCATTGCCTAGTGGTATGCAATCACATAACCAACAAGGATATAAAATGGTTGAATTAATATTAAAGATTAACATTAACACACACACTGAGTAGATCCACAGTGAATATTTCAGCAGATAATTTATTATTAAAGGCACATAATGCTGGGTCATTTAGGGTTTTAAAGTAATTTTCTACTACATTTTGCCATTCTACCACTTTTCACATTAGAGTTTTGATGTTTTCAAATGCCTGATGGGGCTTTACAGTAACTAAATGTATATACTCTAATGACCAGTAAAAATGTCTACATTTTAATTTCTTTTTCCCCTAATGCTAATGGCTGTAGGCAATATTCAAATGCTTAATAAAATGAACTAGAATGTGTGAATGAATGCAGTTTCCTAAAAGAAAGTATGCTTAAGAAAACTTAAGTATGAAATGCTTGAACTGCATATTTAATAACTCTCACTCATTAAAAATAAAGATAAGAGTGAGGATTTATGATCTATTGCACTGAAAATGAAAGTTAGTTTTTCCTGTTGTACTAGTAGAATGCTGATGTTTCAATCATATTTAAATAATTCATTCTGAGAAGTTTTGAGCAATTGTCATTGTGGAATTTATGATATCTTAAGACAATTCAAAATAAGTGCATGGAGAGTAAATCCTGTGGTGCTTTAAGTTACATTTGTGTTGCAAGTTAGCCCGAAAGTAGTTCTAAGCGAAGGGAGAAGTCTTAATTTTCAGTGTTTGGCAAATCTGTAGTGATGAAATTTGAGGCCCCCAGTGCTCCAAGCAGATGGACTTGGCTCCCATCTGGAACATCATTCACTTTCATGGGACTCTGAGTTAGCACACAGTTTCACTCATACAAATCAGCATGCAGGATGGTGACCAGGGTTGAAAGGAGTTTGTCATAGCTGGCAGAAGCAGCATGGCCAGGCAAAAAGCGTTTCCCAGAGAGCACAGTGGTTCCACTATGGCTACCATATACCAGGTAAGCAACAAAAAAGCAACTGAAGATAAAATAGGGTAAAGCAGCCTATTCCCCTCTTTATGTTGGCCACACCACACTAGACAACCCCATCACAGATAACTGCATAGGGAGAACCTCAGGAAGAGGCCCCATGTTGCAGGAAAGCCTGCTGGGAAACTGAACATTATTTCAGCACTTAAAATGTTTTTAAAATTATGAAATTTATCTTTGGATAATACTTAAATATATTCTGTAAACTGAAAATATGATGCATATTAATAGATACTGATTCTGATCGTACTTGCAACAGTTTAAAGCTGGAGTAGGATGGAAGCCAATGGTGATATTGCAACATAAAATCCATGTAAGTGAGATTAAGAATCATGCCTAGTATGTATATATTTTCCTCAAATACATTGATATTGGCTCACTTATATACAGATATGTAAATAGTTAATGTTGACATATTCTGAATATACTTCCTGACACTGTATAATAAAAACGATTCTCCTGCATTGAGTTGAGGTAGTGCCAGGGTCCGGAAAGGTGTGAAGAAATTTCCCTGAAGACCCCTTTTAAGCAATCATCTGTGGTTTGGGTTTCAGGTTTATTTTTTTTACATGCTTTTTGTAAAACCAAATAGACACATCCAATCACAGTTTCCAGCCACATTCTCTTCATGAGTCTTAAATCCTTAAACATCAAAGAACAGAACCTTCTAGAGACACACAACTATATAAACAAAGCAACTTCTTGCCTGTGGGGCTTCCCATCTTGGCTTCTAGACAACAACCTCCTTTTCTCACCTAATTATACCTAATTACTTCCCAGATAGGAGTGTCACCCTGAGCTGATTCTGAAAATCTTTGCTGGAGTTTAACTCTAAAAATCTCAAACCGTTGTCTTGCTCAGAGTCTCTTAGGCTAGGTTTACATTACCACTTAAATCACATCGCTGAGGAGCGTGAATAAGCACCTCCCTGAGTGACATAAGTAATAGCAATCTACCACCAGTGTGGATAGCGCTATGTCAGTGGGAGAGCTTCTCCCACTGACATAGCTACTGCCTCTCACGGAGGTCGATTTATTATGCTGAGGCATAGAGCATCTTCAGCAGGAATGTGCTACAGCAGTGCAGCTGCATTGATGTAGTGCTTCTAGTGTAGACTAGCCCTTAGAATAATATTATCTAGCTCTTACTTAACCCATTTCATCAGTAGATCTCAAAGGTCTAGGTGCCTAGTGGGATTTTCTAAAGTCCCTAACTGCCATCGAGAAAGGAATTCTCAGATGCCAGCAAGCTTTATGGGGACCTGCCTAATTTGACCTAGTGCACTTGATAGGCACCTTCCTCCACAAATCCTTGCCTGAAGTTAGGCACCTAAACCAAATCAGCCCCTAGCATCTGAAACAGTCTGTCGCCGGCTTACACTTGATACATCCCTCACACTCCCTCAAGGTTTCCCTGTGCCTCCCAGCTGTCTTTTGTGTGGGTGTGCTGCCCTCCCCACCTATTGGAGCCACTTGCTTCAGGGTTGACAGCTATTAGGTCTTAGGTATGCTCTGAGCATGCCTCCAGGAGCGGACTCCACTAGTGAGAGAGGTGTCCCCCCCACACCTAATTTGAGAATCCTGCTTCAGGGCCTCCAAGGCTTCAGTGAGGGCTCTGAGCTGCTTATTAGCTGTGGCGTGGTATCAGGGTTTAGGAGTCTTTGCAAATGCCGACCAGCAGACATTAGGGAGGGCAGGGAACTTAGGGACCTACAGGGGGTGGTAGCAGCTGAGTGACTTTTGAAAAATGTCCTTGGTTCTGAAATGCTGAACCTATGTGCCTAAACAGGCATCTTTTGAGTATCTGGACTCTGACACTGGGTGGAAGGAGGGGGAAGCACCCTGAATGGGGTGTGTGGAGGCTTAGGAGGGGGAGTGAAGGAAGGAACTACTTGGGGTGAGGGTGAAGTAGCCAACTCCAGGCTAAGAAGGAGGATCCCAGCGATTCCTATCTGCTCCTGGGCCTGCTTGGCCTACTCCTCCAGGTGCTGCTTTCTGCTTTCTAACCCAGTCCCATGCCCTGTGGCAGCTTCTCCTGCCCCCTCTAGGTCCCACTTTCACCTCCATCCTCCATGCCTAGCTGTGTGCGAGTTTATGTGGGGGTGAAGTCCCTACAACATTTCCATTGCAGGGGCATTAGCTTAACCCAACCCCTCATATGCCCTCCCCCCACACCCCCGGACCTCTGTTTTACCATCCCTGTTTGATACTATTGTGATGAGTGCCAAATAAGTACCTTGACAGAATGGAAGAGTGGCCCCCAGGTATGATCCATGTTGTAATCCTGCTCTCCCTCCCTTCCCCAGCAGATTTCCTGGTATTCACTTTTAAAAATCCTGCAGTCTAATCTTTCTGCCCACTCCTCCACCCTTGTTATAGCTGTCTCATCTTGCACCTCAGAGCTGCTTGGTTTTTTAATCTTCTTATTACTAATCCTCCAAACTGAATTATACTGTTAATGCCTTTTACACCCCCTTCACCGTCTCCTTTTCCTTCATAATCATCATCTCATTTTGCCAATGCCAAGGTTGGGTAAGTCAAAGGATATGAGCAGATTCCATCATTGTCTATTTTGAGCTGCCAGTGATGAGTGTACCTGTGACAATACCCTAAAAAGGCATTATGACAGGTGTTCTCAGTATGGCTTTGACACTGTGTCCCCTTACATTTAAGGCAAGCCCCTGATCCTCTTTGCTTCTGGTTTTCTACCATACGTACATTACAGAATGTTATGAGGCTCAATCAATTAACATTTGTAAAGCATTCTGAAGATGAAAACTGATGTGCAAGACCTAAATAGTGTCATTTTCACCTTACTCTAAAACAACTGGTATACCCCACTGCTGGAAAGATGGTAGATTAGGTGAAATAAAGTGGTCTGATCCAGTATGGCAAGTCTTATATTTCTATACATTGGATGAGTAGCTCTTTCCAGGTTAAACTTACTAGAATCTTAATCAGATCTGGTTTTGCCTGAATTCACAGTTCCAGCTTTTCTACATGTGCATTTTGGCTTGATTCACACATTTTAACATACATGAAAACAGAACTCTGGATATTGGATAAACCACATTGAACATTAACACAATGATCTCATCAGGTGTGTCTGATCTATTGTCAAAGTATGATGGGAGCCGCATTAAACATAAAAGAAGACTTCATATATATTTTTTGCCGTATGTGGCGAGCCTCCCAAAAAATGGATATTGGACATTAGTCATACCAGCATAATAATTAGAACTGTAGTTCCCAGCAATTGTTTTGCATTATATGCTACCGAAAAAGAAAAGAGTAGTCATCAACAAACTCACCTCATCTGGAAGACCTTACAAATACTGAATTGCATTTTATGGCCTTTCTTTTTCACCTGAAGTCATTAACACCATTTACATATATATGGGGGTTGTGTAGGGCAGTATTCTGTCATTGCACCATAAGCACAATTAGATGAGACTTCAGTTCCAAATTCCGCTGATTTACACCCATGGAATCACAATGTGCAATGTGTATAGAATATAGATCTTAATGTTTTAGAACTATGCAGATACTCAGCATGCAGAAAGGCTACTGATTCAGACCATTTATATAATCCCTATGGACTAACTGTGGTGATGATGCAGGAGTAGACAAAATGGTGCTAGGATGGCTTCATTGTTTCACCTCTGATGATGTGAGAGAGTAGTGCTCATTCTCTCAGAAAGTTGTCATCTGCAGAGTCCCATGGGACTCAGTCTTATAATTTCTCATCAGCATACATATAAGGCTGTTTGGAGAGATCATGAGATGCTCAAATAAAAAATGCCAGCAATATGCCAGGACATCTAGCTATGTCCCTCCTCAGCAAGTATGGATATTGTTGTTTCTCCGTTAACCCACTGTCTGGAGGAAACTCAATCCTGGGTGAAAAGTAGTTGCTCAAATTCAGTGCAGGTAAGATAGAGGAGACTCTAGCAGGTATGAAAAAAATGGAAGTAGTGGGACCTACAGCTTGCCCACCTATTGTGGACATCCACAACCTTTTATTGTCAAGGTGAGGCACTGTCTGAGGATGCTTTTGCGTTCCTTGCTTTTTCTAGCCATCCAAAGACCAAGAAAGGCCAGAAATGTCATCTTCCCTTGGTGATTGACTGCCCATTTCTCCTGGCTACAGACCTAGCTCCATGCTCTATTTTTATTACTACTACTACATGCTCCACCTAGGTCTGACTGTGAAAGTAACATGAAAACTACTCTACAGCTGTCTCGCATGCAGCATCCTCTTAACTAAGCAAGTTTGACTGATGAAACCACATCACATCAGTGCTTCACTTTTTGAACTGGCTAGCACTTATCTTTACAGTTTTCAGTGGGCAAAAAGCCAAGCTGTTTCAAGTAACCTTTTCCCCCATGATCTAATCAGGGTAAACTGCCCCAAGTATGGAGAAAAGCTGAGCCCAGGAATAGATATCAACTTCATCTACTCTTCTAGTTACTTCTTACTGCAACCCACTGACATACCTTGGATTTTGTCTGGATTAAGGCTCATCTCGCTTGCCCTCATACACTTTTGTTTTATGAGGATGAGATATTCATTCCACTGCACAAGCTATTTCTAGTGTGAAAGCTATGCAGAGCTGGGTCTCTTAAGCATACTCAGTACACCTCAGCCCATGTATCCTTAAGACCTCTCCTAACAGCCTTGTAAACACATTGAAAAGAAGGGGCTATAAAACTGGCTCCTGCCATATTCCACACAAGAACATTTGGGACCAAGAAGCAATTACCCAAAACTAGAACTGGTAGAAAAGTTTTAAAATTTAAATGATTTTTTTTCCTTCAAAAATTTTAATCCATAAAAATGGGTCAATTATTAATGCAAACTCTGATCCCATTTTTTGACCAGCTCCACCTAAAACTCTTTCTAAGAACTCTCAGAGGGAATGAATGGATCCATTAAGAAACAGGCTGACTGGCTGAATATTCTGTCAAAACTTCTGATAATTGGAATTTTGTCTAAACAAAATTTTTCATGAAAAGGTGTTTATGGGAAACTGCAACTTGGAATTTTAAATCAGGTGTGTCATACCCATCCTCATCTGTGGACCAGGTTCCCTGGCTAGATTTTATCTCCCATCATGCACTGCGACCAGGCACTCATATTATTCATGATGTTTGGCAAGTGGATAGTATATCACAGGAGATGTAGTCTGGCCAGAGAACATGGTCTATACAGGACAGTCAGGACAGAAGGCACGTGAACTAATTCCCTCCATAAGTCACCTTGGAAACACTTCTCAATTAAAATTTTAAGTTTTCAGTTGAAAGTGTTAAATATTTCACCAAAAATTTCCATGGAAAATTTCAGCAAAAATGAAATTTTCTCATAAATATTTTCTATGGGTGGAGGACCCCATTTTATGAGCAGTTCAAATGAAAAGCAACTTTTGTCAGTCCTTCTATATATTTTCATCCTGCTAGAATTTAAAGGTGCATTGACAGAGTTACTGTAAGGAAAAATCTGTTCAGTATTTCAGGGAATGGTACTCTACTCAAGTGGTAGCTTATTCTTCTTATTCTTTAGGGCCAAAATTATGATTTATATAGATAATGGACCTGATTTGCCTCCTGTCCCTTTTTACAGCAGTGTCGATCTATTGTCACCTTGCAATTATTGCTGAATTTTCACTGGTGCTGTAAGTGAGAAGAGAGTTAGATTTGTGACTGGCAACTACAGAATACAATACTATGACAGATATGGTAATGCCCTGGACAAACACTACTGAATAAAGTTAAACCTTACTGAATTAATATTATGTACCTTATGAGTTCCTTGCATTAAAAATGCCAATGTTTATGTATTATTGTGAGATTAAATGCAATGTCTAAAGTGGGGGTGGGGAGACATTACTAATGTAAATCTGGGAAGTCTTATGAGTTTCAAAGGAGTATTTGAAACAATGTGCCAGACTAGAATGGACTTTTAAAGTTAAGCAGGTTTCCCAGGAAACCTTGAGAGGAAAGTGTAGGCAAATGAATGCCCTGCAGAACTCAGCCTTTCGAGGAGGGCATTCTTGTCTGTTTATTACCTGTAACAAGATTAGAGGCCCAAACTGTATAAAGGCGTGACTCTGATTTGTGGGTGTGCTTGTTCTGAGCCAAGGCACTTATGCTTTCACCTTAACAAATGTACTTGCTTGTGTGGTAACTTATGCCCTTTTTATAGACTCTGAGGAAAAAGCAAAGTAGGCAATCTGACTTACTGGGTAGTTCACAGTGTAAACAGAATTGTGCAGTCTGGAAAAATCCCTATCAGGAGAGAGAAACACAAGTCTCCAACCAAGAGAGGTGACAGCTGGGGAGCAGAAGCCTAAAAGTGGGTGCCCTTGGTAGACCACAGAGAGGAAATATAGAAGCAGTTGCCCTAAACTTTGACAAATAAAATTTGTATAACTTTATTTTGTACAGTTTTTCATACAAAAGAAAATAGAGAAATTATTCCAGAGTGAAATTCATTGTGTGCACGAGTATAAGCACACACACAAACACTGTTAAACACCAAGTATCTCAAATGTGATGTGAGCTACGCATGAAAATAAGTAAATTACAAGTAAATTGTAACAAAAGAATACTCAGCTCCTTGACTTTAAAGCTGCAGTTTCTAAAAGCAAATTCTAATTGAAATAGCAATTTAACATTCCATATCTGGTTTTATAGGCTGCTAATATTTCATCACATTCCATGGAGGTCACAGGGAGCAATCTTTCCACAGGCAGTGACAAAAGGAATGGTTGCTGTCTCTAAGGAACATTTCCTTGAAGTAAGATTTGTTTCTCAGTGTTACAAAAATATAATCTACATTAATAAAAAAAAAATCTCTCAGCTATTTCTCATTTGCCTTAAAATAGAAAGTAAAGGCCATGACCCCTTTTACTAGCTGATCTCAAGTTATGTTTAGATCTAGTAATGAATCTAAATGTAACAGAACAGATTTTCATCACAGGCCCAATTCTGCTCTCATTGGAACCACTGGGAGCAGAATGCAGACTCTTATTCCCTACCTCTAAACTATATGCAGTTCAAACTAGATTTTTATATATGTACAGAAGAGGCCTGATTTTCAGAAGCGCTGAGCACCTTAACTCTAACTGATGTCACCAGGAACTGCAAGTGCTCATGAATTAAAACTCAGGGCACAGCCCTTGGCTCATTGCAAGAATTAAGAAATTCTATACAGGTTATACTTGACCTTAAAAATCTATGGAATGAAATTACTGCTTCCACCCTGAAACACAAGACAGGTACCCAAAAGTCTGAAGGTATTACACTTCCTGACCAGATTTTAAAAGTATGTTGTGTGAGAGAACCCCCCCCAGATGTTCTGGTTTAACTTGGATTTAAACTTGGAGAGTGGTCAGTTTGGACGAGCTATTACCAGCAGGAGAGTGAGTCTGTGTGTGTCTGGGGGTGGGTTTCTGGAGGGGGGTGAGGGAGTGAGAGAACCTGGATTTGTGCAGGAAATGGCCTAACTTCATTATCATGCACATTGTGTAAAGAGTTGTCACCTTGGATGGGCTATCACCAGCAGGAGAGTGAATTTGTGTGGGGGGGTGGAGGGTGAGAAAACCTGGATTTGTGCTGGAAATGGCCTAACCTGACGATTACTTTAGATAAGCTATTACCAGCAGGACAGTGGGGTGGGAGGAGGTATTGTTTCATATTCTCTGTGTATATATAAAGTCTGCTGCAGTTTCCACGGTATGTATCTGATGAAGTGAGCTGTAGCTCACGAAAGCTCATGCTCAAATAAATTGGTTAGTCTCTAAGGTGCCACAAGTACTCCTTTTCTTTTTGCGAATACAGACTAACACGGCTGTTACTCTGAAACCTATGATTTTCAATGTTGTATCTAAAAACAATATTATTGCAACCTAGGAAGTTAACTTTGTGGTCTAACTTTTCATAATTGACATCCATGGGCAGTTTATTAAAGATCTGTGCAAACTGTAAAAGAGCACCTGTAAAATTCATTCATATTACCAGTAGACTCATACCAAGAGCCACTCTGTAGGCCATGATACCCACAGTATTCTGATAACTCTCAGCTCTCTGGGTTAGATTCTGAACAGTTTAACATTTTTAACAAAGACATCATTCAATTAACCTATTTGTCTTTCAAACTATAACTGTGTCATCAACATGCCAAAAAAAAAAAAAAAAGTAGGGGGCAGAGAGGAGAAAATGAAGGACATATGGTAGTGATGTGAAGAAAGACTTGTGGATTGGGGGTGTTGAAATATACATTTTCTCTTTGGGGAGAAATTAGTGGGGATTAAAGGCTATAATACTCCCACAAATTTGGCACCATTACAGAAGGGCTGTTTTCTCCCTGCAAGTTCCACCTTATATAGTCATTTACACATATGTAAACTGGTAACAACAGTGACTGTTAGCATTTTGCACCCATGTAACTGACTAAACAGGACAGTGAAAACTGGGCGTGATCTAAGTGCTATCGCTACTGCTGTACAGGTTTTGTCTTAATATCTATTGTTGATTATTCAATTTGCATTTTTAAAACAACCTAAATATAAATTTATTACATGTGGCATTGTCTCAGACCAAGATAACCTGTCTGAGAAGTTCCTAAGTCATATACTAAAACAGTGGTTTTCAACCTTTTTTTCATTTGCTGACCCCTAAAAAATTTCAAATGGAGGTGCGGACCCCTTTAGAAATCTTAGACAAAGCCTGCAGACCCCCAGGGGTCAGCAGACCACAGGTTGAGAACCACTGTACTAAGATAATTAGTGTTACTATCTCTGGGCCCAATCCTACTCCTGTTAAAGCCAATGGCAAAACTCCATTTTCCCTTCAAATGGGGAATTTCAAAGTAAAGTATTTATTAATCTTTCAACTTTTATCCTAAAAAACAAAACACCACTTACCTCTTCTCCCCTCAAAACATAGTAAAGTTTTCCATCAGAACAAAGTTTGACTTAAAACTGTAAAACCAGGGAGATTCAGAATTAATGCTATCTACACCAGCTGCAAGCCAAACTGGGTGTCTTGGAGAGACAAAACAGGTGGTCCCAGATCCCTGCAGTGCTCAGCCTAGTGTGTGAATTAAACATGTCTCCTGAATTTTCTTGCTTTGTAGATTTATCACATTAGTTTAATTATCGTAGTTTATTGATTTAATTGAAATTTACATTTTTATAAAGTTCTGAATCACCTCCATTGAGTCCGGTACCAATGTCAATGTCTGATTGTTTCATGATAGAGTTACAGCATCAATAGAATCTGAGAACACAAGATACTTAATAACAATGTAGATGGTTTCAGACATTTTTTTTTAAGTGGATTTTAAAAAAACCCAAACAATTTAAAGGATGGATTTAATTACAGGGAAAGAAATGTATCAAGTGAAAATTAAGGATCATTCACATACAATCTTATATTCAGCTCAGTGCTAATGAGAGATGTCCTTATTTACTGGCAGTCAAGACAGAGCTGGACTCTATGCGTGAAATCCTGGCCTCACTGAAATCAATGGGAGTTTTTGCTATTGTTTTCAGTGGAGCCAGGATTTCATTCGGAGAGTGAGATATTTCTTTATTGGAATAGAAAATGAGTGCAAAGACTCAGGCTAGTCTTGCCTATTTTATTTTTAATATGAACACTGTTCCTATTAGTGCTCTGAGAAGGAATCAACTGTAAAAGCAGCAAAACTTACAAAATGCCAGCAGAGAGCTATGTTTAAACCGTCAGTCAGCCAGCCAGCAGCTTCCATCATTATCTATGTCCTCGCATGTATGTAACATGCTGGGACAAAGTCAGCTGTAGCATGAATGGGAGAAAGTCTCATGGAGTCTTAATTCCTTCCTGACCACAAGCCCACTCTCTTCAGAGCATGTGTAATGGTTTTGGGGGGAGGCCATACTAACAGCAGGTACAGTATTTCTCCTTCCTGTTCCTAAGTTTGCCTTTCTGCTGTGGTAAGACTAGCATTTAGTCTTTTTTCGAGACTTGTGTCTGTGCATGTGTGTGTCACACATACACACAATTATACAGAGTTAAATCTCTGATAGGATGAAAGTGACAATCTCAAAGGGAAAACATTTATTAAACCTCAATTCATAAATACAGATTTTAATTATAACCCTTGAAATAACTGTGACTATTGGTAACTCTTTGAAAGACAACACTTTCGGGGAGTTCTCCCTCAAGTTTTGGTACTTATTACTATCACAAGCTCAAATGCAAAATATAATTAGGCACATGCTAGTCTCTTCTCTGAGAAGGGTAAAACCTCCCAGTCTCTGTGGAACGATGTCCAACTCCCCTGTAGGGTACTAAAGCTCCTTTAAAGACTGGAAAACAAGTCATAGTCCCAGAGTCTCCTTCAAACTTTGTCTGTCTCTTTAATGACTGTCTGCAATTTGCATAGGCTGCAACAATTCTAGTTGTCTTTTCCTGTGGAGTGAGGGGACCTATAATCTGAATACAACAAAGTGGCAAGGCCCTGGAACACAATCCTTACAGCAGATCCCTCTGGTTCTTGCACTACTCCACTGCTGAGTTTGTCAGTCTGACTCCCACTCATATTTATAAAAGTCTCCCTGATTTCCCGTTGGTACCATTCTCAGAGTGACTCTGTGTCCTGCCAGGCTGCTTGCCCTTAATGAAAATCATCTATGTAGCTTCAAACAGCCCATGGCCATACTTAGTACCCATCACACTCAATTTCTGGATGTTTCTTGTCCATTTAGAGTCATTCTGTCCACTTGCATCAAGGTTGCAGGCACACAGAGACTTCCAAACCAAGAACTATGTATCTTTCCCCACTGTTTCTTATTTACACCACTAAATGCTGCAATGCAAGCATGTGGTTACACACGCTCCTGGGTTGTCATTCTCAGCTACTGTCCTCACGTAACCTGGGTGATTTTATTTTAAGACTTTGCCTGCAGCGGGGAAGTTTTCTAAAGATTTCTCCCCACTATTGCTAACGTTGGTGCAGCTCAGCACATTTTAATGCTGGTAGCTCTAGTATAGATGTTGATAAACTCACAACAACTGCCAGCTTTCTGCTCCTTGAAGGCACTCCAGAATTGTTCAGACACTCTGACACAAATCCTCTTCTATGTTTGTGGAGAATTCTCTATTTGTGCAGACGCTGTAAGAGATGATTTGTGATTAAGCCCTGAGTAACTCCAGCAGGCATTATTGCAGTTGAGTGTAAATCAGATACTTTTGTTGATGTTTAAGTTAGTTCAGGTTAAAAGGACTTTGCAATGGGATCTATGGGTCAGAAGAAAAAGAAACCCTTAGTATAATAGGCAAGATTTTCATCTTTCTTCCCATCTAGCTATTCATTACACTCTCTGTTTAAATTCTGCCTCGGTTTTTTTGTATGCACAATTGTGCTATACCTGTACTTTTCCAGAAAACTGTTTGATTGGGCAATGTTTAAAGGTTTAAATGTGCATAGACTGAAAGAAAAATAAACTGGCTTATTTTAAATATAAGGTAGAAAATAAGCTTTAATCCTATTGTTACTGAAACACCTGCTGAGTGCTCAAGCACAAACAAGAGCACTTTAGCACAAATAGGCACAAAAAATTGCTTATGTGTTGTATTTTGTTGTTTACCATCAGCCTGGTGTTAAGGATCACAAAGGAGGCTGTCTGAACTGCACTTGTTTTTCAATCTGTATATTGCAGATCAGTCAGGCACTCCTGTTTGCCTTTTCTCATAATACAAGCATAAGGCGATACAAAATTAAAAGGCCATAAATATAAAATGAGAGTAAAAACAATACTGCTGTCCTTTTTGGCCTGAACAGTTAATTAAATATTCAGGGCCTTGCAGATTGTTTCTGTTATGAGAAATTTCTGATAGAATTGGGTATTTCTTTAATGCAATCCTGTTTATTTGCAAAGAAATGTACATAAAATCCTCTTTCCCTGAACACACAGAAACAAACAACAGGAGACTGTTTCCTTGCTCACAGTTCCAAGCCTCGCTCCAGCCTGCACTTTACCCAAAAAAGTACCCTCTCTTGTCTCTCTCCTAGGACGACACTAAAAGTGCTTCTCTTGCTGTCTCCTACCTTTTCTGATTGCCTTCTTCCAAGCTTTTGGCTACTGATCCCACAGACAAACAGCTGCAATCGAATTAATTCCCCGTTTCTCGTATCACTAAACAGAAGGGTATTTTCATAGATTCTGAGACCTAACTTCCTGTATAACACAAGCCCTAGAACTGCCCCCAGATAATTCCTAGAGCATATCATTTAGAAAAACATCCAATCTTGATTTAAGAATTGTCAATGATGGAGAATCCACCATGACCATTAGTAAATTGTTCTAATGGTTAATTATTCTCACTGTTAAAAACTTACATCTTATTTCAGGCCTGAATTTGTCTAGCATCAACTTCCAGATATTGGATCATCTTATATCTTTCTCTACTAGATTGAAGAATGTGTTATCAAATATATGTTCCTGCTTAAAGGTACTTATTATCAAGTCACCCCTTAATCTCCTTGTTAAATTAGGGTGAGCCTTCCTTGAGCCTTCCACTATAAGGTTTTCCTATCCTTAAATCATTGTTGTGGCTCTTCTCTGAGCCCTCTCCAATTTAACAACATTACATTCCTCTACCGTAACAATACACTACATAATTAATCAGTGGAACTCAAATGATTTAAAAGCAGAATAGGATTAAAAAAAAATTAGACATTTGTGTGTGTAGTGAGTACTTCCACAGTTCCTCTGGATAGAAATAAAATATGCACAAGGGATATAAACCCATATTATTAATAAGACAGTATGGGCAAAGGAAAAAAGCTTCCCTTAAAGATAGATTTTTCCATCACTGTCTATTATGAGAATTTTGCACCTTCCTTCAAAGCATCTGGGGTTGGCTATTGCCAGAGACAAGATATTAGATGAACTGTTGGGCTAGCATGGTGACTTCTGTGTTATTACAGTTGTGTCCATCGCAAGTGCAGCAGTGACAACTGGCCAAAAGTTCCTTTCTATGTGGTGCAGAGAATTGCAAAATACAGTGGAAGACCCTTAAAAGAAGGTAAAAGGGGAAATAGAACATACCTGGCATGCTCCCTACAAAGCCACCCACCTATATAATGGATGTGTGTTACATGTGATCTGCTGTGCTTGAGCCACAGAGGACGGGAGTCTTGCTCCTATCCCATTTTACACATGGACTTAATGGGGATCTGCAGGAGAGATGTTGCGCCAAAGGTGGGACAGAGCCTGGGAGAAGTTACTCCATGTACTGTAGTACTGTCTGGCAATCCAAATGCCACTTGAAAAGCCAGCAAAAGTAAACGCATCTGCCATTAACTCTTGGTTTGTGTATTCTACCAGCTGGGCGAAGACTTAGGATAAGATGCAGGTTTGGCAGCAGAGCTAGTGGTACTAAGGATCCTGAGGGACCTTGCTGCTGGATGAAGGAATCATCCAGCGGACAGTTACAGCATAGTTGCCCTAAGATCCACAGTGTTGGAATTTGTTTTTCCTGTAGCTACTTGAAGGTCACACACCCTAACCCTTCAGCATGGCCACAACATACTAACCCTAGAGGGGAGAAAGTAGAGGAAATGCTGCAAATCTGAACTCATATCATTTTCAAATCCCTTTCCCCGCTCCCCCAGATTTGACTGCAGGAAGGAGCACTAGTTTCTGATTGCACACCCTTATTTTTCCCTAATGTTCACCATCAACTGTGTTTCAAACTACAGGAAAATAGAATTTCTTTCCTCTTTTCCAGGTTGTATCTACCGTTGGTGAGTGACTTTAGTACTCATGAAAGAGGGGGACTAATGGTAGCTAGCAACAGCAAGGTGCAGGGTGGGCAGGAGCAAGCCTCCCCCCACAACTCTGCATCAATCCTGACACCTGTCTCTCTGCTGTGCTAGTGCGGAGGTTTTCCTGAGTGACCACAATGGGTCCCAGTTCTGTAATATATACAAACTATTTTGTGTTCAACCAAATGGCAAAAGTAGTCATGCAGCTGATGCCCAGGCCTGACTGAAAGAACCCACTTAACTTGCGAACAGGAAGACATGTTGGACTCAAAAACCCTTCTTTGGCTACACTGGAATTCAGGTGTTGACTTTTCAAACTAAAACAGATATGAATCATGAGAAATATTTCCTTCTTAGCCCCTCAAAGCACCCAGTACTTGTGGACCCATGCACCATACAGTTGTGTGTTGGCTTGAGAAATTACAACTCCTGTGCCAAAGGTTAATTTATAGTATTCATCCAAGTTTAGTTGCATAGTTTTAAAACTGTAAATAAATTCCTGTTCTTAAACAGCACAGGTTTTCAAAGCAGGGAGTATAATCCCCAGCCTATAAAAGGAAAAGATTTAAAGCAGAAATAGGACATTTGACTTCTGCATATTTTGAACATTTAATCACTCGCTTGGTAATATGGAGTATGTTAGACTAAGCAGCATTTTTTTCAGCTGCTTCAGGAAAATACCTTTCTTTAATAAAGTCTTAATGGGCTATAGGCTGATTTAGCATCTGATCCTGCTTTTGCTGAAGATAACTGTACAACCGTTACTGACTTCAAGAGGGAACAGGCCCTTAGACTGTAAGCTCCAAAGGGCAAGAACCACAATATTTTGCTGGTTTTTCAGTGTCACTTATTCTTATGAAGCTCATTATATGATAATAAAAGGTTTTATTCTAAAATGCTATACTAAAATACTTTTGAAGTAGATTCAGTGAGGTCAGGGACAGAAGCCCACAGACAAGTATATAAAAAAAAGGTGACCTTCAGAGAGGGTTAGATGTTTGGGGGTGGTGGGGAGGATCATGGAAAACTTACAGTAGGGTCAAAGGAGCAAGAAGGAAATCATTAGGTGAATCTGATCAACAATTTAGATGTTTGTACACACATGCAAGGTTTATAGGGAATAGAACTGGAAGTATTAGTACGTATGCTAAACTCTGATTTAATTGGCAGGACAGAGACTTGGTGGGATAAGTGCTCATTCAGAAAAGACAGGCAGGGAAAAAGGGAGAAGCGGTTGCATTACATATAAAGGATATATACACTTGTTCTGAGGTCCAGAGGGAGGAGGTGAGAGTCTTTGGTAAAGATAAATGGGTTAAAAATAGAGGGTGATGTCATGGTGGGGTCTAATATAGACCACCAAATCAGGAGGAGGAGGTGGATTAGGCATTTCTATAACAAATAATAGAAATATCCAAAATACAGGACCAGGTAGAAATGGGGGCCTTAATTACCCAGACATCTCTTAGGAAAATAATACAGCAAAGCCCAAAATTTCCAGTAAGTTCTTGGAATGTATCAGGGACAACTTTTTGTTCCAGAGAGTGGAGGAAATAACCAGGGCAACAGCCATTTTAGACTTGATTCTGACCAACGGGGATGAATGGGTAGCAGCAAAACTGAAGGTAAAAGGCAATTTGAGTGACTGCGATCATGAAATGATAGATTTTGTGATTCTAATGAAAGAAAGGAGTGAGAACAGCAAAATAAGGGTAATGGCCTTCAAAAAACAGACTAGCAAACTAATAGAACTGGTAGGTAACGTCCCATGGGAAGAAAACCTACGGGGAAAAGAAGTTCAGTAGAGCAGGTAGATCCTCAAGGAGACAATATTAAAAGGCACAACTGCAAACTATTCCGATGCAAAGGAAAGCTAGAAAGAATAATAAGCCTGGCTCCATCAGGAGCTCTTTAATGACCTGAACATCAAACGGGAAGCCTACAAAAAGTGGAAACATGATTAAATTGATGAGGACTGGAGAAGTACAAAAGAACAGCACACATATGTGGGGACAAAATCAGAAAGGCTAAGGCACAAAATGAGTTACAAGGGACATAAAAGGCCATAAGAAGAGGTTATTTTAATCCATTCGGAGCAAGACAAAGGAAAGTGTAGGGAAGGAGAGCTAGTAACTGATGACATCAAGAAAGCTGAGGTGTGTAATGCCTATTTTGCTTTAATCCTCACTAAAAAGGTTAATGATGACCAGACACTCAACAAAATTAATATTAACAAAAAGGGGAAGGCACTCAAGCCAAAATAGGAAAAGAAGGGGTTAAAGAATATGTAGATAAAATAGATGTATTCAAATCAGCAGCCCTGATGAAATCAATCCTAGGGTACTTAAGGAATTATATGAAGTAATCTTGGAGATGTCAGCAATTATCTTTGAGCACTCCTGGAGGACAGGAGAGGCCCCAGAAGACTGGAGAAGGGCAAACATAGCACCTATTTTTAAAAAGGGGAACAAGGAGGATCCAGGGAATTATAGACCAGTCAGCCTAATTTCTATACCTGGAAAGATGCTGGAGCAAATTATTAAATGATCATTTTGTAAGCACCTAGAGGATAAGAGGGTTATAAGAAATAGTCAGCATGGATTTGTCAAGAATAAATCATGCCAAACCAACTTAATTTCCTTCTTTGATAGGATTACTGACCTAGTGGATAGTGGGGAAGCAGTAAATATGATATATCTTGATTTTAGTAATGCTTTTGACGCAGTTCCACATGGCATTCTTATAAGCAAACTAGGAAAGTGTGGTCTAGATGAAATTACTATAAGATGGGTGCACATCTGGTTGAAAGACCAAACTCCAAGAGTAGTTATCAATGGTTTGCTGTCAAATTGGGAGGGTGTACCTACTGGGGTTCTGCAGGGGTCAGTCCTGCATCCGGTACTATTCAATCTTTTCATTAGTGGCTTGGATAATGGAGTAGACAGCATGCTTATAAAATTAGTAGAAATGACACTGAGCTAGGAGGGGTTGCACACACTTTGGAAGACAGGTTTCAAATTCAAGATGACCTTAAGAAAATGGAGAATTAGTCTGAATTCAATAAAGACAAGTGCAAAGTACTTCACTTAGGAAGGAAAAATCTAAAATAGTGGAATAACTGTCTAGGTGGTAGTGCTGCTGAAAAGGATCTGGGGGTTACAGTAGATCACAAACTAATGAGTCTTCAATGTGATGCTACTGCTGCAAAAAAGCTAATATGGCTCTGGGCTGTATTAACAGAAGTGTTGTATGTAGGACACAAGAGGTAATTGTCTCACTCTACTCGGAACTGGTGAGGTCCCAGCTGGAGTACTGTGTCCAATTCTGGGCACCACAGTTTAGGAAAGATGTGGACAAATTGGAAACAGTCCAGAGGATACTTGTGCTATGAACAGAAGGAAAAATTTCACAGTGCTACCAGAGAGTCTGTTCTTGTGGTACATCCAGTCCTGCTAGAAGCAATAAGGACCGTGGATCTTGCCAGATACCATGTTCTCATGAGTGTTCCAGACTGCTCTGGCAGACCCAAGAGGGCTTGATGAGCATCTAGGTTTATGGATGCACAACTGAACTGACCTAAGCCCAGAAATTTTTGAAGTTGATACATCATTACTAAGGCTGCGAGTCTGTCATGGAGGTCATGGAAGTCACGAATTCCATGACTTTTTGGGACCTCCGTGACTTCTGCAGCCAGCAGGTGCGACTAACCCCAGGGCCGCCCGAGCAGCTCAGGTGGCCCCAGAGCCAGCCGCCCCGTCCCACCCCCAACAGTGGTGGTCCCGGGCTGCCCCCTGCTAGCAGCAGCTGCCGCAGTCCCCTCCTCCCCCCCCGCCAGCAGCAGTCCTGGGCCGGCAGGGCCACCTTCCCCTCCAAGTACCAGCAGGTGCCCCGGAGCCACCCCCCTGAGCACCAGCTGTGCCCTGGAGCTGCCCCCATCCCAAGCACCAGCGGGGCGCCCTGGAGCCGCTGCAGCCCCCAGAACCAGCAGGTGCCACAGAGCTGCCAACCCCTCCGCCCCCCTGAGCACGAGCAGGCGCCCTGGAGCCCTCCTCCAGATCAGCACTTCTGGAGTACCCCAGAACACCAAAGATTTAGTATGGGTATATAGTACAAGTCATGGACAGGTCATGGGGCCAGGAATTTTTGAATATTGCATGTGACCTGTCCATGACTTTTACTAATAATGCCCATGACTAAATCTTAGCCTTAATCATTACATAAAAATCTATTATAAAGATCTAAGAGATCTAAATCTTATAGCACTAAAGATACAACATATTTGGGCCTTTTCTAAAAAGGTCCCAAGTCCAGAAAGATGCAGAATAGACTGGAGATGGGGAAGGGCCAGCCTATGTGTGGTCAAAATGTGGAAATAAATGGTCCTTGCTCTCCAAAGGAAACTCTTATGGTTAAGTCAGCTTTCATCTCTTAAAAACTTCTTCTCCCTGATTATGTTCCATATGATGTTGTGATGGTATACTGTATTACTATACTGACAAGTGATATTGGAGTAAATGTCTGGCTCAATAGTTTTCAAATTAGGGATGGGGAAAATCTACAAGCAAATATTAAAACCAAACATTCAAAACCAAGATGTCTTAGTGAATTCAAAATTGGACAAAATGAGTGTGCCACTTCTTGGTTTAATATATGAAGCTCTTAAAGATTTAAAAGTTTATATTTTTGATATACTACTTTAAGGTGTGGTGGTTTATTGGTTAGAAATGGCTAAGAAACGGTACTGCTACCTTCATAATTTAACCTTACGTCATGCTTGTGCTGCCTTAGAGTATAAATATATTTATGGTGACTTGTTCTGCATTTTGGATGTTGAAGTTTTACAATGAATCTATGCAATTCCAGCATTAAACAGGACGTGCAGGTATAAAGAGCTGTAGCCACATACATGTATTTCATGGATGGAAATTAAGCCTAGGTTCTTCAGCATCAAAAGCATAAGTCTCTACCATTTGAGCTAAAGGAGAATTCCTTGGGGCCAACCGCTGGAGTGGGTAATGATCACACATACTAGGCCAGATTTGGCTCAAGTGTCTGAAATCCATAGGATATCAAATCTCATCTAGAGCGTTACTTTGTAATGAACTATGGCTACATACAGACACCATTGTCATCAGCAGGGATTGAATCCTGGACCTTCAGTGCCAAAAATATCTATCAGATGGGCTAAAGAATTAAGCTCTGTACAGTGACTTAGGCTTATCACGATCACTTGTACTAGGTCACTGTACTTCATCAGTATCCTACCTATGTGCAAGATATAACCTATAAGAATTCCAGGCTTCCCTTCTAATTTGGCTGTTACCACTTGTACTAAAACAAAGGCTTGTAAATCTTCTGGACAAGGTATAATGCAGCCAGAGCCAAGCAGTTAAAAAAAAACAAAAACAAAAAAACAAAACAGTCTGGGAGGTCACTCCAAGTAAATTGGCAACAAAGAACCATAAATTGCTTCTTGAAGCAGAGATGGACCTTAAATTTCTAAGAATTATTTGAAAATCCTCTGCAAAGAGCTGCTCTGCAGGTGAACTCCAAGCATTATCTACACATGTGCAAATACCAGGCCAACAGTCTTTCTGTAGGTCAGCTCTGAAGTCTACTACAACCAGGGTCCAGCCGCTTTACTGAATGGTTTATAATTCAATATATCTCACCTTCATCCTCTTCCATTCCCAAATGCCTGAAGGTAAGGTTGATTCTCAGGCTCCTGTGAATGGTAATAGCTACATCTCTACAGCTAAAATCAGATTCTTCCAGTATACTATAAAGATTAACATAAAGGGAGAAAATATTCATTCCTTTATACCTTGCACATTAATTTCAGTGCCTACATCAGACAAAATATCATGGAAACTCCTTGGCTCTAATAAGCTCAGAGTTACCCATTTGCAATTTTTTTTTTTAACCTTCAGAGACAAACCTCACACTCAAATGACCCTAGGAGAACAGCCAGGGACTTTCCCTTGGACTGTTGTCTTATATGTCTGCTCAGTAACAGAATTAACAGTTGGTGTATTTATAGACCCACCATGACCATCACTATCTCCCAGACTCAAATAACCTGACTTCCCCTTCTCTATCAGCTCCAGGATGATGCCCGTTACTTATTAACATGGTTCTTGGCAAGACGGGGTGGGGGCTTACTGTGATTATCTAGCTAACTTAATCCAAAGTTCGTCCAAACGTCATCCAAAGGTATGAGGTAGCATTATAACACAGTGTACAATCCAAACCAAGGATTCCATTAGCTCTCATTAATAATGGCATACTGAACTTCTGGGATCTTAAAACACTGATCTTTATCAATACACAAATGAAAACATCACTTGCTTCCCTTCCTTCCCCTTCCCCTATAGAAAAATCTCCCTATATTAAACATCTGAATCTTTCTGTAAGGGAAACTTGAATTTGTTTTAATTGGAAAAATTAGGCTCACAGGACATTTTCAAAATCATTTCCCCCTTCATTGAAAGCTACCTTAGGATAACTTACTAATGAGCTATCTCCTACTCCCTTTCCTCTTGGCTTAATTTACAGTCACTAAGTTGCTGCTGAGCAGGCTGCTACACAGGCACAACCTGACATACCGCTTACCTCTTTCTGTGCCTAAGAAAAGCCACTCTAAAAGGCTAAAAATATGTAAATGTATTGTTCAAGGAATAAAGAGATTTTTCACATGTGGGTGTTTGTTCCCATCAAAATGTTGTTGTCAGGTGAATAGGAGCAGATCTTTTCACCACAAACCTGAGGAGTTTCTAATTAATATTTTATTCAAGCAGGCTTTATTCAAAGTGCTAATTTTCTATCCCCAGCTCCTAAGATCTCTTTCCTACAAGTGTTCTCCCAGTAGGCTGTCGTCAGTCTCCTTCAGCTCAAATTTCCCCCAAAAGTAAGCCTGAGGTGATACTAGCACAGGGACTTCATAGCCCCCTTGCAATCAGCTAAAGAGAAGCTAATGGAAACATCTAAGCTCCCTGTCTCCAGGGCCAAAATGTTTGCACTATTGAATGGGGTGGGTAAGGGATGTCTGTGGCATCCTAAGGAGAGTCTTCTCATTTGCTATATGTGCCAGGAAGTCTTGTCTATCTTTACAGCAAACTCACCACTTTATTAGCAGTGTTGAGTTTCAAAACTGACAAGAATAGACAAGGCCCTGCCAAAATCATTAGATAATTTCAACCTCTTTGACTAGTATTATAGTGATATTAAGAGAAATGCAGAAATAGATCAATAGATGAGATGGTCACACATGATCTTTGGACGTGAAAAGTTATAACAGCAGAGTAATGCACTGGCGAATCAGGCATCTGGTTCTCCTGGCCTAAACCTACTTGTAGGAGAATGACATAGTTATACATGCCATAGTTACATTGTGTTCTTGTCAATGAAATAAATTCCTTAAGGTAAAGAAAATGATGTGTCAAATGAACTGAAGAGTAGCAGAGAGGTTCAGTGCTAATTATTTCAGTGAAGAAAACAAGCCCATTCCAATCTGCTTTGCAAGGAATATCTTGTAGGGAAGGATGGGCAATGCATCTTATTAAACATTTATGGTTCTTTTTAGAAACAAAATCTGGAAAGTTTACAAGGCAGGTTAGTACTTTTTGGAATAACTGAAAAAAAATGTGGTTTTGTTTTCTGGGGAAATTAGGCAGGTTCAAAAACAAACTTTTCCTGAATCAAATAGATCAGTTGACAACTTGTAGGGAAAACAAGACAAAAAAAATTGAAAATAAATAAACTAGGTTTATAACTGCATCACCTCATTTCCCCTGGAATCCCTGTTCTCGATTTGCTCTCTCCTGCAACCATTCTCTTTACTCCTAAAGGAAGTTTGCCTTTTCCTTCTCAGGTGCTAGTCCTTCATGTTATTGCTCATCCCTTCTCTGTGCATTTCTCTGTCTTTACCACTGAACTTGCTGTCTGTAGCAAATCACAGCAGCCCTTCTGTCCTCTAACATCCTCTCACTCCTTGAGATTTCCTGATCCAGAAAACTACTTCATTTTACCCACCTCAGGCCTGATCCAATTACTGAAATGGCCATTTGATCAAGCCTCTGTTGTATAATCTGAATGCCTAATTAACAAATAAATGAGCTATCATTCCCTCCCTTCAACCAAGCAATCTTCATAAAAAGAGGGGATGAGGAAGAGTAAACACAGGCCAGACATAGAAAATTATATAATCAGTGCAAGGGATACCAAGAAATAATAAGCTTAAAGCCCTGACATGGCGTTGACACAGTGTGCTGACCACAGACTGATAGTAACCCCAAATGGTTTTAAATGAAACAAAAGTTAAACTAGCAGCTGGAGCATGAGGAATAAATAAAATGCTCAGAGAACTGCTGAAGCTCTTGACAAGTCAACATCACTCACAAATTATTGGAAGAGCCAGGTGGCACAGCAGCAGCTAATTTCCTTAGAAGTAGCAACCCAAAAGAGCGAGTCCACTGATCATGAAAAGAATGGAGGATGAAAGAATTAGGTTCAACTGCAAAAGCTGAGGTGCCCTATCCACTGCTAGAGCCAGTGATTTTTAACTTTGATCTATGGGGCTTCTCCATCTGTTCTTGTGATAGGAACATGGACTGACGAGTAGAGATTTCTCAGTACTGTCTAGTTGGAGAAAATAGAATACGCTACACAAAAAGGGACTGCAGGCCAGGCATATCAAATGACATCTTATCATAAATGCCAATACCTTGTTCCTTCTAGCCAGTGATCTCAAAACACTTATCAATCCTAATTGTTGCTATAGGTCAGCAATGGGGAAAGCAGGCACAGCTTCAAATGACTTAATTAGGAGAAAGAAAAGGAGTACTGGTGGCACCTTAGAGACTAACCAATTTATTTGAGCATAAGCTTTCGTGAGCTACAGCTCACTTCATCGGATGCATCAGGAAAGCTTATGCTCAAATAAATTGGTTAGTCTCTAAGGTGCCACAAGTACTCCTTTTCTTTTTGCGAATACAGACTAACACGGCTGCTACTCTGAAACCTGTTAATTTGGAGAAGCTCTTGCTTCCGTCAGGACTGGCTCCCGGTTCTGTTCATCTAGCCACATGATTCCATTCCTACACCAGGCACCCCCTCTGACAATTATTTACATATTTTAGCCCAGCCCATAAAAACTTATGCACTTTTGGAACTCAGCTTCGAACATTTATTCACCTAGTCCATATGCCCCAAGTAACATTTATGGAAAATCAGAGCGAGCAGCAGCCTGGACATCTCAAAACTTTCATAAGGGATGAATGGAAAAAACCCAGACTCATTTTTAATGTTGTGGTTTGCTGAATCTTTAATTTCTTGTCATCCAACAGGAATAATGCTAATGGTGTTGAAGTGCACTTTCGGGAATGGATAATTTGGTTGTCAAATGCCTTATTTACCTTCAGCCTTTAATTCAATTTCATAGAAACCCATTTATAGTATTACATACTAGTTTACTTTGAAAATTATTCCTTAAATAGACACTGAGTGCTTTACTTTGTAAGCATAATAGTCTTTTAACTTAAATTTTTTTCTGGTATAACTGTATAAAATAAAATATAATATAGCCCAGATCCTACAATTTGCTGTAAGTGGAGAGACCCCTGCAGCCACATGGAGTCCCACTGAACAATTCTTTTATAGTGTCTCTAAAAGGCGGTACGGTACTTTCAGGATGGTGGTTGCAGAACTAATAAGTCAATATTGCCTCTGTTGTTCATGTGTGAGCAGATCCTCTGATGGTATAAATTGGTATCTCTATTAACTTCAATGGATCTATGCTGCTTTACCCTAACTGAGGAGCTGACCACCACAGAGAACTAGTGATTTGTGTGGTAAGATAGCCATAGGGCAACAGATACTTAGAGTGTCGCAATATTCCTGATTATTGGCCATGACATGTTCACACAAGTAATCTACTATTATAATCTAACTGTGGAATCTCACATTCCTTACTTTAAACCTTAAACTTCCTCCTGCTCTGCTGATGCATCAGGCAGTCCAGTTCCTCATTTGATGTCACTAGCTAGTTGTGATACTTCATCTCAGGTGATACCAACACATTCAATATCCTCTGCCACTGTCTTCTGCTAGTTTTTCCTTGGCCTTCCTGGCTTTCTCTTTCCTCCCTCAGGTACGTCTCCCATCTTCCATATGGTGTAAATGCCCCAACCACCTGGTATTTCTTTCTTTGATGATATTTTCTAACATGTCCTGCTTTGTCAGCTTCCTTACTCTCTCCTGGTTTGTCTTTCCATTAAATGTGTAGTACCTTCCTCAACTATCTGTGATGGGTGGCTTCCAATCTCTCTCTCTCTCTCTTTTTTTTTGTTAGCCCTTGTCATTGGCCAAGTCCCTGCTCCAGTACAATTGGCAAAGTATAATCTGACCTTTACTTTGACGTGGAGACCTTTGTTTGACCAGAGGTTATTCATCCTTCCAAAAGTGGTGTTTGTTTTTCCTAATCTCCCCTGAATATCTTTATCACACTCACCATATAGCAGAACTCTTCTACCGGTTTGATTTCTTTTTAATCTATGTGCACTTTTGCATCTCTTGTCCTACCTTCATAGTCTTGGTTTTCTCTGCATTTACCTTCAATCCAATTTTTGTTGCTTCCTGTTCTACCTCTGATGTGAGGGCAATCGTTCTGTTCCACATCATACTTAGTAAAGCAAAGACAAGTTCATGTAACTCATCTCCACTAACCCATTTTACACTATCCATGATGTCTTTTGTTTGCCACTTCCTCTTTCTTTAACTTCTAAGTTAAAGAAGCCATCAGAGGCCTCAGACAGGGAAAAGCTCCTGTGGTTGACACATGCTAAAGATGGGAGGCAAAATTCTGATTATGTAGCTAAGAAAGCTAACTAAAACATGAGTGAAAAACAAGTGCCATAAGACTGGAAAGATGGTATCATGGCATTGCCAAAAAAACCATGATTGTACTCAGTGGGCAAACCAGAGGGCTGTTGCACGGCTGTCAGTCTCGTGCAGCATATTGACTGTCATCATGCTAATCAGAATGAAGGTAGTGGATGAAGTATTATCAGAAGAACAGACTGTGTTCTGTCCAGTTAGATGATGTTGTGAACAGATGTTCACTCTTCAACAGATCTTCAGAAAACTACTGTTGTCAAAAACCCATCTTAATCTACTTTATCAACTTTAAGAAAGCGTTTGACTGTGTCCGCAGAGAGACGCTGTGGAAAATGGCTTGACTGTATGGTATACCAGCCAAGCTGATCAACATAATAGGGAGTTTACATGGTGGAAGTAGATGCACAGTAGGATTGGATACAGAGCTGGAGGAGTGGTTGGATGCTGTTACTGGAGTTAGACAAGTGGTTTGTTATCACCAATCCTCTTTGCGTTAGGAATCTTACATTATCAACTTGATTTGTTTTAACAACATTCCATTAAGATCTTAAATGATTGCAAGGAACACTTCTGTACTATTTGTCAATAACTTTATTCTGAAGACACTTTGGAATACAGTACACCCTGATTTTAAATAAAACTGACAAAACGCATCAGAAGAATGTTTTAGCCAGAATGCTCTTGATCTACATGAAACCCTTTTAATACACAGAGAAACCTACAGAACTACAAAAATAAAAACTTTATAAGCTGTTCTGCCTTCTCCTCCAAAAGGGGGTGTCAGATGGGCTGGCTTGTGAACAGGCTGCTCCTGGCTTTCCCAGAAATTCAGTTATCCAGTTAGTCTACCTCCTCTCCTCTGGGCAGGTCTGGCTTTTCTCTAGCTCCAGGGAGGTCTGGTCTAAATCTTCTATTATTCTGCATATCTCTGGTCCAGATTTCTGCCACCTGCCCTCCCGCCATACACAGACCTTGTCCTTAGGACAGCATTTACTCTGAGCTAGATGATAGTAAGGGAGCTGCAACATTAGCCTAAGGCTCCTCCTTTGCAGGCTCCTCACCCCAGTTTTGAGCTAAGCATAGATCAGTCAGATGGGAAAATCTGGCCTTAGAGGAATTCAATTTCCAGTGAATCTTGTCTGTTTAACACGTAGAAGGACGGAGTTGTGGAACTGGCTAATTAAAAGTTATTTTCTGAGACAGTATAGTACTGTAGTGTGGGGGAAATACATTACTTAGCTGTTTGTGGATTTGCCCTTATTCTTAAATTCGTATCATAAACCAATGAGTCGAAACATTTTTTAATGAAATGATGTATTCAAAACTAAGATTTTGCTGAACTGTTATTGTATTCATTTGGATGTTATATTCAGCATCAGAGCTCAGTGGACGTTCAGCTAATGAAGCGGTTTTGGGGACAGTCTAATAATTTCCATTTTAAGACTTTTTTGGATCTTTTTATTCTGATGAATAGTTTTCTTTTCCAAGGGTTGACTGGGTTTGGTCACAGAGACCCCCTTGAGACGGTCACCTGACGTGCTGAAATTACCTCTGAGCCCATCTTCCCTGCCAGCTTGGGACTTCAAGAACCCTGCCTTGTTGAGCCAGACACGCTAGCCTGCTGCAACACAGATGCAGGGTCTCTGCCGTGCCCCCAAAGCTGCGGGCTTTAAGTGAAAACAGCTCTGCAGGTTACCTGACGCCAGCACCCAGACACCCAGCTCCCAGTGGGATTCAACCCCCCAAAAAGTCTGTTTTACTCTGTATAAAGCTTAAAGAGGGTAAACTCATAAATTGTCCTCCCTCTATAACACTGATAGAGAGATATGCACAGCTGTTTGCTGCCCCAGGTATTAATCACTTACTCTGGGTTTACTAATAAACAAAAGTGAGTTTATTAATATAAAAAGCAGGCTTTAAGTGGTTCCAAGTAATAACAGACAGAACAAAAATAAGTTACCAAGCAAAATAAAGCAAAAAACATGCAAGTCTAAGCCTAATACATTAAGAAACTGATTACAGGTAATATCTCACGCTCAGAAATGTTCCAATAAGCTTCTTTCACAGACTAAACTTCTTCCTAGTCTGGGCCCAATCCTTTCCCCTGGCACACCCAAATTTGAAAATCTGGAAATGAGAAATTCAAGGGGAAAGACTTGTGTATTTCTTTCCATCTTCATATTGCCTACATACTGTCAATAACTAGGGCCTTACCCCATTCACAGTTCATTTTCATAAATTTCACGGTCATATTTAAGAATCTTGACTTTCAGGATTTCAGATATTTAAATCTTAAATTTCATGAAGTTGTAACAAAGCATGAATATTTATTGAACAATGGCAAAATACAAACATGTAAAACTCTTAAGTCAGCATTTCCCAAACCGGAGATCCCGACCCTAAAGGGAGTTGCAAAGCTATTGTGTGTGAGGGTGGAAGGGGGGTCATGGTATTGCCTCCCGTACTTCTGCACGGCTTTCAGAACTGGGTAGCTGGAACACAGCGGCTGCTGGATGGGTGCCAAGCTCTGCAGGCAGCGCCACCACCAGGAGCAGCGCAGCCTTCGGAGCTGGATTCCTGGCCTGCAGCCGCTGCTCTCTGGCCACCCACTTCCGAATGCCGTGGCCCCGCCAGCAGCAGCGCAGAAGTAAGGGTGGCAACACCTTACTATGCCACCTTACTTCTGCCACTCTGCTGCTGCTGGCACCAGCACTGCACTCAGGCCTGGGGACCTAGCCAGCAGCGGCCACTGTCCAGCCAGCTCTGAAGGCAGCACAGGAGTAAGGCCAGCAATACTGCAGCCACTTTACAGTATGGGTCAGGACCCCCAGTCTGAGAAATGCTGTGCACTTGTCTATATTTCACCCTATAGTATAAAAGAGTATAGTACAGGGTAAAAGTACACCAAAGACCATGTTTCACGGGGGAGACCAGACTTCACAGGCTGTGACCAAACGTGCCAAACCCGCAAAAAACACTCATAAATTGGGCTTGTTTTTGGCTTAATTGGCTTGCGAGTTGCTTGTTGGCTAGTTTTTGGCTTGTAGCTTGTTTGGCTTGTAGCTTGTTGCTTCTTTTTTTTAAAGCGGCTCCCGGCAAGCAGGAGCAAGTGGGGAGAGACTCAAGGGCGCACAGCAGGCCCACCACAGTCCTAGACTGCACGTTGTGGGCATCTAGTCACATAGAGTGTTGGGGTTCTTAGGGATTGGCTTGTTTTGAAATGGGATTAGCTTGATTTTTGGCTTATTGTGAAAGTCGGGGTGCTTATTTACTGCATGAAAGTTGGCAACTGTGTGACCATGACATGTTTTTCGCGGCCATGAATTTGGTAGGGCCCTATCAATAACATACTCTAACACTCCATAAGGCTGTCACTTCCATCATAAAAAGTGACCCAGAAGCAATAGACATCTCAGCTTAATCAAAATTGCACTCTAACAAATGTTTAGCAGTGTCTTTATATCAACAGATCATAACATCTGACTGTTGCACATTCCAAGCACTTAGAAACGTATTTTACTTTAACACGGCTGAGGTCACTGCACTATATTTGTGAGTAGATAGTATTAAAAAACTGGAAAAGGACAAGTGTAGGCACTTCTGATTCACTTTATTAATCAATACAGCTATCTTCAGACATCCTTAGTAAAACTGCATTGGATAATTACAGTTTTCATACTTTCAACGGTTAATTGAAATGTGAAAGAGCTGCTCTTAGAAACTCTAAAATATAAAACTGCTTTTACTAAATGTGTTCTTTTAAACACAAGTTCTGCAGAAGGATTACAGATTTTTAAAAGTTTGTAGTTTCTTTACTCATGTTATCGAAGTAGCTACTTTGTTTCAAATTCCTCATAGACACCTACTCAGAAGCTATTCATTTGAAACTTTGGTGTGTGACGTGAACTGTTTCACTAATTTATTTTCTAAACATTCAGCTACTTTTATAGCTGCTGCTAAGCTATGCAATATTTCTGTGGCTCAGCCACAAGGTTAGCTATACTTATTTAGCAGCAAGACAAGAAATATTTCTTTAGGTTGATCTCTTGTGGGCTACAAAGAGACATGTTGCTTTTATACCTAAGATTTCAATTCAAACAAAATATGATTTCTGGGGTTTTGGAAACAGATCATCAGAAGGCTTCTATGGCTCACATGCTGAGATCCTAATCTGGATTTCGGAGCAAAATGTTTTTCCACATCATTTCAATGGACTGCTGACTCACCACTTTAGCAACCAACCTGTCATCCAATTAACAGGAACCAAAATATAAGCACTCCTCCCAATCCTTCTATATGGAAGGTAGCCAAGATTGGTGAGTTTATACTGGTGTAACTGAGCCTGCTCAGAGAGAAAACACATGCACAAAGGAGAATGCTGTGGAAAGGCTGACTAGCTAGATGAGGAGTTCTGTCATTCACAATTAAAGGGATGCAGTGAGAGCTCTAGGCTGAATTTATCTCCACGCTCAAGTCAGTGTAGTTACCCCAGGGTGAATTTGGCCCAATGAATCTCTTTATTATATCTGCTTTCACTTAGCCAAAGAAGCTCTTCAAGGCTATGTCTTCTGATGATTGCAACAACACACTGTGTTTACTTGCAGCAGTGCAAGACTAGAAGACTAAGTTTGTTGCTTTTCAGTTTCATTGACTGTCCCATACTATGGAAAATAGTGAATGGCAATGTTTGCTATCCTTTCTCTGTACATCCATTTTGTATACCATTATCAAGTACTCTTTTATGTGCTTCTCTAAGGTAAACAGTCTCAGTCTTTTCAATCTCTCTTTATATGGAAATTTGTCTATGCCAGTCTCTTTACTTGACATTCTGAACCCCTTCGATTTCTTCTATACTCTTTTTGAGAACTTTAAAAAACTGATTCAATAGAAATAATTTCTCATAACGCATAATTAACCATGGTACTTGCTACCTCATGACTGAGGTCAACAGCTAAGAAAGATTTAAAAAACAAAACAAAAACGGAACAGGCATTTATATGGACAGCTATACTGAAACAAAATTGGGGGGTTATTTTTAGAAGGGATATAAATCCTCACATGCTAGTCAATTCTGTAGGTACAGATTGGTTCTGTAGGTACAGCCCTAAGTATGGGACTGAGTAACAAAACAAATGCTGCACTCCACAGAAAGCTACGTATGAAAGTGCCAAGAGATTGCTGACCTATCACTGCTGTGGCCAATATGTGGTTTTCTAAAATGTTCTTATTTTCATCCTAGTAAAATCCCTGTGGAATATCAAGTTTGACTACACCAACTGTTAACGTGATTGATGGATGGGTGATCTGTTCTTGCAAACCAGGATACCAGGTGGCAGCTGTTGAGAATGGTGGGGACACTTGTGTAGACACAGGTAAAAGCATTAGCTATAGTATGCCAATATTTTTTAACTAATTTACAGAAATGACAGCAGAGATGCAAAATTCTTATTAGGTTAAGTTGTCCATCCTCCTGCCAGTACAGACATGTTCTCTTTAACATAGTCGTTAGTGCTTTGACTGTTTTGTTTTAAAAGATACTCTACAGGGCTTCCACCACTTCCCTTGGGAGACTTTCACAACCAAAAGAGTATACTGCAAGGAGTATTTTCCAGAGAGCCTACATTTTTCCTGCTCTGTTTCCTCTCATTACTCCTAGTTGATAAAAGCCTCTTATCAATGTTCTTTCTCCACTACCCTGCCCATAAGCACAATTTAAAGATACTATATAACATATTCCTTGGAGATGCTTCTAGAGCCATTCAAGAACTCACCTCTCCTTGTGCTGCATAGCAGGACTATTTACTTCTTTGTCCTGTGCTCCTGGTAAAATGTTTTTTAAAGGGAGGGGAAAGATATCAGTTTTTTTTTAAAAAAAATAATCCTACCCTTTTTTAAATAAAGTGAAGTTTATCAAGTCACAATAAAGCAGAGAATTAGGTCTGGAGAAGATGCTTTGGACCAACATTTTGAAAAGTACTCTAAATTTGAAACTACCCTACAATTATAGTATCTTTTCATTGAGAGAAAGGTGTTTACACCATTAGAAGCATATATTGCAGTACAACAGAACATTAATTATCCTTCAATAATTGTTTTATACTAATTCTTTATTTCAACAAATGAATGCAATGAGTCTGTTTGCAAGAACAAGGTGACCAGGAGTTGGCTCCATATCAGTATGAAGTTATATATTTTAGTGGTTCCTCAAGAGTGCAGTAAACAAAGCACGACATGTAGGGATTAGTTCAAATTGATATGAATTCACCAACTCCCTTTAGGAAAGATCCTTCAAAAGAAAATCATGATGTAGTCTGACATTATGAAAACACTGTCAGGAAGCACATTAAGTAATTTACTTTCCAATTAGGAAATATTTATTAGCTACATGCAGAGGCATGTTGAAGCTCACTCTCCTTTCTACCGTAGTTTAAATGACATCTCAGGATAATCTCATTTGCAGCTTCCATTAATCTTTAGCAATACCTTTCCAGTTATTCAATTAACCCAAGCTGTGGAATTCATTTAGTTTTGCTTTCTCCAGAGGAGCATACAGATATCTGAAACTATTGGATCGGCATTAAACAAAAAGGAACAAAATCAGTATTTTTCACATTCCCTTTAGAATTACAATACAAATATCAGGCTTAGAGACAGATCATATATAAAAGCATAATTCATTTACATTCCACTTACTTCCCATTAGGTGAGAAATTAACCTGACCTACTGGTCATAGGGTTGAGCAGAAGGACAAGAAATGAATGAAAGAGACTGAGTTAGCTTTTAGCTATTTGGAAATTCCCAAATATTAGCAATCTCTGAAGTACGTGCCTTTGTATTATAGCTGCAGACATGTCACTACTATAAAGCTATTTGAGATGAGATAAAGCATTCTGTTGTGTCCATTAGCAGTGCCAAACAGTGGCAATATTTATGAATCTCACCATGTGAAAACTGTTTTACGGTACAATACAAATAGTAATCTGGGGTCGTCAGAACCCTTTTTATATACATACACAGACACACTTGCAAAACCAAAATTAAATTCCAGAAGAGTTAAGGAATTAAAAACAAAACAAAACAGAATGTCTGGTTGTCATAGGATAATCACCCCCACAGGGGATGAGAGGCGTAGGATTATGCCTGATGCTATGTAGTGCCCTACGGTTATGATTATCTGATAGAAACCACACCCCATTTTGTGCATTAGTTCTTACTTATAAAAGTGTGTTACTCATAGAATTCTATGAGTATAAATACAGCAAGGTGAGGGGAAGGAAAGTGCTGTGGTTTCTGAAGTACTCTGTAATCACAAAGAGATCAATAGACTTGTGTGATACCTTTAATGTTGTGACAGTTGGTTAATCTTATTTCAATTTCTTAGTGTCATTTTCACTCATCATCATGGATTACAACCACCAATAACTAGTTAGATACTTGGTTATAGTTAGAAAAGCCACTGTCTAAAACATTATGAAGGAATTCTATATTTAGGCCCTGATCCAACAAAGCAAATTTTACATACTTTGTATGGTAGGTTAAATGGTTTTAGTTAAACCAGGACAAAACCCTCAGCGGACACTTTCATTTCAGTTTGAAAGGTTCATTTCAGTTTCAATTAAGCCTTTCATTGGATGCTGGGCAACTAATTCCCTTAGCCTTTGAAAATCCTAGTCTCCACCTTCACTTTGCACTCAAACATTAGCGTGGATCTAAATCTTTGAGCTTAGAAAGATTTAAAATATCCTGGTCAGAAAGTTATAGCAATTCTTGGGTTTTGGGTTTTTTTTTTTTTTTTTTTTTCCGGTCTCTCTCTTGTTCTCTAAAAGTAAACAAGTTGTATTCTCAGATTGGAGAAGAAAGGAAGAGATCCCAAATACTGGCATACCATCTTTCAGCCTTGTCTCCTCATATTGTGTCAAATAAAAATAAGTGTTAACCCTCACATTTGGGTTTATTGATGAAACACTATAGTATATAGTATAGAGCTATAGTAAAGTTACTGTGACTTTTAACTCTTTCACATGTCAAAACCTTTATACTTTGGCCAATGTCTACAGCTACCAGGGAATGTACCATGAAAGCAATAGTAACTTGCATCTCTCCTTAGATGAAAGGTGCGATATAAGTGCCAAGTATGAGTATTGTTCTGACTTCCTATCAATAAGTATACACATTAGGAATGTAAACAGTAAAATGGAGAAACATTCAGAGATGTTATAAAAAAACAGAATAAATGAGCATTCATATCTGGCACTTAAACTCTTCTCTTTTGGATAATGATGTTGCCAGAATTGTTTGCTTTCATTTAATTATTTATCACTGCATAATTATAGGCATATATACATTATACACTCAGTGTTTGCAGGGGAAATATATATTGTTAAAAAAACTCTGAAGTTGCAAACCTCAGCACTCAAGCAAGAAAATGTCAAAGTTCTGCACTCTTAACTCAGCCCTTTTGTGCATATGTACTATATTACAATCTTCAATTAAGCATAACATGTTGCTTTTTCCTTTATTCAGTGCTTACAGTGGTCTGCTCCTTGTCCCTTACTGCTTAAAGGATTTATTGTTTTAGAGTACAGTATCTGTTTCCACTCTTAATTACTCTTCTTTTTCCATTTACATTCTCGAAACTATATGAGATGGCAGTTACTGCATCCTCAGGCCCTGCACAGAGGGGTATGAATGCCGAGATATGGAACACTATCAATTTGATTGCATCAGAGGCGCCCTTATTGTGCTAAACTGGATAATTCAGAATTACACTTTTTTTAGTCCTTTCTTGCTCTATTCATTTTCTTGTCCTTGATAAAAGAAGCAATAAGTCTAGATGTGGACAGTCTTGGAGAAAACTGCTTACTGTATTACTTTGAAAAGCTCCTGTCTCTGGAGAATACACTAGATTTCTGCTACAGCCTAAAAAACCTACAAGGTATTATACATTTTATTAGACATCTCTTCATTTTAAGTCGAGGAAAGTAAAAAACAAGGAGTCTGACTTAGCCTAGCAGAGAAAACAGATTGCAATGTGTATTTAGATCAATAGTAGGGTGGGTTGATGGAGCCTTCATGTATATTACAACACAAGTATCTATTTGCATTCTTTCAGATGCAGTTTTCCATTGTTCTAAATTGGATTCTGCATATTCACAATACGCTCTTGTAAAATTACTATTAAAAATTGGAGCTGACTGTAAAACCTTGGTTGGAAAAAAGATGAAAATTCTCACAAGTTCTCTCCAAACCCATTTTCTTATTATTTTTATTAAACTGTGTATTCTGTGCCAAACATGTAACTGGCATGTTACAAACATGAGCGGTCATCCTTCACTTGTGAATAAAGTTACACACATGCTTAAGTATTTGTGGAATCAGGACCACAGAGTATAATCCTACACATCATGTCAATCTTATTCACATGACTTACAGAACTCATACTGACAGGTTTCAGAGTAACAGCCGTGTTAGTCTGTATTCGCAAAAAGAAAAGGAGGACTTGTGGCACCTTAGAGACTAACCAATTTATTTGAGCATGAGCTTTCGTGAGCTACAGCTCACTTCATCGGATGCATACCGTGGAAACTGCAGCAGACTTTATATACTCACAGAGAATATGAAACAATACCTCCTCCCATCCCACTGTCCTGCTGGTAATAGCTTATCTAAAGTGATCATCAAGTTGGGCCATTTCCAGCACAAATCCAGGTTTTCTCACCCTCCACCCGCCCACACAAATTCACTCTCCTGCTGGTGATAGCCCATCCAAAGTGACAACTCTCTACACAATGTGCATGATAATCAAGTTGGGCCATTTCCTGCACAAATCCAGGTTCTCTCACCCCCTCACCCCACTCCCAAAAACCACACACACAAACTCACTATCCTGCTGGTAATAGCTCATCCAAAGTGACCACTCTCCCTACAATGTGCATGATAATCAAGGTGGGCCATTTCCAGCACAAATCCAGGTTTTCTCACCCTCCCACCCCCATACACACACAAACTCACTCTCCTGCTGGTAATAGCTCATCCAAACTGACCACTCTCAAAGTTTAAATCCAAGTTAAACCAGAACATCGGGGGGGGGGGGGGGGGTAGGAAAAAACAAGGGGAAATAGGCTACCTTGCATAATGACTTAGCCACTCCCAGTCTCTATTTAAGCCTAAATTAATAGTATCCAATTTGCAAATGAATTCCAATTCAGCAGTTTCTCGCTGGAGTCTGGATTTGAAGTTTTTTTGTTTTAAGATAGCGACCTTCATGTCTGTAATCGTGTGACCAGAGAGATTGAAGTGTTCTCCGACTGGTTTATGAATGTTATAATTCTTGACATCTGATTTGTGTCCATTTATTCTTTTACGTAGAGACTGTCCAGTTTGACCAATGTAAATGGCAGAGGGGCATTGCTGGCACATGATGGCATATATCACATTGGTGGATGTGCAGGTGAACGAGCCTCTGATAGTGTGGCTGATGTTATTAGGCCCTGTGATGGTGTCCCCTGAATAGATATGTGGGCACAGTTGGCAACGGGCTTTGTTGCAAGGATAAGTTCCTGGGTTAGTGGTTCTGTTGTGTGGTATGTGGTTGTTGGTGAGTATTTGCTTCAGGTTGCGGGGCTGTCTGTAGGCAAGGACTGGCCTGTCTCCCAAGATTTGTGAGAGTGTTGGGTCATCCTTTAGGATAGGTTGTAGATCCTTAATAATGCGTTGGAGGGGTTTTAGTTGGGGGCTGAAGGTGACGGCTAGTGGCGTTCTGTTATTTTCTTTGTTAGGCCTGTCCTGTAGTAGGTAACTTCTGGGAACTCTTCTGGCTCTATCAATCTGTTTCTTTACTTCCGCAGGTGGGTATTGTAGTTGTAAGAAAGCTTGACAGAGATCTTGTAGGTAGGTGTTTGTCTCTGTCTGAGGGGTTGGAGCAAATGCGGTTGTATCGCAGAGCTTGGCTGTAGACGATGGATCGTGTGGTGTGGTCAGGGTGAAAGCTGGAAGCATGCAGGTAGGAATAGCGGTCAGTAGGTTTCCGGTATAGGGTGGTGTTTATGTGACCATTGTTTATTAGCACTGTAGTGTCCAGGAAGTGGATCTCTTGTGTGGACTGGACCAGGCTGAGGTTGATGGTGGGATGGAAATTGTTGAAATCATGAAAAAGCACAAGATCAAATCCACACAGACACACCCCTGGAACCCCGACCTGGGATATTCTATCTACTACCCAAGATCCATAAACCTGGAAATCCTGGGTGCCCCATCATCTCAGGCATTGGTACCCTGACAGCAGGATTGTCTGGCTATGTAGACTCCCTCCTCAGGCCCTACGCTACCAGCACTCCCAGCTACCTTCGAGACACCACTGACTTCCTGAGGAAACTTCAATCCATCGGTGATTTTCCTGATAACACCATCCTGGCCATTATGGATGTAGAAGCCCTCTACACCAACATTCCACACAAAGATGGACTACAAGCCGTCAAGAACACTATCCCCGATAATGTCACGGCTAACCTGGTGGCTGAACTTTGTGACTTTGTCCTTACCCATAACTATTTTACATTTGGGGACAATGTATACCTTCAGATCAGCGGCACTGCTATGGGCACCCGCATGGCCCCACAGTATGCCAACATTTTTATGGCTGATTTAGAACAACGCTTCCTCAGCTCTCGTCCCCTAAAGCCCCTACTCTACTTGCGCTATATTGATGACATCTTCATCATCTGGACCCATGGAAAAGAAGCCCTTGAGGAATTCCACCATGATTTCAACAATTTCCATCCCATCATCAACCTCATGGAGCAAAATCCTGCAGCTTTCCCATGATTTCAGTAGGAATTTTGCCTGAGTAAGATGCCAGAATTTTGTCTCGCAGAACAAGTCTGCATTTTTTACCCAGAGATCTTATGGAAAGAGAGGATAGATTCCCTGTCACACTGTAAATCAGGAATAATTCAATAGAACTCAATACTGGGGAGTGTGAGATCAGAAAACTGACACCTGACAATGACAAATTTACCATGTTTGGTGGCCTGATTGTGTAGTTCTTACTCAAGCATGGCTACTGCTTGAATGGCAGTCTTGCCTGAGTGAAAATGGTAGAATCAGGCCTATGATATTTGTATATCTGGTACTGTTTTTTCATCATAGCATAACTATTATAAATGTATAGAATTTTTTTTATAAGAAACAAATATCCGTGACACACACAAAACAAACAACAAATTTGGTCACTCTGCTAATTTTGGGCCAATTCCTGCAATCCTTTACTTATTACTCAGGCAGTACCCACTGACTTCTATAGGAGGGTTTCTGATAAGAATTGAGTAGGGACTCCAATATTGGTCCCTACATATTCATCTCTAAAGATTAAATAATATATAGTAATGGAGTGGTACAAACATTTTAAAGTATTCAAAGTAAACCTGAATGGACCACCAATGGGCCTTAATATTGATCTGGAGGAGATTCAAGTGATGGCAACAGGGTATCTGGCTTTCTATGTCTGTTCAGCCTTTTGGCCTCTCTGTGGAGACTTCAAACAAGATGGCCAGTTAGCACGAGTTTTGGCGATAGTGTGATGTGGCTACTTACTTATTGGAAACTGAACTGAGAATTCCAAATTCATTTCATATCAACAATACTATTAAAGTTGAAAGTTACATACACAGATTATATTCCACTGAAAAGTGCCATATCTATATTGTCAGTATTTCAAGATTTCCCTCTGCAATGAGACTATTAAAATATAAGGAGGCAATATTTGAGGTAAAGAGTTTCAGCTAAACAGCTGAATATTAAAAGTTATTCCATACTCAGTGTGACGTTGCACTCCATATGCTTTATGAAAATAGGCTTATGAATATGATGTAACTGAAATATGCTTCTTGCAAAAGGTCTCTTGTTACAAAGCATTACAAAGCTTATAATCTACTGACTGTGTTCATCCTATTTGTATGCATGTGTCATTCTTGTATTTGAAGCTAGAAATATGAAGTATAACCCTGAGGTCCTATTGTAATTATGCAAAGTGTGGGCCATTAGAGTGGTTTAGAATCTTGATGGCTCCCATCCACTCGGACAATTGGTTGTAAATGGTTTATTTACCTACAAGCCTTCCTGTGTACCTGTGGGCCAGCCCCTGGGTAATGAAGAATGAGGTCTCACAGGGACATGTGACCATGTCACCTGATAATGAAATCCATCTTAAATCTGGTACTTTTCCATTTAGGAGGAGAAGTGGGGACCCAGAGAGAGACAGAAGATTCCGCCTTGTGCCAATGCTATAAAAAGGGGTGGAGCAAGACAGAGAGGGCTGCCAGTCATGAGAAAACCCCTGCTTTCCACCTAGGATGTCTGCTGGAACTAACAAGGGCTGTACAGTTTTTAAAACAAACAAACAAACCCTAGAAAGCATTTAGGTTTTAGCTATAGTTCATGTGACCTGAAACTTATCAAAATCAATGCTGTGGAAACAGTTCTAACTTCTAAGTTGCAGGTCTTACCCTTCAGTTACTTCAAGCTTTCTCTGCTCTGTGTCACACACCAATGGAGAGAGAAACTTCATCTGGTACTGATGTTTATTCCTTTTCTTTCCAAGTAAGGATTGGTGGGCACTGGTGCATTTAGGGTGGTTCTTGGTTTGAGAGTTGCGTCCATCTCTTCCTTAGAGACATATTATCTTGAATGAATAATGCACGTAAGGTCCTATGGGCATAGGCACTACCCAGAATTACTAGTAACAGCCCATCCCAAATAAGAACAGGAACAAGATTTTGTGTTCTACAACTAGATTGAGCCATTTGAAACAGTGCTTGTTATAGGGGCCTCCTTTATGGAGTGTAGCTTGTTCCCACTCCCCCAGGGATCTCTAGCCCCACAGAACACACATCATGGGTCTGGGCAGAGAAGGACAGTGTTGTGGGAAGGGGCTAATGCCTCTCTCAGGCTGGTATATGGAGAGAAGAAATTAGTGGAGAATGTCCCTTCCATGCACATATCCTGGCAAAATTATTCCTTGTCTTCCCTCCAACCATGTTAGGACTGAGTCTCATTGGTGGGGTGGGACTAGGTGGCAGTGCAGCTTGCCCTGACACTGCCTAGTTCACATGCACTCAGGACAAATAGCACAGCAGACTTACATCTCCATGATCCTCACACGTGCTCTGTTAAAATAATGTCATTGCTTTTCTCCCTCCCTTTTTAAAAACCAGATTTTCTTCCTAATTTTAAAAGTTCAACTTTATAAACGAGGCATCTGCTGGTTAAGTCACACTTGGTACCCTTGGTAACCAAATGTACTTTGTCTGAACATGTACCCGACCTAACATTGAAAGGAAAACTCTGTAGCAGCTGGATCATTGTAAGCAATAATCTGCTAAACCTTTTCAAATATATCTTGTGAGCCTCTCCGTAATTACTTACTCTATATAAATGTCATTTTTCTGTCCTGATGAGAACCCAACGGTATAGATAGGTCACATTTTTACTTATTCCCCCACCCCCGAAACAGTTTTTATCCCGGCTGTGAAATCAAAAAGTAACATTCGCACGTGTGTGCACATACACACACAGAGTATCTTTCCAACAAAGATGCATTTTTTATATTTTGTGAGAATCCAACAAGCCATGTACGGAAAGAACAACTACAACTTATAGTTGAACTTTTACATTCCCCTTCTTTCCCCCATATGCTTGGAAGCCTTAAATCGAAAAAGTTGTGTGTTTTTCTCTTTGACAACAAATTAGGTCTTAAAGGACTACATCTTCTTGATAATCTCGTTTTTAAAAAGAGCAGACGCTGTTTCCTGAGGTGATACTTTGAGCTCAACTATTTTTTGTGGGATTTGCAAGTTATATTCTCCTATTTTATGGATGCACATTTCCCCTGTTGTCGTGTCAGACACATACAAACAATAGCTATATAGGAGAAACCATGAAACAGATTCACTTTTGTGGATAGTCACAGAATGATATCCACTAGTAGTCTCACTTGACTTCAGTGGGGCTACTCATATGAGTAAGCATTCACTGATATGAGTAACTGTTTCACAGTTAGGCCCATTTTATTGTCAACTGCAAAAGTAAGTAACAATTATAATAATCTTATGCCACTTGGTGATAAGATACCACTCTTGTACCCAAGAAAGGTGGCAGGGTTATAGGCAAGTGTTCTAAAATGGCTTGAATTTTTGGTGGAGGGGCACACAGCTGTCCCTCTAGCACTAGGCCCCTCACTTATGGAGTCCCACAAGAATCAGTTCTAAACAATATCTACACACAGCCATTGGGGAAACTGCTTCGACAATATGGACTCAACTGCCAGCGATATGCAGATGACACACAGAACTATCCTTCACCATGTATGACAATATCACTACCACCAAGATGGCCCAGTGCTTGGACAAGATCACTTGGACAAGATGGATGAAGCTGCACCTGAGAAACACAAAAGTGATGTTGGTGGGCAGATGAAAGCACTTAAGGAGTTTTCATCTATGGTGTGGTCTCCTTTATTTGAAAATACTCACCCACAATTAGTCAATTAAGCCTCTAGAGAGTGTTCCGGGATTCCTCACTGATGCTGAGCTGTCACATAGCAGCATCCTCAGGTAATGCTTTCTCTTGGTGGCCAGGAGACTTCCCCATACTGGTGGATAATGACCTGTCCTCTTTATTACCTCCTTTCTGGACTACAGCAATGCAGTGTTCATACGCATAAAGCAATCAGCTATTAGAAAACTCCAACTGGTACACAAAGCTTCTGCGCATCTTATCAGCAGCACAGGCTACTGCCAATACATCAAACCTGGCTTCCCATAGACTATCTAGTCATGTTCAAGGTCTCAGTTCTTCTCTTCCAGGTGCTCAATGTCCTGGGCCCCGGATATCTAAAAGATTGCCTAAAGCTCCAGATGAAGATCATAACTCCACTTCTCAGGAACTTTCAACCACAAGGGTAAAGCTCATCTGCTCAGCACACAGAACTTTCTTGGGGGTTCTGTCTGAGACAATGCAACAAGCTCTCACAGAAGGTACAAACGTTGCCACCTTCCTCTCCAAGTGCAAGGTGCAGTTCAGTCTTGACTTAATAAAACACATAGCGGCATTTCAAATAAAAACAGAATTCTCTTTAGATGTGGCCAAACGGTGCTGATGTTTGCTTTACAGTAATATTCTAGTAAACACATTTACTGGCATAATACTTCTAGCACATATTAGAGAATAATTGCAGAAAGTGATTTTTTTCCCAGCTTGCAAATGCAAGTACTTGTCTTGGACACTCTATTTAAAAACTCAACTCTATGAGGAACAGAAAAATATGAGGTAACCCAACTGTCTGATCAAAACTCAACAAAAAGGTTTGGATTTCAGTTATTAAAAACATTCACAAATAGTCCAGGAATGATCTTCAAATTTAAGATTATTCGTAGCATTTATTCTCTGAATGATTTCATGTAATTAATTAAATTATAAACTCAAACTACAAAACAGAAGGCTCTTAATTCATAAACGGGGGTGAGGTGCGGGGCCAATCAAACTATTGAATAAACTGCTCAGATCTAATTAGAAGCATTTGAAACAACAGTGGTCACTGAGTTCTGCATTTGTGCCACAGCTGTTAGTGACATAGCCCATATTCTAGTTTAGAAATTATATTTGTGTTGCAAATAAGGATATTAACTTTAGGAAGGCCTCAAATCTTCAGGGAAAGTACACTTTCTCTCACTCTCTCTCTAGGTGAAATTCACTTTCCCTGCTTGGCACAAAGTCTAAATAAATGCCAATAAGTGCTGGAATCCACCCCTTGTGAATATGGCATAGCTCTTTTACAGCCACCAATCCACTCTAAACCAACAGCCCATTATATGGGAGCTCTGTGTGCTTCCTAAATGCAATGTCAGTGTTCTCCCTCCATGTCCTACCCCAATGCTTCATTTCACACTAGCATATCAGAACTGGCTCAGTGCTCAACAACCTGGTGTGCATAGAGTACAAAAACTTTCCTGTATGACTGCTCCATTTATATGTCCCCATCCCATACTAGAAGAATATTGCCTTAAAAAATAAAAACAAACAACACCTAGATGCACTTCAGATCTGCGCCCACAGACTGATTACACTGCCAGAAGTAAATAAGAGCTATAAAACAATGGAGTTGTCAGTGTTTGTCATTAATACCACAGAAGAGGAAGAATTCCAGGATTAGAGTAGTGAGAAATCACAGGTGAAATATACCAGAAGTGTTGCTTGTTGCCAGTTTTCTAAAATAATTTCCCAGTAATTTGTGGTGCTATAGTTCTTTCTTGCCTTTCATATTTCTTATATAACTATGTTCTACCACTGAAGAAAAAATATTTCTCAAATTCAATATGTTTGTATAACACAAAAACCCTCCTCTCCCCTCTTCAATGTATTCAACATGGTGCAGTCAAGGCTGCTTCTTTGCCCAATATTCTGTATGTCACTCCTCCTTGAATCCCTCAACTTATTTCCAGTGCCCTTCTGCTTCAAGTTCAGACTCCCATCTTCACATTCAAAGCTCTGCCGCTGCCTGGATCGGTCTTCATTGCCCAGTAAATATACTTTGCTCCGTTGCTTTCATCTTCTTCTGCTCATGTACCTGTGCCTTTCTTTATGTTAGTCCCTGTTCCTGGAAGGCACCACTATCCATTTCACCTACCCTATTGTCTTCCTACTTGGAGTCCTACTAATACCTCTCTCTAACAGGGACAATGAGAAAAATCAAAGACTCATTCACTATTATATACATGCAAGCCACAAGCAGCAGTGCTGTTATGGATTGTGAGTGCATAAATTACATTCGCTTTTTCAGCCAACTTTCCACCACAAACAATTTTCTCAACCCGCTTCTAAATTCTTGCTTTCACTATTTATACGTGTGTATGTGCTTTTAGAAAGTCATTCCCCAGCAGTTACCACCCCATGACCTCTCAATCTTTAATAGTACTTGAAATAAAAAATAACTGCAGTTTATCAGATAAAAATGGTGGCAACTTCACTTTTTAAATGGTATTGGTGTATGGGTGTGCCTCAGGACACTATTTTCTCATGATCAGGATAAGAAACGGGGCAGACCCATCAGCACTAATAGGAAGTATCATCTGCTTCTATCCACCTTCTCTCTGTTCTCAGAGTGCAGTCATCACCACACATGGTGATAGCCTACTGTCTAACGTTTTGGAGTTCTGAATATTTTTAATACAATGAGTTTTCCTATGGGTTGTGGTACAATGCCACCCTGATGGTGTAAATTCTTAAAGTGAGTCTAGATGGGGCCTGAACTCCTCTTACTAGTATTCCCAAGAAGCAGTGTTTGGAGCAGGATGGGGTTAAACTTCTGCTCTTTATCTAGCTGCGACTGTGGAGCTTAATCTGTAGTTGAAAGGGTGAGGTGGGGCATGTAAGCAGCTGTTACCAAGAGCAATGAAAGTAGGGCTATCCCTTTAGTATGAAGTTCAGTAAATGAATGGTTGTCATCCTCCCAGTTATATCAGGGTGCAAAGGTCAGTCCTAAACCAAATTTTCTGTATAGTAGATCACATTGTTACCACTAAACTACTGGGCTGTCCAGACAGAACAGGGCTGAAAGAAATAATCTGCTAGGGCTGGATCATGCAGTTACCATGACCCCTGACACAGACCAGGAACCAAAACATGACTCAGATATAGAGAGAGTCACAATAACTTTACCCCTCACACACCAGGCCAGCTGTATTGGTTGGTTGCTTAGGGAATGGGATGGAGTCAAGGCTTCACCCCCTAGTTATCTTTGCCCATCCACTTGCAAGGCAGTGGGATTAGCAGACTCACAGAGGCTGTTTTCCTTCCCATGCTATGACTCACAATCAGGTTAGCTTGTGCAGACAATCCTGGGGATAGGATCAGACTGATTAAGAACCACAGGAGAAAGCTAGATAACAGCTATAATACCCCCCCACCCCCGAAGTTGACTTCAGAAAAATCAAAACATGCTTCTAAATTTTGAGGTGAAACAAGCTTAACTTGACACTAGGTATACTAGAATGGACTGGAGATTTGTTTGGCCTGCCTGACAAAAACTGCCTAGGCATCTCAAGCCTCTAAGTGCAAATCTCAGTTGCAATGATACGCACATGCAGAGTGAATCTCTCCACTGGATAGCAGACTAATTGACTTAACCCAGCTGTTCTGGCCTCCAGGTAGCAGATATAGCATCCCGTTCTGCTTTCTGAAAATGGAGCATTCACACCAAGTTAACCTGGGGCAAGATCAATTGTCATCAGTAAAGGAATTAACTTAAGTCTGATTTTGCAGCTAGGATGTGCACTGCAACTGGGATGTGTCTATGAAAAGCGAAGCAAGTATTTTATAATGTAAAAATCTTTTAGGGCATCCTCCATTCTTCCACTATTATTCCTTTGGGTTTGAAGAAATGACTACAAGAGAAGGATAGATGGTACCAGTAGTTAGGGCACTAGCCTGTGACTTGGGTTCAATTCCTTTCTCTGACACAGACTTCCTGTGTGACTTTGGGCAAATCATTTAATTTTTCTTTGCTACAATTCCCCATCTGGGACTAAAAATAGGGATAGTAGTACTTCCCTACCGCACAGGGGCCGGGGGCCTCAGCTACTGTCATAAAGGGTGCCATATAGAGATAGCAATATTACACTTCCTACTCATCCCTTATTGCATAAAATTAGTATCATATTAGTGAACACATATTTATACAATTGGAAGTTCCTACCTGACTCATCCATAGAAGGCTAAAATTAAGGGGATTATTGTCCTTTCCCAGTCTTTCTGTACCTTAAATGGAGGTGAACAATGTGGTTGCAAATCCAAGATAGTGAATAAAAATGACTGTCTAATCTGAACAGTTACTTCAGAAACACACCATTTAATGCCACACAATACATACTGCTTGATAGATGTAAAGATTGTGCTAGTTATTCAGAGCATTCACATAAAGAGAGCAAGGGACCTTTTAGTTCCTTTAATATTCTACTCCTCCTTCCGGTCAGTCAGTCTCTCTAAATAAAGAGCATGGTGGTTTCATTGTACATACTGAACATGTGTAAAGCACTTTCATTTCTTCTGTAAAACCTGCAGCACTTGCTGCCATAGTAATGCTCCTACTCTGGTGCAAATGTGCTCGTAGAATGACACCTGGTGGATAGACAAATGAACGACAAGACATTCCCCTGTCATTCCATTTCACACTCCCTTCTCTCTGTTCTCAAAGTGCAGTCATCACTAATTAGAAATACATTACTGTTAGCTGTTAAACAGGAGGTTCTCTTGAGTACTTATAAAATACAGAAGAGCCTGTGTAGAAAGTCAAAGCAAAATTATACACTACATATGCAATTTTTCAAAATCTAGTTTGGACATTTATATATAATAGTATCTTTAATACAACTGCGTGAATGAAGCTGCAGACAATTCCCTGTGTGGAGTGTTTTGCTTCTTTTCTCTTTGCCTCATTTTTACAACAGCTCTCGTTCAATATATAGCAGCATTTCCATGGTATGGTCTGTCTCGGTTTAGGACTCAGCCATAAACAATTACTCCAAGCTGAGGAATACAAAAGTACACACTTAAAATACTATTTTAAAAAGAAAACCATTTGGCTGTTAAATTTTAAGGATGAAAAATAAATTGTCTGCAGGCTCTCAACATTCTCTGCACTAATAACTCACAAATGTCTTTGAATTAAAAAACATCTGGCAACCGTTTAGTTAAAAGCAATTAAGAAATATACTGAAATCTAGAAAATAGCTCAGTAACTAAACACCAATAAATACTTTACCTGAAATGTTATGCAAAACATAAGGCTTGCAGCCTCTTGTTATTCAGATATAACACTGAAAACAGATAGATAGAAGCTTTCTTGTGGAGGGGTTGGAACAATGGTAAACCATGTGGAAAAAAACCATGAAAATATGAACATTGCAGACACTTGCATCAGATAGGGACAGCTTTGAAATACATTGGCTTTAGAAAAAGGGAGTTCTGAGCAGATATTTTCTGTTTTTTTTCTTCATCTTTATTAGGAAAATGTACATGCAGAGGATTTTTATAGCTTGTCAGTTCATTTGCCCACACTGTTTCTTCATCACCATGAGGACAATTCTTGGTGATACGATTGGCTGCTGTAGAGAGGATTATGATGTTGCAAACAGAGGACTATGGCGCTGATTCCTAGTCACGTGAAGTCTGCTTTGTATTGTTCCCCTGATGCAAAGCAGGCTAAAACCCAGTGAGGATCCAGCAACGTAAGGATTTCGCTTGTGTAAGGAGACACTTTGGGTGGCAGGCCCTTTTGTGGCTCCTAAACCACTACCCTACCCAGCTGCCAGTGTAGGGGATGTGGCTGGGACACACCTCCACTTGACAACTAGGAGGCTTGAAGCCACCTTTGTACCTTCCCCACCTCAGCACAGTTGGACATAGCTTAGGATCAAACCTATGACTTAGAGTGAGAAAGTAGCAGCTGATACAGAAGAATCTAAGTATTCCTACTAAGAAAAATAAGGGTTAAAATAAAGGTGTTTATAATATATAAGCAAAATTGCCTCTATGCACAAACCCTCTCTGGAGTAGTGGTCATTAACGTCTTAGTATGCTACAACTAAAGGTATATAATGATTATAAGTATATAATGATTCACAAAGGCCAGGCTCAGTAAACTATGCCTAGTTGCTTTGTAGTGCAAAAGCTAGCTGACAGGCAGCAAGTTGTACACATGGGCTTGCTGCTCAACCGAATTTATACATAAAGAATTTAAAGCCTGGGCAGATTCAATAATTTATGGAGCGTTTCCCAAATAAAAAGCATAGCAACAGAAGGCGTGACCTTCCACAGTATCAACTTTAAAGCTGGATATTGCCAAGAGACAAGTAAAGCTGTTAGACTAGGAGTATGCACAGAGCTAATCCTTGAGATACAGTGGAGTCAGATCAAAGATAGCACTGTAAAGGCAGAGGGAGGATTTTTAAACATGGCCATTTAAACTGCTGACAACTGATGGAGCTCAATTAAGGTTTGCAATATCATGTTAGACCGGCCAGAATTTTAAATACATAATGCCCAGAGACTAACAATATAAACACCAATTTTAGTCTTATCCCTCTATGGATGCAATACACCTGGTGACAACAGAAGATGGATATTATTTAAAATCAAAACAAAAACCTTTGATTCATTGTAAGTTTTCTTAAAGAATTAAAAAAAAAAAAGTGAAATTCTTGATCAGCAGGCAAGTATTAATAAAAGAAAAAGGAGTACTTGTGGCACCTTAGAGACTAACCAATTTATTTGAGCATAAGCTTTCGTGAGCTACAGCTCACTTCATCGGATGCATACTGTGGAAACTGCAGAAGACATTATATACACAAAGACCATGAAACAATACCTCCTCCCACTCCACTCTCCTGCTGGTAATAGCTTATCTAAAGTGGTCACTCTCCTTACAATGTGTATGATAATCAAGTTGGGCCATTTCCAGCACAAATCCAGGGTTTAACAAGAATGTCTGGGGGGGGGGGGGTAGGAAAAAACAAGGGGAAATAGGTTACCTTGCATAATGACTTAGCCACTCCCAGTCTCTATTCAAGCCTAAGTTAATTGTATCCAATTTGCAAATGAATTCCAATTCAACAGTTTCTCGCTGGAGTCTGGATTTGAAGTTTTTTTGTTGTAATATAGCAACTTTCATGTCTGTAATCGCGTGACCAGAGAGATTGAAGTGTTCTCCGACTGGTTTATGAATGTTATAATTCTTGACATCTGATTTGTGTCCATTTATTCTTTTATGTAGAGATTGTCCAGTTTGACCAATGTACACGGCAGAGGGGCATTGCTGGCACATGATGGCATAAATCACATTGGTGGATGTGCAGGTGAACGAGCCTCTGATAGTGTGGCTGATGTTATTAGGCCCTGTGATGGTGTCCCCTGAATAGATATGTGGGAACAGTTGGCAACGGGCTTTGGTGCAAGGATAGGTTCCTGGGTTCGTGGTTCTGTTGTATGGTATGTGGTTGCTGGTGAGTATTTGCTTCAGGTTGGGGGGCTGTCTGTAGGCAAGGACTGGCCTGTCTCCCAAGATTTGTGAGAGTGTTGGGTCATCCTTCAGGATAGGTTGTAGATCCTTAATAATGCATTGGAGGGGTTTTAGTTGGGGGCTGAAGGTGACGGCTAGTGGCGTTCTGTTATTTTCTTTGTTAGGCCTGTCCTGTAGTAGGTGACTTCTGGGAACTCTTCTGGCTCTATCAGACTCCAGCAAGAAAACTGTTGAATTGGAATTCATTTGCAAATTGGACACAATTAACTTAGGCTTGAATAGAGACTGGGAGTGGCTAAGTCATTATGCAAGGTAACCTATTTCCCCTTGTTTTTTCCTACCCTCCCTCCCCCCCCCGACATTCTTGTTAAACCCTGGATTTGTGCTGGAAATGGCCCACCTTGATTATCATACACATTGTAAGGAGAGTGATCACTTTAGATAAGCTATTAGCAGCAGGAGAGTGGGGTGGGAGGAGGTATTTTTTCATGCTTTGTGTGTATAAAAAGATCTTCTACACTTTCCACAGTATGCATCCGATGAAGTGAGCTGTAGCTCACGAAAGCTTATGCTCAAATAAATTGGTTAGTCTAAAGGTGCCACAAGTACTCCTTTTCTTTTTGCAAATACAGACTAACACGGCTGTTACTCAGAAACCTGTCAAGTATTAATACTAACTGCCAAACTGTTTTTCAAAGATCTGTATTACACCACAGAATGACATTCAGCTACAGCAGATGACTTTTTTTTTAAATGGATCCATGTCAGACAAACAGTAAGTATTTAAAGGCTTGTTATTACAAAAATAGTTGATTTTTGCAGGATAGTACAAAATGTTACTTTTTCTTTATGTGGACACACAAATAACCTGCAGAGTTTGTGAAACCCTGCTAGGAATCCAGTAAAATCTAAATGATAATATATAGCAACCTGCAGCTTCCTGTCTGCCTTTGTGCTGTGTATGATCAGGTGTCTCTAGTACACCTTTGATTTAAAGACTTATAAGAAACATCTAAGCACTTCAAGTACTGTTGTTAGACACTAATGAGCTTTGCCATGGTACATTAGCTTTGTTTTTCTGATGTCACTGTATATGCCAAGTAAAAATAATGCAGCGTGCTCTGAAAGGTTGCTTGTTTCACAATCATATCCTTCTATGACACTGGTTATTTGTACTCTTATAGCACCTTTTATCCAAGTCTCTCAAACACATTACAAATGACAGCATCCTATAAATAGATAAAGAATTCCCATTTTAAAGATGAAGACATTGCGGCAAAGTAAGTGAAATGACTTGCCCCAAGTCATACAACAATTCAGTGGCAGAGCCAACGATAGGACTCCTAGGTTCTAAGTACTACTAGTCTAACCTGTTTCTGTTCAAGTGATACCATTTCACATTTAGCTTGCCATTGTCTGGCAAGTGTAGCATTTCAGAGAAATGCCTGCATTCATTGCTGTAATAATTTGTTTAAATTCTTCATGGATCTATCTGTAACTTGGTTGCAAAACTAGCTTGACTTTTTCTTATCATATAAACATTCACCCATTATATTAACGTTTTTCCATATTTTTCTCATGATTATGTTATCTAACAAAATACCTCTGTGGAATGTTAAGAGATTAATTGGCCCTGAAGAAATCAGGGTGTTTGTGACCTTTTTTAAACGGGTAATGTCTAATAAAAATCTCAAAACTCACTGGTATTTGGGAAGATTTTCTCTCCAGCCCAAGGAAAAATACATAACAAATGTATTATACACTATTTTCTCCTGCTGTGATAGGAAAGTTAGATTTGAGAAGGCTGAATTTAAAAGGTTACAGACAAGAAAGACTATCTGCTAAATATCTGTATCCCTACCTCGTGAAGATATTTGGTCTCCTGTTTGGCAGCCTTCATTACTCCCTTTGTGATACTCTCCACTATGTTTTGAGGTATATATTTAAACATAGAAATTATCCTATTTTTCTTGACTATATTTCAGATTCATACTATATAGAAGGCCTTGTATTCACTAGGTAATGAATTGTGCCTTTCAGATTGTTAGGGAATAAGAAGCCCTTTCTCCTTCTTTCATGCTCATAAAATGTACTTGGGGATTATTTTCACTTTTGTTACCTAGTCCCTCCTTGAATTCATAACTAATGCATTAGTAGGGCTATTAGTATGTTGAGATCAAGCACTAGTTCATATAGCTTTCAGCTTGAAAGGTAGGTCTTAAGTTAAGAGACAAATAATAAAAATGTGCTAGAAGATAAGTACCAGTACTAGCTGTATATAAAAAGTTTATTTTTTGCATTCAGACTACTATCTACATGGTGTATTTTTCAACCAAGGGCTACAAATGAGTAGTCTTTCTTGCATCGCTGCTTCTCCTGATCAGAGTAAAATTTCTGCCATGATTCTCTAGTACTATTTTTTCCCCTTTAAGTAGTTTCATTAGTATGCAGGATTAGATGATATTTTTTAAACAAAAACACCTTAAGTTTTTAAAACTAAAGCAAACATTCCCACCTCTTTCTTTGCTCCCCCATCCAAAAACCAAAAAAAACCCCCAAAAACCAAAACCAAACCAAATAAAAAAACACCCTACTTTGATGTCTATAACCCTGTTCTTCAGCTGTGGTAGGTGGCTGGTGCCTATGAATTTGCTATAGTATATTCGGCATTCTTTACACATAATACAAAGAAAAAAAAAGCCTCTTTCTACCCATAAAGGTGTCCAGCTGACCATTTATTTCTAATGTCCTTTAACATGCTGCACTGTTACAGCTTTCATGTTTGACAAACATCTGACTCACAATAAATTAGCTTGATATGACTTAACATAGAATCATAGAATATCAGGGTTGGAAGGGACCTCAGGAGGTCATCTAGTCCAACCCCCTGCTCAAAGCAGGACCAATCCCCAATTAAATCATCCCAGCCAGGGCTTTGTCAAGCCTGACCTTAAAAACTTCTAAGGAAGAAGATTCTACCACCTCCCTAGGTAACGCATTCCAGTGTTTCACCACCCTCCTAGGAAAAAGCTTTTCCTAATATCCAACCTAAACCTCCCCCACTGCAACTTGAGACCATTACTCCTTGTCCTGTCATCTTCTACCACTGAGAATAGTCTAGAACCATTCTCTTTGGAACCACCTCTCAGGTAGTTGAAAGCAGCTATCAAATCCCCCCTCATTCTTCTCTTCTGCAGACTAAACAATCCCAGTTCCCTCAGCCTCTCCTCATAAGTCATGTGTTCCAGACCCCTAATCATTTTTGTTGCCCTTCGCTGGACTCCCCAATTTATCCACATCCTTCTTGTAGCGTGGGGCCCAAAACTGGACACAATACTACAGATAAGGCCTCACCAATGTCGAATAAAGGGGAACGATCACGTCCCTCGATCTGCTGGCTATGCCCCTACTTATACGTCCCAAAATGCCATTGGCCTTCTTGGCAACAACGGCACACTATTGACTCATATCCAGCTTCTCGTCCACTGTCACCCTTAGGTCCTTTTCCGCAGAACTGCTGCCTAGCCATTCGGTCCCTAGTCTGTAGCGGTGGATTGGGTTCTTCCGTCCTAAGTGCAGGACCCTGCACTTATCCTTATTGAACCTCATCAGATTTCTTTTAGCCCAATCCTCTAATTTGTCTAGGGCCCTCTGTATCCTATCCCCACCCTTCAGGATATCTACCACTCCTCCCAGTTTAGTGTCATCTGCAAACTTGCTGAGGGTGCAATCCATGCCATCCTCCAGATCATTAATGAGGATATTGAAGAAAACCGGCCCCAGGATGGACCCTTGGAGCACTCCACTTGATACCGGCTGCCATCTAGACATGGAGCCATTGATCACTACCTGTTGAGCCCGACAATCTAGCCAACTTTCTACCCACCTTATAGTGCATTCATCCAGCCCATACTCCTTTAACTTGCTGACAAGAATACTGTGGGAGACCGTGTCAAAAGCTTTGCTAAAGTCAAGAAACAATACATCCACTGCTTTCCCTTCATCCACAGAACCAGTTATCTCATCATAGAAGGCGATTAGATTAATCAGACATGACCTTCCCTTGGTGAATCCATGCTGACTGTTCCTGATCACTTTCCTCTCCTCTAAGTGCTTCAGGATTGATTCCTTGAGGACCTGCTCCATGATTTTTCCGGGGACTGAGGTGAGGCTGACTGGCCTGTAGTTCCCCGGATCCTCCTTCTTCCCTTTTTTAAAGATGGGCACTACATTAGCGTTTTTTCAGTCGTCCGGGACTTCCCCCGATTGCCATGAGTTTTCAAAGATAATGGCCAATGGCTCTGCAATCACAGCCGCCAACTCCTTTAGCACTCTCGGATGCAACGCATCCGGCCCCATGGACTTGTGCACGTCCAGCTTTTCTAAATAGTCCCGAACCACTTCTTTCTCCACAGAGGGCTGGCCACCCAGTCCCCATGCTGTGTTGCCCAGCACAGCAGTCTGGGAGCTGACCTTGTTCGTGAAGACAGAGGCAAAAAAAGCATTGAGTACATTAGCTTTTTCCACATCCTCTGTCACTAGGTTGCCTCCCTCATTCAGTAAGGGGCTCACACTTTCCTTGGCTTTCTTCTGGTTGCCAACATACCTGAAGAAACCCTTCTTGTTACTCTTAACATCTCTTGCTGGCTGCAGCTCCAGGTGAGATTTGGCCCTCCTGATTTCATTCCTACATGCCCGAGCAACAATTTTATACTCTTCCCTGGTCATTTGTCCAATCTTCCACTTCTTGTAAGCTTCTTACAGAGTGACTAAATGACCTACTAAGAAGTCCTGAGAGAGAAATTTTATTAATGAAGATTTCTTCCATTTTGACACACTTTCATAAGATTGAGGTTGACAGACCTGGTAATTATTGATCTTGATGGTCATTGTACTGCGTGGCTTTGCGTCATGAGTTCATTGATGTAGTGGTGATTTGAAGAATTCCCTCTGTAGCTGTTGCTCCTCTTCATCACGCCACTGCTTTTGTTAAGTATTATTTACCATCTCTCACATGATTCTGTTGAGAAATGTACTGGAATAATTTGCACAGTGAGGGTGCTGAGAGCCATTGTTAACCCTGTTTATAAGGGAAATCACTTCAAGCCAGGGTGTGCAGCGGCACCCCCAGCACCAATGGAAATATTTTAATCTCATATTCTAATACAGATGGTATGAGAAGTTATATTGATGTCTCAAGACAATTCAGCACATTGTTTGAATTATTCGATTTTTTTTTTATATAAAAGGACATCCTCTAACAGCTGTGTTTTGTTTTTTAGAGGTAGCGGGAACTCTGTTGGCAGCAGGGCTGGCTCCAGGCACCAGCATTCCAAGCAGGTGCTTGGGGCGGCAGTTAGAAAGGGGCAGCAGTGTTTCCGCCACGGCAGCAATTCGGTGGCAGTTTCTCTGTACCGCCGGCTGCAGCGGCAAATCAGCAGCAGCTTCTCCCTTTTGCCATCTGTGGTGGCAGTTTTTTTTTCACTGCTTGGGGCAGCAAAAACTGTAGAGCCAGCCCTGATTGGCAGTGTGACTGAGTGAACAATCCAATTTTTCATTTGGGTTCTGTGTTCACTTGATGCTTATTTGGCACACAGTTAATTGAGTTCGTTTTACTCAATTTTATTTTAGTGAGTGTAGAACTGTAACTAGTTTATGAAGGTAAATTCTGACATATGGAGAAAATTCACTTGTCCACATTTCCAGTTTATCATTAAGTATACAGTAGAATGTTCAAAGGAAAAATATTTAGGATGATGGTAAGACATAATACCAACAGGGAAGCTGTAGGGGTTGAAAAGATTACTGTAATTTGATATTGCTATGAAAAGAAGGAGCTCCTGTTGCAAAGGTGAAGACTTTGAGGAATTACTACTTAAATATACCAAAGCAGAGCAAGTGGCCAAGCTCATCCTTTGCCTAAGATCACTTCACTCATGTCTTCCTCATCAGATTCAAGATCTCTCAGTATTGCATTTAAGATTCTGCTAAATTCAGCTGCTACCTACATTTAAGACCACACTCCCTTCTCTCACTCCGATGTGATCCTTTGCATCTAGAATCCCTTTCCTAACCCACCCTATCACCGTCTCCTTCTTTAAGTCCCTCCTTAAACTACACTGCTGTCATAAAGCCCATAATTTCATTCGAGTCTACTCCCATAAGTGTTTGGTTTTTTTTAATATCTATACTGTGCTTCCCTGGATACACACAGGCCGTGGTCCAGCAGGAAGTGTTTTGGGTTATTAGACATGCTTGCTGATATTTCCTCTATTCTGTAGTCCTAAGGACATGGTGGGTGTATAATAAACACACTCTTTAAACTGAGCTACACCCTCCTTTGCCGAGTGGTGATGACAAGGACAAAGTCATAATACATTTCCCTCCATAATTTCTTCACCAGTAGGAAATAGCACATGGCAGACCACCTTCCAATTCAGCATCAATTCCAGACTGTCTTGTCTGATCCAATTATAGCTACTGCAGAGGTAATAAAAGGAGCTGAGACAGGTGAATGTAGTGGCACTAATAAAAAAGACAGCTTTATGATAATGACTTGCTTTTAAATGAAAAGCCTCAGAACCCAGGAGTCCAGTGAAAGTGTGATCTTAGATTATGAAAAGATACATATATTCTAATACTCTGTCTCACACCGTGCAGTCTGAAGGAGATAAACCAGTAGCTGTGCCACTAATTGGGGTAAAAGACCTCCCTTTCAGCAAGAGACGGGAGCTGAACAATATAGTTTCAGTGAAAAGATGTAGGTACATTTATCAAGCACTTCTGGGGAAAAAAATGAAGACAAAGGAGAAAGAAGACTGTGCTAAATCAGAATAAGTATATCCAAGACAAAATGCCTACAACAGACTGTACTGTATAGAATGAAAATAGATGATTCAACAAACTTCCCTTTCCTTTGCAGGTTTACTAGGGGCTCTTCTCACCCTTGTTTCTTACCGTCCCCTCTGCCTGAGGTAAGAATGCCAACTTTTCTATTACTGTATTCTACCAGCCTGCTCCAGTTAATGCAAATAGTAGTATTAAAGTACATCTTTATGAGGAAAACTAATGGTTTAAAAATAACGTGAAAAAATAATTTGCTGAAGGTCTGTACTTAAAATCAAGAAGGATTCTAATATACATAGTATTTTAAGTATAGATCCTTTCAGTTTTACACACACACAGAATCAAAGATGTCTGGTCCCATAAACATGTTAACATCAGAATCATCCAGGTGCCAACACTGCAACTGGCTCTATGTAGGCAGAGCCCTATTTATTTCAAGAGGTTTCACTTTGGTAATTTCACTGAAGAACTCAAACCCTGAGTTGTTCTTATTCAGCCATCTTTGTTATTTTAGTAGTATGCTTTTGTCAAGCTTTTTGTTGGGGCAGAGTATTAGGTAAATATAATCATATTTACATAATTAAGTCTTCATAAGGGACATACAAACGAAGGACTAAAACTAAGAACAAAAGTGTCTGTCAGCATTACTTAAGTGCATTTCATTATAGCTTTTCCTTGGAATCCAAGACTGATTTTGCAGTAAGAAAATTAATGCCAACCTTCTATCTGGATTGATTTCTAAAAGGTTAAGACTGCATGACAAGAGTATTATTTAAAAAACAAAAACACCACCACACACTTTTAGAAGGAAGCAATCGAGAAGCAAGTCAAAGCCTCACCAGCTACATCCATTACTGCTAGTAGCCCTGTTTAGGTTTAGGGGTGAGTTCAAAGCTTTGTGGAGGAAGTTCTCCCCTTGTCCCCTTCATTTGGGGCTCCACTGGAAAAAATATAATAATGGTACAATTTTAAAAGCAATTTCTAAATCCATAATCCCACGTTCAATCCTGATCCACTGACCACAGTGAAAATGAACGTGCAAGTTTTTGGTATTTGAGTCATACTCCTCCCCCTTCCCTCCCCCCCAGGGAGAGTTGGGGACTTAAAATTTTGTTTTTTCAATGAAATAAAAAAATAAAAATCCTATAGAAAACAGGTTTTCTTCAAAGTTTTCTACCAATGCTTCTTGTTAGGCACCTAAATATGTATACATTGGCCTATAAGCTATTCCACTATACATTTAGGAGCATATTTGTTTTACCACCTACATTTTCTGTGTATTTCTAGGGATGTCAACAATGAAGCAAAGGAAAAAAATGGTAATATTGCAAGTGTGCAAAATGAATGCAGTGATAGTATAAAAAAAGCAATTGAGAAAGTGGAACAGGCCCTTGGTCTTCAGTGGAGGACCACACATGGTGACCATTTATACACCTGAGTGTTGCCGAATTGTCCTCACAATTTATTTGTAGGCAGCTGAGCGGCTTGCGCAAAGGCTACAAGTGAATGCATTAACAGCAAAGGAAAAAAATTAAACAAGAACTCAATGTTGAACAAAATAGAGGAGGAAAGTCAAATGGAAATTAGAAAAGACTAAGATCCTTGAGGCTGATACTCTAGTGTTAGGGTTTGTGTAGAGCTAGAATTAGTTATCCATGCACAAAGAATATGTAACACGTGCTGGCCAGTGCAAGCAGTGTCTGATCATTTCAGTCTTTATTGCCTGATAGTTCTCATTGAGTCTAATGGGAAACCATCATCTTCCATGAGCTCAGAACAATTCTGAACTGAGAACCTAACTGAGGAAAGCACTTGAGCATGGGTTTAAATCCCATTGCCTTCAATGGTGAGTAAATTCTTTCCTGAATAGGGATGTTCTCCTGAGTCAGGGCCAAAATGCTTAAAACAACTCCATGACTAAGAAAGTAATTCAGATGTAACTTAATAATAACGCATAGGTGGGTGATGGGGACAGTGGTCTGTAAGTAACTGCATCACTTGAAACTATTATAAATCATCAAGGTTTGGTCGGAGTACAGGTTTCAGCCCTTTCATCCACTGGTCTTCCAAAAGGGGAATGTGCTGCATTCAGAAAGCATAAAGGAACTCATGGTTGCTGGCATTGTGCGTTTGACAGTTAGACATGAAAAGCAGATTCTGACTAAACACTGTAAGGAAGCAATTTCTGGCCACTACCTTTGCTGCTCTGATTTAAAGAAATTAGGCCAAACTCTGTCCTTAATTAAACCTGTACACTGCCAGTATATTTCAGTTACATTTTAGCCAGAAAACCTTCTATTAATCTTCAAATCTGACTTTCCTCTATGGAAGGACTAATCCACAACTTGCGGATTCCTTCTTGCTATGAAGTTACCCCAACCTATGTCTGAACATTCAGAAATATTTTGCAGACCCTGGCATGGTGCATCAATGATTGATAATTAACCTATTTTGAGGTGTTCATTACTAGGAGATTAGCTTGACCGGAGAACGTTCAAAGTCATCCATTGTCAACTCAGTTAATTCTGTGAGGCATTTACCCTTGTGCACAGGGCCAGAACAAGGACTAAGCACCATTAAGTACCAAATAAATTGTCTCTGTGATTGACTAATAGTTTCTTAGGCATCAGCATTTTTAAAAAGGTACCTGTTTTTTGTTAAATTTACAAAGGGAGTTGAGGGTATCTGCCCCAGCAGAGATTCCCCAAGCATTGTGTGGATCTTGGGGATGGGATCAATGTTTAACCAACTTCCATTTTTAAGGAGGCAAATACTGCCTCTCCCTTGATGGAACAATTTGGGGAAAATTCCATGAGGGGAACCCTAGAGTATTTTCTTGCACCCAAGGGTGCCTCTGTTGGCTTTACTCACACTAACAGGAACTATAACTCATGAATTATCCTGATAATATATCTAGGACTGGTTGGAAGTTCTGCCACAACTGTTCTTCAACTGAAAATTGGGTTTTCAGCTAAATGAAGTTTTTGATTTCCACTGAAAGTTTGAATTGTTGTATTAGAGAAATAGTGCCCGAAAGCAGAAATATTCAGCATTTCCAAACTATCATGGTGCCTCATGTCTCCATTCCCTTCTGTGTGCTGTGCTCCTCAGCCAGCCTACATCTCCTATGAGTCACTGCCTCCCCTCTCTAAGATGGGAGAATATGTTGCATCATGGGTAACAGTCCAACTAAGGATCTCAACCTCTAGAGGAGAATGGAATCATAAAGGTACCTGAACTACAATTCCCATGAGGCATTGTCACCGTTCCAAATAGAAATGTTTTGGTTTTCAGCTGAAATATTTTTAGACTGGAACTTCTGCTGAACCTCCACCCCACCAAAGCTTTCTATGGAAAAACATAAAAGTAACATCTCAGTCATGAGTCAACCTCAGCGGTCAAGATGTAGTCACTACAAATGGCATCCTGAATGACAGCCAAGGTCATCCATGGAAATTGGATGATGATAGTCTCCCACGCTGGGTGAATCATCATCATAGGGTCCTGAACCATCCTCCAGTTGCCGCTTGTTCAGAGCTGGATGATCTGGCAGTCACTGTGGTTCTGGATCCAGACATTTGTACTAATGCACCAACATTGGATGAAGTGAAGTGTGTCATCTCTAAACTGAAAAATGGACACACAGCCAGTGCCGATGGCATCCCTTCAGAGCTGCTAAAATGTGCTATTGATCCCATAGCAGAATCACTTCTGGCCATCTTTCATCTGGTATGGAGAACTGGAACCCTGCCAGCCACCTGGAAGGCGGTATTGTGATCTCACTCTATAAGGGCAAGGGACCGTGCAGTGAATGTAAGAGCTACAGGCAGATCACCTTGCTCTCCATTCCAGGGAAGCTGTTTGTGCATATTTTGCTGGCACACCTGTAGCCTTTGCTACATCGGAAGCGTTGACCCCAACAGTCAGGCTTTACGAGGAACAGGTCCACATTAGACACCATTTTGGTCTTTCACTTGTTGTCGGAGATACATCGAGAGTTTAGGAAGCCCCTGCATGTCGTGTGTATGTTGATCTTAAGGCTGCATTTGATTCAGTATACCATGTCACTTTATGGAAGGCCTTAAAGGGCATAGGTGTCCCTACCACTCTGCTAGACTTGATTAGAGAGCTGCATAATGGAACCACTGCCAGCGTTCTTCTGAGGAACCAGATGTCAGGATCTTTTAAATCAGTATCTGGTGTTAGGCAGGGTTGCGTTCTGGCCCCTACATTCTTTTGTCGGGCAATGGATTTCATAATACAGCATTCCATCAGGTCCATAGGCATTGAGATCAGTGATCTCTCACTCACAGACCTTGACTATGCTGATAACTTTATTCTTTTAGTACGGAGCCCCGACAGGTTTCGTGAGGCACTCCAGCATATGGAGGAGGAGTCAGCTAAGATTGGTCTCCTTATTTCATGGTCAAAGATAAAACTGAAAAAATCTAGAACCAGGTCCACCCGTGTCTCCAATCTATTTGAACAACAAAACTGTCAAATCAGTTTCTAACTTTTGCTATCTGGGTTCTATACTTACCAGCTCCTCCAATTCTCACACTGAGGTTCTCCATCGGATTGGCATCGCAGCATTTGCCGTGGGCTGTTTACAATGGGTATGGAATCAACATCATCTTAGTATGACAATCAAGTTCAGGATTTATTTGAGCTGTATCCTTCCCATACTGTTGTATGGCTGCGAAACAAGAACACTATGCCGCTCAGACTGGACAAAGCTGGAGGCTTTCCACACAAAATGTCAACATCGTATATTGGGTATAAAGTGGAATGACTTCATCTGTAATTCAGATGTTTGTGGTTGCTTGGGTCTACAGACTACTGGGGCCATTGTCCACAGGTGACACCTTACGCTTTTCGGACATGTCACAAGAATGCTGCAAGACGTTCCAGCAAACACCATTCTCTGAGTGGCTTGTAACATCCAGGATAAAATTCCACCAACAGAAGGGTGTAGATGGCCAGGAGGCAGACGTCTTATTACATGGGTTCATCAAGTCTGTTCCGATGTTGGACACTCAGGCCGTCAAATCTTTGCGGTTGTGCAGGAATGGACCAAATGGTGAACGACTGCTACGGCAGAAAATGGCTAAGCATGGAAGGAGGAAAAAGTCAAGAGGTACCACTTGTGGGCCATTAATGGTGGTTTGGAATCTCGATGGTGCCCATTAACCAGGACAATTGACTGTAGATGGCTGTTTACTTGCAAGCCTTTCTGTGAATCAGACAGGGAAGACTGGAGACTTGGGGTCTGACAGGACATGTGACCATGTCACCTGGTACTGGAATCCATCTTAAATCTGGGGCTTTGCCATTTAGAAGAAGGGGTGGGGACCCAAAGAGACAAAAGATTCCTGCCTTGTGCCAAAGCTATATAAGGGGGTGGAAGAAAACAAAGGGGGCTGCAGTAATGAGAAATCCCCTAGCTGCCACCTGAGCTGGAACAAGGACTGTACCAGGGGGAAAGGATTGGGCCCAGACTAGGAAGGAGTCCAGTGTGTGAAAGAAGCTTATTAGAACATCTCTGAGGGGGAGATTTTTTCTGTATTTTTTATTTTATTTTGATTGGTAGTTTACTTTGTTCTGTCTGTTATTACTTGGAACCACTTAAATCCTACTTATTATACTTAATAAAATCACTTTTTGCTTATTAATTAACCCAGAGCAAGTAATTAATTCCTGGGGGAGCAAACAGCTGTGCATGTATAAGCTTTATACAGAGTAAAACACATTTGAGGTTTTGATCCTATTGGGAACTGGATGTCTGGGTGCTAGAGATAGGAGCACTTTCTAAGCCATTTTCAGCTAAGGCTGCAGCTTTTGGGGGTGTGTGGTTCAAACCTGGGTCTGTGTTTGCAGCAGGCTAGCATGTCTGGCTCAACAAGGCAGGGTTCTGAAGTCCCAAGTTGCCAGGGAAAACAGGCTCAGAGGTAGTCTCAGCACATCAGGTGGCAGTCCCACGGGGGTCTCTGTGACCCAACCTGTCACATGTTCATCTATATACACATACATTAGTAGTGTGGATTCTAGAGTGAAACTTCAATTCTATAAGATATTACTGCCAGAAAAACAACAATGGGCCTGATCTTTGGCCACTGTTGTGGTCCCTTTATATCAGTGGAACAGAAGAAAAAGGACTTTAAATTAGTCCCAACTGGACACCTGAGAAATCTCTTAGCTTAGCTACGTTACATACTACCTCACCTCCAGCATAGGAGGTATAAGAAGGCAATGGCTAAGAGCTTGGAGTCAGTGCAGTGATCCTTAGTGTACTACTCCAGCTAGTGTAAGCTAGAGCATCCCTGAAGCTGTTCTCATTGTACCAGGGGCCAGTTTGGTCCTCCAATGGCCCTGGGATGGGATGAGACAGGTGGCTTAGAGCCAACTCTGCTGCATACATAGTGCAAAGGAATTCTGAGCTGAATTCAGTTGTGGTGTTCTTCCCCCCACCCCACTCACCCCCAGATATACTTTTTGTTTTTTGAAATTAAGATTTACTTTAGGACTTCAGTATTTTAGGGCTTGCACTTGATATCCACAAAGTCTTTTTTTTTTAAAATAAAGAAGCTGATACTCGTTGTAAACCACAGAACATGTTGTAAATACAATATTTTAACCATGGGCAGCCTTTCTATTTCTGCAGTGTTAAAAACATGAATGCAGAGCATTGGCAAACATGGCTAAACAGCTATTCATCCTACATCTCCTCTTTTCATTATGCTGGCATTATTTTATAACTAAAGCCTTCCGGGTTAGTCATTACCAAATTATTACCAACATTTACAAAGGTTTGGCTCTGGATTCTTCTTTGGGTTGTTTCATACTCATTCATTACTAATTATAAACTAATATCAGTAGTAGAGAATATTCAAAGTTAGCTTGCAAATGGAAATAAAATCTCACTCTGTGAATCAGTTTAAGGTCCTAGAATTTGGCTGTAATTTTTTTTTTTAAATTACTCATGTCTAAAAATGGCAGAAAACAAAACCACCAACATGTAAAAATCACATTTTGATTCTACAGAACAAACAAACACAATAGAGAGAACTGTGGTGATGCAAATAATGTATTCCTTATTATAATAAGTTTGTAGCAGGTTTATTGTCTCTTGCTTTTTATTTCTTGAAAGCTTAAGGTGATCAAACCAATGTTTTCCTAACTGATTAAGAAACAGCTTGACAGTCAAAATCCCCAAAGGAAATTTTTTTTCCTTCAAGTTCAACCTTGAGCTTGACAGTTCCCTGCAGCTGGGTCAGAATTGAAATGGCTTACTCTAATATAGTTTATTAATACTACAATGTCTTCCATGAGACTGTTTTTCTTTTTGAACACTTGCTCTATACAAAGAGGCACTACATTCCAAAGCTAGGAGTGAGACTGAAAGATACAGTTTCATTTAATTGGGTATAAGATGAATTATAGTCTTAGTAGAACCCTTTGAGGCAAATTCTGTCCTGACTTAAGCTGTGTTGACCCTTTGAATAATATCCTGTGAATCACCCCTAAAGTCAATTTTGGTCTTAATATCTTCATTCTTCTCTCATGCCACTTTTACACCTGTTTTTTCCCTTGACTTCAGTAGAATAGTTCTGATTTACACTTTTGAGAGCAGAGTTATTATTATAATCGAGCTTGAAAATATTAGGCCAAATTCTGATTTAATTTACATGAGTTTAAGTCAGTGGAGATATTCTAGAATTAGACCTGCCCAGCTACGTGTTGCATTAGCTATGACTGCAATCTGGATAAGAATCACAAGTATTACATTAGGCCTAATGTTGCTCCCACTGAAGTCCATGAGAGTAATATTGGGTCCAGGGTCTTTCAGAAAGACTAATAATAGAATCATAGCACTTGGAAGGGACTGAAGAAGTCATTTGGTCCAGTCCCCTGCACTCATGGCAGGATTAAGTACCTAGACTATCCCTTACAGGAATGTGTCTAATAACCACAGATACAAAGCCATTCACCATATCCTTAACTAGTGTAAATCAACGCAGATTCATTGACTTCACAGATCTAACTCATTTTAAAGCAGGTTCACGGCAGCCCTCAGTTTGGCCACTTTCGTGGCTCAAATCTGCCATTCACTCAGTTAGCATCATCACTGGCCAGCATGGGGAAAAGGAAGAACAATAATCTCTGCAGTCTCTGCTGATCCACCAAGAGGGTCAGGGAACAGGCCAGAGACCTTCCCCTCTGGTGGAACCCACAGTCCAGGTCAACTCCTCTGGTATTAAGTAGGGAGTTGGGGAGGATGGAGGGAACCTGGACCCGCCCTCTACTCCGGGTTCCAGCCCAGGGCCCTGTGGATTGCAGCTGTCTACAGTGGCTCCTGTAACAGCTGCGTGACAGCTACAACTCCCTGGGCTACTTCCCCATGGCCTCCTCCCAACACCTTCTTTATTCTCACCACAGGACCTTCCTCCTGATGTCTGATGATGCTTGTACTTCTCAGTTTTCCAGTAGTACACCTTCTCACTCTCAGCTTCTTGCGTCTCTTGCTCCCAGCTCCTTGCATGCACACCACAAACTGAAGTGAGCTCCTTTTTAAACCCAGGTGCTCTGATTAGCCTGCCTGTCTTAATTGATTCTAGCAGCTTCTTGATTGGCTGCAGGTGTTCTAATCAGCCTGTCTGCCTTAATTGTTTCCAGAAAGTTCCTGATTGTTTGGGAACCTTCCCTGTTATCTTATCCAGGGAAAAGGGACCTTCTTAACCTGGGGCTAATATATCTGCCTTCTGTCACTCTCCTGTAGCCATCTGGCCTGACCCTGTCACAAAGTCTAGAATTCAATGCTGTCAGATGGAAAGTGTGCTCACCGTTGTTGTTATACTATTTTTTACATTAAATCTACCCATACTAAAGTATATTGTAATGGCGAAAATTTTTTACTGTGTATTTGAAAGAAAGAATAGAATTAAGCTTGATCTAAAGCAACTTCCATAGTCATGCTAACATCTGCATAAACTCACATATGCTGTATAGTAACATATGTAGGGTTCTTTTTATTCATATTTTTCCTGATATGAGAAATAAATGGAATGAAAGAAATGTGCTTAATGTCAACTCAGCAGGCATCTTTTGTTTCAGCACTAAGCCAATATCTTGTCTAATATTGGCCATATCATTTCACTAGGGGACTTCAGTGTTTGGATCAGATTTACAAATTTTCTAGGGCAAGTAACTGTGCTTACTGAATGATATTTCTATTTAATAAAATATTTATGGTCAAAGACTTGAACTGTTGCTACAATTTGCTAAGCAATCAATGCATTCAGAGATATTTTAGTTAAGCACTGTATGTTGCAAAAGACTAAAACCGGACATAACTTTGTCCATCTGTCACACTGCATTTTGAAAGTTATTTACAATTTGATTTATCCCCATAAGTGATATCAGTGGTCATTTGCATATGCAGTTTATTATGAAACTCTCATAGGGAAAATTTTTCCCTGAGTGCATGAATTTATGGCAACTTTTGGCAAACATGGGCCAAATTTTCAAACACACTGGAAAGCATTATTATTTGTACTGTGGTAGTACCTAGGAGCCTCTGTCACAGACCAGGCACAGACAAGAAACAGGTGGATACAAACAGAGAGAAGGAGCAGCACAAGGAAATGAGACAATGTGGGTCAGAATGATAAGCCATGGTATCAGCACATCGTCTGCCTGATCTGTGTAGAAAAGCATATGTGTACATTTGGAAATGTGTTCTTGTATTGAAAGAACGTGTACCTATTTGTCCCCTGAGAGAAGTCCTCAGAGATAGGGACTTTATCCTTCATCACTACTCATACTGTATTGAACATATTGATTAACAAATAAAATATATGGGCTATCACTACTCTCCATTTTTAACCAAGCTTAAAATAACATTCTCTATAGCTTTCAGGTGAAGCAACTGAGCAACATGTTATCATGCAAGGTCTCTCCATTTTTTAGTTGCTTGTGGTATGGGTGTCCTTTTCATTTGATGGGCAGAATACCATAGATTCTGAAATGAAGATCAATATTTGGAGCAAACAGAGCACATTCTATATTTATAAACAGAAGCAAGACAATGCGCTCAGACCGATATTGCTTCCTTGGAGTTCTAGTATTAATACTTGGGTATTGCTCTTGCTGACTAGATTTTCAACTTCTTTCCTCAAGTCTATGGAAAAAACAACGTCTTCTCTCAACCTCCCCTTTCTCCAGTGAGAATGTAAGCTCTTAAAGGCTGTGCAGACTGTGTGAAATATTTTAAGATATTTTAAATGGATTAGAATGTGGCAGAAGTATACAAGGGTGAAGAGTCCATGAGAACAGCGATGATAAGAAGTAGGCATTATGGTCTTTTCCCTGTAAAAAGGCTTAAAGAACCACTCAACCTGAATAATTCAGAATGAAAATAAATGCACACAAGTGGCACATTGATAAACAGAACCAGCTCATGCATAGGACTTGAGCTCTGGCTCTCCTGGCAGGCAAGTGCTGAGATGCTGCGCCAGGTGCAGCATAACCGGAAAAGAATTATGAAGTACTTCATTATCCTAGTTGCCTTGCCAGGAGCTCTACTTGAATGCAGGCTAATTATTTGTTTCTCTGATTGAACAGCATTAAGAGTTTTATAAAGGCCCTCATGGTTACTGAGACAGAATGGAGTAAGATTAGTGGATTGGTGCCCCTAAATTAAAAATACCCTAATGAAATGAAGCATGTTAATATATCTATCCTGAGCATTGCTACAATCATAGGTTAAGTAGTCTACTCTCCTAAATTAGGGTTAGAAGAAAGCCAGATATATATTCAGTCAAAACATAAATAAAAATATAAAATCCTCTTTAAGAGCCCCAAAAGATGAACTGTTGATAGTTTACAGAATTAAGGTAGATTTCATCTGTCCTAGCACATAACTCAGAAATTCAATGCATTCTGCATCTTCAGCTCCATAACAAAACTTTTTTTCAAATTAAACAAACAACAACAAAACAATTTAAATATTCAGTCACAAAATAGCCTCAATAGGATGTTATAGCCACTAGCCCAGACTAGATGGCACCTTTTTAATCAAACATTTCACTGTTTGATAAAAAGATGCCATTACACTAGAAACCGACTCCCACTGGCCATCTCCCATCTAAAAACGCCTTGAGCAGGGCTGGACGATACTGTGGTAAAATCGTCAGCAGCCTACCTATAGTAGCACACCCACTATGACTAGTGCACTGCTAGTAGGACACCAATAGTGGCAACGTGCAACAGCAGATTTCATTCACACTTGTGGGAGTTCAAGGGGAGAGTGCATGGCATGGTTGGGCCTCCACTTATAAGTTAATAGAGCCAATGACCACAATAACTCCCTCATGGATTTCCTGCAGCACTGGAAGGGGAGAATGCATATTTCTCTCCCATCTGCGCCGCACTCACAGTTCACTGGACATGACAAGCTCCTCAAGGAACTTGAAAGGGGGAAAACAGGGACACAGAGGTGGCTTTCAGACTTTTGGAGTGAGCAGGGCCTCCCCTCTTCCAGTCCCTACACAATCATTAGGGCAGAAGCTGGTAAAACATAAGGAAAACAGAAATGAGCCAATGAGAGATCCAGTATATGGAAAGGCTAAACCAATTAACTCACAACAAGATGTGTAATATGTATAATCACCTGGGAGAATGGAATTGCTAAGCCTTTTATGCAGATTCTTCAGGCAGTGACAGAGCATTGTTGCTACTTAATGCTTCATACAAGTCCATACAATACAATAACATACAATAACAAAAAGGAGCTGTTGGACAATCTTTCTAAATACGTTCACCTGGCTAGTGCTCACAATGACAAAGAGAAGTCTTGTGTCAGCAAAAGGTAGCACATCTTCAGTATGTTAGGGAGGGATCCAGGCATGGATCAGAACAGTTAAGCAATTCTAAATAGCATTAATAGAAGTTATAGTTAAAATCTAGGCATAAGGTTTAAGGCATAAGAACTAGAGAGGAGCTTTGCTTTTAGTAGAAAATTTAAGTAATTATTTAGTATCCCATCATTTCATTCTGTTATGGCTTAGCTGAAAGGTGTCTCTTTCAGGAGATAGGGAATACAGAAACAGACAGAATAGCAGGTAGATAAGACAGAGGGGACATGAGTGGGTAACACACCCTGGACAATTATACATGAAACAACATAGAAGGGGAGAATGAAGGAATATGGTGCTGAACAAGGAAAGATGGTGCATTACCCTGTGGAAATGGAGGACATAGGAATGATAAGGATGTCACTGTTCAGTGGAGCAATTTTGTTATATTGAGATTCATTACAGATATTTGTGGAATGGTCTGAGGTTCTGATCCAGCTGTACTAGACATCAGTAAGAATGTGCTCTCCCCTCAGGAATGAGAAAGAAAAAACAAAGAGATAACAGAACAGGAGTTAAAATGTTAACTAGAAGGAAAGGATGACGAACCTGTTTAAATCAGCTGTCATGGATTATCTCTCAGGTGAATGGACCAGTGCTAGAGGAGAGACAGACAGATGGGAAAGGCCAAAAGTTTGAGCCCAAAATGGGGAGTTTGATAGAAAATTCTCCAGCCAGCTTTAGTAACCATACCCTCTCAGTATCTCTCATCAGTTGCCTTTGTTAGAATGTATTAAAGAGAAAGTCCATCATCACCTGCACCCATCAACTGGTCTCGTTTTTGTCCTTAGGCTTATCCTTTATGTTCACTGGATTGTAGCTCATGGCAACTGATCTCCTGGGAAAGGATTTCTCAGTCCATTCCTCCGACTGAAACCTTGAGTATATTTAAGACTCAACACTTTTTTACACCCACAGGATAGGTCGAGGAATTCTCATCTCCTTTGGGGAAGACCACATTAAGTTACAGATAACAGCATTCTTCTTTAATATAAGGTTTATTCAAAATAGTTTCCTATATCTTCAAAAGATTTTATTTGTAAAACAGATCCAGATTTATAATCCTCATAAGCCTAGAAGCAATAAAGGTACTCTTCTTTCCTACTCTAATTTCTAGAAGGCAGTGTCCATTCTCTCCTCTCTCAGATCTCTTTCCTTGTTTTTTCAACCCCTTGATCCACTTTGTCTCCATGGTAGATCTCATTATCATACCAGTATTTTCACAAAGTAGTGTTTGATTAGGTGAATCATCAGGAGGAAGTGAAAAAGTTTCTGTTTCCCATATAAAGATTACCATCCCCTCATTAAGCTATCAATTCTCCCTCAATCCTACCTAGCTCCGGAAGGCTTGCAGATTCCTTTCTCCAAGTCCAGCCACACAGAGATCACAGATCACCCCCACCTTAGCCATCTTCCCCCATCAAGCTGGCTGAATTCTGATATTCATGTCCATTACTCTTGGCTATTTGTATTAATCTGAATATGTGGCTTATCTGTATCCCCCTACTATATTGGCCCTTTAGAGAGAGGCAGAATGGACTTTGATAAGAAAAATTTACACTCTTTTCTTACTATGAAATTAATATATCTATTAGAGTAAAATCTTCCAGCATATCCAGCAGACTAAAACACACATCTCCTGTTGCTCTGTTTTTACATTTTTCCTCCCTCGATTTTCCCATCCTTGCTAATGTATTGTGGTCATTGAGAAGTTGTTTCATTTTCATTCCTATATCACAGGATCTTGCAGATCACTTGGTATTTCTCATTGAAATGAACGTGTGAATTTATGATAAATCCTGCTCAGATCAGGAGAACCTGCTGCTTTAATACAGTTGGCAGTGTGATTTTTGTTCCCACTTCTAAACAGACTTCCTTAGCAAAAACTCATTTCCTCCCAGGTCTCTCATAGATTTATGCAGTTTATAGTTAAAATTGTAATTTTATTTAAAACCATTAAATTATTTCTCCTGAATCATACCTTAACTGATCAGCTAAAACTACAAATCACTTAGTAAAACTAAGCAAATATTTTTAAATATGTGGAAACAGTTATTTTAACATAAAGTAAACTGTAGTAATACCACTTATTTATTAAATACATAGGTGATTTAGATTCCTGAAGACAAAGTCTGCATTTATTTATTTCAATATAAATCCAGATTAATTCTAGTGATTCTGGATTTACACTTGTAAAAAATAACAAAATAATGTATATTGTCCACCCACTGCAAAAAAAAAAAAAAAGAAAACACCAAAACCAAAAACAAACAATACATATCCATCTGTGGAGGAATTCAAGGCTAGTATATAGAAATGAATAACTAGATTTATCACAAAAATATATGGATAGCTTTTTTAATTGCAAACAATTTCAAACATCTATAATCTCACAGGGATTAACACACTCTCTCTTATAAATTTAAGTAGAGAACTGCAAAGTAAGTTAACCATGGACCCCATGATGCCAACACAATATTTAAGTTGCAAATTATTGCAAATAACCTCAAAAGATACAAAATTTAAATTGAAGTTTGGAGTAGATCCCACCTCAGACTCCAAAGATTAGAAGTGTTTAGGTTTAGGATTCCAGTTCAGTCCATTATAACGAGCAGCCTAATTACAAAATTCAGATTTAGGTTTAGTTTAGACAACCCTAGCAGAATTTGTGAGGAAGACAGTCATATCTTAACTCAGAAGTTAATATTTATAATTAATTGTCTTGGTTTGAAAAATAAAGCTCGCTTTACCCACCAGATAACGAGGCCCAGATTTTCTCTTTACATGGGTACAATTCCATTGCATATTTATAACAGAGGAGAATATCGATCTTTCTGTCCACAATAGGAAACCAGTATAATAATTAATACAGTGCACTTAAAACGGGGAATATTCTGCTGGAAGCTCTGTCTAGTCAAGCTATCCAACTAGGTTTTAAAATGATGCCAATTACTATTTCATCTGAACACTAAAGTAGTTTAAATTCAATCCATAAATAGCTTTGCGGCCAGGTGAAAAAAAGGTGGAGTGAATTTTTTTAAAATTAGTGCAATTTGATTTTTTAATTCTGTCTTCTCCTCTACTATTTATTCATTCCTCCCTTCCTGCTTGTGTACATTTATTTCCTCCTTTGAGATTTTTAATTACAGTTATGGGAAAGTTAGTCTGAAGGGGAGTTTTACAGTCGGGGCCAGATTTTTTTTGTTGGTTTTACTATATGCAGTCTCCTTCCCAATCATGTTTATTTAGGAAGGGCAAATGTTATGTTCCTCAAAATATTTGCTTTTCCCATTTTATCCTTCCAAAGAAAGCTCTACTAGAATAGTGTAATGAAAATGGAGTAAAAAAGACCTGTGCCTTTCCCCCCCCATAAATGTCTAGAGATTTCAGATGTTTCTAGCACTGATATGATATGCATGAAAAGATTTCATGATCACCCTTCGTATTTGGAAACCCCCTCTCCTAGGCCAGAGGATTTTTTTCTGTAATTATATTAAAAGCTTAATTTCTATTCAAGCATAGGTGAACAATAAAGATTACAGGGGAGATAAATATGCACATGAAATTAAAAAATTCAAATCTTATCTTTCATAAACTAGTGAAAATGAGTAGTCTTAGTCAATTCCTTATTAATTGTGCACAACGCCAGAACTGCAACAAAGTTTGTTACAACTGACATCTTTCGCTTTAGAAAGAAGCCTAGGATTAGAGTGGTAGGGGAGTTGCAGGTCAAGACTGTGGTACACTGGCACAGTTACATGGGACACTTCAAAAACCTTTGTGACCATCGAGGGCCTAAACCAATGCCTACTGAAGTCAGAGTAAAAACGCTCAGTGAATTTATTGAGATTAGATCAGGCCCAGAACAGCTGGTGAATTAGCTCCTCCTTTACAGGTGCAAAACACATGGATATTTAGCCCCAAGCCTTGCCCAGGTACTTAACCCTAGTAACTCATTGTGGTTTGGGGAAGCTACAAAAATCTGAATAATCTCCCATCTTCTGTCCAGCAAAGCCCATAATCATTAAATGGCAAAAGAATGGTTTCAAACACAACTTCAGCATTAGGGCTAGAGTAGCCTACACAGCCACTTCTTTCTCCCCTCCATCACCCATACCACCAGCTCTGGCTATTTCCCTCCCAAAGAGCCATGGCATATAGCTGCAGTGGGAACCCCCATGAAGAACTTCCTATAGAAAGAATACAGACTTTCCTGCTCCATGCAACGGAACCATAGCAATTGCGATAGTTCAGGGGCCCTCCTCCCTGGGGAAGTGGAGGAAGAGTTGTATCTAAGAACTACATGTTATTCCCACTGGAGTGAAAGGAAATTTTGACTTTGACTTCAGTGAGAGATGATGTGTACCAGAATTTAACAAAAACAACTAGACCACACCCAGGACTTAAAATAAATAAATGTAAAAGCCAAACACCTATCTTGCATGGAAGTGTAAATTGATCAATAAGGGATATGAATTGCCAGAATAAAGTGACTTTGTTAGAGAAGTATTATACCATCAGCATTACCAAGTCACAATATTCAGATTTCAGTCATTTTGTATTTCATACTATAGAGAAATACTGCAATATTCTTAACAGCATGGTAATGATCAGTAAATGCGGTCTTTTAAAATGATGAACACTGTATAATTGTTACTATCTACGACAAACTGTCACTCTACAGAAAATAAATCTAAAGATTTTTTAGTGAGTAACAGAGATCAAGATTGAGAATTTAAAGAAAAACAGCCTTGGGCTGAGGAACTTTTTTTATATACTTTGCTGTATTTGTTTGATATGCTTTTGAATTTCTCCCCTCCCATAAGAGCACAGTGCTGCATTGTCCTGCATTGCCTTTTAGATTTTTTTCTCTTTTCAGATCTTTCATAGATGTATTTTTACATCATACTGCATGAACTGAAGCCCTTTCATCATGAAAGGGCTTTCCCTGTGAAAGTTACAGTGTGAACATTGTAAATGTGACCACATCCAGACACTGTAGGATAGCAGCATGCTGCAACTTTAGCTACTGTATATAACTCATTCAGAAGGTGCATGTACTTTTGCGAGACTTTGTCTTCAGCTTCCAGACAGCTTATCATATAGCACTCTATGCAGCCAGGGCCTTTATGGGAAACACATGATGGGAGTGGAGGGGTGGAAAGGACCTGATTAGCAACATGAATGTAGAGTAATTTTTTTTAAATGGCCCTGATTCTCCTCTCAGTTCCACCCCTGTAAATCAGAAGTAATGCCACTGAAGCCAATGTAGTTACACAAGCATAGATGAGAGGAGAATCAGGCCCAAGATTAGCATTACTATGCATTCCATTATTTGATCATATCTACCAGGAAACATTTTAAAGTAATTATTCAATTAATATCCATGTGAAGGAACTAAATGGACTTCTTCTCAATTATTCCATCTGCAGGACATCACTTGCCCCCTCCCTTACAGGACAAGTTATGGGACAGAATCCCAGATGATCCACAGTGTTGGATCTACACAGATACTGAGGATCTTCAGTTGGCTAGGACAGTTTATCCTATCCGTATGGAAATCCTATGCTTCTCTGACCCCCCTTCCCAGGCTTCAGACCGCAAACCACAATGTCCAGATTGTTATTTTTAGCATGCTAGCATGAGCCCCACAAAGAAAAGCCTGTCAACCCAGGCTGACAGACTTGCTCCCAGAAGCTGCGTAGACATATCCTTTTGAGCTTCTTACCCTTCAGCGGCAGTATGGCCCTGGTGGAGCTTCACTGTGCTGGCTGCCCCCAGTGCCCCCTTCTAAGGAATAGGGCTATAGAAATGCCAAATCCAGCCGTCTCTATACTACTACAGTGCAAGGCTCCACTCCATCACCCATTTCCCAGGCTCCTGTAGAGAGCTCTTCATGACTGGGGGACACGGAGAAAACTTGTTGAGCTGGGCCCAGAGTGAGGGAGGCCCCGCATTGTTTGGGACAGGGCTGGTGGAAAGTGAGGTGTGGGAACCTCAGAGTAGAGTAGAACCTCAGAGTTATGAACACCAGAATTATGAATTGACCAGTCAACCTCCCCCCCACACACACCCCTACCTCATTTGGAACCTGCAGTACGCAATCAGGCAACAGCAGAGACAAAAAAAAAAAAAAAAAGGCAATACAGCACAGTTCTATGTTAAATGTAAACTACTAAAAAAAGGGAAAGCAGAATTTTTCTTCTGCACAGTAAAGTTTCAAAGCTGTATTAAGTCAATGTTCAGTTGTAAAACTTTTGAAGGAATAATTGTTTTTTTTAAAAACAGAGTTATGAACAACCTCCATTCCCGAGGTGTTTGTAACTCTGAGGTTCTACTATATTATCATCCTTCAAAATTATCAAGTTCAAATGGCTGAAGACATGGGATTTTAGGCGCCTAACTCCCATAGACTTTTGAAAATCTCAACCTTAATTATTTAGCAGCATACTTCTGATTCCCAGTCTGGCCAACAGAAAAGGAACTCATACTAAGTTGCATTCTAGGGTAGGATTGACCCCACCACTGCAAAAAGTTATCCAGATTGAAAACGTGCTACCAGCAAGTTCAAAAATCCAAAGCACAAAAGTAGACAGAGGTACAATATGTGATCAAGATTACTAGAAGTGAAATGCAAAGCATATAGGAGAACTGAGTTAAGCAGAAGTTTTGGTGTGGAAACTCCTATTAGCCAGGTTATGAGAGACATGTAGCACAGAAATATATTTTTAACTAACCTTTGAAAAAATCCTCTTGGTACTTCCTAGTTCTTTGAGTGTATCCCAGAAGTCAACATTTCAAACAGTATGTCAGTTATTGGTCATGTGCCAACTATGTACTACATGTGAGATGAATGCATAGTCCCTGGCCTGCAAAGCTTGCATTCTAGGAGTTCACAAATACTCTGGTTTGCCAAAGTTATGGAAGGGGTAACTAACTAAGTACCTCCAGGATGATCTCAGAAGAAAGGATTTAAGAGGCTAAAGCAAAACAAATAATGGACACACTTGGTTTGAATTTGATTGAAAGATTGATTGTTCCAAATATTTGGATACTCGAACCCAAGATCTCTGGTACAGCATGGTGCTGCTGCATTACACTAATTATCCTGCTATAAATTTTGTCTTAAAGACAGCTAAGAGAAGACCTACCCCAAAGTAGTGAGATCCTCCAGTTAGTATAATTGCTTCTATGTCACCCCTCATCCTTGCAGTCAGCACAGGGAATGTTGTTCTTGCAGGAAGGGCTGTAGTGGATTCTCTGATAATACTTTGGGGTCATTAGTAAATGGCTTCCTTTAGACTGTACTAAAGTAAGTTTTAAGTTACTCCAGAGAACCTGGGTGCACAGCCCCTTTGCAGCTTCCACTTCTGCTACTCTATGTACTATTCACCCACAACCATGGATCTACATATTTAGGTTTCCACTCTGAAAGGTTTGCAATCTGTGTTTAAGGTCATCTGTGGAGCAACAAGCACACTTGTGAGAGTATTAAAAAAAAAAAAAGTTAGTTTTAAGCCTGAATGCTCAAGTATTTTATTCTGCATAGGTTCTTATTCCACTTTCCTCACAGTCATGCATTAAGCAGCATGAATAATATCTATCATGTGTTTGTTCTCTCATCATCTCACCAGGAGAAGTGTGTGCAGCAGAGTGGATTATAGCTTGAAATTTGTCCCTAGAATTCTCCTTGGAGGAGACACATGACATATGATATGGCAACACAGGATTACACACAAATATACATATTGTAGGGTACAAGTGTACTTTGTGACTGGTGGTTAAGATGTTTCAGGAATAAAATTTGCAGTCAGTCAACCTGAGATCACTGGATGAAAATTATTTTAGACTAATTCCTAAAATCTACTCCATACAGTGGAGCTATTTTATAGTGAACTCCAATTAGTGAAACTTAATACCAATGAAGTTATTTCAATGAATTTCAGCATGCCACTTGCAATTCCAATTTAGGCAAGCCTCATGCTACATGAATGTTTTTCTACAGAAAGAAGACTCTAGTGTAACAAAGTGATGAACAACATTTTATCCAATTAATAAAGGGTCTAGAAAGACTGAACCAATGTTGGAGACAGGGGATATGATGAATATATCTTACCCAAAATAGAAGTTCTGTTTTATCATGTGCCAGGTTTTAGTTGGTTCTGTAGTGCAGTCAGAGCTTTTAAATATGCCTGGAATTTAGTCTACCAGTCTTCACAGAAACAAGAAATCCCTAGGAGGCGGCTGACAAAGGTCTCACCCTTTACCATGGAAATGGCTTTTTGTGATATCTTTATTTGATAGATGATCAAGCTGGTCCTTAAAGCATCCACATCATGCCACCTTACATCAGCAGTTGTTTTCTGAGGGTGATAGGTTCAGGTAGTCAGAGGAAGCATTAGATCAGCATTAGAGCATTAGCTGACTGTTCAAAGTATGCAGGTCATCAGGATGCAGCAGGATAAGACAGCCCATCAGTAATCAGAAGTGATTTCAGTTATTGGCTTTGTTCTAGGGGTCAGACAATCGTGCTCTTCATTTCTGTTAGATGTTGATGAACTTGGTAAGGAGGGGAAAGTTGCCTTTTCTCAATCTATTGAACACAGTTAAATAATGAGACAATTAAAATAACTTCTCAAGCATCTTTTTGTCCCAGGCATGAATTACCGCCTTTGCTCTCAGTGGAGGTGGGAGCAGTCTGGCACCTCTACACAACAGTAACTCTATCACTCCAGTGAGACTATTTCATGACTTGTCAGAAAAACAAAGATTAAGACTCCATTCAGACTGATGTGAGTTTCTCTTAACCACCCATCATTAAGTTAATATGAGTATGAGGGGGAGATCTAACCACACAAGCATAGTAGGAGCAGCTGTTGGGAAGCATTGCTCCCACAAGCTAAGGAGGAGTGAGATTCTACTCATACTATTAGCATAGGAGGAATTCTCCCTCTAGTTCCCTCCTCTGCACCACCTCACCTTCACTCCTGACTTTCATCCTTAGGGTACCAAGAATGAACACACTCTTTCCTGAGAGACTGGTGCATCACAAATCTCTCTAATTTCTCTTTTTGGAATGGGGGAAGCGAAGAATGGAATACCACCTTTCTACCCGTCTTCCTCGATCCACAAGTGAAGGTTTCCCTGCCACTGAGACATCCCCTTGCAACCTACGTCTGCTGGATACCATCTCAACTTCTGAGCGGACAATATTATATTCCCTGCTTGCTTTCCCATGCAGCATGTTTCCAGTTCCACTTTGAGGATGGAGGGAAAGGTGAGAAGAAAGTCTCAGCACCTGATGTGACATGTTTCTTTTTGCTGGTTCCTGGCCCAATAGAGGGGCTGGAAGAATGGTCACACTGTGTCTATAGGGTGGGCTGGAGAGGGTGTTTTATGGCAGTTCTGGTCATGGGTTGGGTTTGTTCTGTTTCCAACAGCCAGAAAAAGAAGAGTAGTCTGTACAGGAGAACACGCCTTCCAAAAAACACTGGGTATTGACCACTGCAGGGTCAGTATTCTTATCCATTGCCCAAAGGGTTAATGTAGAACTTTTACAGCATGCTGCATTTGAAAATGCACAAAGCTCAAAACACAAATGTATTCATCTTTCCATTTTTTAAATGTATTTGCTCTGCATTATCTAGTTATTGAAGATTTGGGTTCAAACAAGAGCTTGCTCCTTCCCAGGCCATCTTCCCTTCTGGTTTGATTCAGCAGCAAAGTCTTAATGCTGAATATGCAACCACATCAATTTTCACAGCAACAGACAGATGACAAAGGATTATGACCACTGCAGTGCAGATTCTAGCAGCGACTAAGATCTTTTTACAATGACCATGCACTACAATATTAGAACAGCAAAAGACCAGGCTATGTGGGAATTTTTAGTACTTCATAAAGCATTGCATTATATGAGACAGTAAGACCACAAAGATGCCATGGACAACATTGGAGCTGGGCCTCCAAGAAAGTACAGTTAACACTTTGAGAAAAATAAAAAAATATATATTCTTTTCTTTGAACTATGACCGTTGAGCTTAGTGACCTTTCATATCTGTTGGAGCTGAATATTGTGTGTTTGTACTGCAATATGTTTCCATTCCCAGCAATCACTTAAGTCCTGTGCTAGTTCAGCACATGCAAGTTGCCACTGAAACAATTTCTTGATGGTTTAAAAAAAACAAACAAATTCTCTTTCTTGTTTCAGAGCACCATTATAACTTCACTAAAGGGAATCACTGGCAAGCATTAGTTCTATTTGGGAAGCTGCTGCAAACTGTCCCTTATAACACACAATTCTCCTGGAATGTTTTCAGTGCAAATGAAAAGTTAAAGAGAGGAGGAAAGATCTTAAAATATTGTTTAACAGTTGGAGAGAAGAGGGTCCCAAGCGAGGGTTAAGAAGTCTTTATATGTTTTCACGTTAAAGGTTTTTCAGACGAGTCGAGCCATTCCTGGTGCAAACAACATCAGATTTGGTCTTTGTGTAATATTTATGTTACTGGATTATGGAAAAAACTAGATAGACCACACCCTATATTAAGCCCCCTAAATTCCTGAGGCAAAGAAGCCAGTGGAAAATAGAGAATACAGATACCAAAAAAACCCAAAACCTGATTTATTAGCATTTGCCATTATACTTAGAGGTTCATTTGGCTTTCTACAGAAAGCAGATGCGCAGTCTTACTTACTAAACTGTGTTTAATTATAATTAAGATTATTTTTGTAGTGCCCACAAGTGAAAAACCACTTCAAACAAGAGTGATGACATCTGTCAAGCTGTCCTGCAGTGGCTCAAGAGCCTGGGCACCAACCTCAGGACAGACTGTTAAGAGGCAAATTGGCCCTGAGTTCTATACTTAGATTTCTATACCAAGTATCAAATTATACCCCTCAGTCATCATAATAGCCTAACCAGGAAATCAAACAGTCGCTTGGGTACTCTGATCTTGACACATAGGCAATCTGGCCTTTGCGATAGTCCCTTATACCAAAAAAACCAAACAAACCCACAATAATATTAAGGTTACTCCCAGTCCCAAAGAGCCAGTCACTTACCCCAGGTCAATTGTGCCTTAGATCTCACACCAAAGACAATTCTTGTAGCCAATCCTATAACAAACTAACTAAAGATGTATTAGCTAGGAAAAGAAAATGAGTTATTTACAATGTCAAATCAGGCAAACACACACACACACACACACACACACACGCAAAGCTTCAAAGGGGATAGAAGCCTCTGTAATAATAAGCAAAATCTATAAGTCCTTTAGGCCAGCCCAGGCAAAACCCTGGGGATCTCTTGCTCATGCCTAGAAAACCTGGCCCTCAGAGAGTCTAATCAACTTAGAGAGTCAGTTTCTCCTTGTCAGAGATTCTTATCCCTTTTCCCCCTTCTTTGAGCTGCCAACTTAGATGATGGGAGGTATTTACTTGCACATTTCCTCTTCTTAGGGGGAGGAGGGAGAGCAATCAAAATCTTTTATCCTCTGATATTCCACAATAGTTTGTCTAGTATCGATGGACCTTTTCTGTTGGGCAGGACCCAACGCCTTCGGTTGGAAGCCAACATTTCACACTCATTCATGTCTTTCCAGTCTGATGATTTATACAAGTTAGAGGCTTATAGGGCAAACGCTCAAATGTTACTGTACAATATAGGATACAGATGTTATAAGTGCAACTTAAAAGCGCTCAAAGTCTAAACACCCAGCATATTTTTATAACTAATATTGTTTTAACAATACTAACACAAAGATGAACCATACCGGTTCCAGCTGCGTGAGTATCAGTGTTCATTTGAGGCATGGAGAACTTGGCATGAGCTGGCACCTGATTTGCTAGATTCACAAGATCCCTTCCCAAAGGATCTTACAGTTTGAGGCTTCTGTCCTGTAATTCAAGCCCCATGGGCAGACACGTATGACTGCATGGATCTGACTGCAGAACTGAGGCAAGATGCAAACCTGTGAGAGCAACAAGTATGAGAAAGATGCAGGGGGAAGAGAAGATGAGCTGCTATACAGACAAAACCGAATTTCAATTATGTCTTATGCAAGGACCATCAGATATTGTAGAAGTGTTTTATTTCTTCCACTTCTTCCATTAAATAGTGCCTCAACATTTTTAAGCAGTCAACAAAAGTAAAGGATGTGCACACAATGCTACCTGACAATGACTTTTTATGGGGCAGCCAGTGGCTATGACTCTGCTCCCACCAGTGTCAAGTTATAGTTTTACCACTGACTTCAATAGAAGCAGCATAGGTCTCATTTTTGGAAACAATGGAATGGCTAGGCCATTTTGCTCAAACCTGTATCACTTTTGAGCTTGTCCAAGATGCTGAATGAAATGTGATGCATAGAGAAGTGTGTAGAAAAGGATGCCAATTTCAGGGAATTTTCATCTGCATATGCAAGTGACCCAATGTGTTAAGAACATAAAGGCTTCTAGCACCCATTGACAACTGGACAGGCTGTCTATGAAGCGCTACACCAGTAACCGAGTATGTTTTTCCTGCAGCTTGAGATACAATGCCACATACAGAACATTTAGGAGACACTTATGCATAAAAGTAATTACTGGATTATGATGTCCACAGAGTGTCAAATGGTTTAAAATCCTTCTGTTTGCTGCTTTACACTGGATTTGATGAGTGTATGATGGAAACTTTGGATAAGATGGATATTTTACAGCTACCTCTGAAATGCAGCATTGCTGTCTGGTAAAAGGTCTTGGCTTTGCAAAGAGACAGTGAGGGAGGCAAAGAAAGAGGAGAACTTGGAATTAGCACAAGAGAGAGTCAGAAGAATGGGTGACTACTGGATTTAGTAGTGGCAGTTTTACAAAAGGTATTTGCCAGTACTTGCTTCCTCCCCCGAGTAATCTGGCCTCCTACCCCCACTCCTCTTGCTGATAGTTTCTATAAGAGAGGTTGTAGCTGAAGTCATCAGTAGATCATATCAGGAACAATTGAAGAGGATGCCTCTTTAAAACAGAGATAATCAGAACAATTATTGGTGGCTTGCATTTCTACCAATCCTGGAGTAGTTTTTTTGTTTTTGTTTTTGGGGGCGGCGTCGTTTGTTTGTTTAAATCCTACTCATGCAGGAGGAAGGAAGTAGCTCAAGATTCTAGGCACTACTTCAGTAAATGTGACTGGTATTGTTACAAATTTACAATATACAGTTACCTGTACTGATCACCTTTTTATAATTCTTACTGCCCAAAGTTTGAAGGTCTGAAGTATTCCAGAGTTAGAGGCAAATGGTAAGATTCAGATCGAGGTTTCAATTCCAAACTCGTGGAAAATTTGATGGGTATGCAATCAGATTTTGGTTTAGAACAAAGCCAACAGTTACACAAAAGTGAGGAAAATGTATTTTTAAGCTAATAGCCAGATAAGGTGCTGTAAATGAAAACTTTCCAGTGAAACACCCAGCTGAATATGTTTAGGTGGCAGTGACTTCAGAGCCAGACTTCTCAAAACTGGAGGCCAAAATTCAGAATCAAGTGTTGCTTATAATATAAGCCTCGTTTAGCTATTTTGATCACTGTATTAATAGAAGGCAGTGTTGCCAACTCTCATGATTTTGTCATGAGTCTCATGATAATTATTGTTTTTCTCAAAGCCTCATCTCCGGGAGTCAAGTGGATGTGTGATGATTTCAGTCTTCACTCTTAAAGAAGAAGAAAGTTTCTAGCCCTCGTGGCTGTGGAAAAGCTTCAATATGTGACCCCAGTGCATTCTAAAGGCTCAAAAAGCAGAAGGCAAATTAATAGACCACCAAATATATTATTTTAATATAGTCTCATGATTTTAAAGCCAATCACATGATTTTTGTGAGTTGACTCAACATTTTTTAACATTTGGGATTGACAATTCTGATTAGTTGGTTGAATATCATCAGCTACAAAGTTTTGACTGTCCCATGATTTTGGAATCATGAAGAATATTCAACTAGTATTGCAAACAGCAGGCTATCTGATTTGGAATTCAGACTTAGAATTTGTTCACTTAAGTAATTTGATTCCCTTAGGGCAACAGAGGTCCTTAAAGTGGGAGGGACGTGATTATCCTTGCAGCCTGAAGCATTCATCAGAAATTTTCATCAAACTACTGAAGGTTACTGTAGGTCAAGATCGAAAATTCAAGAATGCTCTGAAAAAGCATTTAAAAAAATGCAAATTACACTTCTGCTGAAATTCAGAATGAAATAATATAATATGATAATAGGAAGATAGTTTTGAAAAAGTTATTGTTGAAGAGCCTCAGAAAGATGGTGATGTAGTGTCACATGTCAGGTAGAAGAACTTGACAAAAGATGCTATTAATGTAGAACATTTCTCCACTGTTTCATGCAACTCTGGCGATGGCAAAGCCAAGGAAAGACTTACTGGAGTAACACAGATTGCATGGCCTCACTTCTGAAGATATTACACAAGTTTTGAAAGACCTCCACAAACTCGGTTTTGACCCTCAAAATACGTTCTTGCTTTGATGGTGCCAAAGTTATGTCAGGATACAAAGGAGGCCTACGAGAGCTTTTGCAACAGAAATTAAGCAAATACCTTAAACACAAAACTTGAAACACCAATTACATCTGGTGGTTACTAATGTGTTTGAGAAGAACTTGATAGTGGTGGATGTGTTCTTATATTGTAAGACTATACAATTTCTTTTTCCCCAGGCATGAAGTGATTGTGCTTTACCAAGGCTAGCACCTCCAAAGCTTTATAGAAACAGGACGGACTGGTCATCTGAAAATCTTCCAAGTTTATTGAGGATTATTTCCAAGAGATTCAGTATATTATGTCACCCTTTGTGAATCGATATGGTGACCTAGCCATTGAAGCAAAAGGGCTGTTGAAAGTTATGGAATCATACATTTTTTTTTCTTACCTGAGATCATGAGAATTATTCTGAGAGTTTGTGCTCCTGTGAACAATTACCTTCTAAAGGAACTAATGCTTGCGAAAAGGAGTTGAACTGATCACTGTTGCCTGTGAAGAACTTCATCAAAAGAGAGACCTTTGAAAATTCTCTCTAACATGATTTCATCCCAAATATCCTCTATTTAAATCCATGGTACACCCACATCTTGAATACTACATGCAGATATGGTCACCCCATCTCATAAAAGATATATTGGAATTGGAAAAGGTTCAGAAAAGAGGGGGGGGGAAGATTAGGGGTATGGAATGGCTTCCCCAGGAGGAGCGATTAATAAGACTGGGACTTTTCAGCTTGGAAAAGAGACGACTAAGGGGGAATATGACAGAGGTTTATAAAATCATGACTGGTGTGGAGGAGGTAAATAAGGAAGTGTTATTTACTCTTCCTCATAACGGAAGAACTAGGGGTCACAAAATGAAATTAAAAGGCAGCAGGTTTAAAACTAACAAGAGGAAGTTTTTCTTCACACAATGCACAGTCAACCTGTGGAACTCTTTGGCCTTCAAAACATCCTCTGGAAAGACAGTGTTCAAACAGATAACAGTGTTCAAAAAAGAACTAGATAAATTCATGGAGGATAGGTCCATCAATGGCTATTAGCCAGGATGGGTAGGGATGGGGTCCCTAGCCTCTGTCTGCCACAAGCTGGGAATGAATCACTTGGTGATTACCTGTTCATTCCCTCTGGGGCACATGGCACTGGCCACTGTCAGAAGACAGGATACTGGGCTAGATGGACCTTTGATCTGACCCAGTATGGCCGTTCTTATGTTCTTAAGTCAAAGTTGAAATGGCTATATTAAACCACTGATGCATAAGAGAAATTGCAAAGAATATGAAGAAGTTCTAGGTGCTGCCAAGAAATTAAAGGAAGCTTTCCCACGTAGTTTTGTCATGTCTTTAGTGGTCTTGTTGTTTGCAGCATCACCTGCAGCTTATGAGAATGCCTTCTCTTGTTTGCAAAGAACGTTATCACACCAAAGGTGAGCATCACCCATGAAAGAAAGAGAAACCTAATTGTCCTATGATATAAAAGTGATTTGACTTCAGAACTGAAGCTGGGTGTCTTTGTGGAGGAATTTGATTTATCCAAGAATACTTCAC